>NC_035443.2:174780063-175980063 GCF_002127325.2 Helianthus annuus | reverse complement strand
GTATTGTGTCATATGCTTTCCGATCCTTGAGTATAACCATTTTTACTTGATGAGCTTTGATATGGAAAGCAACGCGATAACAGTAATTGACAACATGGACGCAAGCGAAAGCCCCATCCACCTGATCAACAACGACAACTACTTCCAAAAGAGTACACCTTACAAAGTGGTATGTAGCAGTTAAATACATAAACTAGGTCAGTTGTTAGTGAACACATTTTAACTGGTTATTACATTATGTTTTGGTTTCAGAAAGACATTTTCTGTAAGTATTTGAAAATGGTGAATCATCCTAAGAGTGCAGAAATTCAGATTGCGGACGTCGTAAGGTTGGAGTTTGAATGGAAGATAGTCAACAACTCCGTGGATTGTGGAGTGTTTGTCATGAGGCATATGGAGACGTGGTTTGGGGTAACAACCGAGAAGTGGGATAGTGGGTTCCCACTAACCCATAGGGAGAAGAAGGCGTGCTTGACGAATTTGAGGAAAAAGTACGCAATAAAGCTAGTTACTTTAGAGGCTAACAAGCACCGTAGTCGCGTGTTGGATGGAGCAGCCGAACATGAAAATACGCACGGAATAGGTTGCTTTTAGCACGTCTATATTGGTTAACAATAGTTAACGTTTTTTTGGTTTGAATTTTTCGTATTCTGTCTTTAGCACCCAATGTGGTGATTGCTATAGTAGAACCGTTTGATGGTTTGGTAGTTTGTTACTTTTATGAAACATTGTAATAATATTTTATCACACATTAGTAAAGTTATTTGGGATGTCAAAGTATTTGAAAGGTTGGTTATGTACGTATAGTGTGGGTAATTTTCTTGAATGTAGTTAAAGGGTTTCTTATAGTAAAAAAATGAGCAGAGTTGTAACATGTGTAAACCAGTTACACATGTGTACTTATGATGTAAACATACAATACACATGTGTACGAACATAATATCATACCAGTACACAAGTGTACGGTTTTCATGTTATGATTTTTCCAACAAAATGGAAATGGTGATTAAGTCTTTGTGGACGTTTTTTTTTCTAACAAACAGGAATGTTATTGTAAGTGATTACAGGTTGTATAAGTACACAAGTGTAAGTTTTTCATGTTATGATTTTTCCAACAAACATGAATGTTGATTAGGTCTTTGTGGAGGTTTTTTTCTAACAAAAAGGAATGTTACTGTACGTGATTGCAGGTGGTATTATGCATCAAAAGAAAGTCAATAACAAATATGCATCAAACAAACACAAAAACACTTATTATGCATCAAACAAAGTCAATAACAAATTTGCATCAAGCGATCACAAAAACAATTATTAAACACTAAAATAAAAATAAAAAAACAATACAAATAAAAGGTTCAACAAATTGTTCTGAAAATGTTTGTAAGTTCAAGAAAATTTCTAGCTGTCACTATCGTTATCTTCACCATCAGTACCGGTTTCGTTTCCTTCGCTATCAGTACCGGTTTCGTTTCCTTCGCCGTCAGTACCGGTTTCATTTCCTTCGTCGTACTCATAATGGTCATCGTCTTCTTCCTCGTCAACTTCTTCGGTAGATGAATCATCCTTCGTTGGTTTACCTTTTTTAGTTGGACAATTCCTTTTATCATGCTTCCTTACCCGTTTCCCACAAACACTACATTTTCTTCTCTTTCTTTTGAATTTCTTTATTGCTATTTCTTTTGAGCCAACCGGTCGTTTATTCTTTCCACAGCCTTTGTTACGGATTTTCTTCGGTGCAGTACACGAGAGCTCCTCTGGTATGGCATGCGAAAGAATTTCCTGGTAGACGATAGCCTTCTTATTAACTTCCGGATCATATGGAACTTCTGCAAAGATCTTATCTTTTAATGCCTGTACTTGAGCATCGAGTTCCTCTAATTTATCAATCTTGCCTCTCACTCTGTCTCTACACATTTCCAAATTATCTAATATGTTGCGCCATAATCTTCCGCTACTGCTTTGTTCAACAGATAACCTGTTCTCAAGGCTATACACACTGCTAGGAATAGCATCTCTCCTCCATCTTGGGTGAATATATTGTGTTGGAATCTTATGTACGTTATGATGGCCAAGTACACAGAACACATGACGACATAGATATCCATTTCGGGTGAAACCCATACACTTGCAGGTAACTGATAGATCTTCTTTGTTAAACGTGACCTGCAATTTAAGGGTGAATTGCTGGAAAAAATGTATTAAAGAAAAAGTATATTGTAAGTGTTAGTTGCTAACCTTGAACTCATTTAAAACTTCTGATGTCTGATCTTGGTGAGCAATCACGAAACAGTTTACTCCATCTGATATTGATCGTTCAGCAATGTAGCTATTCTCCTTACCCTTGAGAATTTCCTTTTGGACATCCAAGAATACTTTTCTAGTATAAATTACGTTTGCATGACGTTCGATCGGCCATTTAGTTTTTTATTCTGGATTAGTGGTGTCTGTTTGATAAGAGAGTTCACGTTGGTCATTTCGTAACCCATCGACGGACGTATCGTAGCACAACATAAACTGTACCAACGTATTGTGTGGACTAGAGTTTGATTTGAACAAATGGTTAGCGCTTTCGCACCTAGAAGTGGTCTTCATTAACGTACACATAGGTATTTCGCGAAAATATCCTGGGATCCACTGTTCACGAATCGAATACATCTCAGTCAACCAAGAATGCTCTTCCAAACCGTACTCAGCAATAAGTAAATGCCATCTCTTTTCAAAGGTTTCTGGTTTGATGTAAACATTCCATACAAGTTTGTGGAATTTTTTCTTGATTTCCGCGTTCCTTTTGTCGTTACCCTTGATCTAGAAAATAAAGAAAAAAAAACGATGTCACCATCATAGAACTCCGGTGTACACATGTGTACGTACGAATTATAGCTAATAATACACATGTGTACATTTAGTTAAAATGCCATATTTAAAACCATGTGTACAAAGTAAGGGCATTATGCTGTAGAGATGTTTGAAACAAATACCTTTGCTGGCAACTTTTGAATAATGTGCCACATACATAGTCTGTGGATGGACTTGTCAAACACGTTGGCGACAGCTTGTTTCATAGCACAATCCTGATCAGTTAATATCAAGAGTGGCTGTTTTCCATTGTGTGCTTGAAGAAATTTTTGGAGTAGCCATGTGTATGATTCAATAGTCTCATTATGTAACAACCCAGCCCCAAATATTGTGCACTTTTTATGATGGTCAACTCCCGTGAAAGGCACAAAAATCATATCGTACCTGTTTGGAAAAAAGTTTTCAACTGTAACTGATAACCAACAAGTGTAAGAATTTCATAAATAAAATTTTTAAAAACTCACATATTTGTATGATACGTTGCGTCGAACGCTAAAACATCACCGAACGCTTCGTAGTTTAGTTTAGAAACGCCAGCACACCAAAAAATTAACTGAAGTTCCATATCATCAATATGGGTATCGAAAGTGTAATTAACTTTATTTTCGCTTCGAGCTTTGAACTTGTCAATTATCATTTGCGCGTCTCTATCGCCAATAAAATCTCGAATGTCACGGCCACAATTTTTGTAGTCCACAACGGTACCGTGAACATTATGGTGACCACCTTTTATTGCAACATGTACCTTGTGGGATTTGGTAGGGCCAAGATTAGAATTGCGGCACTTTGCTATGAACTCTTGTGTAGAAAAATCAAGCTTTCTTCGCTTTAGTGATAAGTCAAGATTCTCGGGAGATGTAAACCCATGGTTGTGTTCTTCAACAAAACCATAGATTTCATAATCAGTTGACTTTTTTATACGACGAAACTTCACACATGCCTTACAATCTGTAACTTTAACATTGGAACGACGCGATGGTGAAGTTGAGTCAATATCATCAGGGTTAGTTTCTTTATGTTTATGTTTGTTCACTGGCGCCCTAGAGCATAAAACGTATCGCCGAGTTGTAATTACCTCGTTGCCTATTTTTACTTTTTTCGAAGTACCCAAACAGGTTCCAAATCCTGCAAGTTGCGCGTACTCCTCGTACATTGCAACTGCTTGTTCAATCGTAGTAAATCTAGCTTTCAAAACAGGTTTGACTCCATGGGGGACAATGGGTGTCCAGTACCTAGTCCCATTTGGCGTTTCGTAAACATTGCTAGCAACCGACTCTGCCAAATTACAGTAAAAAAATTAATTAAAAAAAAAAAACAAAGACAAACAATGGTTTGGGGTTCCAAGCCCGAAGAGCTCATGTCATACACTATTGACATGTAAATACCGTGTATTATACACATGAATTATGCACATGTCTACTGGTCACATGTCTACCATCCGTGTGTTATACACATGTGTACTATCATGTTATACTCTATTGACATGTAAAATACCGTGTATTATGCACATGTGTACTATCGTTATGGATTAAATAAAACAAACCAGTACACATGTGTACTACGGAACTAATAGTTATACACAGGAAAAAATATGACTGAAAACTCTAGTTCAACCAACAAAAGACTAAAACTATAATTTGAATCTTGGTACCTGGATGATCCATTGTTGTAACGAATATATTATCACCAATGTTTTGGTCAGAATTGAGATTGTCGATTTCTGGGTCGGCCATGAATGATCTTGATACAATAGCACCTGCCGGAAAAAAACTCAAATATGTTCAGCAATGTAGTCAAAACGACATCAATTTAATTACATAAAATAAACATTCAAGTTCTTAGTCAACATTCAAGACGTAATTGGAACATATTCGCCGGAAATTTATTCCGGCATAATTTTCGATTTCCGGCGTCTGAAGGCGAATTAAGCAAAAAAGATGAATGTTACTGCTGATATCCCGCGATTAGAGAAGACTTACTCGGCAAAAATCAAAAAACGGCGATATTTTCAGGTCCTTGAAAAGGTTGATGTCCAGCACGATTTCAGGTTTTTGAAAGAAGACGATGTCCGGCGATCTAATGGTTAAAAATCGTGAACTGTGTATGATATTTATCATCTAGAATCGTGAATCATGAAGATATCCTTTACGGAAGAAATTGTAACTGAAGATTATGATATGAAAAGATTATGAAATATATTTTTGATAAATATAAAATATGTTAAGATAATCTTTACTAAAAAAATTGAAATTTAAGATTTTATAATTCTCCATGTTTACGGAATTGTAACTGAAATTATGATATGAATTTGAAATTAATAAGATAATAATTAAAAATCAATATTTATATGAAGTTACAATCTTACCCCTATCAACTGGATATGAAATCAATGGTTCAAAAGAGTTCACGCAGTTCACGCTGGAGAAAATGTTCACGTTTGAACCTAATCCTATATATATATATATATATATATATATATATATATATATATATATACGAGAAAGATCCGCTATGAACCACCCTTTATTGGGGGGTTTAGCTTTACGGTTTAGTTTTTAACATTTAGCTTGGGTGGGGGGAGGGAGTTTAGCTAGGTTTTTGGGGGTGGCCGGAAGGGGTTGGGGGTGTTAGGTTTTTTTTTTTTTTTTTTTGATTTTTGGGGGGTGGGTGGGGGTTAGTTTTTTTTAGGTTTTTGGTGGGTTTAGCTTTATGGTTTAGTTTTTAGCATTTAGCTTGGGGGGGGGGGGGTTAGGTATTTTTTTAGGTTTTGGGTGGTGGTGTAATGTGTTTATTTTGTTTTGTTTACATTGGTTCTCGCAATAAATGTGGTTCTCGCATGATCCCTACCCTATATATATGTGTGTGTATATATATGTATATATATATATATACATATATGAGAAACCCTTTATTGCGAGAACCGCAAGAACCAATGTGAACACAACCAAAAATACCAAAAAAAATCTAAAAAACACATATATTTTTTTAATATTTTTATCAAAAAATCGCTACATTTCGTTTTTAAAAAAAAATTAATTTTTTTGCTACTAAAAGTAGCGAATATTTCATAAAAAAATTGTTTGTGTGTTTTTTTAGATTTTTTAAGAGTTTTTAAGGTTTTTTGAGGGTTTAGTTTTTAGCATTTAGCTTGTGTTCAGATTGATCTCGTGGTTCTCGTAATAAATGTGCTTCTCGCATAAACCTTACCCTATATATATATATATATATAGGTAGAGGATCCTGTAAAAAGTGTGAGAAGTGTATTATAACACTATATATAATACTATATAACACCATATAAACACCGTATAACAATATGTAACACGATATAATACCATATAACACTATGTAACACTATATATCATTATATAACAAATATAACATTATAGGTTGTCTGATAGCATGTCTATGATAGATGTATAGTGTTATATTTGTTATATAATGTTATATAGTGTTACATAGTGTTATATGGTGTTACATATTGTTATACGTTGTTTATTTGGTGTTATATAGTATTATATATAGTGTTATAATACACTTCTCACACTTTATGCCCTTTTTACACTATCCTTACCCTATATATATATATATATATATAGGACAAAGATCCGTTAGGAACCACCCTTTATTGCGAGAACCGCGAGAACCAGTGTGAACACAAACAGTAATACCTAAAAAAATCTAAAAAACACCCAAAAAATTTTTTTTTATTTTTTTACTATTTTTTATATAAAAATCGCTACTTTTAGTATCCAAAAAAAAAAAATTTTTTTTTTAAATTTTTTTTTTAAATTTTTTTTTAAAAAAAAAAAATTTTTTTTTGGCTACTAAAAGTAGCGATTTGAACATAAAAAATAGTAAAAAAATAAAAAAAATTTAGATTTTTTTTTGATTTTTTAGGTTTTTTGGGGGGTTTAGTTTTTAGCATTTTAGCTGGGGGGGGGGGTTAGGTTTCTGGGGGGTGGGGGAGGGGGGTTTAGGTTTTTTTTGGGGGGGGGGGTTAGGTTTTTTTTAGGTTTTTTGAGGGTTTTAGTTTTTAGCATTTAGCTTGCGGGGGGGTTAGGATTTTGGGGGGGGGGGGGGGGTTAGGTTTTTTTTTGGGGGGGGGGTGGGGGGTTTAGGTTTTTGGGGGGTGGGGGTTAGGTTTTTTTTAGGGTTTTTTTAGGTTTTTTTAGCTATTTTAGCTTGTGTTCACATTGGTTCTCGCGGTTCTCGCAATATAGGTGGTTCTCGCATGAACCTTACCCTATATATATATATATATATATATATATATATATATATATATATATATATATATATTTATATTGTGTATTTAAAATTTAATTTGATTTATCCTTTTATCATGTGATCCGACCTAAATCAACAACTCATTAAAAGTGTCTTAAATTTGATCAGGCAGTCCTCTCCACAATAAATTCACCATGCATGCACACAAGACACAACAATCAAATGTCCAAAACAAGGTATGGCAGAAATAAACACCCCCTTGACCTTCACAGTCAGGAGACGTGCACCGGAGCTCATAGTTCCTGCAAACCCCACACCTCGAGAACTAAAGCCTCTCTCCAACATTGATGATCAGGAAAGACTACGGTTGCAGATTCCGGGTATATTTGTTTATCGCAGGGATCCAAAAATGAGAGATAAGAATCCGGTGAGTGTGATATGAGAGGCTCTGGCTAAGCTTCTAGTGTTCTATTATCCGTTCGCTGGCCGACTAAAGGAAGGTGCGGAAAGGAAGCTTATGGTTGATTGCTCAGGCCAGGGTGTGTTGTTTATTGAGGCGGAGGCAGATGTTACACTAGATCAATTCGGAGATGCACTTCGGCCACCATTCCCATGTATGGAAGAGCTCCTTTATGAAGTTCCAGGATCAAGCAGCATCCTCCATACACCATTGCTACTCATTCAGGTAAACTGGTAGTAATAAAAGTGTCACAAAAAGGAGAATATGTATTGAATGACAAATAACATATGCACACGAATTTTGATTGATAGGTGACACGACTGCTATGCGAGGGTTTCATTTTTGCCATACGGTTCAACCACACCATGTGTGATGGACTAGGACTCAGACAATTCCTGTCCGGATTAGGTGAAATAGCCCGGGGTGCCACATCACCATCAACATTGCCTGTATGGGAAAGAGAGTTGTTTTGTTCAAGTGACCAACCTCGTGGGGAGAAATATCAAGTACCACATACCAATGGTACACCAGATGACATGGTACACAAGTCATTGTTCTTTACTACAACTGATATTTCAGCTTTTCGTAGGCTTATTCCGATAGACATACAAAGATGTTCCACCTTTGAGGTGTTATCAGCTTGTCTCTGGCGTTGTCGTACCATTGCTCTCCAACCAGATCCAAAAGAGGACATGCCGTTCTTATGGCCGGTAAATGTGCGTAAGATATTCAACCCTCCTGTTCCTGTAGGATACTATGGAAATGTTATGGCGTTTGCTGCTGCCATTTCAACAGCAGGGGATCTATGTAACAAACCATTAGGTTACGCGTTGGAGCTTATGATGAAAGTCAAATCCGATGTCACTAAAGGGCACATTAGATCTATTTCTGACCTAATGGCATTCAAAGGACGACTCTACTTTACAGATATTAATGCTTACACTGTCTCAGATTTGACCAGTGCAAGATTTGATGAGGTGGACATTGGGTGGGGGAAGGCAGCATATGGAGGCGCTGCCAAAGGCAGACCAGGGATGAGTTACCTTGTACCTTATACAAACAATAAAGGAGAGCCTGGAATCGCGATACCCGTATGTTTGCCGAGTGGGGTGATGGAAAGATTTGTGAAAGAGCTAAATAACATGTTAGGAAAGAGCGGTCATGATGTTCTGGAACATGAGCTGCCCGTTCTATCAAAACTTTAGTTTTGATGTTGGTGACTATGGTGTAGGTTTTAATCAATGTTTTAAAAACCGGTAAATACCGGCCGGTTATACCGGTATTACCGTTTCCAGAAGTAAATCCGATGCGAAACACCCCGGTAAATTAGTGAAACGGCATAAGGTTTGTACCGGCGGTAAAATCCGGTATACCGGTTTGAAACGTAATACCGGTACCGGCCCAGGGTTATTTTAGTTTGGTTTGTTACTTATTTTTATTATATATGTTACTTATCTTACGTAATTTTTATATATTATGATTATTTGTAACTAAAAGTTCTTTTTTAATATTGTATTAAACGAAAATAGTTGATGTATTCAACACTCAAATGACTTAAACATATCATACACTTTTATTTAAAAGAGCTTGTTGGAAAATTGAAAGATTTTCGATTATCTTTTGGATTATTTTTTATTATGGATTTACTTTTGGATCATCTTTTAATATGTAATCAATTCATGCATTTTTGGATTAACTTTTGAGTTAATGTAGTAGTTTATGAAATTATAGAGTTAGCTAGTCAACCCGGTTGAACCGCTCGGTACAACCTGGTTCAACCGATTGAACCATTTTTTAGCCTAATCCGGTTTGATTAAAAAACCGGTTTTTAAAACATTGGTTTTAATCCTAAAGCAAAGTTGAAAGAAAGTTGAAGGGGTTAAAATGACAAGTCTAGCTTAATTAGTTTTAATATAACTATTTGAATATTATAAGAAGTGTAAGAAGTATTTATAAAGTGACAAGTGTCCAATAACCTAAAAAAACCCACTACACGCACACACAAAAAAAAAAAAAAACCTTAACCATATTTCTTACAGTTCTTACAATTAGAAGTCTTTGTAGAATAACTTGACCCATGTTTAGAAATATCAAGTTGGTTTGGATTAGTTTTAAACTTAATCTAAATTGTTTTGTTATTGTAGTTTGTTTGAATTTCTAAAAGCGAGGGTTTGAGTCTTAGGGGGATGGGGTGGAGTGTGCTGGGCGTGACCGTGTGACTGTGATACACCACCGCAATCACTTGGTCATGCCACCGTTAAGAGATTTATGTGGTCAGTATCACCATAGTGGAGGAAATTGATCTTGGGTTTGAAGAAAATTTATATAGTGTTTCACCTCAGAAAATTTAAATCAAAATAAAAATTATAATTCGTGATTTAATAGTTATCATATTTGGATTTTTATGTTTCAAAAGTTATTATACATGGGATTTGATAACTACCTGTATGTTAAGATAAATGTACGTCAAATTATCAAGAATGAAAAACAAAGTTGGTGTTAAACTACTGATATTGGATATTGGATAACGATGCCAAACCTATAAATAAAACAAACAAGGTTGTATACAAAAAATAATTAAAGATTTATTATCCTGTTATTTACATTAATATTTAATTTTAATTACTTATAGTTTTAAGTTTTACATAATATTTATTTATGACACCCGTGTGTCACACACGAGCACATGACCTAGTGCTTTATAAAAAGAAAAAGGTAACTTAAGCTTGTTTTTTTTTTATCTATTTGTGACATAATAAATTAATCATGAAAATATCTTATTTGTCATATATAGCCCATTAACTTAAATCATAATTTTATAATAACTAATTATTAATTAAACTTTTATTAACAATTATTAATAAAAATAAAAGTATTTAATCCATGACACAACTCCTTATGATCTATAGGGAGGGAGGGAGGATGGAAGAGGCACTTCTCTCAATAAGTACCTAAGGCGGTCCGGAGTGGAGTCGGCAAACTCCTTCGGCACCGATCGGTGACCGATGCCAACGTTTTTACCGCACATGTTTTACCGATTTTGGAGGAGAAATCGGTGAGGGAATACCGAAGTGGGGAGAGGGAGGGAAGGGGAGAGAGTGGGGGGTGTGTGGTGGGGTTCATACCATCTCAACCAATCACACATTTTTCCTTTTTTTTAAATAGTTTAGCAATTCATGAAGTGTCTAACCATTGCCAACACTTTTGAGCATTTACCACTTTGACATGACACACTTTCATTAGTTGATTTTGAAGTTTACCACTTTTAAGTGTCTAACCACTCCCTACACCCTAAGGGTATACGGGGCACTATGCGGGGAGGGCAGCGGTGACCCCAGTCCCCGAGCGGGAACATCGCCGCCATCACTTCGGTGAGGGGAATCGGTGTGTATTCACCGCACAAAAATTTCACAAAAATCGAGGAATAACGTTGGTGAACGTTGGGCAACGGTAATATTTAAAAAAAAATTCAATTTTAACCAATATAAATAACAAACTTCAATCTAAATTTTTTACCACACCCATTCTCAAACTACTCTAAAAATCTATCAAATACAACACAAACCCAAACCGAGCAATGGAGAACCAACCCCGCGAAGCCAAGAAAAAATCTAAGGGACGCGGCTCGCAACCGTCTCGTGGTGGTTCGAGTGGTGCAAGTGCACAACCACAACCCCCTTTCAGATATACTTCACAACCCCCGTTTTTTTACCAACAACCTTCACACCCCCTTTTACAACACCCAACCACAACCCACTTTCGGCTATTTTCAAAATTTGTTATCAATGGATCCTCAAACCCCCGCCTTCGACCCGTGTGGTTTTCGTTCCCCACAAGTTCCATCTCCACGAGAAAATGTTGAACGTCCTCTACCTATTCACGAGGACGAGGAAGTAGTGCCCGAAACTCAAAATTTGGACGACTATGAAGATGACTCCGGCGATGATGAATATAATGTGGATGAAGACGCCGGCAACGAAGAAGATGACGCTCGGGAAAAAAAGGGAAAAATGGAGCGCCAAAATTGGACAAAAGTCCAAGAAGAGGTGTTGGCGAAGGCGTGGGTACATTGCTCTACCAACAAAAAGAAGTGCAATCAACAAACCCACGATGGTTTTTGGCGTAGGATTTTAGATCATTATAACGCCACCGTTGGTGGAAGTAACCGTGTGACAACTCGTATTTTAGAACCGTCTCTTGTATTACGTGTTAACCTGTATGAACTCTATGTGATTACGTGATTCATGGTTTTAAGGTAATGCTATGTGTTACATGAATGTGTTTTGTGTATATATATAAAATAAACTGGGCCGCACACCTTGTCCCTCGCCACACACTATTCTCGGCCCACTATGCTTGACTCGAGACCAAGGGCAACCCGTAATGGGTCCGGCCCATTCTTTTATTTGCGCACAACATAACATTAGGGGGAGGAGGTGTAATCCTCATTATGCAGAAACACTAACACACACAAAAACCCTAAGCTCTCTTCCTCTCTCTTTGTGCGACGGCAACAATCCCCCATCACCGAACCCGGTGATAGTTGAAGGCTATCTCGATCAAATTAGTCACATCACACACTTCCGGTTAGCCTCTTGTCCTTATTTGGTTGCTGATTTATTGATGTGTATTATTATGTGTTTTATCATGAATCCGGAATATGAGTTTAACATGATGTGGTCACATGCAAGGAAACTATTTTGTTATTGATTTAAATCGCATGATTCAATAGTTCATATGTTATACATGATGATGATGTTACTGGAATTGTGATTCTCGAGTTTAAAGCTTTGATTAGTTTGATTCGTGATTTATAAGAAATAGGTTGCATGTTAGTCTTTGAACTCGTTAAATCAGAATATCCGATCGCATGTTCGTAGGATGATAGTTAATTGTTCTTGACTAGGTGATGATAGGGGATGAAGGATTATGATTGATTGCTGAATTAAAGTGTTGATTGATCTGTTTTTGAAACTGCCAAATCTGTTAGCAAACATTACGAAAATAATAGGAATCAATCAAGGAAATCAGTTACACTTCATAGTCTCGACAAGGGATTGCGAGTCGAGACCCCACTGTCTTGACTCGAGACTACAACACCGACACAAACAGCATAACTCGAGACCATGGTTGCGGGTCCGGTTGCGACTCGAGACCGTCTAGTCTCGAATAGTGCATGCATGACTCGAGACTTTCTGTTGCGACTCGAGAACACCAAGACTTCTACTCGAGACCGCCTAGTCTCGACTCGAGACCATATACACGTGCACACTGTTTTGGACTTGCACACTTTTACGAGCCCAACCATTTGGGCCGCATACTTGGACTTTGTTTGTTTACGTGATTTCCACTGTTGAACTGCCATGATTACTCGTGTATGCCATGATCATGTAACTTGTTAGTATACGTGTAGAAAACCATATGTGCATTACTTAAACCTAGACCTGACTGTATGGTAACCATGGTAGGACGTGTGTGACAACTCGCATTTCAAACCCGCCTTTGTATTATATGCAACGTATGTGAACTTGACTGAATTACGGAATGATTGAACTATTGAATGTATGATGTTATGACATGATTATTTGAACATGTGTTATGTGAATACGTATGTGTTTACTCAACTCGAACCGCACAACATGAACCAACCAACACAAGAGGGGGGCCGCATTCTTTTGTGATCCGGACCATAAGGGCGGCCCATGTATGGGTTCGGCCCACATACCTTACACACATAACACTAGGATGTTAGTAACCTTTACACACTTTGGCAAAATCATTCTCACACAGGAAACCCTAGACCTTCTCTCTCTCTCTCTCTCTCGTTTTTGCTTGGAACCCGACGGCAGCCCCTCCCCACTCGAAGCTTTACACATCGGTCCATTCAACCCATTCAAACATCACGGTTAGTGTCTATTGTTTGTTGTTCTTTGATTGTATGATAATGATGATCATGATCGATGTGTTTCATATGATGTTTGATAATAATCTAAAAACCGATTAGATAGAAGATCACCATGACTAGTTGTTACTATGATGATTTCGTGAACCAAATGTATGGTTAATCGGCTGTTGCATGATGTTAATTGATTGAATATTGTTCACATGTTTGGTCTAGAATCCGGTTGCATGAAAGTTAAATGATCCGATTAGTATGCTTGATATATTTGCTGATTAAATGTTCTTGGTGATGATGATATGAACATATATGAATAAGTATAATTTCTGAATTGAATTCTGTGATTGATCTGAATTGTGAAACTGCCATAGATGTTTGCTGGATTTACGGAATGATTGTTGCTGTGTAATCATGGAAAGTTGTTACATGCACCGTTGCGACACCGATTGCGAGTCGGAATCACCCGTTGCGACTCGAAACCACACACGGTTGCGAGTCCCGTTGCGACTCGAGACCACACATTCCCGGCACAAACCGCACGAGCCGAAACCACGGTTGCGAGTCAGGTTGCGACTCGAAACCGGGCCATGACAAGCCGGAACCACAGTTGCGAGCCCCGTTGCGACTCAGAACCTCCTTCGTTGCGACTCGAGGCCCTTTTACACGTACACTTTGTTATTGGGCCTGCACACTGTTGCGAGCCCAACAGATTGGGCCAGATACTTGGACTCTGCTTGTTTACGTGATTGTTTACGCTAATCTGTGATGTCGAATATTTGCACAATCTGTTACAATATGTATGGAACATACGTGCACTACTTGTATACGAATCTGACCCGCATAATAACTATGGTAGGACGTGGTTAATCGCTCTATAACTTAATTGAACTGTGTGAATCATACCGAGCAACCCCAGGTGAGTTCATTGCATTTTCTCAAGCATGCGTCCCGGTGGTTTGGGACAACTAGTAAACATTTGGACGGGAAACATTGGGTAAACAACTTAATCGGTTTTGGGTCATTGCCTGGAGGGCAATGGGGGTAATTAGTTGATAGCGCTATTAGGTACTAATTATCTGGGTTTCACTATGGTTGTTTAGAGGCACACTCCTCGGTTACGTAAGGGCGGTTTCCCTAGGGTAACTAACTGAACAACATAGTGGGTTGCTAAGAGGCACACTCCTCGGTTACGTAAGGGCGTCGTCCCTAGGGTAACTAACATGAGCAACAACGTAACACAACAATGAATCGTATTAACATATATCTGGTAACACAACTCATGTACAAACCTTGAACTCACCAGCGTAGTCTGACACACTTGTTTGCATGCTTGTAGGTCATTAGCATTTGGGATATGGACTTGCTATCTGGGAGTGCTGGAGTGGTCATGGATCGAGGCTCTTGGATTTGCTTACATTGGATACTTTGGTTTTAAGTATTATGAAACAATTGCTAAACGATTTATTAAATGCTTCCGCTACACAATACTTTGGGATTTGGTATTATATTTTATTTAAGTATTTTCTATTGGTTCAATGTGATTGGTGGCTCGAACTCTGATGCGTAACACGCCTCGCGGGGTTGCCGCTGGTGGAATTTTTTGGGGGTGTTACAACGTGGTTGACCACCAAATAGCTTGATTGACTTTTCTGTGTATCTGCCGAGCAAACCAAGGTGAGTTCACACTCTTACCAAGGCATGGGATTCCCAGGGTCGGGAATGGGTTTGGAAGATTTCTTATACTTAAGTTGTTATCGGGATTACGTACTTTGGGCCTCGGGAGAGGAAGGTTTTTGATAGATACTGCTAGACTAGTGATACAAACACTTCTCTTCGCACACACGCCGGGAATGGCTGCGATAATAGAACCAATCTTCGCACACATGCCTGGAATGACTGCAAACCATACACTAATCAACTGCAGGAGTTGTTGGACAGGGGCTTTATTCGACCCAGTTCTTCGCCTTGGGGAGCCCCAGTTTTGTTCGTAAAGAAGAAGGACGGGTCATTCCGTATGTGTATCGACTATCGAGAGCTCAACAAGGTGACCATTAAGAACCGCTATCCGTTACCACGCATCGACGACTTGTTCGACCAGTTGCAAGGGTCGAGTTTCTATTCAAAGATCGACTTAAGGTCGGGTTATCACCAGGTAAGGGTTAGGGAAGAGGATGTTCCCAAGACCGCCTTTCGAACGCGCTACGGGCACTATGAGTTTTTGGTCATGCCGTTTGGATTGACCAATGCACCAGCGGTTTTCATGGATCTCATGAACCGCGTATGTAAGCCTTATCTCGATGAATTCGTTATAGTATTCATCGATGACATCTTAGTCTATTCGAAGAACAAGGAAGATCACGAGCGTCACCTACGTCTCATCTTGGAACTTTTGAGAAGGGAACAACTCTATGCGAAATTTTCTAAGTGCGAATTTTGGATTCGGGAAGTGCATTTCCTTGGGCATGTTGTTAACAAGAAAGGGATACATGTGGATCCTGCGAAGGTGGATGTAGTCAAGAATTGGGCGGCACCAAAGACTCCGTCTGAGGTGCGTCAATTTCTTGGTCTTGCTGGATACTATCGAAGGTTTATTAAAGACTTCTCGAAAATCGCGCAACCTCTCACCTCATTAACACAGAAGAACACGGTATACTCTTGGGGAACGAAGCAGGAAGAGGCCTTCCAGTTGTTAAAGCAGAAACTTTGCAGTGCACCGATCTTGTCATTACCAGAGGGAACCGAAGATTTTGTGGTTTATTGTGATGCTTCGATTCAGGGTCTCGGTTGCGTGTTGATGCAACGCGAGAAGGTGATAGCTTATGCTTCTCGTCAGCTGAAGGTGCACGAGAGGAACTACACGACGCACGACTTGGAGTTAGGAGCGGTGGTATTTGCGTTGAAGATTTGGAGGCACTATCTGTACGGTACCAAATGCACCATCTACACCGACCATAGGAGTCTCCAGCACATCTTTGACTAGAAAGAGTTGAATATGCGACAACGACGATGGGTGGAGTTATTGAACGATTATGAATGTGCCATCAAGTATCATCCGGGCAAGGCGAACGTTGTAGCTGACGCCCTCAGCAGAAAGGATAATGCACCTAGGCGTGTGCGAGCATTGCAACTCACGATTCAGTCCAACCTTCCTTCCCAGATACGAGACGCTCAGTTGGAAGCGTTGAAACCAGAGAACATTCGAGCTGAAGCTTTACGTGGCTCGAGACAACGACTAGAACAGAAGGGAGACGGCGCTTACTATGTAACTGGACGCATTTGGGTCCCATTCTTTGGCAACTTACGGGAACTTGTAATGGAAGAGGCACATAAATCACGTTACTCTGTACATCCTGGATCAGATAAGATGTACCACGACTTAAAAACTACGTACTGGTGGCCTAGCATGAAGGCTCACATAGCAACCTACGTCAGCAAATGTTTGACTTGTGCTAAAGTCAAAGCGGAACATCAAAAGCCCTCAGGCCTACTTCAGCAACCAGAAATACCCACCTGGAAGTGGGAACAAATCGCTATGGATTTTGTGACAGGATTACCCAGAACTCAGGCTGGGAACGATACAATTTGGGTGATTGTCGATCGCCTCACGAAATCAGCACACTTCCTAGCAATCAAGGAAACAGACAAGTTCTCCCAGCTGGCGGCAGTGTATCTTAAGGAAGTGGTTTCTAGGCATGGAGTGCCAACTTCTATCATTTCAGACCGTGATCCGCGTTTCACTTCAGAGTTATGGCAGTCAATGCATAAATCATTTGGTTCCCAACTCGACATGAGTACCGCTTATCACCCGCAGACGGATGGTCAAAGCGAGCGCACCATCCAAACACTTGAAGATATGCTTCGGGCATGCGTACTCGACTTTGGAAAAGGATGGGAGAAGCACCTACCGTTGATAGAATTCTCCTACAACAACAGCTACCATTCAAGTATTAAGGCAGCTCCGTTCGAAGCACTGTATGGACGGAAATGTCGCTCACCTCTCTGTTGGCATGAGGTGGGTGACAGCCAGATCACAGGCCCTGAGTTTGTTCTTGAAGCATCAGAAAGCATCGTGCAGATCCGAAACCGTATGGCCGCAGCTCGCGACCGTCAGAAAAGCTACGCTGACAAGCGTAGTAAACCGCTGGAATTTGAAGTTAATGATCGCGTTATGTTAAAGGTTTCACCCTGGAAGGGTGTGGTGCGTTTTGGGAAACGCGGCAAACTAAACCCTCGTTATGTGGGACCGTTCAAAATTCTAGAACGAATTGGAAAGGTGGCCTACAGGTTGGAATTACCGGCTGAGTTGGGTAATGTCCATGATGTATTTCACGTATCACAGCTAAAGAAGTGTTTGGTTGATGAAACACTGGTAGTACCATTTCAAGAGCTGAAGATAGATGACAAATTGCAATTTGTCGAAGAACCAATTGAAATTATGGATCGGGAAGTTAAGGTTCGCAAACACAGCCGTATACCCATTGTAAGAGTTCGTTGGAACTCAAGACGGGGTCCAGAGTTCACGTGGGAACGCGAGGACCAGATGAAACTTAAGTACCTACATCTGTTCCCCGAAGACCAGTCTAAACCTAGCGAACCTAATGTTGATGCAACAAGCGAATTTCGGGACGAAATTCCCATTCAAGTTGGGGAGGATGTGACACCCCAGGAAAACCAGCAAACGATATAACCTATCTAGCTTTAACTTATCTAGCTGCTTTAATCTATCTAGCTTTCTCAGTGTGTGTGTACCAAATTTCGGGACGAAATTTCTTTTTAGTTGGGGATACTGTGACAACTCGCATTTCAAACCCGCCTTTGTATTATATGCAACGTATGTGAACTTGACTGAATTACGGAATGATTGAACTATTGAATGTATGATGTTATGACATGATTATTTGAACATGTGTTATGTGAATACGTATGTGTTTACTCAACTCGAACCGCACAACATGAACCAACCAACACAAGAGGGGGGCCGCATTCTTTTGTGATCCGGACCATAAGGGCGGCCCATGTATGGGTTCGGCCCACATACCTTACACACATAACACTAGGATGTTAGTAACCTTTACACACTTTGGCAAAATCATTCTCACACAAGAAACCCTAGACCTTCTCTCTCTCTCTCTCTCTCGTTTTTGCTTGGAACCCGACGGCAGCCCCTCCCCACTCGAAGCTTTACACATCGGTCCATTCAACCCATTCAAACATCACGGTTAGTGTCTATTGTTTGTTGTTCTTTGATTGTATGATAATGATGATCATGATCGATGTGTTTCATATGATGTTTGATAATAATCTAAAAACCGATTAGATAGAAGATCACCATGACTAGTTGTTACTATGATGATTTCGTGAACCAAATGTATGGTTAATCGGCTGTTGCATGATGTTAATTGATTGAATATTGTTCACATGTTTGGTCTAGAATCCGGTTGCATGAAAGTTAAATGATCCGATTAGTATGCTTGATATATTTGCTGATTAAATGTTCTTGGTGATGATGATATGAACATATATGAATAAGTATAATTTCTGAATTGAATTCTGTGATTGATCTGAATTGTGAAACTGCCATAGATGTTTGCTGGATTTACGGAATGATTGTTGCTGTGTAATCATGGAAAGTTGTTACATGCACCGTTGCGACACCGATTGCGAGTCGGAATCACCCGTTGCGACTCGAAACCACACACGGTTGCGAGTCCCGTTGCGACTCGAGACCACACATTCCCGGCACAAACCGCACGAGCCGAAACCACGGTTGCGAGTCAGGTTGCGACTCGAAACCGGGCCATGACAAGCCGGAACCACAGTTGCGAGTCCCGTTGCGACTCAGAACCTCCTTCGTTGCGACTCGAGGCCCTTTTACACGTACACTTTGTTATTGGGCCTGCACACTGTTGCGAGCCCAACAGATTGGGCCAGATACTTGGACTCTGCTTGTTTACGTGATTGTTTACGCTAATCTGTGATGTCGAATATTTGCACAATCTGTTACAATATGTATGGAACATACGTGCACTACTTGTATACGAATCTGACCTGCATAATAACTATGGTAGGACGTGGTTAATCGCTCTATAACTTAATTGAACTGTGTGAATCATACCGAGCAACCCCAGGTGAGTTCATTGCATTTTCTCAAGCATGCGTCCCGGTGGTTTGGGACAACTAGTAAACATTTGGACGGGAAACATTGGGTAAACAACTTAATCGGTTTTGGGTCATTGCCTGGAGGGCAATGGGGGTAATTAGTTGATAGCGCTATTAGGTACTAATTATCTGGGTTTCACTATGGTTGTTTAGAGGCACACTCCTCGGTTACGTAAGGGCGGTTTCCCTAGGGTAACTAACTGAACAACATAGTGGGTTGCTAAGAGGCACACTCCTCGGTTACGTAAGGGCGTCGTCCCTAGGGTAACTAACATGAGCAACAACGTAACACAACAATGAATCGTATTAACATATATCTGGTAACACAACTCATGTACAAACCTTGAACTCACCAGCGTAGTCTGACACACTTGTTTGCATGCTTGTAGGTCATTAGCATTTGGGATATGGACTTGCTATCTGGGAGTGCTGGAGTGGTCATGGATCGAGGCTCTTGGATTTGCTTACATTGGATACTTTGGTTTTAAGTATTATGAAACAATTGCTAAACGATTTATTAAATGCTTCCGCTACACAATACTTTGGGATTTGATATTATATTTTATTTAAGTATTTTCTATTGGTTCAATGTGATTGGTGGCTCGAACTCTGATGCGTAACACGCCTCGCGGGGTTCCCGCTGGTGGAATTTTTTGGGGGTGTTACAACGTGGTTGACCACCAAATAGCTTGATTGACTTTTCTGTGTATCTGCCGAGCAAACCAAGGTGAGTTCACACTCTTACCAAGGCATGGGATTCCCAGGGTCGGGAATGGGTTTGGAAGATTTCTTATACTTAAGTTGTTATCGGGATTACGTACTTTGGGCCTCGGGAGAGGAAGGTTTTTGATAGATACTGCTAGACTAGTGATACAAACACTTCTCTTCGCACACACGCCGGGAATGGCTGCGATAATAGAACCAATCTTCGCACACATGCCTGGAATGACTGCAAACCATACACTAAACTTCGCACACATGCCGGGTGGGCTGCGATACAAATATACCTAGTCTAGAATACTTGGGAAACTCCCACTAATCTTCGCACACATGCCTAGAGGGTTCGATACAAATGCATATGATACATGGTTTACTAAACGAACATACGATTTACTATCCTATCAAACACACTGAATAACCAACTGTGAACTCGCTCAACTAGTTGTTGACTCTCTGTTACATGCCTTGCAGGACCTTAGGTATACATGGAGCTTGCACGGGAGGCACAGTCGTTGTGGGACATGGATCGTGGATGCCATGCTAAAACATTTAAACATTTGAACTTATTACTTACATTGGGTTTACATTTATGCTTCCGCTAGACACTTAATATGCTTTGTTTTGAACACCTTTCATATTGTTTGGTTGATTTACATTTATTACTTATGTTCGATATGATTGGTGGCTTGATCCTGGTCATGTCACGCCTCCAAGCGGTGGTACTCCGCGTGTGGATTTTTTTGTGGGTGTGACAAACCGGACCGTGCATCAAGTACGGTCTAAATGGGGGCCCGATGATGACGAAAATAAACTTTTTCAACGGCCTATACCAACAAGCGTTAAAAATTATATTTTTTAACGTTGTATATTTTTTAATTTTGTTTACTAAGTTCATATTTTTTTAACACTTGTTATTTTATAATATGTAGGATCGCACACGAGGAAGCGGGTGTAGCGATCTCAACGTGATGAAAGTCGCTTTAAAGGAATTTAAAGATAGATATCCGAGTGGTTTTCAACATGTCGAGGCATGGGAGGTCGTTCGAAAACACGACAAGTGGGCCCAAGTCCCATTGTTGGGTGAGGAAGGGAAGGTTCGGCACAAAAAAGAAAGCCCGTTGACGTGGACCCTTCCATACCCGATATGAACGAAGACCCCGCCACAAAGAACACAACGGCGAGACAAGCGTCAAGCGACATCGTCCGAGGGCTCGGCCGAGTTGGCGGCACAATTCAAAGAGTACACCGCCATGAAAGAAGCGAAGCACACGATGGAATTGGAGGCGATTAAATTGAGGAAGAAAAGAGAGTCGGAGGCTCGCGAGCTCATAACGGAACAACGCGAGACGATAAGAAACTACACGTACGATCGAGATATGAAAACATTCCTCAAGCCGCACGACGATGCTCCTCCGGAAATGTTGTCGTTCATCCTCGCCCGAAAGCACGACATCGCTAACAAATACGGGTGGCCGTGCAATTTCTAAAATTTTTATGTAGTATTGCGATGTAATTTTTATTTTATTAAATGAAACGTAGTTTTTTATTTTATGCAATTATGTTTTACTTTTTATAAAAATATTTTCTTAATTAAAATGATAAAAAAACAAGTCCCCCAAGAGATGAGTGCCACCATTAAATTGAGGGTATGAGAAGAGTTGACATGGCACGTACTGGTTGGGTGTGTGTAAGAGAGGGGACTCCCCTAACAGAGAAGTGCTCCTTCTTACCACCCTTAAAATACCTCACATCAACTACCCGATTTTTCCACTTTACAAGTCTTTTGACAAACTTGGAAAGCAACCACTGACCAAATTACAATCTTCAATCACATTTATCATCAGATCCACGTCTTAAGTACCGCTCTGATTATTTTTTTCTTTCTTTTTAACATCAGTATACACCCACTATCACATTTGATCCTATAATATAAAAATATAAACACGTTTCACTAAATAGTAAAGTATTAAAAATAAACTAAATCAAATCTTAGAAAAATCCAAACACATACATGAGTCAACGCAAATGTACTTTGAATTTTAAAGATAAATTAAACGTGCTGATCTTCTAAATCTTTAGGTAAAGATCACATTTGTCCATTTCCGCCCAATTGCATCAAAAATCTTTCTTCATACTATTTGCATTTCATGTTTGGCTGAAGCTAGAAGCTTCTTATCTCATCCTTGCAGCTTCTGAACCTAGGGACTGCTTCAGATGGTGCCGAGTGGAAGGGCCGAATCTAATACGTCCTTATTCGAAGGAGTACCAGGGGTCTATGAACGTCATTATAAAGCCAAATTCATCTTTTAATGCCTCGCGTTATTCTTAGTTTCCGCATAATTTTCAGGTACGTTATCTCTTCCCTTACACGTGAAAATTTTGACTTTAGCGATTACTGCAACTTGTTGTGTGTATAAAGAATATTTTGGTTGATCAATATACAATGATTATTTGATTAGTTTCTATCCACACCGTTTCATATATAGTGCATAAAGTGACTTTCAATTAATTGTTTGATTTGTATTTAATTCATCTTTAGTTTATTAGTAATAATATAATTAAACACAAATGGACCTATCTAGGTTAGATTGTTTGAAATTAATTTAACTATTATATTAAATTGTAAACAATATTCAAGTTGCTAGATGGACTATGAAAAAGGGAAAAGAGAAACTTGGACAAAAGATATCATGGTTACTTCAATGGAGCAACATCCAAACTACATACCACGAGATGAACTGCATGATGTTCGTAACCATGACACAAGCACTAGTAGTCTATTTGAAAGAACATCTAATCAGATGAAACATGTTTGCAACAATGTTGCTACTTTGTTATGGAATGCACGACATTAATGATTTAATAGTATTATATTATGTTCTCGACTGTTTGTCAACGACTATGTTTTATTTAATTAAGAATGACCATGTTTTATTTATTTAAGAAAAAACTTATATATATATATATATGTGTGTGTGTGTGTGTGTGTGTGTGTGTGTGTGTGTGATTATGTTTAGTATTATGTTTTTTAGTTATGTCCATTTTGGTCATTTTATACATTTTATTAAAAGCTTCGGCTACTCTGCCAAACACCTAAATATATCTAAAAAGCTATAGCTACCAGCAACAGCTATCAGCCACGACCACCAGCTACTTTTGCTAAACATTCCCAATATCTTCATCGAAATTAGTTCCCTCTCGAGTTTTAGGCACAACATCTTGATCATCAAAATATTCAAAAATACGTAGTGGTCATTCCACTTTCTCGAGCGGGGACTAAAGAGGTAGGCTCCTATATGCAAATGGGTCGAATTCTTTTTGAGCTTCTAAAGAGAAATCGAGTCCACCGGGTGCAACTAGAATAGAAGCTTGTGATCTACAAAAAATGTGTCAGATAAAGATTTGGTTGGTATTGATGCAGTTATGCCTGTGTAAAAAAAGGTTGCGGTGTATACCTTTGACAACTCTTGATGAAAATCACCTCCTCTCGTGCTCAAATCGGCTCCTCGGGATTAAGAGGTTTTTTGCTTACACAAACTTTTGATTTTTTGCTTACCATGGATAATATTGTTTGAGTGTGGAGAATTTTGTTTGTAATTTGGGTATGGTTTAATTATGGAAAAGTTTTTTTTTTAAATATCCACCCAAGGTAATATTACGGTTGGAAATGGTCCAAAACCCATTTCTTAATTCGATGACTAGTACCCATACCCACATTTCTGAATCGGTACCTGCATACGTGACAGCGGTGTTCTCGATTTAGAATGCGTGCCCGATTAGTGGTACCCGCTTGAACCCCGTGCCCCCCCTCCCCATGACATATTACAAATAAATATTACACATTTAAACCCCTTATTGATATTACAACCTTATAAGACCCGTCATGACACATTACAACACATTCTAACCCATTATGAATTTGCATCACACATTGTACCTAATCGACCTTTTGGCTTGGGACAAGTAAACTTGATACGAGAAGTTGCATGTTTGCGTTTTGTAGTTGTTTCGAATTTATATTAATCTTGGGTATTAGCACTAACTTTTGTTAATAAATATGTTATGTATAGATAAATAACTAAAATACTCTTGTTTATTAGAACAAAAATTTTAAAACAAGTTTCATTTATGTTTACTCAAATTAAAACAATAAATAAATCAAAAAATAATAACTAAAAAGGAATGAAAACAAAAGAGTAAAGTGCAATTTATGTCCCTTTAGTTTAGGGGAGACATCAAATTGAGTACCCAAATGAAAACCTTGGAAACTTGTCTCGGTGGTTTCCAAAACTCATCACTGTGAGTCCCTGAGGCCAAGTGTTGTTTTAAGTGACTAATGAAATATCCCGTTTGAGGGAAAATATGATCTTTTCACCAATAAAACAACCATGCATCCTTCGGGTTTGGTTTTCTCTACCCTATGAGTCTCCTCCACCACCTCTTCACCTTTTCGGCCACCCAAAACCATTATCCTCCCATCACAAAACACCATTACCAACCTGAAGCTCTCGTATCATCAACCCCCACCATAACCACCATTAGCCTCCTCCACTGCCACCGGATTTCAAGTTTCATTTTTCACATTTCAAATTTCATCACAACTCCCACCAATTTACCACTTCGAAACCTTAAACCTCTTTCACTAGCACCGTCACCGCTCTCTATCTAAAACCAAAAATCACTGTCACCGCTTTGCAACCACAACACCCTTGTTGATTTGCCACCCCTAATCCATCTATAGAGAGAGATGTGTTGCATGTTTTTGTTTGAGACCTGTGAGGAAGAAGAAACCAAATAGTGGATTGGAGTATATCAAGATTCAAAACTGAAACCGGACAATGAACTTTCACAGTAGAAACGAACCAATCACAATTGGGCCAAACAGTGGGATTTTACTTCTTTGTTTCGCTTCAGTGGTCTCCAACCTCCATGTCATGACTCATAAGGCAAAGAAGACAAAGACGCTACACGACTATGAAATTACCTCGTTTAATTGTGGGTCCTATGATTTCTTGATGCTTGAAACCTTCAAGGTTTTATTTGGGTTGATGTTAGGCTTGTGGGTTTATTCTGGATCTGGTTGAGGAGTGGAGGTTGAGAAGAATTTGGGGTTCAAGATTGGAGTGTGAGGCTTGGGTTGAAAGTGTTGTTTAATTTGACTGAATTGTGGGTTGATGATGAGGGAGTGAAAGTGGTGAAATTGGGGATGATTAGGGTTTATATGGTGAAATGAGAAGAGAGCATAGTAGGATGATGGGTTCAGAAATTGGATGCGAGTCTGCAGGAGATTGGGGAAGCCATTGTTATTGGTTGTGTATGTGAGGAAGGGTTTTGGCGTGGGATGGTATGTTTTAAAGATTCATAATAATTAATAAATAAATATATAATAATTATAGGTAAAATGGAGTTTTAATAATAATGAGCAGAGGCAAAATAGACTTTTCACTCAATTATTAATAGCCAAACTAACCGAAGGATGTAAGTTGATGAGTTTTGGAAACCCCAGGGACTCAAGTTTCCAAAGATTTCATCTCAGGGCTCAACTTGATACCTGCCCCTAAACCATAGGGATGCAAATTGCACATTACTCAAAAGGAGATATAAAATCATTAAACCAAGTTTAATGTAGCTTTTTGGTTGGTGACAAGATCACACCACTACCACACCTATCCACCTTTGATGTTAACCTCTCTCCTACCCTGCACCGCCGCCTTCCAAGAACGAACAAACGCTACCACCCCGCTCGATTACCCCCTTTCACGATAATTTCATTAGCCTGCAAATATGTTCATACTTGTAGATTTGTTTCACAATTTGCAATGTTAAGGGTGGTCGGTATCATCTCGGGGACTTTGACCGGGGAGGGGGTTTGCCGAGCGGGGTTGGATTGCCAGCTTCAAATTGGTGAGCGGGGAGAGGTTTCTTCGGTGAGTATACACCGATCCGGAAGAGGAGGGAAAGAGGAGAGAGGGGGTTTAATGGTGGATCCCAACACCTTTCAACCAATCACAATTTTTTTTTAAATTCTTTACCACTCTCCATGTGTTTGACCATTGCCAGTGATTGAGTGCAAAATGAGAAGTGAAATAGGGACTTGACATGGCATGATAATATTGGCTAGAGAATAACTCAAACACTCTAATAGTGATTGACCACTCCCTCCACCCTAACAACTTCACTTAGGCGAAATGAGTCAATATCAGAGGAGAATGTAAATGGCTTTTAAGGGTAGTTGATCTCCTATATGAAGGTTCAATCACTGGAAAATTAGGTTTTAGTGTAAAAGTTTATTTGAAAGTTTGATCTGTATTATTATTATTGTTGTTGTTGTTGTCCCTAACTGATTTGAAGAATTGGGTATAAGAAACGGGAAAGGAGTGTGGTTACGTAATTGTTACCCGCCGATTGAAAAATATTGGCGGTACTACTGGGATGGTATGGCTTGTGTGCGACCGTAGTGGTGAGCACCGTAGTAAAGCAACAGTTAGGAAAGCTGGTAGCAAAAAAATCGGTTGCCCATTTTCATTACTCGCCATCCGGGACGTGACGAATGAAAAGTTAATACCCTAGAATGTTGTTGTTGTTAGTCCCTGTGGTTTGCACAAAATAACATACTTAGGTACTAATAGTTTAAAAATAACCTTCTAGGGTATTAACTTTTCATTTTGTAACGTTTGGAGGTATTAACTTATAGGGTATTAACATAGATAGTCCCTGTGGTTTGCACAAAATAACATACTTAGGTACTAATAAAATGTGATTTTAAACCTACAAATAACGTTAATACCTCCAAACGTTACAAAATGAAAAGTTAATACCCTAGAATGTGATTTTAAACTATTAATACCTAAGTATGTTACTTTGTGCAAACCACAGGGACTAACTATGTAATTAACTCTTACTATTATTATTTAGGTTGCAACCTAAATAATACACATATTTAGTAGTTCGTCTCACTTAAACAATTGTGTTGTAAAAATTTATTTTAATAGTTTATACAGAGGAAAGTTCAAATGAAAACCATCAGTTAATGTGAAAACTCAAAAACTAACTAAAAAAAGCCAAAAAAACATACCAATTTTTTTTTCTTTGCATACCAATTTTCGCTACTTTTAGTATATAAAAAAATATACATGTGTAATACAAAAAAAAATTTATATAAAAAAACATGCGAGTTTTTATAAAAAATTGAAAAAAAATATTTTTGGGTGTGTTTTTTAGGCTTTTTTTAGTTAGTTTTCGAGTTTTCGCGATAAAAGTGGTTTTCATTTGAACCATCCCCTATACGCATAATAGGCTAGGATGATCCCACCAATCATGGGCGTAGCTTAGAAGGTGGCCTGGGAGGGCGCCCGACCCCCCGAACTTTTTGTTCAGTAGTGTTATATATGTAACTTTTGTATTGATATTTTTGGTTATATACGTTTTCGACCCCACGGATCTATAGAAATTTTTGGGTATATACGTTTTCGACCCCCCGTTATTCGGGTCAAGTTTCGCCACTGCCACCAATATAACACACATTATTAAAATTGGTGTTGAAATTTTTTTCAATACGACAATAGTTAAAGAGAGACAAACTATTGAATATGTGTATTAGCCTACGGGGTATGGGGCGTGGGTTGGGGTAAAATGCCCAAGCCACCACCACGGGTGGGCTTGGGTTGGGGCGTGGCCCTTGGGGCTTGGGTTTCAAGTCGGGCGTGGGGCAGTCTTGACATCCTAGCTGACTTGCTTCTATTAGCTGACCCCGCCATGTCATAGCGGGCCATATGAAAAGTTTGAATTTTAAATTCAAACCGTTTGGCTTGGCCAAGCGGTCACCCCAACCCCAACATCCCCTATAAATAACCCCAAACCCCACCGTGTGGTCCATCCCAACCGGTCATCCCAACCCCAACATCCCGAACCCGCTACCCCAAGCCGAAGAACATGGCATCCTGGACCCACGAGGAAGAAATGGCTCTCGTCACAAGCGTCGTTGACGCTATGAAGGGGCGACCACCGGGCCAAACAAAATATTGGCCAGAAGCATTCGCAACCTACCGACATAACGTCGGTAACGACCGCCACAACCTCAACGCGTGCCAACATAAATGGCGCGAGCTACGGCCCAAGCTCGACCGTTTCAAGGCTTACTACGAAGCCGTTCCGAGCGGCGAGTTAAGCCACGAGGACCGGGTGGCGGTGGCGAACATAGAGTTTCGAGGCAAGGAGCGAAAGACGTTCGACAAGATCGACCTTTTTGAAATTTATTTAACGCTCTAGGTTTGTTATTTTGTAATTTTTAGAAATTATGTAATTTTTAGAGGAAATTATGTAATTTTTAGGATTATGTAATTTTTAAAATTTTAATGAAGTTGTAGGTTTTTTTTATAAATGTTATGTGATTTTTATAAATTTTTTTGTAATTTTTTTTTAATATTCTACCACGCGGTGCACCCAACCCACGCCTCACCATACCCCAAGGACACACAACTAGGCGGTGGGGGGCTCCCATTTCACGTGTCAACAAATGCCCCAACTCAAGCCCCACCATACCCACGGTCTTATATACCTATACTTCTTGTACGTAAGAAATTGTATATTGTACTGTTTTGTCCACACACCGAGTAAAACCCAGTTACTCAAGTGTATATTTTTCTTTTGTTGTACTTTAGGTTACGAGATGATCTGGTTTAGAAGAGGCCGCTTGAGGGATTCAAAATGTTTGTTTTTGAGTTATGGTAAACTATTGTAATGTTTTACGGTTGATGGAGTTATGTTTGATTTTTGATTATTGTATCGTGTAGCACCCTCGATTGACCATTGATACTGATTTTGGTAAACTCACAAAGACGAATAATATTTTTTGAATGCCAAATACACACATAAATTCGTTTCTTTTGTGATTCATAAACATACAGCCTCATAAATCATACTATTGATAACATTATCTGAACTGGGCGTTTCTGGCCCGCGTGGCAGTGATTGTCTACAGACGATTAAGAACTCAAAGGAAGATGTATGTTGCCATAGATGACTAGAGAGAGAGAATGAAAGTGCAAGCAATTTGAATTGATATAAACTACAAGTTATCTTCTAACTTAGTGGAAAGTTCGGTAACTACAATACAATCTACACACTCATTTCCACCTTTTGCCAGTTATAACCAATATAACACGTTATAACAAACTATAAACTAATATAAGTGACTAGCAACCAATTAATTATTAGCTCACTAGTCAGCTGTATAAGCTCGTTTAGAATGCTATATATAGAACTGAATGCTATATTGTTTTGCTATTCAAAAAGGGTAGCGGCGCAGCTTGTAGCCCGTTTACCAACTATCTCGATGTAAATTATTTCTAAATTTTGCATATAAATTATATAATATAACTATTTATGTAGTTATTAAAATTAAAAAAAAAAAATACTAGTATCAATATTCTTTTCACACTAGTATAAATATATTACCACCATACCAAAATTATGAACCAACAAAAGCCAAATTAAGTATGGCAGCAATCGACATCCACACTCCGCTGACCTTCACAGTCAGGAGACGTGCACCGGAGCTCATCGTTCCTGCAGAACCGACACCTCGAGAACTGAAGCCACTCTCCGACATTGATGATCAGAAAAGACTTCTGATGCAGGTTTCAGATATAATAGTTTATAGTAGGAATCCAAAGATGAGAAATAAGACTCCGGCGAGTGTTATAAGAGAGGCTTTGGCTAAGCTTCTGGTGTTTTACTATCCGTTCGCTGGACGTCTAAAGGAAGGTCCGCCAGGGAAGCTGATGGCGGACTGCTCGGGCGAGGGAGTGTTGTTTATTGAGGCGGAGGCGGATGTTACACTTGATCAATTCGGAGATCCACTTCCGCTACCATTGCCTTATATGGAAGAGCTCCTTATGATGTTCCCGGCTCGGGTGGCATTCTTAATTCACCATTGGTACTGATTCAGGTAAATTGATTACAAGGTCACAAAAATTGTGCATTATTTTTAATGTATATACATAAGTTTTGAATAATAGGTGACACGACTACTATGCGGGGGTTTCATCTTTGCAGTACGACTCAACCATGCCATGAGCGACGGAGTAGGACTCGTACAATTCTTGTCAGGATTAGGTGAAATAGCGCGTGGTGCCACATCACCATCAACATTACCTGTGTAGCAAAGCCTTTTGGCACTTTTTTGTGTGCCATAATAAACTTTTAGTGGCACTTTTTTGTGTGCCATAATAAACTTTTGGGCCTTTAGTGGCACTTTTTTGTGTGCCATTGTTTTAAGCTTTTAGTGGAACTTTTTGTTATTGCCACAATGTATAGAAAAAAACTTCTGTGGCACAAACATTAAGCTTTTAGTGGCACTTTTATCATATTAGTTTTTACTAATTCATTTTATTATATATTTTTTACGATACAAGTAAGACTGAACTGTAAAATTTTGAAATAATAGTTTCACCACTTCAATTAAAAAGTTGAATAGTTCTTCGTACATATTTCAAATATTTGTAAACAAGTGTCTAATAAATGTCAAATTAAGTCTACATTTAAACATTAAAATCACAACATTAACCCATGTTAAAATAAAAATAAAAACTCGAAACTTCATTGTGTTCATGAACTGCTACAATCTTCATGGTCATCAAACAAGTTCAATGCCATTTCCATCAGATATGACTTCATCCTTTAGCATCTCAGATTTGGCTACTGTAAAACCATCAAGCATGTCTACTTACCTCACCTATAAATGATAATGAAAAATTGTCATTTAAACCTACCTCATCAAATGTAAACTTATGAAAATTAACAAAAATCGTAATTATGATTTTTGCAATTGTTTAATGTAAAATATGAAGCATGAAAACATAAATCCAAGACATAAGACCTTGCCCACACCTGAGAACCAATCATAGTTATAGACCAAAAGAAAAAAAAAATTATACATGAAACAATGATCATGTAACAGCGATTAAACAAATGATGTGATGTTCCACTACCTTACCAGTTTGCAAAAATTCTTGTCATAAGTGGTGTTGAATATATCCATATATGCCACTTGTGTTGTCAGTTGAGGCCACAAAACCAACATGGGATTAATAAAAATGTGTATAAACATCGAACCATCTATTTTTTAATCACAAATTTCACATTCACCTTCCCTATGAGCCTGAAATATGTGTATAAAAATATCTAGATATGTTTTGAACAATAGCTTAACTTTTTTCTTTGTACTAGTTCGATGTTTGATGCATAAACATTATATATAACAAAACTAACTAATGAAAACGAGTAGCTCGAACAGGTGGATAAAAGTTTTTGAACTTTATACCTGCAACAACTTGACATTGTGCCAACAACTGGATCTTGCATTCCTCTAATATTATTCAATGTTAGAATCAGTAGCCATGTAGCCCTTCATTAACTCTGCAATAGTGATCGAAATATATTAAGCATCCTATCATAAGGCATATAATGATCGAAATATATTAAGCATCCTATCATAACTCAAGTCAATGATGCTCATGTTATTATAAAAATCTAACTTAATAGCAACCCACCTTGTGGGTTCAAGAATAGTCATCCAAGAAAACATGGTAGCCTCATTAGCCCACCAACCAAGCAAGTTCCTTAGCCTGAATTCCATTCTCCAAGAGATCCAACCAACATGTAACATATATAATACAAAACTAAAATAAATAAATATAACCCTCAAGTGCGGAATGTGTACCTGACCATACTTGTTACGTCCCCTGCAGAACACCTTCCCGTCTTTCATGAATTCAAAGATCTTAAGCTATTCAGCTTATCATGTGGCCTAAATTAAATTCTTTTATGCACAACTCTGATTAGCATTTAGCATATTGCAACTAAGCAAGAAATAACAACACCATTAAGAATGTTAGTAAAAAAAGGAATTACCTCATATATATGTCTAGCATCAAGAAATTTACTGTTAGGCAATCCAAAGCCCAAACACATCCATAAACAAACATTGTGGTCACTAGAACCACTCAACAGGTAGCCCGTTTAATTGGGTTCCATGACACCCATAACCTTAACTGTCATTGCTCCCAAGTCTAAGATCAGGTTCACAAGAACCACCTTAGTGATCTAAAAATTTCTTTGTTGAGTCATTTAGATATACTTCAGAAGAACTAATATAATAAGATACTACTAGTTTTGATTTGGTCACAACTTTGGTCAACATTTAGAAGTTAAAGGTTTTTTATTGCCAAAATTAAAAGAGACCAAGAAGCTCACCATTAGTTGAAGCATTTCACCATTGCCTCGCCTCTTTTTCAAGTCCTTGACGGCAAGAGGTTGCAGAAATAAAACTGCCAACGGGAATTTTGAGAGAATTCCGATTTTCCCCTAAATCCGCCGGCTGTTTTCCTCCAGCAACCGTTTTCCAAAACCCTAGAAAAACCAAAACCATCAAATCACTTAACACTTTCTCTGAATCATCATCTTCTTCAAATTCGACTCACCAAACCTCCTCCACTTCGAAAACAAGTAAAATCCATCACAAAGCATGCAGAGTTCGAATTTCATCTCGTTTGCGCCAAAAACCTAGGGTTTCATTGGACGATGCACAGCAGCCTAGGGTTTCGATTGATGGAGATGAAGCATCGGAGCCAAGTTTTCTGGAGCTTATTATTTAGAAAGAGTTAGTGGGTGTTTGGCATTCCTTCTCAAAATGACTTCTCACACACACACACAAAATCCTTTAAAATAAGCTAACTCAAACACTCAAAAAAACAACTTATTAACTTTTATAAGTTAATATAAGTCATAAGCTGCTCCAAAATAAGCTAACCCAAACACCCCTTAAAGTTGTTGAGAATAGCAATGAAAAAAATAGAGAAGAACAGGGATGGTTTACCTTCAATTGACGAAGACCGAAAGAAAAAAGATAAAAAAAATTGTAGAAAACCGATTGGAACCCAGTTCAACAACATGAAAGAGGAAGGAGAACTTGTTTTAGGGTTAAGACCATGGAGTATGGTGGGGCTTGGGTTGGGTTGGGTTTGGGTACGTGGATCTTGAATATTACAAACCCAAAGTCAAGTTTTTTAGAGGTATGGTGGGGCTTGGGTTGGGTGTGGCTGGGCGGCGTGGCCTAGCCACATCAACATTTTTTATATATATATATTTTTATTTATAACTACATAAAAAATAAACATACATATTTTTTTTTAAATACATAAACAAACATAATAATTATCAAAATAAAAACAGTCATTCTTCGTCGTCTTCGTCGGTTTCGAACCCAGGAATCGTTGAAACATGTTCCACCAAATCAGCTCGAAGGTTCTGATGTATATCCCTTGACTTTATTAAAAATTCATTTGCCGATTTATCTTCGTCTGTTACGTTACCTGGTTGGGGGTCATCGTCATCATAGTATGTAACGACCGCTCTACCTTCATCCTCCAAAATCATGTTGTGAAGAATGATACATGTGTACATCACGTTTCCAATTTGATCCTTGCCTCATAGTCGACAAGGCATTGCCAATATTCGCCACCTTTTCTTCAAAACAACGAATGCTCGCTCGACGTCTTTACGTGCAGCCATCTGGACCCTGTTAAACTTTAATCTATTTGAATCTGTGGTACCGTGTCTTGTGAACGATTTTACGAAAACCCCCCACTCTGGGTAAATCCCATCAACTAGGTAGTACCCGTACACGTACTCAACCCCGTTTACAAAGAAACTTCATTTGGGTCCTATACCATTTACCCGATCATTGAAAAGAGGCGAGTGGTTTATGATGGTAATATCATTATGTGAACCTGGCATACCGAAGAACGCATGCCATATCCAAAGATCTTGGGACGCAACCGCTTCAAGCATGATGGCTGGCACCCCGTGAAATCCACTAGTGTGAGCGCCTTGCCATTGGGTAGGACAAAGTTCCCAAGGCCATTTCATACAATCTAAACTACCTAGCATCCCGGGTAGCCCATGATAATCTGCGTGATGTTCCAATATTTGTTGCATGTCACTGAAGGAGGGTTTTCTCAAATATTTTTTCCTATAAAGTTCTAGAATACACGAACAAAAGTTGTGAAGAGTTTCTCTAGCTACACGTGCAGACATTTTTAAATAGTCATCCATAATGTCCGAACTATTGCCGTACGCTAACTGCCTAAGTGCGGCCGTGACCTTTTGCCACGTACTAAATCCTAATTGCCCGGTGACATCGGGTTTTTGTTGGAAACAAACATATTTCTCCTCAAGATCTCTAGATATTCTTAAAAATAAGTTTCTACTCATACGAAAACGACGCGTAAACATTTTTTCATCATACTTAGGTTCCGCTGAGAAGTAATCACTTACCAACAAATCGTTAGCGGTGTGCCGTTCACGAGCGATGTACCTTCTCCTCCGTTTAGGTTGTTGAGTCTCTTCCTCATCGTCTTCGTCTTCCACGATAGCTTTCACCACCGCCACGATCGTTTGTAGAAATATTTCCGCACCATCGTCAAATGATGATGACGATTCACTATAACTTGAAGAACTCATGGAAATATTGTGTTTTATGTGTTTGATATTGTGTGAGAAAAATGTTAAATGTGGTAAGTATTTATAAAGGAATTTTTTTTAAAGTAGCCCCCAACGGCTACCCCAACGGCTACTTTTAATGGGCCAATCACAATCCGCCAACTCACCTTGCTCCCCCACCCCACGCCCGGCTTGAAAGCCAAGCCCCAAGGGACCACGCCCCAACCCAAGCCTACCCGGGGTGGTGGCTTGGGCGTTTTACCCCAACCCACGCCCCAACCCAAGCCCCATACCCCACGGCCTAAGGTAGAGCGAGAAGATGAAAACGACTGTAGAGAGAAATGAATTTTGGTGAAATTTTGGGGAAGATGTAACTATTGGGAGGGAAAAAAGTTGAACAAGGGGAAATGTTTCAAATTAGTGAAATTTACAATGAGCATGAAAATTTAAAAACTAAAATAAGTTTTTTTTTTTAATTTGTTATAAAAAAGTTTGATGTAATTAAAATATAGGGTGGGGTTCGGCTACAAAGTCAATTTTTCCTACAAAGTGTACAAAGTCATAAAACACCACAATTTCAGTCATAAAACACACTCAAAACCCACAAATAACAGAGTGAAGATCACTAAAACACAATATCCAAACTCTAACAGTCCATAAAAACTTCAAATACACCATCCTAGAACTATGAATATAAAACACAACATGTTAATCAACATAAAACACACTAATGTTAGTAATTCAAAAATCAAAGCTTTATCATCAAAAACACAACACAAAACCCACAAATATGATGTTTTAGTAATCTTCACTTTATTATTTGTGGGCTTTGAGTGTGTTTTATGGCTGAAATTGTGGTGTTTTATGACTTTGTACACTTTGTAGGAAAAATGGACTTTGTAGCCAAATCTCACCCTTAAAATATAATACTATTTTAATGATAATTAAAAAAAGTAAAAACTTATATAACTAATAGGTGTTACGGATAAAAAGTTAAAACAATAAATATATATATATATAAGGTTATATAATAAATATATAAAAAACAATTTTAAATTTTGGTGAGTTATATTTATTAAATGGTTTCAAGGAGGGAAAGATGGAAATATGAATAAATGTTTGGAGTTTTTAATGGCATACGAAAAGTGTCGTTAAAAAATAAATTAGTGGCATAAAAACTAAATGTCACTAAAATTGTGTGCTACGCAAATATGGCATACGTAAAGCGCCATCAAAAACCTAAATTAGTGGCATAAAAGCAAAATGTCACTAAAAACGTGTGCCACTAAATGGTATTTTTTTTTTTTTGTAGTGATCTTAAGTTCAACAACATGATGCAATGGTTCTTATTTGAGTACCTTAGAATAAATGAAGCAAGGGAAATTCCTCCTACATTGAATGATGGTAGGAAGATAGAAATAATAAATTTATATCTTGTGGTAAAATGATAAGGGGTAACAAACAGGTTATAGAAAATAATCTATGGGTTCTGATTGCATTACATAAATTATGCATTGTAATAGGAGGAAACTGGAACAATGCAAAAGAGGCTCTTCAAGAAACCGAGATTCAACTTTACTAAAGTAGCAAAGGCATTGGAAGAAGCTAACAAGACACTTCCGAAATTAACACTAAACTTAGTCTAGTTTTGGGGTGTGTATTAGACTACAATAACCTAGACTTAATATTATTTTTATTATTTGTAATTATGTAACACTTGTACTCGTAGGATTGTATTATTATTATCATTAGGAACAAATAGTTCGTTAGGAAGTTATGATTCAACCGACATAACAGTTGGTTATGACGGTTGAAACTGGAGCTAGACACAACCTGTAAAATATGTACAGATCTATAACAATCTTGACCAGAAATATATGAAACACCAGAAATAATGACAAAACAAGCGACAAAAGTTTTATTGATTATCCAACCCTAAAAACACCCAACCAAACCCTAGATCTCACAAAATATGAGATCTTAACAATCGTTCAACAGATAACAAAGATCTGTTGAAACTAAACAAAGTACAGAAGAAAAATACAAAAGAAAAGAAGAACAGAGATCAATATGATCTCAAAATACAACCAAGATCTCTACACAGAGATCACAAGAAGATCCTCAACACAGATCATCAGATCTTCAACACTGATCCACAAGATCAGTCAAGTACAGCGAACAACAACGATGAGAGAGAGAGTAAACCCTAGAAATATCTGGAACAAGTAAACGCAACAACTCTCTCTCTACCTTATATACCAGCTCAATCTGAAGTTCCAGAAAGACCCTCCAACAAATACAAACTCTTCATATTAGCCCCTCAGCCCATAACGAACTGAACAGAAGCCCAACCAACATAATAAGCCCATCATAGCAAAGAGTCCATAGTAAAGAGTCCATCTGAAACAATAACTTAGCCCACAACATTAATACCAAATAATATGTAACACATGAATTACAAAATAATATGAAATATATTATCTATATATTTCAACACCCCCTCATAATTCATGCAGTAAACATATTATGTAATCCCAACTTTTCACACATAACTTCATGTTGTGCTACATTTAATCCCTTAGTGAATATGTCTGCAATCTGATTTTCAGATGCAATTTTATGTGGGTCAATTATGCCACTTGCAATTTTTTCCCTCAAAAAATGCAAGTCTAACTCAAAATGCTTGGTCCTTTCATGGAACACAGGGTTTTGTGAGATAGAGATAGCTGACTTGCTATCACAAAACAAAGTAACAGGTAATGAACAACTTATTTGTAATTCAGAAAGCACATTTTTAATCCACATAACTTCACAAGTTGCTGAACACATTGCTCTATACTCTGCCTCAGCAGTTGACCTGGAAACAAATCCTTGTTTCTTACTTTTCCAAGAAACAAGTGAATTGCCCAGAAAAATGCCATAACTAGTAATAGACTTTCTAGTTAACAAACACTTTGCCCAATCTGAATCAACATAAGCTGAAATATCAAAATTACCTGTTTTTCTAAACACTATACCCATTCCTGGACTTTGCTTTAAGTACCTTAAAAGTCTTAAAGCAATGTCCAGATGTGCCTGACCAGGTTTATGCATATATTGACTCAAAAACTGTACAGCATAACTAATATCAGGACGGGTTAAAGACAGATATATTAACTTACCCACTAACTTTTGAAACCCAGTAATATTTTCTAACAAACTCTTGTCACTTTCAATTTTATTTGTTATAACATGAGATAACTCTATAGGAGTACCAACTGGCTTACACCCAAGATACCCAAACTCATTCAAGAGTTCAAGACAATATTTTCTCTGAGACAAACAAACAGTTTTTTCTGAATATAAAACTTCAATACCAAGAAAATATTTAAGTAAACCCAAGTCTTTTATCAAAAAACTTTCACTCAAACTCTTTTTTATACTAGCAATTTCATTAGAACTATTACCAGTAATAACTATATCATCAACATAGACTAACAGAATAACAACAACATCTTTTTTATTCAAAATAAACAAAGAATGGTCACACAAGCTTTGCTTAAAACCCATATCAATAAGAACTGAAGTAAGCTTTTCATTCCACTTCCTAGGTGCTTGCTTAAGCCCATATAAGGACTTAACAAGCTTACATACTTTGTTCTTATCATTATTAAAGTATCCCAAAGGCAAAGTCATATACACATCTTCAGACAAAGTACCATACAAGAATGCATTGTTTATATCAAGTTGATATAAAGGCCAATCATTGTTTACAGCAAGTTTTAAAACAATCCTAACAGTCACCATTTTTACAACCGGAGAAAAGGTTTCTCCAAAATCAACACCCTCCCTTTGATTAAAACCTTTGGCTAACCTAGCCTTATATCTCTCAATTTCACCATTGGACTTATATTTAATTTTATAAACCCATTTACACCCTATGGGTTTTCTACCTTTAGGTAGATCAACAACAACCCATGTTTTATTTCTGTTTAAGGCTTCCATCTCACAATTCATTGCCTCTATCCACTTAGGATCTTTTATTGCCTCATTATAAGAACTAGGTTCTACTGATTTATTAAGAGAAGACACCAAACACATATTTTCAACAGACAAATTAGAATAATTCACAACTTTTTCCACACCATATCTCACTTTCCCTTCAACTAGAAACTCATCAAACCTTTTAGGGAAAACACTTTTCCTAGAAGATTTCCTAACATACTGTCCCTCAGATAGGTTAGTCTCATCAATTGATCACACACTTGTCCTCTGCCTCACCAGCATTACCCCCACTACTACCTAACTGTTCATGACTACACTGATTATTATCAGTATTAGAATCAGTGGCAGATGTAGAGGGTGTCTCTGGTTGCTGATCATCACTGTGTTGATCATGAGCACCATTTGTACCCTCTTCATCATTGGGAGTTGCTGGAACTTCAGGTGAAAACGTTTCAGTAAAATCAAAAAAAATGATCTGATTTAATTCACTTTTATTAGAAAACTCTTGATTTTTATTTAAACTAGACTTAAAAGGATATACACTTTCATAAAACTTTACATCCCTAGAAAAATACACCTTTCTATTATCTAAACACAACAGTTTATATCCCTTTTTTACATTTGAGTAACCAACAAGAGCACACTTATCAGCATGATAAGCAAATTTATCAGATTCAGTCAAGACAGTACCAAAACATAGACACCCAAAGTTCCTTAGATGAACTAAAGAGGGTTTAAAACCATACACAACTTCATAAGGACTTCTACCATTTAACACAGAGGAGGGTAACCTGTTAATCAAGTACACAGCAGTTAAAATACAGTCAGACCAATATCTAAGAGGCAAATTACTCTGAAATAACAGAGCTCTAGCTGTGTTAAGAAGATGTCTATGCTTTCTTTCCACCACACCATTTTGTTGTGGTGTATAAGAGCAAGAAGTTTGATGCAAAATGCCTTTAGTTTTACAAAATGTATTCATTTGATTATTTAAAAACTTAGTTCCATTATCACTTCTTATAATTTTCACTTTAGTTTCAAACTGAGTTAACATCAACTCATAGAAACTGCATAAATTTTCAAACACTTCTGTTTTATTAACCAACATGTAACACCAAACAGTCCTAGAAAAGTCATCTACTATAGTTAAGAAATATTTAAAACCTTCATAACTTGTTACCCTATAAGGTCCCCAAACATCAAGATGAACTAACTCTCCTATAGACTTTGTTTTGTGTTCACTAAGTGGGAATGGAACTCTAACTTGTTTTGCCCTGTGACACACATCACAAGGGCCATGTTCAATGCTTTTAACATCAAACTGACCTTTTAACACAGCCAGGACCTGATCAGAAGGGTGACCTAATCTGCTATGCCACAAATTTGCCTTAACATAACTATTATAGCACACATTCATTGAATTACCATTTTTCCCAACAAAGTAAAGACCACTGTCTTGACTACCAGTCACCAGGATTCTCCTTGATTTGGAATCCTGTAATATACAACTATCTTCTTTAAACACAACATCTATATTGTTATCTTTAGCTAGCCTATGAACTGACAACAGGTTAACATGATACCCTGGGACATAGAAAACATCTTTTAAAATAACACCATCCATTAATTTTACATTACCAATCTTTAAAACTTTAAGATTTGTTCCATTAGGGTGAGCAACTTTAATGTCAAACTCAGAAACATCAATAGCATTAAACAACTCTTTATCACTATTTATCATATGTTGACTTGCCCCAGAGTCAACAATCCAACTAAAGAAGTTTTCAAACAACATAGAACTTGAACAACTAACACAATTGTTAACTATAACAGACTCACCTCCAACACCTGATGACTCAGTTCCAGATTTCTCACCAACTAAGCTTAGTAGTTTAGCAACCTGCTCAGGTGTAAAAGGCAGACCAGAGGTAGAGACACTAGTAGAAGACCCTACCACAGCATTTGACTTATTTAACCCACCAGTTTTACCTGACATATTATTAGATCTTTTCCTAAAACCTGGTGGATATCCAATCAATTCGAAACACCTATCAACAGTATGACCCATCATATTACAGTGTGTACACTTCAAGTTAGGATTAGGTCCTCTTTGATTAGCAGTTTTTTTCTTAGACTCAAAAGATTGGTTTGGTTTAGAAACAAAAGCAACATTCTGCCCTTTTGACCCACTACTAGTTAACCTATGTGATTCCTCCCTAGAAACCACAGAATAAGCAACCTTGACAGATGGAAAGGTTTCTCTGGTTAACAAATTTGTTCTTACTGGTTGATAAACATCATCAAGTCCCATTAAAAACTGCATTAGCTTGATTAACATTGTAAAATCATTATAATCTTTAGCTGCTTTACAAGAACATGTTGGCAGTTGAAGCATAGCATCAAACTGCTTCCACATTGTTGTTAATCTATTATAATAGTCAGCTACAGTTGAACCATTTTGAGAAATACTATTTATTTTCTTGAACAAATCATAAACCACAGAACCATCTATCTTGTCATAGGTCTCTTTCAAATCCTCCCAAACCTCTGAAGCCAAACTAGAAAAAACTTGACCTAAGAAAAGTTCCTCAGACACAGAGTTCAAAAGCCAAGTTAACACCACAGAGTTACACCTATCCCACTGACTAGCAAGAACAGAATCCTCAGTAGATTTTTCACACTTTCCATTTATAAAACCAAACTTATTTTTAGCTTCTAAAGCAAGTTTCATAGAAGCAGACCAAACAGCATAATTTTCAGTACCCTTCAACTTTACACTAACAATAGTAAGGGCACTAGAATCACTAGGGTGTAGATAAAGTGGATCTCCAATATCCAGTTTACCTATTAAGGTCTGAGATGTACTAGCACCTGGTTCTGGCTGAACCATGATGACACACACAAACAAGAAGACAGATAATACTCACAAACAAACAACAGATACAACAGATAACACTCTATCAAGAAACAGATAAAACACACCAATAAACCAACAGATATACAACACACTATGGCGAAGCTGTATCAGTGTCAAGATTTCAGGTTCATCACTTATAGTGCCTGAACATGTCTTAATACAGGAGCCAAACCCTAAAACAATAAAAACACACAAACAATGGTGCCGGTCCTCACTACCCCGACTTCAACTAATCAACCAAGAAAAGCAATAAACTAACTACAGAGAAAAGGAAAGATCTCACAGTGGGTGCAATATCTTCACATACGATGAAGACCGTAACCTTCTAGGGTTACTAGTCAACACCAGAACAAGAATATACACTGGTTAGTTTGCTTTGAAAACCTTCTAGGGTTCCAAAGACTAACACAGTCTTCACACGAATCTCAAGAACAGTGTCAAGATCCACACTGTTAAACTCCCAAGATCAGACAACAGAAACACAGATCTACAAAAAAACAAACAATATCAGAGCAAATCTATACAAGATCTAACAGCGGAAGACTTAGATCTGGGTAAAAGAGCCTTTAAGCTCTGATACCATGTAAAATATGTACAGATCTATAACAATCTTGACCAGAAATATATGAAACACCAGAAATAATGACAAAACAAGCGACAAAAGTTTTATTAATTATCCAACCCTAAAAACACCCAACCAAACCCTAGATCTCACAAAATATGAGATCTTAACAATCGTTCAACAGATAACAAAGATCTGTTGAAACTAAACAAAGTACAGAAGAAAAATACAAAAGAAAAGAAGAACAGAGATCAATATGATCTCAAAATACAACCAAGATCTCTACACAGAGATCACAAGAAGATCCTCAACACAGATCATCAGATCTTCAACACTGATCCACAAGATCAGTCAAGTACAACGAACAACAACGATGAGAGAGAGAGTAAACCCTAGAAATATCTGGAACAAGTAAACGCAACAACTCTCTCTCTACCTTATATACCAGCTCAATCTGAAGTTCCAGAAAGACCCTCCAACAAATACAAACTCTTCATATTAGCCCCTCAGCCCATAACGAACTGAACAGAAGCCCAACCAACATAATAAGCCCATCATAGCAAAGAGTCCATAGTAAAGAGTCCATCTGAAACAATAACTTAGCCCACAACATTAATACCAAATAATATGTAACACATGAATTACAAAATAATATGAAATATATTATCTATATATTTCAACACAACCCCAACCGCCAAAATCTTGTATATATACGAATGCCTGCAAAAATGGTTATTAACCAAGAAATAACATTATTTCCTTATTTCATTTGTTGTGTTCCTCTGATTCTTTCAATCACATTCACAAACCATAATCCCTTTACACACACAATCATCACACATCTGATCATGCACCTAACAATATTGTTGATCATCTTTATCACTAATACTCACCAACATTGACGGTTAGTAATTAAATCGTCCATTTTTAGGTTCTCAGGGTTCAATTTTAACGTGGGGATCCTAAAAGTGAGAAGTTATCAGCGAATGTGTCAATGAGTATGTCAACAAAGGCTTTGGCTAAGCTTTTACTCCAACAAGGGTGTGTTTTTAATCGAGGCGAATATTACTCTAATCAATTCTGAGATTTACACCCACTACCATTCTTGTGTATGGAAGAGCTCCTTTTATGACGAACATATATCTAGTGGCATCCTTGATTCACCATTGCTATTGATTCAGGTAAAGTCACGAAGATGAATATTATTTTTTGAATGTCCAATACTCACAAAAAAAAAAAAAAAAAAAAAAACACTTTTGTGTGTCATAAATTCACATTCACATTCACAACCTCATAATTGATGAACATGAGAACATCATATTTAGTGGCGTTTGTGGCCATGTGGCAGTGATTATCTAGAAACTACAAAGGATTCCAAGGAAGAGGATCGTGGCTATAGATGACCACATATAGAGAATAAGAAAATTGAAGGAGTGAGACGTCCATCGAGAAGACTAGATTGGTGAAAAGGGAGAGAAGGAGACTTTCGTGAAGGCGCTAACGTGGCTGAGGTCCTTGGAGTTACTGACTGTATATGCTCTAAGCACATCTAGTACCAATACGCCAAACACAACAAAACAAATGGTTTTTGGAAATGGGAGGAATTGAAGTCTTTTGGTGATATTGTTGATGCTCCATTGAAAAACGTATTGTGGGTCAAGAATTTATAATGGTGTCAAGAACACAGTATCAATACAGTATTAACAACTTTAATGATCACCAATCAGCACGGATTAACAAAGTACAATAATCCAGTCGGCACAGGTTAACCGACAAGGAACAAATAAACACACATTCTAATCAAAGTAAAACACTCAACCTATGGAGATCATCTGCTCTATCTCTGATGATAAAAAAAGATCACAAACACACTCGAACTCACTATACGGGAATAGTATGAAACTCTAACTTTGTACAAAAGTTCTAGAGAGAGAGAAAGAGATCAAAGAGAAGACAAAAGAGTGAATGAATAACGTAACTCTATCTGATCTCTCTAATATACATGAGGCCCCGACCCAAGGCCAAGGGCAAATGATCCAAGTATAAGCCCAGCAACAGCAACGGCTACAAGCAACCCAACTACAAACTAGCCACATGCACAAGACCATCACCAGACCAAACTCAAAGAATGTTGGATATATGTATGTCCGACCTTAATTAAAGTCAACGTAACTAACTTGGTACGATCCGAAGAGTTACACGTTGGTACACGAATCGTATATGTTCACGAGTAGGTAGATTATTATTTGTGAAATAATAATAGTGGAAACCCAAGAGACACCTTTTTCTAATAAAAGGATGTTTAATGTGGAAACCCAAGAGACACCTTTTAGAATAAAAGGATGTTTAAGGTGGAAACCCAAAGAGACTTTTTTTTTGGCCGGTTCTACTAGAGGTATCTTGTGCTCGGTTGTGAACTTCCTACTAGCGAGGATTCGTTGTAACCCGCGTGTTACAATTCCGGTGTAGTCGTCAAAGGTTGATTACTAAAACCCTCTATGGTTGTTTATTCCGTTTATTTGTTTATACGCGTATAACCTTGATCCTGATTGGGAATATTTATTAATCGGATTAATAAATCAAATTTATATAATCGGCTTTTGGTAAATTATATAAACCGCTTCCGCTATTTTTCTGATACCATGATTCCCAACAGTGGTATCAGAGCCACGGTTACACGCGTATAGATGGTAAAGTTATAATTTTGATCTATGTTTTATTTGTCAAAAATTATTTGTTTTGACAAAAGATCAAAAGCTTTTGGTTGTCTATGGATTGTGATGTGACTCGAGCCCTAGGTTATGACCTTTGTCATGGTTGTATTGGTTATGGTTTTATTTTGATTTGTATTTTTTCTTCTTCGGATATTGGATCCGATGTAATAGATAGGATTAGAATAGATTTGGTTTTATTGTATTTTCAAATTTATTATTGTAATCCTTCGAGTACAAGATCAAGATCAAGATCAAGATAAATGGCGAACAGGTACCATGAAGATAGAGATCGCGGGTAAAGTGGGAGCTTTCAAAAATTAGCTTTTGAAACCCTTTTTGACTAGTTCGTTTCGTTTCTGGCTAAAACGAAACGGCCAACCTATTAGTGGCTCGATTCGATTTTTATTATTGTGTTTTGTGGTTGTGTTTTATTTATTGTAAATAATCTAGATAACCCAAAATAAATAAAATTTTCACAATCAAGACAACGGTTTTATTAAAACAAGTTTTATAAAACTAAAAGGTATACTTAATAAAAGGGTTTTATTAATATTTAAACAAGATCATTCGCGATAAATCGACCGACATAGTTTAATAGGGTATTTAAAACTATATCGTGCGAGCGTGGAAAGGAGTTTCTATTATCACGAATTATATAAAATTGGATTTTATAAACTATTGTGTAACTCGCCTCATGCTACGAGTTATTCAAAATATTTTTTTTGGTAAATATTAAAATAAATCCCAAATTTTAAATTGATGTTTTATGCCACCCTTAACGAGTTAACACTTCATTCTAAATCGAACCCAAATGTTAGTGCTATACCCTGCATCTGGGCATCCATCATGAAAGAAGGTAATCATCGCGTTTCCTGTGTAACATAGGCCGGTGATACAGTTAATAGTAAAGGACAAAACATTGCTTGTTCATCAAGTGGGCATAGTTGGGGTTAAACATACATCGTTTTAAGCGATAACCCCAAATGGAGAGTTGTGTAGTGGACACAATTAACAATCGTTGTTTACCTACATAATCATACCAGTGGATAGTGCTTAAGCCAATTCACTGTCATATGATGAATCGGGATCTCATCTTAATTAAAAAATTTTGTTTTTGGGTCATAAAATTAAATTAAGATATTTAAAACATAAAATACTAATTAATTAATTTTGAATTTTGTATATGTCAACTGAAAACAATTCCTCCCAATTCTCTCTCAAGTCCATCTTAGAGAAGGACAAACTGAACCACTCCAACTTCATGGACTGGCACCGCAACTTGAAAATTGTTCTCAAGGCGGAGAGCAAACTGTATGTTCTTGAAACGCCAGTCCCTGATGAACCCATCAATCAGCAAACTGTTGCATATAGAAACTATGCAAAGCACTTTGATGACTCTACGAAAGTCTCATGTTTAATGTTAGCATCCATGATTCCTGAACTTCAAAGGACCATGGATGACAAGATGGCATATGAGATGAATGAGCACCTGGTTGAAATGTTCCAACAGAAGGCTCGTCATGAGAGGTTTGATGTGATGAGATCACTCATAACCACTCGTATGCAAGAGGGTACATCAGTTAGCGCTCATGTGCTAAAAATGAAGGCATATGTTGATCATTTGGCTCGTCTGGAATCCCCCTTGAGTGATGAGTTAGCTGGGGATATCATCCTCAACTCATTACCTAAGTCATATGATCAGTTCACTATGAACTACAATATGAATGGGATGGAGAAGACACTTGCAGAGCTGCATCAGATGCTCAAAACTGGTGAGGTGAATATACCCAGCAAGACTGCACCAGTGCTGATGATCAAGGAGGGTCATGTTAAGAAACCTAACACCAAGAAAAGGGGCAATCAGGGCAAAGGGAAGGGCAAAGGCAAATTAGTTGCAAATAAGAAGCCTCAAAAGGATGCCAAGTGTTTTCATTGTAATGAAATTGGGCACTGGAAGAGGAACTGTGCTAAGTATTTAGCTGAACTGAAGCAAGCCAAGGCTTCAGGAGGAGAGTCCTCAGGTATATATGTTATTGAAATCTTTTCTTTTTCTGGCAAAACATGGGTGTTTGACACAGGATGTGGTTTTCACATTTGTAATGCTTTGCAGGGACTAAGAAAGATTAAGAAGCTGAAACAAGGCGACTTGGAGGTCCATGTTGGCAATGGACAAAGAGTTGCTGTGAAGGCGATTGGAGAATATGTTCTTTTACTTCCTTCTGGTTTAGAACTTGTTTTGAACAATGTTTATTTTATTCCTAGTGTTACTAGAAATATTGTTTCGGTTTCTGCTTTGCATGGACAAGGTTTCAATTATCATTTTAATGGTGAATTTATTTCTGCTTATTTTAATGATGTATTTTACTTTGATGCAAAACCAAACAATGGAATCTATGAGATAGAAATCCAAAACAATAACATATTATACAACATCTCCCATAAACGTAATAAGTTGGAGTTCAACGATACGTATATGTGGCATTGTAGACTTGGTCACATAAGCGAGAACCGTGTTAAACAACTTAAAACCGCAGGAATCTTAGATTCCAAGGGTTCAGAAACGTTTGGCAAATGCGAATCATGCTTAAGTGGAAAGTTAACAAAAGCACCTTTTTCAAATGTTGGAGAAAGAGCTAATGATCTGTTGGGACTTGTACATACAGATGTATGTGGTCCATTCAGAACAATGTCAAGACATGGAGAAAGATACTTTGTTACATTTACTGATGATTTCAGTAGATATGGTTATGTTTATCTTATGAAGCATAAACATGAGACATTTGAAAAGTTCAAGGAGTACCAAAACGAAGTAGAGAATCAGCTAAATAGAACTATTAAGATGCTTCGATCAGATCGAGGCGGTGAATATCTTAGTCAGGAGTTTATCGACCATCTAAAGGATTGTGGAATAGTTTCACAGCACACTCCACCTGGAACACCACAACATAATGGTGTGTCTGAACGGAGAAATCGAACTCTATTAGATATGGTTCGATCAATGATGTGTCGAACAACCCTCCCACGCTCCTTTTGGAGTTATGCTCTAGAAACTGCCGCAAAACTTGTGAATATAGCTCCAACGAAGAAGGTTGACAAAACGCCTTATGAGATATGGCATGGAAAGAAACCAAAAGTATCCTATCTCAAGGTCTGGGGATGTAACGCTTATGTCACTCTAGAATCTTCGGATAAACTAGATCCTAGAGGCGAAAAAGTGGTTTTCGTAGGATACGCTAAAAGGATCGGTTACCTTTTCTACCACCCCACTGAAAATAAGATTTTCACAAAACGCAGAGGCACTTTCTTGGAGGAAGAGCTTCTGGCAAGAGGGGTTGGAGAAAACCATGTGGATCTTGAAGAAATTCGAGAATCACAAGTGACTGAACCAGTTGTTCAGACAGAACCACAAGTAACTGATCCAGTTGTTGAAGTTGAGCCTGAGAGGACTCAAGAAACAACAGAAACACCAAGTGTTCGAAGAAGTATTAGGGATCGTCGTGCCCCTGAAAGGTATGACGATATCTTCATGATTGATGAAGCTGAACCTGCTACTTACAAAGCTGCAATGTTGGATTCAGAATCCAAGAAATGGCAAGAAGCCATGAATGCAGAGATGCAATCCATGTATGATAACCAAGTCTGGGATTTGGTTGATCTTCCTACCGAAGGTCGGACTGTAGGAAACAAATGGATCTTCAAGAAGAAGACCGACATGGATGGAAATGTGCAAACCTACAAAGCAAGGCTTGTAGCAAAAGGGTTCACTCAGACTCAAGGAATTGATTATGAGGAAACTTTTTCGCCAGTAGCCATGCTTAAGTCTATTAGAATTCTACTTGCCATTGCTGCATATTATGACTATGAGATATGGCAAATGGATGTCAAGACCGCGTTCCTTAATGGACACTTACTTGAAGATGTCTATATGGTTCAACCTGAAGGTTTTGTCGATCCAAATAATCCTAATAAGGTCTGCAAGCTAAATAAATCCATCTATGGATTGAAGCAAGCATCTCGCAGCTGGAATCTTCGTTTTGATCAGAAAATTAAAGAGTTTGGCTTCATTAAAAACGAAGATGAACCGTGTGTTTACAAGAAATCTAGTGGGAGCTATATCACTTTTCTAATTTTGTATGTAGATGACATACTAATCATTGGAAACAATATCCCTATGCTAAAAGAAGTTAAGGCTTGGTTGGGAAAATGTTTCGCAATGAAAGATCTTGGTGATGCCGCTTATATTCTAGGAATAAAGATTCATAGAGATAGATCAAAGCGGTTATTAGGTTTAAGTCAAAGTACGTATATTGATAAGGTCATACGACGCTTCTCAATGCAAGACTCAAAAAGGGGGCTCTTGCCCATGGCACATGGAACCATTCTTAATGGCGAGCAGTGTGCTAAGACCGAAGAGGAAAAGAAGAAAATGGAAAGAGTTCCATATGCTTCTGCTATCGGTTCCATCATGTACGCCATGTTATGTACCAGACATGATGTCTCGTATGCTCTTAGCATGACGAGTAGATACAACAGAATCCAGGAGAGAGCCACTGGGCTGCAGTGAAGAACATTCTTAAGTACTTAAGAAGGACTAAGGACATGTTCTTAATATATGGAGGACTGGATGAGGAGCTATCAGTTAAGTGTTATACTGATGCAAGTTTCCAGACTGATCGTGACGATTCAAGATCACAGACTGGATATGTTTTCATTCTGAATGGTGGGGCTGTTACTTGGAAGAGCTCGAAGCAAAGTGTGGTTGCTCAATCCACCTGTGAATCAGAATACAATGCTGCATCGGATGCTGCTAAGGAGGCTGCCTGGATGAAGAAGTTCATTACTGATCTCGATGTTATGCCTAGCATAAAGAAACCAATCGAGATGCTGTGTGACAATACTGGTGCCATTGCTCTTGCAAAAGAACCAAGGTCGCATCAAACCACAAGGCATATACTCAGAAAATTCCACTATATTAGAGAGATAATAGAGCATGGAGACATCGTAATAAGCAAAGTTCATACAGATCTAAATCTGGCTGACCCCTTTACTAAGCCTCTACCTCAAGCTAAACATGAGGAGCATGCTGGAAAAATAGGGCTTAGATTTGCTAGACAGTGGGCATGATCTGTAGTTAGTATTGGTGTTTTAATTTTGAACTACAACAGTTACATTGAAATAGTTATTTGATTTATTGGTTAAATGCAAGTTTAATTATTTTGTAACTGTGTTCGTTATTTGTATGTTTATATCCTTGAATAAGCGTATTCTAAAATATCCGTAGTCGATTAAATTACATGGGAATGAATTTGAATGTAAGACTATTGTGAATTAAGATGATTGTATTCATGAGATGAATAACTCAAGAGTTTGAGAATCAAAATTCACAGATATCACTAGGGAATGATATTGGATGTGACTCGCTTCAAAACGATCTCCATGGATCTAAGTCATGAGATGTTTTGATATTGATATGTTCAATCTGTCCTTTTTCCTTAGGCACATATTAAACTACATTGATCAAGGACAATCTTTAATGTTATCTAACACTGTCCTGAAACATGGGTAGTAATCCGGGTAGCGTTGGGAGGAATCCAAGGTTAAGTGGGAGTTGTATGGTGCTGATGGAATTCTGTACTTCTATGGGATTAGAAGTTTAGACATTCTGGCGCCCTCGTTAAACTCAAACTGGAATAAAAGCGTGGCCACGCTCGGACTAAGAGTAGTTCGTTAGACCACTTTGAATTAAAGACGAGAATAGAGAATGGTTGATCACTATATAAGAATGAATGATCCATGTCTTATTATCAACGAATGTTCTATACAGAAGGGACTTATTGATAGAATTATCAGGGCTATAGTATTTGGTTAAGTAAAGTGTTACTTGAACGCAAAGAACTAGTTGACGACTGTAAAGTGTCATGCCGTGTTAAGAGCAGTGCGATGCAGCTAGGCGTCCAACTCTGCACACGTTGACTCATTTAATTAAAATCGTCCAAGTGGGAGATTGTTGGATATATGTATGTCCGACCTTAATTAAAGTCAACGTAACTAACTTGGTACGATCCGAAGAGTTACACGTTGGTACACGAATCGTATATGTTCACGAGTAGGTAGATTATTATTTGTGAAATAATAATAGTGGAAACCCAAGAGACACCTTTTTCTAATAAAAGGATGTTTAATGTGGAAACCCAAGAGACACCTTTTAGAATAAGAGGATGTTTAAGGTGGAAACCCAAAGAGACTTTTTTTTGGGCCGGTTCTACTAGAGGTATCTTGTGCTCGGTTGTGAACTTCCTACTAGCGAGGATTCGTTGTAACCCGCGTGTTACAATTCCGGTGTAGTCGTCAAAGGTTGATTACTAAAACCCTCTATGGTTGTTTATTCCGTTTATTTGTTTATACGCGTATAACCTTGATCCTGATTGGGAATATTTATTAATCGGATTAATAAATCAAATTTATATAATCGGCTTTTGGTAAATTATATAAACCGCTTCCGCTATTTTTCTGATACCATGATTCCCAACAGTGGTATCAGAGCCACGGTTACACGCGTATAGATGGTAAAGTTATAATTTTGATCTATGTTTAGTTGTCAAAAATTATTTGTTTTGACAAAAGATCAAAAGCTTTTGGTTGTCTATGGATTGTGATGTGACTCGAGCCCTAGGTTATGACCTTTGTCATGGTTGTATTGGTTATGGTTTTATTTTGATTTGTATTTTTTCTTCTTCGGATATTGGATCCGATGTAATAGATAGGATTAGAATAGATTTGGTTTTATTGTATTTTCAAATTTATTATTGTAATCCTTCGAGTACAAGATCAAGATCAAGATCAAGATAAATGGCGAACAGGTACCATGAAGATAGAGATCGCGGGTCAAGTGGGAGCTTTCAAAAATTAGCTTTTGAAACCCTTTTTGACTAGTTCGTTTCGTTTCTGGCTAAAACGAAACGGCCAACCTATTAGTGGCTCGATTCGATTTTTATTATTGTGTTTTGTGGTTGTGTTTTATTTATTGTAAATAATCTAGATAACCCAAAATAAATAAAATTTTCACAATCAAGACAACGGTTTTATTAAAACAAGTTTTATAAAACTAAAAGGTATACTTAATAAAAGGGTTTTATTAATATTTAAACAAGATCATTCGCGATAAATCGACCGACATAGTTTAATAGGGTATTTAAAACTATATCGTGCGAGCGTGGAAATGAGTTTCTATTATCACGAATTATATAAAATTGGATTTTATAAACTATTGTGTAACTCGCCTCATGCTACGAGTTATTCAAAATATTTTTTTTTGGTAAATATTAAAATAAATCCCAAATTTTAAATTGATGTTTTATGCCACCCTTAACGAGTTAACACTTCATTCTAAATCGAACCCAAATGTTAGTGCTATACCCTGCATCTGGGCATCCATCATGAAAGAAGGTAATCATCGCGTTTCCTGTGTAACATAGGCCGGTGATACAGTTAATAGTAAAGGACAAAACATTGCTTGTTCATCAAGTGGGCATAGTTGGGGTTAAACATACATCGTTTTAAGCGATAACCCCAAATGGAGAGTTGTGTAGTGGACACAATTAACAATCGTTGTTTACCTACATAATCATACCAGTGGATAGTGCTTAAGCCAATTCACTGTCATATGATGAATCGGGATCTCATCTTAATTAAAAAATTTTGTTTTTGGGTCATAAAATTAAATTAAGATATTTAAAACATAAAATACTAATTAATTAATTTTGAATTTTGTATATGTCAACTGAAAACAATTCCTCCCAATTCTCTCTCAAGTCCATCTTAGAGAAGGACAAACTGAACCACTCCAACTTCATGGACTGGCACCGCAACTTGAAAATTGTTCTCAAGGCGGAGAGCAAACTGTATGTTCTTGAAACGCCAGTCCCTGATGAACCCATCAATCAGCAAACTGTTGCATATAGAAACTATGCAAAGCACTTTGATGACTCTATGAAAGTCTCATGTTTAATGTTAGCATCCATGATTCCTGAACTTCAAAGGACCATGGATGACAAGATGGCATATGAGATGAATGAGCACCTGGTTGAAATGTTCCAACAGAAGGCTCGTCATGAGAGGTTTGATGTGATGAGATCACTCATAACCACTCGTATGCAAGAGGGTACATCAGTTAGCGCTCATGTGCTAAAAATGAAGGCATATGTTGATCATTTGGCTCGTCTGGAATCCCCCTTGAGTGATGAGTTAGCTGGGGATATCATCCTCAACTCATTACCTAAGTCATATGATCAGTTCACTATGAACTACAATATGAATGGGATGGAGAAGACACTTGCAGAGCTGCATCAGATGCTCAAAACTGGTGAGGTGAATATACCCAGCAAGACTGCACCAGTGCTGATGATCAAGGAGGGTCATGTTAAGAAACCTAACACCAAGAAAAGGGGCAATCAGGGCAAAGGGAAGGGCAAAGGCAAATTAGTTGCAAATAAGAAGCCTCAAAAGGATGCCAAGTGTTTTCATTGTAATGAAATTGGGCACTGGAAGAGGAACTGTGCTAAGTATTTAGCTGAACTGAAGCAAGCCAAGGCTTCAGGAGGAGAGTCCTCAGGTATATATGTTATTGAAATCTTTTCTTTTTCTGGCAAAACATGGGTGTTTGACACAGGATGTGGTTTTCACATTTGTAATGCTTTGCAGGGACTAAGAAAGATTAAGAAGCTGAAACAAGGCGACTTGGAGGTCCATGTTGGCAATGGACAAAGAGTTGCTGTGAAGGCGATTGGAGAATATGTTCTTTTACTTCCTTCTGGTTTAGAACTTGTTTTGAACAATGTTTATTTTATTCCTAGTGTTACTAGAAATATTGTTTCGGTTTCTGCTTTGCATGGACAAGGTTTCAATTATCATTTTAATGGTGAATTTATTTCTGCTTATTTTAATGATGTATTTTACTTTGATGCAAAACCAAACAATGGAATCTATGAGATAGAAATCCAAAACAATAACATATTATACAACATCTCCCATAAACGTAATAAGTTGGAGTTCAACGATACGTATATGTGGCATTGTAGACTTGGTCACATAAGCGAGAACCGTGTTAAACAACTTAAAACCGCAGGAATCTTAGATTCCAAGGGTTCAGAAACGTTTGGCAAATGCGAATCATGCTTAAGTGGAAAGTTAACAAAAGCACCTTTTTCAAATGTTGGAGAAAGAGCTAATGATCTGTTGGGACTTGTACATACAGATGTATGTGGTCCATTCAGAACAATGTCAAGACATGGAGAAAGATACTTTGTTACATTTACTGATGATTTCAGTAGATATGGTTATGTTTATCTTATGAAGCATAAACATGAGACATTTGAAAAGTTCAAGGAGTACCAAAACGAAGTAGAGAATCAGCTAAATAGAACTATTAAGATGCTTCGATCAGATCGAGGCGGTGAATATCTTAGTCAGGAGTTTATCGACCATCTAAAGGATTGTGGAATAGTTTCACAGCACACTCCACCTGGAACACCACAACATAATGGTGTGTCTGAACGGAGAAATCGAACTCTATTAGATATGGTTCGATCAATGATGTGTCGAACAACCCTCCCACGCTCCTTTTGGAGTTATGCTCTAGAAACTGCCGCAAAACTTGTGAATATAGCTCCAACGAAGAAGGTTGACAAAACGCCTTATGAGATATGGCATGGAAAGAAACCAAAAGTATCCTATCTCAAGGTCTGGGGATGTAACGCTTATGTCACTCTAGAATCTTCGGATAAACTAGATCCTAGAGGCGAAAAAGTGGTTTTCGTAGGATACGCTAAAAGGATCGGTTACCTTTTCTACCACCCCACTGAAAATAAGATTTTCACAAAACGCAGAGGCACTTTCTTGGAGGAAGAGCTTCTGGCAAGAGGGGTTGGAGAAAACCATGTGGATCTTGAAGAAATTCGAGAATCACAAGTGACTGAACCAGTTGTTCAGACAGAACCACAAGTAACTGATCCAGTTGTTGAAGTTGAGCCTGAGAGGACTCAAGAAACAACAGAAACACCAAGTGTTCGAAGAAGTATTAGGGATCGTCGTGCCCCTGAAAGGTATGACGATATCTTCATGATTGATGAAGCTGAACCTGCTACTTACAAAGCTGCAATGTTGGATTCAGAATCCAAGAAATGGCAAGAAGCCATGAATGCAGAGATGCAATCCATGTATGATAACCAAGTCTGGGATTTGGTTGATCTTCCTACCGAAGGTCGGACTGTAGGAAACAAATGGATCTTCAAGAAGAAGACCGACATGGATGGAAATGTGCAAACCTACAAAGCAAGGCTTGTAGCAAAAGGGTTCACTCAGACTCAAGGAATTGATTATGAGGAAACTTTTTCGCCAGTAGCCATGCTTAAGTCTATTAGAATTCTACTTGCCATTGCTGCATATTATGACTATGAGATATGGCAAATGGATGTCAAGACCGCGTTCCTTAATGGACACTTACTTGAAGATGTCTATATGGTTCAACCTGAAGGTTTTGTCGATCCAAATAATCCTAATAAGGTCTGCAAGCTAAATAAATCCATCTATGGATTGAAGCAAGCATCTCGCAGCTGGAATCTTCGTTTTGATCAGAAAATTAAAGAGTTTGGCTTCATTAAAAACGAAGATGAACCGTGTGTTTACAAGAAATCTAGTGGGAGCTATATCACTTTTCTAATTTTGTATGTAGATGACATACTAATCATTGGAAACAATATCCCTATGCTAAAAGAAGTTAAGGCTTGGTTGGGAAAATGTTTCGCAATGAAAGATCTTGGTGATGCCGCTTATATTCTAGGAATAAAGATTCATAGAGATAGATCAAAGCGGTTATTAGGTTTAAGTCAAAGTACGTATATTGATAAGGTCATACGACGCTTCTCAATGCAAGACTCAAAAAGGGGGCTCTTGCCCATGGCACATGGAACCATTCTTAATGGCGAGCAGTGTGCTAAGACCGAAGAGGAAAAGAAGAAAATGGAAAGAGTTCCATATGCTTCTGCTATCGGTTCCATCATGTACGCCATGTTATGTACCAGACATGATGTCTCGTATGCTCTTAGCATGACGAGTAGATACAACAGAATCCAGGAGAGAGCCACTGGGCTGCAGTGAAGAACATTCTTAAGTACTTAAGAAGGACTAAGGACATGTTCTTAATATATGGAGGACTGGATGAGGAGCTATCAGTTAAGTGTTATACTGATGCAAGTTTCCAGACTGATCGTGACGATTCAAGATCACAGACTGGATATGTTTTCATTCTGAATGGTGGGGCTGTTACTTGGAAGAGCTCGAAGCAAAGTGTGGTTGCTCAATCCACCTGTGAATCAGAATACAATGCTGCATCGGATGCTGCTAAGGAGGCTGCCTGGATGAAGAAGTTCATTACTGATCTCGATGTTATGCCTAGCATAAAGAAACCAATCGAGATGCTGTGTGACAATACTGGTGCCATTGCTCTTGCAAAAGAACCAAGGTCGCATCAAACCACAAGGCATATACTCAGAAAATTCCACTATATTAGAGAGATAATAGAGCATGGAGACATCGTAATAAGCAAAGTTCATACAGATCTAAATCTGGCTGACCCCTTTACTAAGCCTCTACCTCAAGCTAAACATGAGGAGCATGCTGGAAAAATAGGGCTTAGATTTGCTAGACAGTGGGCATGATCTGTAGTTAGTATTGGTGTTTTAATTTTGAACTACAACAGTTACATTGAAATAGTTATTTGATTTATTGGTTAAATGCAAGTTTAATTATTTTGTAACTGTGTTCGTTATTTGTATGTTTATATCCTTGAATAAGCGTATTCTAAAATATCCGTAGTCGATTAAATTACATGGGAATGAATTTGAATGTAAGACTATTGTGAATTAAGATGATTGTATTCATGAGATGAATAACTCAAGAGTTTGAGAATCAAAATTCACAGATATCACTAGGGAATGATATTGGATGTGACTCGCTTCAAAACGATCTCCATGGATCTAAGTCATGAGATGTTTTGATATTGATATGTTCAATCTGTCCTTTTTCCTTAGGCACATATTAAACTACATTGATCAAGGACAATCTTTAATGTTATCTAACACTGTCCTGAAACATGGGTAGTAATCCGGGTAGCGTTGGGAGGAATCCAAGGTTAAGTGGGAGTTGTATGGTGCTGATGGAATTCTGTACTTCTATGGGATTAGAAGTTTAGACATTCTGGCGCCCTCGTTAAACTCAAACTGGAATAAAAGTGTGGCCACGCTCGGACTAAGAGTAGTTCGTTAGACCACTTTGAATTAAAGACGAGAATAGAGAATGGTTGATCACTATATAAGAATGAATGATCCATGTCTTATTATCAACGAATGTTCTATACAGAAGGGACTTATTGATAGAATTATCAGGGCTATAGTATTTGGTTAAGTAAAGTGTTACTTGAACGCAAAGAACTAGTTGACGACTGTAAAGTGTCATGCCGTGTTAAGAGCAGTGCGATGCAGCTAGGCGTCCAACTCTGCACACGTTGACTCATTTAATTAAAATCGTCCAAGTGGGAGATTGTTGGATATATGTATGTCCGACCTTAATTAAAGTCAACGTAACTAACTTGGTACGATCCGAAGAGTTACACGTTGGTACACGAATCGTATATGTTCACGAGTAGGTAGATTATTATTTGTGAAATAATAATAGTGGAAACCCAAGAGACACCTTTTTCTAATAAAAGGATGTTTAATGTGGAAACCCAAGAGACACCTTTTAGAATAAGAGGATGTTTAAGGTGGAAACCCAAAGAGACTTTTTTTTGGGCCGGTTCTACTAGAGGTATCTTGTGCTCGGTTGTGAACTTCCTACTAGCGAGGATTCGTTGTAACCCGCGTGTTACAATTCCGGTGTAGTCGTCAAAGGTTGATTACTAAAACCCTCTATGGTTGTTTATTCCGTTTATTTGTTTATACGCGTATAACCTTGATCCTGATTGGGAATATTTATTAATCGGATTAATAAATCAAATTTATATAATCGGCTTTTGGTAAATTATATAAACCGCTTCCGCTATTTTTCTGATACCATGATTCCCAACAGTGGTATCAGAGCCACGGTTACACGCGTATAGATGGTAAAGTTATAATTTTGATCTATGTTTAGTTGTCAAAAATTATTTGTTTTGACAAAAGATCAAAAGCTTTTGGTTGTCTATGGATTGTGATGTGACTCGAGCCCTAGGTTATGACCTTTGTCATGGTTGTATTGGTTATGGTTTTATTTTGATTTGTATTTTTTCTTCTTCGGATATTGGATCCGATGTAATAGATAGGATTAGAATAGATTTGGTTTTATTGTATTTTCAAATTTATTATTGTAATCCTTCGAGTACAAGATCAAGATCAAGATCAAGATAAATGGCGAACAGGTACCATGAAGATAGAGATCGCGGGTCAAGTGGGAGCTTTCAAAAATTAGCTTTTGAAACCCTTTTTGACTAGTTCGTTTCGTTTCTGGCTAAAACGAAACGGCCAACCTATTAGTGGCTCGATTCGATTTTTATTATTGTGTTTTGTGGTTGTGTTTTATTTATTGTAAATAATCTAGATAACCCAAAATAAATAAAATTTTCACAATCAAGACAACGGTTAAATTAAAACAAGTTTTATAAAACTAAAAGGTATACTTAATAAAAGGGTTTTATTAATATTTAAACAAGATCATTCGCGATAAATCGACCGACATAGTTTAATAGGGTATTTAAAACTATATCGTGCGAGCGTGGAAAGGAGTTTCTATTATCACGAATTATATAAAATTGGATTTTATAAACTATTGTGTAACTCGCCTCATGCTACGAGTTATTCAAAATATTTTTTTTTGGTAAATATTAAAATAAATCCCAAATTTTAAATTGATGTTTTATGCCACCCTTAACGAGTTAACACTTCATTCTAAATCGAACCCAAATGTTAGTGCTATACCCTGCATCTGGGCATCCATCATGAAAGAAGGTAATCATCGCGTTTCCTGTGTAACATAGGCCGGTGATACAGTTAATAGTAAAGGACAAAACATTGCTTGTTCATCAAGTGGGCATAGTTGGGGTTAAACATACATCGTTTTAAGCGATAACCCCAAATGGAGAGTTGTGTAGTGGACACAATTAACAATCGTTGTTTACCTACATAATCATACCAGTGGATAGTGCTTAAGCCAATTCACTGTCATATGATGAATCGGGATCTCATCTTAATTAAAAAATTTTGTTTTTGGGTCATAAAATTAAATTAAGATATTTAAAACATAAAATACTAATTAATTAATTTTGAATTTTGTATATGTCAACTGAAAACAATTCCTCCCAATTCTCTCTCAAGTCCATCTTAGAGAAGGACAAACTGAACCACTCCAACTTCATGGACTGGCACCGCAACTTGAAAATTGTTCTCAAGGCGGAGAGCAAACTGTATGTTCTTGAAACGCCAGTCCCTGATGAACCCATCAATCAGCAAACTGTTGCATATAGAAACTATGCAAAGCACTTTGATGACTCTATGAAAGTCTCATGTTTAATGTTAGCATCCATGATTCCTGAACTTCAAAGGACCATGGATGACAAGATGGCATATGAGATGAATGAGCACCTGGTTGAAATGTTCCAACAGAAGGCTCGTCATGAGAGGTTTGATGTGATGAGATCACTCATAACCACTCGTATGCAAGAGGGTACATCAGTTAGCGCTCATGTGCTAAAAATGAAGGCATATGTTGATCATTTGGCTCGTCTGGAATCCCCCTTGAGTGATGAGTTAGCTGGGGATATCATCCTCAACTCATTACCTAAGTCATATGATCAGTTCACTATGAACTACAATATGAATGGGATGGAGAAGACACTTGCAGAGCTGCATCAGATGCTCAAAACTGGTGAGGTGAATATACCCAGCAAGACTGCACCAGTGCTGATGATCAAGGAGGGTCATGTTAAGAAACCTAACACCAAGAAAAGGGGCAATCAGGGCAAAGGGAAGGGCAAAGGCAAATTAGTTGCAAATAAGAAGCCTCAAAAGGATGCCAAGTGTTTTCATTGTAATGAAATTGGGCACTGGAAGAGGAACTGTGCTAAGTATTTAGCTGAACTGAAGCAAGCCAAGGCTTCAGGAGGAGAGTCCTCAGGTATATATGTTATTGAAATCTTTTCTTTTTCTGGCAAAACATGGGTGTTTGACACAGGATGTGGTTTTCACATTTGTAATGCTTTGCAGGGACTAAGAAAGATTAAGAAGCTGAAACAAGGCGACTTGGAGGTCCATGTTGGCAATGGACAAAGAGTTGCTGTGAAGGCGATTGGAGAATATGTTCTTTTACTTCCTTCTGGTTTAGAACTTGTTTTGAACAATGTTTATTTTATTCCTAGTGTTACTAGAAATATTGTTTCGGTTTCTGCTTTGCATGGACAAGGTTTCAATTATCATTTTAATGGTGAATTTATTTCTGCTTATTTTAATGATGTATTTTACTTTGATGCAAAACCAAACAATGGAATCTATGAGATAGAAATCCAAAACAATAACATATTATACAACATCTCCCATAAACGTAATAAGTTGGAGTTCAACGATACGTATATGTGGCATTGTAGACTTGGTCACATAAGCGAGAACCGTGTTAAACAACTTAAAACCGCAGGAATCTTAGATTCCAAGGGTTCAGAAACGTTTGGCAAATGCGAATCATGCTTAAGTGGAAAGTTAACAAAAGCACCTTTTTCAAATGTTGGAGAAAGAGCTAATGATCTGTTGGGACTTGTACATACAGATGTATGTGGTCCATTCAGAACAATGTCAAGACATGGAGAAAGATACTTTGTTACATTTACTGATGATTTCAGTAGATATGGTTATGTTTATCTTATGAAGCATAAACATGAGACATTTGAAAAGTTCAAGGAGTACCAAAACGAAGTAGAGAATCAGCTAAATAGAACTATTAAGATGCTTCGATCAGATCGAGGCGGTGAATATCTTAGTCAGGAGTTTATCGACCATCTAAAGGATTGTGGAATAGTTTCACAGCACACTCCACCTGGAACACCACAACATAATGGTGTGTCTGAACGGAGAAATCGAACTCTATTAGATATGGTTCGATCAATGATGTGTCGAACAACCCTCCCACGCTCCTTTTGGAGTTATGCTCTAGAAACTGCCGCAAAACTTGTGAATATAGCTCCAACGAAGAAGGTTGACAAAACGCCTTATGAGATATGGCATGGAAAGAAACCAAAAGTATCCTATCTCAAGGTCTGGGGATGTAACGCTTATGTCACTCTAGAATCTTCGGATAAACTAGATCCCAGAGGCGAAAAAGTGGTTTTCGTAGGATACGCTAAAAGGATCGGTTACCTTTTCTACCACCCCACTGAAAATAAGATTTTCACAAAACGCAGAGGCACTTTCTTGGAGGAAGAGCTTCTGGCAAGAGGGGTTGGAGAAAACCATGTGGATCTTGAAGAAATTCGAGAATCACAAGTGACTGAACCAGTTGTTCAGACAGAACCACAAGTAACTGATCCAGTTGTTGAAGTTGAGCCTGAGAGGACTCAAGAAACAACAGAAACACCAAGTGTTCGAAGAAGTATTAGGGATCGTCGTGCCCCTGAAAGGTATGACGATATCTTCATGATTGATGAAGCTGAACCTGCTACTTACAAAGCTGCAATGTTGGATTCAGAATCCAAGAAATGGCAAGAAGCCATGAATGCAGAGATGCAATCCATGTATGATAACCAAGTCTGGGATTTGGTTGATCTTCCTACCGAAGGTCGGACTGTAGGAAACAAATGGATCTTCAAGAAGAAGACCGACATGGATGGAAATGTGCAAACCTACAAAGCAAGGCTTGTAGCAAAAGGGTTCACTCAGACTCAAGGAATTGATTATGAGGAAACTTTTTCGCCAGTAGCCATGCTTAAGTCTATTAGAATTCTACTTGCCATTGCTGCATATTATGACTATGAGATATGGCAAATGGATGTCAAGACCGCGTTCCTTAATGGACACTTACTTGAAGATGTCTATATGGTTCAACCTGAAGGTTTTGTCGATCCAAATAATCCTAATAAGGTCTGCAAGCTAAATAAATCCATCTATGGATTGAAGCAAGCATCTCGCAGCTGGAATCTTCGTTTTGATCAGAAAATTAAAGAGTTTGGCTTCATTCAAAAACGAAGATGAACCGTGTGTTTACAAGAAATCTAGTGGGAGCTATATCACTTTTCTAATTTTGTATGTAGATGACATACTAATCATTGGAAACAATATCCCTATGCTAAAAGAAGTTAAGGCTTGGTTGGGAAAATGTTTCGCAATGAAAGATCTTGGTGATGCCGCTTATATTCTAGGAATAAAGATTCATAGAGATAGATCAAAGCGGTTATTAGGTTTAAGTCAAAGTACATATATTGATAAGGTCATACGACGCTTCTCAATGCAAGACTCAAAAAGGGGGCTCTTGCCCATGGCACATGGAACCATTCTTAATGGCGAGCAGTGTGCTAAGACCGAAGAGGAAAAGAAGAAAATGGAAAGAGTTCCATATGCTTCTGCTATCGGTTCCATCATGTACGCCATGTTATGTACCAGACATGATGTCTCGTATGCTCTTAGCATGACGAGTAGATACAACAGAATCCAGGAGAGAGCCACTGGGCTGCAGTGAAGAACATTCTTAAGTACTTAAGAAGGACTAAGGACATGTTCTTAATATATGGAGGACTGGATGAGGAGCTATCAGTTAAGTGTTATACTGATGCAAGTTTCCAGACTGATCGTGACGATTCAAGATCACAGACTGGATATGTTTTCATTCTGAATGGTGGGGCTGTTACTTGGAAGAGCTCGAAGCAAAGTGTGGTTGCTCAATCCACCTGTGAATCAGAATACAATGCTGCATCGGATGCTGCTAAGGAGGCTGCCTGGATGAAGAAGTTCATTACTGATCTCGATGTTATGCCTAGCATAAAGAAACCAATCGAGATGCTGTGTGACAATACTGGTGCCATTGCTCTTGCAAAAGAACCAAGGTCGCATCAAACCACAAGGCATATACTCAGAAAATTCCACTATATTAGAGAGATAATAGAGCATGGAGACATCGTAATAAGCAAAGTTCATACAGATCTAAATCTGGCTGACCCCTTTACTAAGCCTCTACCTCAAGCTAAACATGAGGAGCATGCTGGAAAAATAGGGCTTAGATTTGCTAGACAGTGGGCATGATCTGTAGTTAGTATTGGTGTTTTAATTTTGAACTACAACAGTTACATTGAAATAGTTATTTGATTTATTGGTTAAATGCAAGTTTAATTATTTTGTAACTGTGTTCGTTATTTGTATGTTTATATCCTTGAATAAGCGTATTCTAAAATATCCGTAGTCGATTAAATTACATGGGAATGAATTTGAATGTAAGACTATTGTGAATTAAGATGATTGTATTCATGAGATGAATAACTCAAGAGTTTGAGAATCAAAATTCACAGATATCACTAGGGAATGATATTGGATGTGACTCGCTTCAAAACGATCTCCATGGATCTAAGTCATGAGATGTTTTGATATTGATATGTTCAATCTGTCCTTTTTCCTTAGGCACATATTAAACTACATTGATCAAGGACAATCTTTAATGTTATCTAACACTGTCCTGAAACATGGGTAGTAATCCGGGTAGCGTTGGGAGGAATCCAAGGTTAAGTGGGAGTTGTATGGTGCTGATGGAATTCTGTACTTCTATGGGATTAGAAGTTTAGACATTCTGGCGCCCTCGTTAAACTCAAACTGGAATAAAAGCGTGGCCACGCTCGGACTAAGAGTAGTTCGTTAGACCACTTTGAATTAAAGACGAGAATAGAGAATGGTTGATCACTATATAAGAATGAATGATCCATGTCTTATTATCAACGAATGTTCTATACAGAAGGGACTTATTGATAGAATTATCAGGGCTATAGTATTTGGTTAAGTAAAGTGTTACTTGAACGCAAAGAACTAGTTGACGACTGTAAAGTGTCATGCCGTGTTAAGAGCAGTGCGATGCAGCTAGGCGTCCAACTCTGCACACGTTGACTCATTTAATTAAAATCGTCCAAGTGGGAGATTGTTGGATATATGTATGTCCGACCTTAATTAAAGTCAACGTAACTAACTTGGTACGATCCGAAGAGTTACACGTTGGTACACGAATCGTATATGTTCACGAGTAGGTAGATTATTATTTGTGAAATAATAATAGTGGAAACCCAAGAGACACCTTTTTCTAATAAAAGGATGTTTAATGTGGAAACCCAAGAGACACCTTTTAGAATAAGAGGATGTTTAAGGTGGAAACCCAAAGAGACTTTTTTTTGGGCCGGTTCTACTAGAGGTATCTTGTGCTCGGTTGTGAACTTCCTACTAGCGAGGATTCGTTGTAACCCGCGTGTTACAATTCCGGTGTAGTCGTCAAAGGTTGATTACTAAAACCCTCTATGGTTGTTTATTCCGTTTATTTGTTTATACGCGTATAACCTTGATCCTGATTGGGAATATTTATTAATCGGATTAATAAATCAAATTTATATAATCGGCTTTTGGTAAATTATATAAACCGCTTCCGCTATTTTTCTGATACCATGATTCCCAACAGTGGTATCAGAGCCACGGTTACACGCGTATAGATGGTAAAGTTATAATTTTGATCTATGTTTAGTTGTCAAAAATTATTTGTTTTGACAAAAGATCAAAAGCTTTTGGTTGTCTATGGATTGTGATGTGACTCGAGCCCTAGGTTATGACCTTTGTCATGGTTGTATTGGTTATGGTTTTATTTTGATTTGTATTTTTTCTTCTTCGGATATTGGATCCGATGTAATAGATAGGATTAGAATAGATTTGGTTTTATTGTATTTTCAAATTTATTATTGTAATCCTTCGAGTACAAGATCAAGATCAAGATCAAGATAAATGGCGAACAGGTACCATGAAGATAGAGATCGCGGGTCAAGTGGGAGCTTTCAAAAATTAGCTTTTGAAACCCTTTTTGACTAGTTCGTTTCGTTTCTGGCTAAAACGAAACGGCCAACCTATTAGTGGCTCGATTCGATTTTTATTATTGTGTTTTGTGGTTGTGTTTTATTTATTGTAAATAATCTAGATAACCCAAAATAAATAAAATTTTCACAATCAAGACAACGGTTAAAATTAAAACAAGTTTTATAAAACTAAAAGGTATACTTAATAAAAGGGTTTTATTAATATTTAAACAAGATCATTCGCGATAAATCGACCGACATAGTTTAATAGGGTATTTAAAACTATATCGTGCGAGCGTGGAAAGGAGTTTCTATTATCACGAATTATATAAAATTGGATTTTATAAACTATTGTGTAACTCGCCTCATGCTACGAGTTATTCAAAATATTTTTTTTTGGTAAATATTAAAATAAATCCCAAATTTTAAATTGATGTTTTATGCCACCCTTAACGAGTTAACACTTCATTCTAAATCGAACCCAAATGTTAGTGCTATACCCTGCATCTGGGCATCCATCATGAAAGAAGGTAATCATCGCGTTTCCTGTGTAACATAGGCCGGTGATACAGTTAATAGTAAAGGACAAAACATTGCTTGTTCATCAAGTGGGCATAGTTGGGGTTAAACATACATCGTTTTAAGCGATAACCCCAAATGGAGAGTTGTGTAGTGGACACAATTAACAATCGTTGTTTACCTACATAATCATACCAGTGGATAGTGCTTAAGCCAATTCACTGTCATATGATGAATCGGGATCTCATCTTAATTAAAAAATTTTGTTTTTGGGTCATAAAATTAAATTAAGATATTTAAAACATAAAATACTAATTAATTAATTTTGAATTTTGTATATGTCAACTGAAAACAATTCCTCCCAATTCTCTCTCAAGTCCATCTTAGAGAAGGACAAACTGAACCACTCCAACTTCATGGACTGGCACCGCAACTTGAAAATTGTTCTCAAGGCGGAGAGCAAACTGTATGTTCTTGAAACGCCAGTCCCTGATGAACCCATCAATCAGCAAACTGTTGCATATAGAAACTATGCAAAGCACTTTGATGACTCTATGAAAGTCTCATGTTTAATGTTAGCATCCATGATTCCTGAACTTCAAAGGACCATGGATGACAAGATGGCATATGAGATGAATGAGCACCTGGTTGAAATGTTCCAACAGAAGGCTCGTCATGAGAGGTTTGATGTGATGAGATCACTCATAACCACTCGTATGCAAGAGGGTACATCAGTTAGCGCTCATGTGCTAAAAATGAAGGCATATGTTGATCATTTGGCTCGTCTGGAATCCCCCTTGAGTGATGAGTTAGCTGGGGATATCATCCTCAACTCATTACCTAAGTCATATGATCAGTTCACTATGAACTACAATATGAATGGGATGGAGAAGACACTTGCAGAGCTGCATCAGATGCTCAAAACTGGTGAGGTGAATATACCCAGCAAGACTGCACCAGTGCTGATGATCAAGGAGGGTCATGTTAAGAAACCTAACACCAAGAAAAGGGGCAATCAGGGCAAAGGGAAGGGCAAAGGCAAATTAGTTGCAAATAAGAAGCCTCAAAAGGATGCCAAGTGTTTTCATTGTAATGAAATTGGGCACTGGAAGAGGAACTGTGCTAAGTATTTAGCTGAACTGAAGCAAGCCAAGGCTTCAGGAGGAGAGTCCTCAGGTATATATGTTATTGAAATCTTTTCTTTTTCTGGCAAAACATGGGTGTTTGACACAGGATGTGGTTTTCACATTTGTAATGCTTTGCAGGGACTAAGAAAGATTAAGAAGCTGAAACAAGGCGACTTGGAGGTCCATGTTGGCAATGGACAAAGAGTTGCTGTGAAGGCGATTGGAGAATATGTTCTTTTACTTCCTTCTGGTTTAGAACTTGTTTTGAACAATGTTTATTTTATTCCTAGTGTTACTAGAAATATTGTTTCGGTTTCTGCTTTGCATGGACAAGGTTTCAATTATCATTTTAATGGTGAATTTATTTCTGCTTATTTTAATGATGTATTTTACTTTGATGCAAAACCAAACAATGGAATCTATGAGATAGAAATCCAAAACAATAACATATTATACAACATCTCCCATAAACGTAATAAGTTGGAGTTCAACGATACGTATATGTGGCATTGTAGACTTGGTCACATAAGCGAGAACCGTGTTAAACAACTTAAAACCGCAGGAATCTTAGATTCCAAGGGTTCAGAAACGTTTGGCAAATGCGAATCATGCTTAAGTGGAAAGTTAACAAAAGCACCTTTTTCAAATGTTGGAGAAAGAGCTAATGATCTGTTGGGACTTGTACATACAGATGTATGTGGTCCATTCAGAACAATGTCAAGACATGGAGAAAGATACTTTGTTACATTTACTGATGATTTCAGTAGATATGGTTATGTTTATCTTATGAAGCATAAACATGAGACATTTGAAAAGTTCAAGGAGTACCAAAACGAAGTAGAGAATCAGCTAAATAGAACTATTAAGATGCTTCGATCAGATCGAGGCGGTGAATATCTTAGTCAGGAGTTTATCGACCATCTAAAGGATTGTGGAATAGTTTCACAGCACACTCCACCTGGAACACCACAACATAATGGTGTGTCTGAACGGAGAAATCGAACTCTATTAGATATGGTTCGATCAATGATGTGTCGAACAACCCTCCCACGCTCCTTTTGGAGTTATGCTCTAGAAACTGCCGCAAAACTTGTGAATATAGCTCCAACGAAGAAGGTTGACAAAACGCCTTATGAGATATGGCATGGAAAGAAACCAAAAGTATCCTATCTCAAGGTCTGGGGATGTAACGCTTATGTCACTCTAGAATCTTCGGATAAACTAGATCCTAGAGGCGAAAAAGTGGTTTTCGTAGGATACGCTAAAAGGATCGGTTACCTTTTCTACCACCCCACTGAAAATAAGATTTTCACAAAACGCAGAGGCACTTTCTTGGAGGAAGAGCTTCTGGCAAGAGGGGTTGGAGAAAACCATGTGGATCTTGAAGAAATTCGAGAATCACAAGTGACTGAACCAGTTGTTCAGACAGAACCACAAGTAACTGATCCAGTTGTTGAAGTTGAGCCTGAGAGGACTCAAGAAACAACAGAAACACCAAGTGTTCGAAGAAGTATTAGGGATCGTCGTGCCCCTGAAAGGTATGACGATATCTTCATGATTGATGAAGCTGAACCTGCTACTTACAAAGCTGCAATGTTGGATTCAGAATCCAAGAAATGGCAAGAAGCCATGAATGCAGAGATGCAATCCATGTATGATAACCAAGTCTGGGATTTGGTTGATCTTCCTACCGAAGGTCGGACTGTAGGAAACAAATGGATCTTCAAGAAGAAGACCGACATGGATGGAAATGTGCAAACCTACAAAGCAAGGCTTGTAGCAAAAGGGTTCACTCAGACTCAAGGAATTGATTATGAGGAAACTTTTTCGCCAGTAGCCATGCTTAAGTCTATTAGAATTCTACTTGCCATTGCTGCATATTATGACTATGAGATATGGCAAATGGATGTCAAGACCGCGTTCCTTAATGGACACTTACTTGAAGATGTCTATATGGTTCAACCTGAAGGTTTTGTCGATCCAAATAATCCTAATAAGGTCTGCAAGCTAAATAAATCCATCTATGGATTGAAGCAAGCATCTCGCAGCTGGAATCTTCGTTTTGATCAGAAAATTAAAGAGTTTGGCTTCATTAAAAACGAAGATGAACCGTGTGTTTACAAGAAATCTAGTGGGAGCTATATCACTTTTCTAATTTTGTATGTAGATGACATACTAATCATTGGAAACAATATCCCTATGCTAAAAGAAGTTAAGGCTTGGCTGGGAAAATGTTTCGCAATGAAAGATCTTGGTGATGCCGCTTATATTCTAGGAATAAAGATTCATAGAGATAGATCAAAGCGGTTATTAGGTTTAAGTCAAAGTACATATATTGATAAGGTCATACGACGCTTCTCAATGCAAGACTCAAAAAGGGGGCTCTTGCCCATGGCACATGGAACCATTCTTAATGGCGAGCAGTGTGCTAAGACCGAAGAGGAAAAGAAGAAAATGGAAAGAGTTCCATATGCTTCTGCTATCGGTTACATCATGTACGCCATGTTATGTACCAGACATGATGTCTCGTATGCTCTTAGCATGACGAGTAGATATCAACAGAATCCAGGAGAGAGCCACTGGGCTGCAGTGAAGAACATTCTTAAGTACTTAAGAAGGACTAAGGACATGTTCTTAATATATGGAGGACTGGATGAGGAGCTATCAGTTAAGTGTTATACTGATGCAAGTTTCCAGACTGATCGTGACGATTCAAGATCACAGACTGGATATGTTTTCATTCTGAATGGTGGGGCTGTTACTTGGAAGAGCTCGAAGCAAAGTGTGGTTGCTCAATCCACCAATGAATCAGAATACAATGCTGCATCGGATGCTGCTAAGGAGGCTGCCTGGATGAAGAAGTTCATTACTGATCTCGATGTTATGCCTAGCATAAAGAAACCAATCGAGATGCTGTGTGACAATACTGGTGCCATTGCTCTTGCAAAAGAACCAAGGTCGCATCAAACCACAAGGCATATACTCAGAAAATTCCACTATATTAGAGAGATAATAGAGCGTGGAGACATCGTAATAAGAAAAGTTCATACAGATCTAAATCTGGCTGACCCCTTTACTAAGCCTCTACCTCAAGCTAAACATGAGGAGCATGCTGGAAAAATAGGGCTTAGATTTGCTAGACAGTGGGCATGATCTGTAGTTAGTATTGGTGTTTTAATTTTGAACTACAACAGTTACATTGAAATAGTTATTTGATTTATTGGTTAAATGCAAGTTTAATTATTTTGTAACTGTGTTCGTTATTTGTATGTTTATATCCTTGAATAAGCGTATTCTAAAATATCCGTAGTCGATTAAATTACATGGGAATGAATTTGAATGTAAGACTATTGTGAATTAAGATGATTGTATTCATGAGATGAATAACTCAAGAGTTTGAGAATCAAAATTCACAGATATCACTAGGGAATGATATTGGATGTGACTCGCTTCAAAACGATCTCCATGGATCTAAGTCATGAGATGTTTTGATATTGATATGTTCAATCTGTCCTTTTTCCTTAGGCACATATTAAACTACATTGATCAAGGACAATCTTTAATGTTATCTAACACTGTCCTGAAACATGGGTAGTAATCCGGGTAGCGTTGGGAGGAATCCAAGGTTAAGTGGGAGTTGTATGGTGCTGATGGAATTCTGTACTTCTATGGGATTAGAAGTTTAGACATTCTGGCGCCCTCGTTAAACTCAAACTGGAATAAAAGCGTGGCCACGCTCGGACTAAGAGTAGTTCGTTAGACCACTTTGAATTAAAGACGAGAATAGAGAATGGTTGATCACTATATAAGAATGAATGATCCATGTCTTATTATCAACGAATGTTCTATACAGAAGGGACTTATTGATAGAATTATCAGGGCTATAGTATTTGGTTAAGTAAAGTGTTACTTGAACGCAAAGAACTAGTTGACGACTGTAAAGTGTCATGCCGTGTTAAGAGCAGTGCGATGCAGCTAGGCGTCCAACTCTGCACACGTTGACTCATTTAATTAAAATCGTCCAAGTGGGAGATTGTTGGATATATGTATGTCCGACCTTAATTAAAGTCAACGTAACTAACTTGGTACGATCCGAAGAGTTACACGTTGGTACACGAATCGTATATGTTCACGAGTAGGTAGATTATTATTTGTGAAATAATAATAGTGGAAACCCAAGAGACACCTTTTTCTAATAAAAGGATGTTTAATGTGGAAACCCAAGAGACACCTTTTAGAATAAAAGGATGTTTAAGGTGGAAACCCAAAGAGACTTTTTTTTGGGCCGGTTCTACTAGAGGTATCTTGTGCTCGGTTGTGAACTTCCTATTAGCGAGGATTCGTTGTAACCCGCGTGTTACAATTCCGGTGTAGTCGTCAAAGGTTGATTACTAAAACCCTCTATGGTTGTTTATTCCGTTTATTTGTTTATACGCGTATAACCTTGATCCTGATTGGGAATATTTATTAATCGGATTAATAAATCAAATTTATATAATCGGCTTTTGGTAAATTATATAACCGCTTCCGCTATTTTTCTGATACCATGATTCCCAACAAAGAAAGCCCAAACACATGCCAAAAAAGACAAGGAAAAAATATAAGAAAAATTATACAAAAATATAGGAAATATTGAATTGTAAGCATAAAAGAGTGTATAATTTTAACAAATGGACTACCAACATATTTTAATGTGACTAGACATAACCAATATAAGCGACACGCCAGCAACGGACATGGCTCCGAGGAGTCACAACTCACAACATATGATTCAGTGAGGAAGCACCAACAAAGATTTACCAACAAATTGCCGACGGTCCTCTATAGTGGTCACCATTTTAACTAAGTAATCCAATAAGCTAATATGTCATCTTTAAATTGATCAAAACAGTTTAATAATCCAATACCTGCACTAAACATTCTAACTAATAACACAAAAAAAATTTCAGCTAAAAAATATCTTTGTAGTTAAGATATATTCTAAAGTACATTAACCTAAAATTGTGTTAATCTTTCTTTTCTAGGAGAAATTTATTGTATTTGAGAAAGAAGGAAAAAGCTTAATAAAAAATAGTGTGAATCAGCTTCGTGAAATACTGATGTTTAATTAGTTTTAGTTGGATTTAATAAAAACCATGTAGTTTTTATTTATTTTGTATTTAAGAATAAGAATGAGCAAATCAGACTCGGTACCGGTACCGAATTTACCGGACCGGATACTTTTTCGGTACCGATTTGGTACCGACTTTTGACATTTTCGGTACCGGTTCGGTACCGGTACGGTACCGGTATTTACCGGTTTTTACCCTCAAATACCGGTACCGTACTGGTACTGAACCGTACCGAACCGGGTATATTCGGTACCGGTACCAGTACCCACTTTTGGGGATTTTCGGTACCGGTATTTACCGGTTTTTACCCTCAAATACCGGTAACGAACCGTACCGAACCGGGTATATTCGATACCGGTACCGGTATCCACTTTTGGGGATTTTCGGTACCGATTCTTTCGGTACCAAACGATACCGAAGAACCGGTACCGGCTCGGTACCGGATGATACCGAGCTCATCCCTATTTAAGAATACATGTCTAATGGCCTAATAGAATAGATTATGGGGTCAAATCCTACAAGTATAAAATAAAATTTTTCTTTAAAAAAAAGGTTGCGATATGATCTTTTTCAGCGTTTATTTTTAACTCATGAAAATGTGAAAAAAAAAACATCATACAAATTTATTAATTTTGTATGTGTAGTTTTAATTTAATTAATCTAAATAATAATATGCTAAATGTTACATTTATCGTTTCTCATGGGTCTTAGTTATATAGAAAAATTTAGAAATTCTACTTACTAAAAAGCAAAACCAAACTTATGCTAATAAATGTAAAGTTTGTAACTTCTCAATTTCTTTTTAATATACGTGTCTTTTTTATAAGTTTTTTACGTCTAAATTTGCCCTTTTCTACTTTAATTAGTCTTTTCTACACTAAAATACTTATGCTAATAAATGTAAAGTTTTTAACTTTTCAATTTCTTTTGAATATATATTCGTGTCTTTTTTATATGTTTGTTACGTCTAAATTTGCCCTTTTCTACTTTAACTATTCTTTTCTACACTAAAATATCTTTGAAACGATAAAGTTTGTAATTAAATATAAACTTATATCATAAATATAATTTTTAATCAACTAAATTATAACATAAAATAAATTTTTATACTCTTTAATCTAAGACACTCTTATTATTATTTTTAAATAGGTTTTATCGTAAGTATTTTTTTTTTAATATTTCCGATGGTTCACCATTTTATAGTGGTAATTTCTAGGATTTTTTTTACATCTTTTTCTGTGAGTTCTACTAGTTTGTCCATAACCCATTGTTGTTTAGGGCATGTTTGGCTAAGCTTTTCAAAACAACTTATTGGCTTATTGACTTATCAAAAAGCCAATAAGTTGTTTTTGTGTTTGTCTAAGCCAAAAGTTATTTTAGAAATGCTTTTTGCAATGAAGAAAAATGAGGTTTCAAGAAGTCACAATATTGTGACTTTTTGGCCAGCTTTTAACTTTTTAAACATCAAATTACCAATATACCCCTTCTTTACCCCCTTATATCTAAAAGAATACCCATTTTAGTCATTTTATATCAATAAGCTAATCTAAACACTTTTTTTAAAAACTCTTTTTCAAAAAAGTCCTTTTCTCAAAAGTCCTTTTCTAAAAGTCATTTTTAACTATAATAAGCTTAGCCAAACATGCCCTTAGTCTCTGACCCATCACAAGCCTTTCATGAGAGATTTTACTAGGTCGCTATTTTGTTGTTAATATATATGTTCGTATTGATGACAAGTATTCATGTTTAGACCACTCGTAGTGTGGGTTTTTGGGCGTTTTTTCCCCAAAAAACGCCCCACAACGCCCAAGGACCGCCCCCGAGGGTGGTTTTTTCAAAAAAAAAAAAAGTTGAGGAGCGTCTTTTTTCCACGCCTTTCGTTCAATCCTTTGGCCAATCACAGGTAATCTTGTTCTTGTTTACCCAATAACATTTTTTGAATGGTTTTTTTATTTAATGGTTTAACACCCCTTTTAACATAATGCCCCAAAATATCCACATCCCCACTACACTCATTTTTTAAAAATGCCCCTAATGCACCATTGCTGATTGGACTGTCATATGACGTAAAACGCTCAAAGATGAGGACATTATTTGTGTCTTCCACTACATATGGTATGGTATTAAGACTGATTAGCAGGAGCAAGCTTGTGAGTCGTGAACCATTTTCAAACGCATGTGAAATACCATAGTGGATTCTATAGAAGTACGACAAAATAAGTGATAAAACTCACATAAAAACATTGTTATAGAAAAGTTCTTAACTATAACTGTTAACTAGACTCATGGCAAACACGGTATATATTGTTTTGTAACAACTAGCCTATCAACACTATAGAGATAAGAAAGAGAGATTGGGGAGATAGATATATCTTATTGATATCTAAAATGGATCACAATATGCCTCTATTTATAGGCTTACAAGATGGGAAGTTAAGTATATGGATAGTCACAGAATAAATATATAATAACACTCCCCCTTGACTATCCACGTGACAAAATAATATATTATTCATATAATACGCTTGGTGATGCTGCCTCGCTAAAAACCTTGCCAGGAAAACCCAGTGGGATAAAACCATAGCTAAGGGAAAAAGAGTGCAGCGCGTATTATTCTCCCCCTGATGATTTAAGCTCCTTGAGTTGACGCATCCCGATTCCATGTACCAATTTCTTGAATGTAGAGGTCGGAAGTGATTTAGTAAACAAGTCTGCCAAATTATCGCTAGAACGAACTTGTTGGACAGTAATATCTCCATTCTTTTGCAAATCATGTGTGAAAAAGAACTTTGGTAAAATGTGCTTCGTTCTGTCACCTTTGATGTATCCTTCTTTAAGTTGAGCAATGCACGCTGCGTTGTCTTCATGCAAAATTGTCGGTCCCTCATCTCTCGTAGAAATACCACAAGACCCACGAATGTGTTGTATTATACTTGTCACACCCCAACCAATGGCGGAAACATCGGTATGAGACGAAGTGTGAAGATTGCTCGAGACATCATAACACTAATAATTGTGACAAGTATTTAAATAATCATTTCATTCCATTTCTAAAGGATCAATTACAAGGCTTTTGAAACAAATACAACAACATGAATAATAAATTAATACAATATGAATACAATTCTTTTTAAGTGTGTATCTAAGCATCCTACTAAATTCCATGCATCGTCGACATCCACCTGTAACATGTTAAAATAAAGTCAATGCAAAAGCAAAGGCGAGTATACAAGTTTGGTACATACATAGCATAAGATAAAAGTGTGAACAATCCCTCATAGCAAGCATGCGATTCAAGATAAACATTAAATATGGCATGTGTCTAACATATCAAACCAAGAAAACGCAACTTGCTCATGACATAACCAAAGTTTCAGTAGAGGCGGGTCGTTAATCCTATAGCGCTACATATGTCACGGTTTGGCTCGTACGAAGTTAATGATAAGTTCAACACATAAGAATCACTCAAATTTAAAGTATCAAGCCATCACATATACAAGCATGTTATAGGAATGTTCATGTGTTTAGACAAAAGTTCATGTGTAAGTTTCAATAGGTAAACATGTTACACCCCAAAAGTGGTAAAAGTAAAAAGGGGAAAAAATGCGAGTATACTCACCAAGTTTGCATATGTTTTCCGATTATCCAAGTGTTGACGAGCGTAAGAGATTAGGAGGTTGGAACAACAAGGTCACCCTATATGGGCAAACGATGGCGCATGAGTAAACGAAATTTTAAGAGAACGAACGAGAGTGTTTAGCCTAGATATTTAAAATATCACGAACTTATCATTATTTAATAGTTACATAAGTTAATTTATTTAGATATTTTATCTTAATATTAACCCTTAATGTCATAAAAGGGATTATAATGAATCGTTTATTATTCTAGGGGTTTATTATAAAATAGAGAAGAATATTTATTTTATAAATTTACAGTTTATAAAGATTCTTACAAGAAAAGAATTCTAGATAAAAGCTCGATTAAATAAATAATGAATTTAAGGAATAAAAAAAAGGTTTTAAAAAGAATAGAATTTATAAAAGTTTTATTTTGGAACTAAAGGAAAGAAAATGGATTTAAAAAAACTAAAATCTCAAAAGCGGTCAAAATAAGTATACATTTATAATTATTGTTATAAAAGTAATTTGAATCTGGTACGTTTTCATCAGTGTTTCGAAAAAAAATATAAATATATTTTATGAAAATCGGGCAGAGTTTCCTCTGTTTCTGGACGTTCCCGACAATACTAATTGTCGATATAATGTCAAGATTCAACAATAACGAACAATATAGTTTATACGAGTTATATAATGAAAATATGTGTATTTATACAAGTTTCAAAACACGATTAATGAACAAGTTCGAGTACTAACGTTTCGCGCTTAAAACAGTAACCGAATATATAAACAATAATAATAATAAAAGTTGTGTCGTTTTAGGATTATACCAAGTCTCGAATCGATAGTTGACCAGCTTTGACCAAGTTTGACCAGTTGACTAATGTTGACCGAACAGAAACTGAATCGTAACGAGAACTCGATTAGAAAGATACTCAAATTTTATAACTTAAATAATCATCACCCAAATCAGCTTCTAACCTGGACCGAACCGAGACTAGATCGACTGAACCAAGACTCGAACCGGAAACGGTTAGAACTGAGCCATGAGCCGAGACCCGTGCCAAGCTTGAACCGAAGTTGGCTGTGAACCCTGAACCGAGATAGGGTTCAAAACTGGACCGAAACAGATATGAGATTACAACTTGAACTGAAAAACAAAACTCAACCCGAAACTGAAACGTACCTATCCGGAACCGGATGTGAACCGAATCGCCGACTTGACGGAGCGTGACCCGAACGGAAAGCAGGCTTGCCTGCGTTGCCGGAAATGGCCGGCCTAAAGCCGCCGTGAACCACCGCAACCGCCTTGCTTCTCTCTCCCTTTCACGATTAATATCGTCGTCGTGCGGCACCACCACCACAGTGGTGGCCGGCTGTTCAGACGTGTAGAGGTGGAGGAGTGAGGGGGGTCGGGGTGCCTGTCGTAGAGCCCTTTGTCAAAAAAAAAAAGATGAACGAAGGTGGAGTCGGCCTTGGGGTGCGTGTGGTCGACGGAACCGACGCCGGTGAAGACGGTCGGAGCAGCTCCTGCCGCCGGTGTCTGAACGAGAGAGAGAGAGAGACCATTGTGTGTGTGAGTGTTGTTTTTGGAGTTGCAGACACAAGAGAAACATGGAACATAATTGTGCGGCTGATCAAGAAGGTTTTAGGTATTCTATATATTCAAGTAATATACACGAATGGTCCTTAAACTTTAGATGTTTACTTATTTACAACTTAACATAGTTTCTCTTAATAAAACTAACTTTAAAACTTAACATAGTTAACTAAGTTAAAATAAAATAAAAAAAAGGATAAAAATTTTAATTTGTAAAATTAGTTAAATTATTATTTAACTAAAAAAAATAAATAATCTAATTAATTAGATTAAAGAATAAATCCTTTAACGATTATTTATTTTGCGAAAAAGAAAAATAAAAACCGAGGTTTCAAACGTTATGATTCGGATCTTACAAAACGGATCGGATTCAGGGAATTCATTTTGACGGATGTTACAGTCTCCCCTAGTTTAGAAGATTTCGTCCTCGAAATCTAAGAGGAAGGCTTTTTGGAAGGATGGCATTTAGAGATTCAAAAGAGAGAATAGATGAGACTTGATCGCGAATGGGGTTCGTATAAAGACATGGAATAAAAGTCATCGAATAATAGAGAATAGTGGGAGTATGGAAGTAAACGATTGACTCTTAATGTATGCAAGTACAAGATTGGCATAAGTATTGGATAGACCAAAGTGATGTGTTAAGAATGAAGGCTCGTCGTGAATAATCGGATATCGCGCGCTAGCAATGCGTTTTTGAGTTGTTAAAGTTTTTGTATCGGGTCTAAATAGGGTCTGCAAAACACCGAATTTCTCATGGCACGTTTTACGAAAGTTTGGTAACATGGCGAAAACACTTATATATAGGAAGTACCAGCGGCGTATCCACCATGTTTTGACCATGCTATGTCCGTTTCGTATTCGGTGTCATGTTACGTTCCGTGTCTTACCATACACCGTAGTACACTCCATGATTCTCATGCGCCTACCACTATAATCCCGTGTGCACCCGCGATTATACTGATCGTCGCATGATCCACATAGCTTGCACTAGTTATGTATGAATCAGGGTATACATGAATTTGAAAATAAGAGTGTGTACGTATAAGAATGTCGTATGTAAGCATGTTAATGTTTAAGCATGTATGGGACCCACGTAAGCGAATCCCTCGGATTCCGCTCGCGTACGGGTACGAATGTATGAATCATGAGTAAAAAGTATGAGCATAAATATAAGTTTAAGTATAAATACGCATGTGGGTGTAAGTATAAATATAAAATGTATGAGTATGAGTGTAGGTACGAATAATAAAGATTGTGTGAATAGTACAAACTGAATATAACGATTTTAAACATGTGAAAACGATCGAAAGGTTGAGTATGTAAAACGAACGGTTTAAGTGGAGTTGTCGTGAGATAGTGACAAAAACATGTAGGATGATATGCATGTATAGTTGTTTAAGCGAAACGTTGGGTTTATCGAATCGAAATATATTAAGTTTGACTAGTAATGTAGATTCTAGCCTGTAATGTAAGAAGAATATAAGGCACTTATTGGTTATACGTAACGTATTTTGTAAGGAATGGAAATGCTACTTTTGTTTTAAAAGAAGATTTACGTGGGTTGAAGATTGTCGGTCCCCATGAAGTCGTCTTGCCCACGTATTTAGTAATTTGAATGACGTATTCAGCGGTGTATAAAAGTTCGTTGTAAATAATTAGTCCGTATTATTTCAAAGGATCTTGCATTAAAATATAAAATTTGAAATTTGAAGGTTTTTGTGAAAACGTTGATTCTTAAAAGAAGTTTAGAATTGAAAATGATTTGTTGGTTTTGAAAAGAGTTGGTGGTAAAACGGTCATATAATATATATATATATATAAAACTTATCAATATATGAGAAAGTTGGTTTGATTTACGTCTGAGAACAAAATTCTTTAGTATAATGATATAATGTGAGCGTGTTTTAGTGATTAGGTTAAATATGAAGATCATGGGCAAGAGATCCATTGGACCGATTAAGTTGATAGGTAGCATTTCGCAAGGTTTTGAAATTCGGGTGATAAAACGTTTTAAGGCATGATTAAGAATTTTCGTGTATATGATTTACGTGAAATAGAATATAAGATAAAGAATACGTTTGATAAATTAATAAATTTTGAAATTCGCATAAGTAAGGATTTTGACGAATGATATACGATTTAGGTGTAAAATAGGACTGTGTTGTATGATGAAGTCTCTTTTTGAAAGAAAATTTTGGTAACGATCACCTAGGTAAGGGAATCACCCCTAACTCGTCGGTGAGGTCGTTTTAAGAAAGAAGGAGTAGAGTTAATCGTCAAGGTAAGGAAGTCACTCCTGTCTCGATGATATGTCTCCATTTTGGTGCTATAAAGAATATAAACAAAATTGAGTGTCGTTTTGAAATCATGCATATGTATATAAATGTATGAAAGGATTTAGTACGATATGTGTGGGAGAAAAACGATCTCGAAAATAAATTTGAATTTGAAACGAGAGAATTGTATCATATAGAAGCTTTGATAGTAAGGCATAGGTTTGATTAAAACTTGGATTGTTCCGAAAACGAAACTTTGACTAAACCAAAGTGGTCGAAATTTCCTTTGAATTTGAGTAAGATGCTTTGGCCTAATAGGTGGAGTACTCTCGCCGATATCTCGGTTAACAGTATTCACCCTTCCAGTTACTACATGTTCCAAATCAATCGGAAATTCGAGACTTGGCGGGATTTTGAAAATCAAGGAGCGGAACTAGTCGACAAGGTGCGGGTTTCACCCCTAACTTGACGATTTCGTACCCTAAATGTGGTTGGTACTCGTCGAGTCAAAAACTTAATTTTGACTTGTTGACGAGGGTCCACGAGAATTTGAAATTTTGAAATTCGAAATTAGCATTAAGATGTGGATTTCACTCCTAACTTAATGGTGAATTTCATGTAAAAATAGAATCAAGCGGAATGAGAGTCGTTTACCGAATTGTGGGTTTCACGCCTATTTTGGTAAACTCGTCTCGTTTGTATAATATGAGTGTTTTCGAGTTTAAGAAAAATCGAGTAAAATGCTTTAGAGAGGGCATATGTTAAAGGAATACACAAACAAGTATAAACACATAAAAGGCATGTCGAGAATAACACACAAAGAATAGGTCAACAGATCAAGTATCGACACATAATAAGACAAGTATTTTCACATAAGAATAGCACGTCAAGTATTAACACACAGGCGACATATATGTTTAAAACGTCAATGCGAATAAATAAAAGCAAATAGAGTAGCATGCAAATAGTTTCAAGCAAGACGGAAGAATAAAGCTCTAAAACTATAGACTAGGTTAAAGCATTCCTACTTTTCCTAATTCCCTATAGTTATGGCTCTGATACCAATCTGTCACACCCCAACCAATGGCGGAAACATCGGGATGAGACGAAGTGTGAAGATTGCTCGAGACATCATAACGCTAATAATTGTGACAAGTATTTAAATAATCATTTCATTCCATTTCTAAAGGATCAATTACAAGGCTTTTGAAACAAATACAACAACATGAATAATAAATTAATACAATATGAATACAAATCTTTTTAAGTGTGTATCTAAGCATCCTACTAAATTCCATGCATCGTCGACATCCACCTGTAACATGTTAAAATAAAGTCAATGCAAAAGCAAAGGCGAGTATACAAGTTTGGTACATACATAGCATAAGATAAAAGTGTGAACAATCCCTCATAGCAAGCATGCGGTTCAAGATAAACATTAAATATGGCATGTGTCTAACATATCAAACCAAGAAAACGCAACTTGCTCATGACATAACCAAAGTTTCAGTAGAGGCAGGTCGTTAATCCTATAGCGCTACATATGTCACGGTTTGGCTCGTACGAAGTTAATGATAAGTTCAACACATAAGAATCACCCAAATTTAAAGTATCAAGCCATCACATATACAAGCATGTTATAGGAATGTTCATGTGTTTAGACAAAAGTTCATGTGTAAGTTTCAATAGGTAAACATGTTACACCCCAAAAGTGGTAAAAGTAAAAAGGGGAAAAAATGCGAGTATACTCACCAAGTTTGCATATGTTTTCCGATTATCCAAGTGTTGACGAGCGTAAGAGATTAGGAGGTTGGAACAACAAGGTCACCCTATATGGGCAAACGATGGCGCATGAGTAAACGAAATTTTAAGAGAACGAACGAGAGTGTTTAGCCTAGATATTTAAAATATCACGAACTTATCATTATTTAATAGTTACATAAGTTAATTTATTTAGATATTTTATCTTAATATTAACCCTTAATGTCATAAAAGGGATTATAATGAATCGTTTATTATTCTAGGGGTTTATTATAAAATAGAGAAGAATATTTATTTTATAAATTTACAGTTTATAAAGATTCTTACAAGAAAAGAATTCTAGATAAAAGCTCGATTAAATAAATAATGAATTTAAGGAATAAAAAAAAGGTTTTAAAAAGAATAGAATTTATAAAAGTTTTATTTTGGAACTAAAGGAAAGAAAATGGATTTAAAAAAACTAAAATCTCAAAAGCGGTCAAAATAAGTATACATTTATAATTATTGTTATAAAAGTAATTTGAATCTGGTACGTTTTCATCAGTGTTTCGAAAAAAAATATAAATATATTTTATGAAAATCGGGCAGAGTTTTCTCTGTTTCTGGACGTTCCCGACAATACTAATTGTCGATATAATGTCAAGATTCAACAATAACGAACAATATAGTTTATACGAGTTATATAACGAAAATATGTGTATTTATACAAGTTTCAAAACACGATTAATGAACAAGTTCGAGTACTAACGTTTCGCGATTAAAACAGTAACCGAATATATAAACAATAATAATAATAAAAGTTGTGTCGTTTTAGGATTATACCAAGTCTCGAATCGATAGTTGACCAGCTTTGACCAAGTTTGACCAGTTGACTAATGTTGACCGAACAGAAACTGAATCGTAACGAGAACTCGATTAGAAAGATACTCAAATTTTATAACTTAAATAATCATCACCCAAATCAGCTTCTAACCTGGACCGAACCGAGACTAGATCGACTGAACCAAGACTCGAACCGGAAACGGTTAGAACTGAGCCATGAGCCGAGACCCGTGCCAAGCTTGAACCGAAGTTGGCTGTGAACCCTGAACCGAGATAGGGTTCAAAACTGGACCGAAACAGATATGAGATTACAACTTGAACTGAAAAACAAAACTCAACCCGAAACTGAAACGTACCTATCCGGAACCGGGTGTGAACCGAATCGCCGACTTGACGGAGCGTGACCCGAACGGAAAGCAGGCTTGCCTGCGTTGCCGGAAATGGCCGGCCTAAAGCCGCCGCGAACCACCGCAACCGCCTTGCTTCTCTCTCCCTTTCACCGATTAATGTCGTCGTCGTGCGGCACCACCACCACAGTGGTGGCCGGCTGTTCAGACGTGTAGAGGTGGAGGAGTGAGGGGGGTCGGGGTGCCTGTCGTAGAGCCCTTTGTCAAAAAAAAAGATGAACGAAGGTGGAGTCGGCCTTGGGGTGCGTGTGGTCGACGGAACCGACGCCGGTGAAGACGGCCGGAGCAGCTCCTGCCGCCGGTGTCTGAACGAGAGAGAGAGAGAGAGACCATTGTGTGTGTGAGTGTTGTTTTTGGAGTTGCAGACACAAGAGAAACATGGAACATAATTGTGCGGCTGATCAAGAAGGTTTTAGGTATTCTATATATTCAAGTAATATACACGAATGGTCCTTAAACTTTAGATGTTTACTTATTTACAACTTAACATAGTTTCTCTTAATAAAACTAACTTTAAAACTTAACATAGTTAACTAAGTTAAAATAAAATAAAAAAAAAAGGATAAAAATTTTAATTTGTAAAATTAGTTAAATTATTATTTAACTAAAAAAAATTAAATAATCTAATTAATTAGATTAAAGAATAAATCCTTTAACGATTATTTATTTTGCGAAAAAGAAAAATAAAAACCGAGGTTTCAAACGTTATGATTCGGATCTTACAAAACGGATCGGATTCAGGGAATTCATTTTGACGGATGTTACAATACTTCTTAACCAAACACATTCTCGACTAGCTTCATGAATCGCCAATATTTCTGCATGGTTGGATGATGTGGCTGTGATGGTTTGCTTTACAGAACGCCATGAGATAGCAGTGCCTCCACTTGTGAATAAATATCCAGTTTGAGATCTTCCAGTGTGAGGATCAGACAAATACCCTGCATCTGCAAAACCAACCAAACCTGTTGTCGATTGGTTAGTGAAATACAACCCCATATCTTTTGTACCTTGAAGATATCGAAATATTTGTTTTACCCCATTCCAATGCCTCTTCGTAGGGCATGAACTGTATCTTGCCAATAAATTTACAGAAAATGATATATCTGGTCGTGTGTGACTAGCAAGAAACATTAGTGCACCAATTGCACTTAAATATGGTACTTCTGGACCAAGAATTTCCTTTGCATCATTCGGAGGTCGGAATGGGTCTTTCTCGACATCAAGAGATCTTACAACCATTGGGGTACTCAATGGATGTGATTTTTCCATATAAAACCTTCTAAGTAACTTTTCTATGTAGTTTTGTTGATGTACAAGAATTCCACTCTTGAGGTGTTCGATTTGTAACCTGAGACAAAATTTTTTCTTTCCAAGGTCTTTCATTTCAAATTCTCTTTTCAAGCATTCAACCGCCTTTTGGAGCTCCCTTGGAGTTCCAATTATATTCAAGTCATCAACGTATACAGCAATTATAACGTATTCAGATTCTGACCTTTTTATAAAGATACACGGGCATATTGAATCATTTTTGTAACCTTCTTTCAACAAATACTCACTAAGGCGATTATACCACATACGCCCAGATTGTTTTAGCCCATATAATGATTTGTTTAATTTAATAGAAAGATGTTCTCGAGAACTGGATGTACATGAGTTTGGTAATTTGAATCCTTCAGGGAGTTTCATGTAAATATCAGTATCAAGTGAGCCGTAGAGGTAGGCTGTCACAACATCCATTAGACGCAGATCAATCCCTTCTTGTAATACCAGACTAACAAGATAACGAAAAGTTGTCGCATCCATCACCGGAGAATATGTCTCCTCATAATCAATCCCAGGTCTTTGCGAAAATCCTTGTGCTACTAATCGTGCCTTGTATCGTACGATTTCATTTTTCTCATTGCGTTTTCGCACAAAGACCCACTTATATCCGACAGGCTTTACACCTTTAGGTATAGGGACTACTTGTCCAAAAACTTCTCGTTTAGTGAGGGAATCTAATTCTGCCTTAATTGCGTCTTTCCAATTTGGCCAATCATTTCTTTGTTTACATTCCTCAACAGATTTTGGTTCTTGATCCTCATTATTTTCCATTACTTCTAGCGCTATGTTATATGAAATACTGTCATCGACGTCGATTTCATTTCGGTTCAATACCTTTCTAGACATGATATAATTTATTGAGATCTCTTCATTTTCAGGTACCTGAGGTTCTTCTGGAACCATCATGTCTAGTGTCTCTTCTGGAGACTCTTTTCTTGGCATTATCATTACCTTGACTGGACCATCATTATTTGCTCCTTTTTTCTTTCGAGGATTTTTATCTTTAGAACCGATTGGTCTACCACGTTTAAGACGTGCATTAGACTCATTTCCAACATGTGGTTGTCCTTCTGGGACACTTATTTTTACTGGAGCATTAGCAGCTGGTATGTGTGACTTAGTCACTCTTTTTGGGTCAGTAAATGCGTCTGGTACTTGATTTGCTAATGTTTGTAAATGAATTATTCTTTGAACTTCTTGTTCACACTCTTTAGTTCGAGGATCAAGATGAGATAGTGATAATTCATTCCAAATTATATTATTAATTTTCAGCTGCTTTTCATCTCCCCCTAATGTTGGGAATGTTGTTTCAACAAAATGACAATCACCAAATCGAGCTGTAAATAAATCACCTGTTGATGGCTCTAAATACTTAATGATCGATGGTGATTCATACCCAACATATATTCCTAACCTCCTTTGAGGTCCCATCTTTGTTCGTTGTGGTGGAGCGATAGGAACATATACGGCACAACCAAAAATCCTTAGATGTGAAATATCTGGTTCCTGACCAAAAACCAACTTTAATGGGGAGGAAGTGTGATACCTCGTTGGCCTGATGCGAATTAGTGTTGCTGCATGTAAAATTGCATGCCCCCAGGTAGATGCTGGTAGTTTTGATTTCATAATCATTGGTCTTGCAATCATTTGAAGTCGCTTGATAAGCGATTCAGCAAGTCCATTTTGCGTATGTACATGAGGTACTGGATGCTCTACACTTATGCCAATAGACATGCAGTAATCATTGAAGGTTTGGGATGTAAATTCCCCAGCATTGTCCAACCGAATTTTCTTTATGGGATAATCAGGAAAATGTGCTCTTAACCTTATTAATTGAGCAAGTAGTCGTGCAAATGCCATATTACGACTTGATAGTAAACTCACATGTGACCATCTAGTTGATGCATCAATTAAGACCATAAAGTATCTAAATGGTCCACTGGGAGGGTGTATAGGTCCACATATATCCCCATGTATTCTTTCTAAAAAACTCAAGGATTCTGTCCCTACCTTAACTGGTAATGGGCGAGTGATTAACTTCCCTTGTGAGCATGCAACACATGTAATATCCTTAGATTGAAGAATCTTCTGGTTCTTCAAAGAATGACCACATGAATTTTCTATAATTTTTCGCATCATTATTGATCCGGGATGGCCTAACCGGTCATGCCAAATGATAAAATTTTCTCGGTCCATAAACTTTTGGTTTATGATTGCATTTGATTCAACTGCACCAATTTTAGTACAATACAAACCAGAGGCAAATGCGAGTAACCTCTCTAATATGTGCTTTTTTCCCGAAATAATATTTGTGATTTGAAGGTACTCATCATGTCCTTCACATGTAGTCTCAAGATGATATCCATTTAGACGAATATCTTTAAAGCTTATCAGATTTCTTTGAGACAGTGGGGAAAATAAGGCATTGTTAATTTTGAGCACAGTTCCACTTTGTAGAACCACATGTGCTTCCCCAAAGCCTTCAATTAACTTTGTTTTACCAGATATAGTACCAACGCTTGCCTCTTTCATTGTTAAACTAGAGAAATAATCTTTTTTCTTTAGGATTGTATGTGTAGTAGCACTGTCTATTAGACATACATCTTCACCATTAATATGAAGTTTAGTTGAATACTCCATATGCTTCAAAACAAAATAAAGCTTCATAAATAAAAGTATAATATGGTTCAAACATAACAATTTCATAAAATGCCCCAAAAACAAAGCATAACAAAATCCCAAACAAAATGTCTTAATAAAACATCAAGGAAATAACATAATTTTAAATATAATCATTCATGCATAGGGAAAATTGCAAGCATCCAACTGGTTTGTATCAGCCATGATATCACCAGAATCCAAATTGGCTTGCTCGATAAGGAAATCATCATAATCCAGATTAGTTGCATTAGAATGGTCCTTTTCACCACTTGGGACATCAACATTTCCATCTTCATATGTGAAATTTGTCTCTATTCCTTTTTGTTTGTCTTTTATAGATTGTTGGTAAAGCTCTACTAAGTGTCTGGCTGTACGACATGTACCAGCCCAGTGGTTGTTACCACCACATCGATAGCATGCATTAGATGAGGTTCCACTTTTCTTTTTACCTCTTTCATCATTGGATTTCTTTTCATTATCATGCAACTTCTGGTGGGTTCTTCTATTTTTGAATTGAACACCATGATAATTCCCCCGACCATATGCACGTCCACGACCACGTCCATGACCACGACCACGACCACGACTACGACCATGACCACGCCCACGTTGATAGCCACGACCACGTCCGTGACTTCCACTTTGGTCATTATATGTTGCCACATTCACTTCTGGGAACGGGGTCGTACCAACCGGACGAGTTTCATGGTTTTTCATTAGTAGCTCATTATTTTGCTCAGCCACAAGCAAACATGATATTAAGTCACTGTATTTGGTGAAGCCCCTTTCACGATATTGTTGTTGCAAGACAATGTTTGAGGCGTGAAAGGTGGAAAATGTTTTTTCCAACATCTCCTTATCAGTAATATTTTCACCACATAGAATCAATTGTGACGTGATTCTAAACATTGCTGAGTTATACTCACTTATAGACTTAAAGTCTTGCAACCTTAAATTAATCCATTCATAACGAGCTCTTGGTAATATTACTGTTTTCTGATGGTCATATCTTTCTTTTAAATTGGCCCATAGGACGAGTGGATCTTTGATAGTGAGATATTCATTTTTCAATGACTCATGAATATGGTGGCGTAAGAAAATCATCGCCTTTGCTTTATCTTGGGTACTTGTTTTATTTCCTTCTTTAATTGTGTCCCCAAGGTTATTGGCATTTAGATGGATTTCAGCATCCAAAGCCCATGACAAATAATTTTTTCCAGTGATGTCTAAGGCCATAAACTCAAGCTTTGCAAGGTTCTGTGACAACCCTCACTAAACCAGGTATCCGTACGACTTAATTAACTATTAATTGTTGCCTAATTACTGTGCTTAACTGAGATTCCTGATGAACTGCTACTTGACTGTTGATACTTGTACATATCTGCATCATACTTTGATTTCCGTCACTACATTATTTACTTACTGAACTCTAGTGACAAACATGATGCACAATAGCACAGTAGCATTTGAACGGATAACCTATTGAACATGCTGATATAGCCAGCATCAGGCAGACACCGCCTCTAAAGGCCTATATGAGCCAGAAATATTTTACTACACCCATAGTGTGTGTAGGGATACAAGGGTTGTATAACTGCGTCTCTAGGAATAAGATGTAATGATTGGATGTGCCTAAAACGTACTCTAAGCACGAAACACAGCACTTTTATCAGCATACTAGCTTCTAGCTAACTAATAAAGTGCCAAAACATGAGAAAATATTCCTGACACTTTGCAGAATAAATTGTGTCGCTAAAAATATTACTTACGACGCTTAAAAGATTACTTAAACACTTTAACGGATTACTATCCAACCGAACAACCGGACTATACCCGGAACATGAAAATGTTGCCAAAAATATTATTAGTATTTTTCTGAGCCAGTTAGGGTCCCTGATTACCCTAACACCCGCATTATAACGCATCATGCAACTAACTGGGTTAATCTCTAAAGTAACCTACTTAACTAAACTAAACTCTAACTGAATGATTGAAAACCAACCGGATACCCCCCCCCCCCCTAATGGGATCGGCCAAACTAAGGTAACCAAGAAGGACACCTTTTGATTATTATATTATCTTTGCCTAATATCAAGGGGACATAGAAACCGTTGGACGATAATCATAATTTTTCTCTATAAATACCACACCTTAACTGATGTGTGTAAAATGTAACATATAAATCACATCAATTAAGGCATAAAACTAACCCTTTTTAAGTACTAATGTTGGAAAAAGAGTGTTTTTGTCTTCCTTTTGTATTTTCAGGATGAAATGAGCTCAAAATCACAAAAGAAGCAAAAAGACAACTAATTCTACCATAAATACAAGAAAAGGAACAAAAAGTGGACTGCCCGGACCCTCAATGGCACTTCCCAAGGCAAAGGAGAAGAAACAGAGTCTGAACACGCCCCGTGTCCAGCGAACACGGGGGCGTGCCCAGGAAGCAGCAGAAAAGACAAACCAGTAGAAGCTTCCATTGCCCACCACGGGGCCGTGTCCAGCGAGCACGGGGGCGTGGTGAAAGTACAGCATGCGCATTAATTGTAATTCGCAATTACAATTAATGAAGTGAGAGAATGTCAGACGGGCACGGGGCCGTGTCCAGCGGACACGGGGCCGTGTCCAGCCTTCTGTTCAGCCTATAAATAGAGGAGCTTGGCTTCATTCTCTCTCATCCCTTGGCACACCACCTCTCTCACACCTCATCCACCACCCACCACCACCATAACACCATCATCCACCACCATCATCCATTGTCCATCGTAGAGTGTGTGAGTCGTCTCGGGATCCAAGATTGATCGTAAGAGTTCTTGACAATCAAGGCCATGTTTGCCTAAGTCTCTTACATCACTTGGTGAAGACAAGTGTTTAGTATAATACTTTTTATTTTTAATCTTTTGCACTTTTTATTTGGTTTTGTATTAATGACTTTAATAACTAGTTACTTATGTTGAAGGTGATCTTTCCTTATCGTTTGTCCGTGGTGTCTTGGCATTATTTTACTGTCTATATAAAATAAAAGATTTTCACCATTCATATCTCCACGGTCTATATGGAGGTATGTTGGCTACCTGGTCGGGGGTTAAGGGAACGGTTTGGTAAGGGTCTTGCCCTTGTTCAGCGTTTAGAGGTCCTGCTTGGGACCTGGGTCAATTTTAGTACGATCTCCTTCAATGCCCATAGGTATTGGATGGCGGGGATCCAAACTCTTTGACCCCCTCATAAGTTAACTACTATTAATACTATAACCCGGCTATTTAGGACTGTATCCCTGCTGACTCAGACTACTTAGCCGAGGGTAACGTCACCGCCAAAAGCGGGGCCTACCACAATTTGCATTAATAACTTAATTCATTATCTTTCAATAATCCGACCCTTTAGGATTGTATCCTTGCTGACTCAAACTACTGGGTTGAGGGTAACGTTGCCTTCAAAAGAGGGGCCTACTACAATAACTAAGATAATCTCTTAAACAAGTGCAAAAGTGCGAAAATAATCAAAGGTTATACTAATACACGTGTCGGATCCAAGTGATTCATCTTGTCTATCTGTTTTTATTTTATTTTTATTTTCAGCATTTAGTTAGTTTTTATTTTTCTTAATTTAAAACATTTTTCTCACTTTTTGATTTGATTAGACGTTGAGGATAAACCGGTATTAAAAGCTCTTATGTCCTTGGACGACCTCGGTATCTTACCAACACTATACTACGTCCACGATGGGTGCACTTGCCCATATGTGTGTTTAGTGTTAGTGAATATCGTGTTTTATAAATTTAAAACTTGGCTAAAAGTGTAAAAAAGGGGCTTAAATATACATCAAAAATATAACACACTTCACGCACATCATTAACATAAGAGATTATGCACACTACATTCACCAACTCAACTCTCTCCTTGCCCTCTCCCCATTCTCGGCCGAACCCACATAGGGTCACCACCATCATTTTCATTTCTTGTTCATCCATTCCAAGTATCTACAAGGCTTACGGGTCACGTATTAGAAAGCTTGAAGCAAGCGGAAGTGGAAGGACCTCGTTTCCTTGCTTTTATCCACCACATTTTCGACTAGATTCTTCCCTAGCCCCGAGCTAGAGGTATAATGTTTAAAACTCACTCTCGAACGTATTTAAAGTGGTTAATATGATTTTTAACGGTTAAAAGTCGGAATCATGCGTTTTGAATCTTTAAAGTCTACTAAAACTTGATTTTTGTTGGTTAAAAGCTCATAACATGTGTAAAAGTTGTAGTATTTGAATATGTTGATTGTTGAGGCCCGATCTAAGTTGTGGTGGCTCTTATCATCGTTTAACCCGACTTTGTTAAGATCATAGATCTTGACATAAGCTTGTTTCTATCGGTACGAGGGTTAAAAGGTGAAACTCCACCACACGAGAAACATGAACTTGTGTAAAAGTATTTTGACTTGTGAAATAGTATTTAAAACTAGCGGATCTACGTATGTACAAGTGGTATATTCGTAGAACCAAGTGTCGAGAAAATCATGTTTTATATAAGTTGGATGACAAACTAACAAATGTGATTTTACAAACCACAAGTGTATGAACACTTGTGAAATAAGAAGTATTCGACAAAATATCAATCTTTGAGAAAGATGACGGGAAGTTGTAAAGGATGATTTGTTCTAAAAACGGGGTTTTTACAAGACTAAACTATTTTATACATAGATCCACTAAATATAACGAGATCTACACAATAGTTTTCAGAAAAACTACAAGTTCATGTAATAATGCGATTTTACATACTAGCCAACTAGTTTGATGTGTTGAAAACTAGTTGATATGTTGGAAATTGATTGGATGATTTAAAGAAGTGTTGAAATGATTTTGTAAAAGAAAATGATACGCTTGAAAGCGTGGCCACCTCCAGTTGCAGGGGAAACTCTGGCGAAATTTTTCTAAAACCTAACACTTAGAATTATTTACAAGTGTTAGACTACTTTTGACATATTTTCAAAAATAATTCGCCATGACTTTATTTACAAATATTCGGAGGTGGGATTTTCACAAAACTAAACGTGATAAATATATATTCGGTAAATATATTTTTCACCACACTGTTTATGATTATTTTGTGAAAATATATATAAATATTATTTTTAGAGTAAAAATAATATTTACAAACGTTGACGAACCCAAAAAATACAAACGCTTATACGACAAACATATAAGTTACAACGGTAATCACTATTACCACATAATCGTTAAAGCATAACTTACGCTTTATGCGGAAACATTCATAAATGCGTATTTTGTCAAGTATTATTTTGGAAAATATTATGTGAAGAGAAAATATAATATTTTTGAGAAAAATATTTATATTATGGAATGAGAAGTAAAAATATATTAAGTGGGACTTAATGAGATGATACAAATACACATGTATTAAATCCCCCACCCTTGGGAAGGAAATTAATTACCAAGTATATACAAGGAACGGTTGTCTAACTGTTTCCCAAAAATGTAAACTATAAAGCTAAGGCACGGCCATCCGTCTAATAGAATTAGCACATGTAGGTCGTTGCACAGCTATCGGATATTTGGAGTACTTGGTATAGCGACGCACTGACTGTGAGTTCATGTCCCCCTTTTCTCTTAACTCTTTTCAGTTTTATAAACTGCAGGGGTGAAATACATGTTACTATGATTATGAGTACTTGATACATGGTATGGTTAGCGTAAGGAGGGTTATTACTTAGATCATGTGAGTGGGTAGGCGGGAACTGGAGGCCATTAATCCTCAATGTAGGACCGAGGGACGTAAGCGGTAGATCTATCTGGGTGTAGCGAGCCCAACTCCAGGTCCAGCATAACGGACCTTGGGGTGACTTTGTGCCCGACGCGAAATCCGCTAGGTTTGAGTCTTCCTACTTGCACTTCACACATATCAATGGACTTGCAAACCATTGGTGATCTCTTTTTCCTTATTTGCTACATACCAGGGTTTTTGACAAATACAAAGGTTTATTTACTCACTTTCGCATGAACTCGCTCAACATTATTGTTGATTTTTCAACTTACATGTATTTCAGGGAATTAAAGATCTGGCTCGGTATGGCATGTTTTCCGCTGCATAAGTCACCAGGGTCATCCAGGGTTCGGGGAATGTGACTCTTTACTGGACAAGTCACAGTACTTGAATCATGTTTATGTTATGTTTGGGTTGTAATGTTTAGACAAGTTTATGGTTGTTGGGTGTTAACCCGTTAAGACAATGTTTTGATTTTTATTTTAATGGATGATCTTGCATATTTTTAATTCATATAGCTTGTTATGATTAAGCTATGGTATTAAGAAGTCACACCAAATTAACCACGCTTCCGCAAAGCCAGGGTGTGACAGGTTCGACATGATTAACTATATTAAAGAAATACGCATAGATTAATGCATGTTATCCAAATTATAATCAAATAAAATTTAGTAACCATTATTGACTATAAAATAAAACAAGACTAACAAAATGATAATGTATTTAGACATTACCAATATAAAGTTTGTTTACATATATTTGTATGTGATATGTCCATGCATATATAGATATTAGGTTAGTTAATCGATGGAAGAGGCCAATAATTTGAAATACATATACTTTTTACTTCTTCAAAATTTGCCGCTAAAAAGTGATATACTAATATTGCATTGTGATAACATAATAAACAATTGCATATAGTTTATAGATTAATAAGCAAGTAAATATAATCTGGTAATTAATGAACATGTAACCAGTAATGAAATATTAAATTATACTACAAGTGAATTTTATTTATTTATTTTTGTATGTTTTACCAACTTATAATAAATCCAAACAAATAAATATGTAAATTTAAATTACAATACTTAATATAATTAGTTCTATAAGCCTAACAAAACTCATCGGATTATAATAAACTGTCATTTATCATATCTTAATTCTATCTCATAATAATTGGCAGGAATTTTAAAAGAGACAAGTAAGCCCAAGGGGTTAAAGTCCAATTTTATCAAATATATTGCCATTTAATAAGACTCTTAGAATTCATTAAAAACAAAACTTTTGATTGTGAAAGATGGAATAAAGTTCTATGGTTTGACATTAAAAGGAAACAGAAAACCGTTCTCACCTCCTTTTTTTTTAATTAAACAAAAAGGTATAATCAATAATATATATCATAATGGACCTTTGAACAAAACATTTTATGTGTTTTGTTTCTTGATTGAATCTGTCTAAGGTCCATCAACATACCGAAAGTATTATTAACTAGTTTAAATGACAAAATGAGTTTTATCATCAATTATAAAGATATGGAATATATTTTGCATTCAATATCTATAATAAAAAATAATGAGATAATCACTATCCTTCCTGTTTATAAGAAACATGAATCAACATTCCTTTTTATTGTGAAAAGGAAAATTGGTATTTAATAAACCAACCTTTAACCAGTTGGTAAATAATAATCCAACCTTCAGAATTGGTATATAATAATCCTACCTATCAACATGTTGGTACTCAATGAACTTCTGTTAATTTTTTTTAACTGAAGTTAGTTTTTAAGTTTTATTTATTACACAAACAGTCCCTGTAGTTATAAGTTACTAGTTTTAAGTTTTATTTATTACACAAATAGTCCCTGTAGTTATAAAAAATCATAAAAATCCTAAAAAATAAAAAAAATCATAAAAATTCTAAAAAAACAAAAAAAAAATTCTAAAAAATCATAAAAATTTTAAAAAATCATAAAAATTCTAAAAAATCAAAAAAAATTCTAAAAAATCATAAAACTCTAAAAAATCAAAAAAAATCTAAAAAATCATAAAAATTCTAAAAAATAAAAAAAAATCATAAAAATTCTAAAAGACTTGTGAACCCTAATCCCCCTTTTAGAATCAACCGTTTCCACTACTTCTCTATGTTTCCCTCCTAAACCAAAAAAGAAAAAAAAACTAATCTCCGCAAAACCTTTAATCTGAGCTTTATCTTCAAGACTCAAACCAAATACGCTAGGGTTTATTAAAAAAGAAGGTGGCTGTTCTTTGTGCTCCTCCTTTTTTTTCACAGATTCTTCTCTGCAACCAACTTTCTCGCACACTCTTCAACTTCTTGTTCAACCAATGACCTAAATTGTTACCGTCGCTGATGAGGGTTTGGATGTTAACGAATCTGGTTTGTGGTACGATAAACGTCGGGTTCGAAGGAGATGAAGAACAACTTCGTATGCGGCTGAAGAATGGAGCCAACGGTGGCGGCGAGAGGTCGGAGACGACGGTGTCGGTGGCTAGCGGCAGCGGCTTAAGAGTTTTCGGTGTTTATTCGGTGATTGGATCTGCAACGAAACGAAGCAGATCTGAGTTGTTTCAGATCTGAAAGTGAATCTGAAAGGTATAAGATAGATGATCGATGATTGCTGTTGTCAAGACTATTGAAGATGGCGACGGCGACAAAGGCAGTGGCGCCGGAGATAAGATTTTCAGCAGAAGGTAAGGACGAGATGTCTTGTTTGATGATGTCTGGGTTTTGATTTTGTTTTGTTGGATTTTTTTTCTGGTTTGGGTAAGGACGAGATGTCCTGTTTGATGATGTTTGGATTTGTTTGTTTAAGTTTCATTTTAGTTTTGTATAAATCGTATATAAATCGTATAGATATTTAATGCTTCATTGATTGTTGCGTTTTGAATATTATATCGACAACTTGTGTTGTTGGGGTCGTCAAAAAACAGAGGAAACTCTGCCCGTTTTTCGTAAAATTTCTGTAAAGCGAAACACGTTAATTTTATAAATCGATTTTTTGATTTTTTAGAATTTTTATGATTTTTTTTTTATTTTTTAGATTTTTTTTGATTTTTTAGATTTTTTATAATTTTTTTTATTTTTTAAGATTTTTTAGAATTTTTTTGATTTTTTAGAATTTTTTTGATTTTTTTATAACTAAAGGAACTGTTTGTGTAATAAATAAAGCTTAAAACTAGTAACTTATAACTACAGGGACTGTTTGTGTAATAAATAAAACTTAAAAACTGACTTCAGTTAAAAAAAATAACAGAAGTTCATTGAGTACCAACATGTTGATAGGTAGGATTATTATATACCAATTTTGTAGCTTGGATTATTATTTACCAACTGGTTAAAGGTTGGTTTATTAAATACCAATTTTCCTTATGAAAATATATTAGTAAACAATAAATATAAGTATCCAGACTTGTATAATAAGTAAACTTGTGAATTATTTTGTGAGATTTAACAGAGAACAAAACAAATCTATGAACATAGCATTGTGTGAATTGCAATATACGTTTAAGAGAATGAAGAACAATGAAAATTAATTTACCTTGTGATAATACGATCTAACTCCAAAAGCAACTCGTGCTGATAACGTGTTTTGTAACAACTAGCCTATCAACACTATAGAGATAAGAAAGAGAGATTGAGGAGATAGATATATCTTATTGATATCTAAAATAGATCACAATATGCCTCTATTTATAGGCTTACAAGATGGGAAGTTAAGTATATGGATAGTCACACAATAAATATATAATATATAATAATTCATAACATATATAACGTTTTCTTCCTTAACTACTTTTTACGGATATTAACAATTATTTCTCCATTACTAAATCTGAGTGGCAAATTTGCGATGAACTGGTTTTGCAAAAGGATTTATTTACGACATGCTGGTTTTATAATGCATTTTTGCGACAATTTTTTGGGGACGGTATTGTGGTATATGTGTTACGAAATCGGTGCAACCAAGGTAATGATTTGGTGGCAATATGATTTTGTTACGTACCTCCTTTTGTAAATTTGTTGTTACTACCACCATCACAACCGCTACTTTTATTTTTTATTGGTAAAGGCAAAACTTTTAAAACGTCTGAATTTGTTAGAGGAGGTCTTTGCTTCAAGTCCCAGAGAGAGATAAGGATTAAACGAAATTTCCCATTAAAAAAAAAAACTTATCATTTCCCTATTTAGACCTTATAACAAATATATAACATGTTATAACAAAATATAAACGAATATACATTTTTAATGGCTCAATGATATAAGACCAGCAAGTGTATTATGGTATAAATATATTATACACATTAAAACCTCTTTTGTCTCTTTATAACCTACTAAAACCCATTGTAACACACTACAAGAATATATAAAACTTTGTAGCAATAATTAACCACTACACCTTATATTCTACATACTATTCTTTGTATTTGTAGCAATAATTAACAACTACTACACCTTATTTATTTATTTTTTTTGAACGGTAAATTTGGATCGCTATGGATCATTGGAGTATTATCGTGCTACCAGTGGAACCATCCAATCATATCCATCTTAACTAGGCAAAATATGTCAATACACCAATTCGGGAGAAAACTCAATAAATATGGAAAACCCCCTGTAGGAATCAACTTCAGGACCTTTTGGTCCCAAAATCTTATCACACCCACAAGATGCCACTATACCTTATGTTCTACATACTATTCTTTGTAGGTTATTAAATGAAATTTCTTTGTTATTTAAAAGAAAATTATATAAAATGTGACACTTGTAACATGTTATAATATTATTAGCTAAATTTTATTATGAATGATAACAAAAAAAAAACATTGATTATTAGAACATTTTCTATATAACAATTGTTGTAGGATGTTATCAACAGTATAATGTTTGAATCTTAATTTGAAACTTAATTACCAAACTATCATTTTCCTACTTTTCAATTGAAGAAGTGATGTAGTGTGTTTTTAGTGGCTTTCACTTTAAGAGAGGGAATAATGGGTTCCATGGGTATCAGATTCATGACTTAATAATAGTTATGACAGGTTTTGGAAAATTACTATATAATATTTATTAATTGAGCACATTTAGTTAAATATTAAATGTTAAATATCAAATAGTTTTGTATTTTTTTTAAGAGTAAATTACGATTTTGGCCCTGTGGTTATATCACTTTTACCCTATTAGCCCAAAATAGAATTTTTTAAAATCTATGCCTCCATAGTCTCTATAACTAACTATTTTGACCTCTGAGTCTAACTCAACCCATTAGTCTGGTTAATTAATTGTCACATGCAACTCACATCATGGATATATTAGTAAATTCACATCCACTTTACTGACTTTATAAACAAAACTCAAGCCTTTTATTTATCACTTCATCTTCTTCACCATTCCCTCACAAACCCTAATTTCACGCATGTTTATAGAAATCACCCAAACAATCGACTTTTGTTAATGATGACCAAACAAAACCGGATTAAAATAAGCGCTCAAAAAGAAACCACGTGAGAATGTGCATTGCATAACTGAAACTAAAAGTAACCAACTTCAAACCTAACTGACCAATGAACCCTAAATTAACTATTGTACATCATCAAATCATTCAAATCGAGCATCAAATTCACACAATCCAAACCATCCAGAATGAAAATTACCATACGAGATTGTGCTTCATTCCTAATTCATGCTTTCCATGAACACATCCAGGTTTGTTGTACTGATTCGCCAATCGTTTCGACTTTTCATCGTTGGATACGCTCTTTTCCCCAATTTCTTCATCCTCTGCCTTTCGAACTTATTATTCAACCATTTCGGCACCAATTCATCATCCAACTCCTCATCCTCATCATCAACATCATCATCTTCTTCGTACGGATCATCTTCAACGTCGACCAAACCACCGTCTTTCACAACCGCATCATCATCAACCGTTCGATGACTGTCATTGATTTCACAATCGTTTTTCACTTCCTGTTCGAATAAATAATCTCAGATTCAACTTCAAATTTCAAAACACACACTGAAAACTATAAAATCACAAATAACAAAATCATGAAAACCTAAATTCCTATAATCTCAAATTTAACTCCAAATTTCAAAACACACCGAAAGTATCATATCACAACAAAATCACAAAAACCTAATTACCTGATAAAGAAATTATGCAGATCAATATGTGTGAAATTAGGGTTTGAGAGGGAATGGTGAAGAAGATGAAGTGATAAAGAAACGACTAGGGTTTTGTTTATAAAGTCAATTAAGTGGGAGGTGAATTTGCTAATATATCCATCATGATCATGTGAGTTGCGTGTGACAATTAATTAATCAGGGTAATGGGTTGAGTTAAACTCAGGAGCCAAAATAGTTAGTTATAGAGACCATGAGGGCACAAATGTTAAAAAATTCTATTTTGGGCTAATAGGGTAAAAGTGATATAACCACAGGGGCCAAAATCTTAATTTACTCTTTTTTAAAAGATCATATTAGCTCATTAAATAAGTGGTATTTATCACTTTTAAAACTATATCTATGATCCACCGATATAATCAACCGCGTCGGTATAAATTCGAGTTTGTATGTTTTACGTTGGTTCGTGTGTGTATTTCATTGTGCTTTATGTCACGTAGCGGCATAAATTCGCATTTTTGCTTTACGATTTTTAACCGTTTTGATCGATATTTGTTTGCTACTTAGCGCGGGACGGGGGTTAAGCAAATGAATTCCCGCCGCATAGCGCAGGGTGTTTTTGCTAGTTATATACAATGAAACTGGTGGGCATCCATTGTTTTCGTCCACTTAATAAACTAGTTTAATACCCGTCCGGTGGACGGGTTACGCTAACAGCGTAACAAAAAAAAAAAGATATGAAGACGGGTTGGGTGTTTTGGGGGTCTGAGAATAAAATGAAGGTATACTACAAAATTTAAACCTATTCGACAATTTCCGAAGGTTAGCGTGTTGCGGCCCTATCCCAGCACCAATTAGGCCTCTCAAACTCCCAAATTGGGTTTTTTTTTAAGTCACAACAGTAATACACAAGGACGATACAAAGAAAATTGGGATCAATTTCATGAATCATCCGATATAATGGCGTATCAAAATCATTTTTCATACCATCACCCAATCATCCCCATTTTCTTGCGAATATATGCGTGATACAATGCACACCAAAAAAAAAAAAAAAAGAATCAGACACCTATAAGATCAGATAGACAACCCTTTTCTACAAATTTAAAATAACAACATAAGAGAATTAGGCACCTGTAAGATAGAAATTAGGAAGTTGCATCCAGCTAGAAGGCACATCACTACAGATTCACTGGCATATTGACAAAACATATCCGTAAAATTATTTTAAAAGTGGTTAAAGTAGAAACTAAGACCAAGCTTCTCAAATGGGTCAATAGTCATTTCAAATGTATAAGACTTCATTTCAATTCAAAACTTTCATTATTATTATAATAATTAAACTTTCTTTATCAGTATTAACTATTTGGATTTATGACTATGGTTACCGATGAGCAACTCTTTGTCAATATTTCAAAAGTATATGCCAGGTGAAATATACCATTACACACACACATAGGCGTGAAACAAACGAATAAGAAATAAAGTTGATGTAAGCATATAAAGTAACTGCAGAAGGGAATGAATATTAAGATAAACTCCAAAAAAAAAAAAAGAAACAAAATAAGAATATCTAAAAGCGAAGAAAGAAATGTAACATAACAATTTGCTTCAAACTAATAAACATTACAAAGACTTCAACTTTTAGTTTGGAGAAACTTTTTTTTTTGAACGGCCAACAAATCAATTCTGAGAACTCTCAGGGAACCCACTAGACAAACGGAGTACTCTGAGAGTAACCCGAGTCATCCACCACCAATTTTGGGGAAAACCCGATAATCCACCCGCCCGTAGGCACGACGGTAAAATTACCGGTAAACTCGTTTGGCTCAAGGATCGTACCCTAGGTCTCCTATCACTGCCCAACAGTGCCTCACTCCTTTTTTTGCAACAAATGAGATTTGAACTTGAGTCTTCTAAGAAGAACTCAAGTCCTCCTACGAGTTGAGCTTGAGAGGTCATTGGCAATTTGAAGAAACTATATCTCATAATTGAATAAAAATTTGATGTAGTACAAATTAAGACATATGTCCTCAACACAAGTACTGCTTGGGTATACCAAATACTTCCTAAAACAGTAAAATTTGTAATCAACGTAGATAGGTGTAAAAAATAGTACTCCTTCCAAGTTCCAGTATGTAGATAGATGAATGAAAGAATATAACAGTGCTCCTTATATTCCCTCTTAGTGCTCCACATAAACTTCCAAATGTAACTCTCCCATTAACAAACTGATTTTCAGCTAAGATTAAGTATGGTACCATATATTCCCTCTTAGTGCTCAACACAAACTTCCAAATGTAACTCTCCCATTCCAAATATCCTTGTCTGTGAAACAGAAGTATCTACATGAATACATGAGTACCAACACAGCAAACAACTTAAACTATAAAAATAAAAATAAAAATAAATTTTATATGATACATTACCTGATAACTCTGATGGTTTAATCCAACACAGAATGTAGCCTCTCTTTGAAACTGATTCATAGCTTTTAAGAATTAAATATGGAAATAAAGTTATGAATCGTGTGTAGGTCGGGAAAAACCAACAGTAACGACACTTAACATGGGAAATTAACATTACTAAATGAACCCAAAGAAAAAGATAAATGTCTAAAGCATTTGATATTTGAATACATGTCTACATTGGTTTAAAATATTTGATTCTTTATAACCAACCATACATGGCCTTAACCTTTTAAGCTACACGTCTTTATGAAAATGTGAAATAAAGTCGCCAAAATTTGAAAGAATGATCTGTTCTTGTTTTCGACTTAAGAAATGCTATAAAACCCCTCAAAATCATAAGCTTTCTTCCCCATCTCTTAAAAGTCTAGGTTAAACTTAAAATCACAAACACACATAAACCAAAAATGCTTCAAGATAATCTTGTCGTGGTACCTGATCTAGGAACGGAAACTGGAATGATAATTCGAGAGTGAAGACGCAAAGTTCAACCATCGTATCCGCACCTGATCGATGACAAAAACTGTATGAAGGGGAAATTCGATATAGGTAGAGAAAGAGCCAACACCGATGCCGCTAGTGGAAAGGTACCTGCATGCCAACATATTTTAATGCTAGTTCTTCATTAGTTTTCAGAAAACAAAAGGGTTTCTCACCCTTTAAATAATTGACTGTAAATAAAGTAGCAGTAAAAGTACCCAAAAAAACATTTGATAAAAAACCTTTTGGTTATAGTGGCCGGTCATCGTTTAAAATGTCATCAAGAAGAGACCTTAAAAATTCCATTCAATGCGCTACTTTTTCTTCCCAGGATGATCTCCTTCTCGCATCCTTTTCAAAATTAAAAGCAAGTTACCAAATTCCTGTAATATCTGGTGGGGACAGTAGGAGAAAAAAAATGTTCCTATTAGAGGCTGCAGAGCAAAAGAGGATTTGTTGCATCTGAACCAACATGGGGAATTCTAGGGTTTGAACTCACATATGACTTCTCATATATTTAATCCTTGAGCAGAGAGAAGATAATGGGGAGAAGAAGCAGGAGGGTGCGTTAGGGATGGATCGTTCCAAGGGAGTTTATAGCCATAAATTTAGGCGGCAACAGTTGGAAGAACGTGGTTGAGATAGCTAGGAACTGCAAATTCAAATTAAATAACTACTCAAAAATTTCTAATTACTCTCCTCAACTGACAACACTACCCAGGTAACTACTAATAACCGCTCAAAACTAACGTGAACATGGGGAGTGAAAACAGGGATCCAGGTAACTACTAATAACTGCTCTAAACCGCCGTGAACCGCCACCACAGCGGTTATTTTTGTGAGTTTAAACGGCTGAGATTTCATCTCAGCATGATCCAACGGTGAATATTGACTTGGATGGTGGTTAGACTTAATGGGTTCCATATATATATATAATTTCCTCATTTATGACATTGATAAATTTCCTTATTTAGGGGAGGGGGGTGGTTCACTAGTGATAGAAATTATCAATCACAAGCATCAATCAAGTTCCGCCATGTCATCTACCATTTTTCCATCACTCACAACCTTTTTTAGTGGGGGTGGTCATCACTCATTACCACACCTAACAATTTCCCCCCAACCAACAATTCCACTCACAAAAATAAATCATCACGCGCTGTACAAATTACGAAAATCGATTTCGTTGAACTCATCACGCGTTATACTTTTTAGTGGGGGTGGGAGAATTGAACATATAACGAGTTATAAATGCCATCACGGGACCGCCCCGTGTGGCCTTATAATATCAAAGGAAAGAAAACGAAGTGACGTATTGATCAAGCACAACTAGTACAATTTGTTTTGGCGCCTTATCAAATGTGTATTAACTAACAAATGAAGAAAATAAAATTGGGTGTGTTTGATTAACAAACGTGAATTAACTAACAAACACAACTAGTACTTTTTGTTTTATGTATATATACAAGTGTAATATGCAGAGTAAGGCTCATCTACAAATACCTTAAATAACTTTATCGTGAAAAACGGAAAAGCGTGCGAAGTATTAAATAAAATGGATGGTGACATAATGGTAAACATATTTACTATAGAGTAAGTATATAGCACATAGTTACTCTAGTAAAATAATTATATAATAATATGGTATCTTCTTCGTCTGTGGTTCACTTTTCCCCGTTTTAGCAACCAAAACCTCTGATTTCGAAAATTCAAATAGCAACCTCTGATCATCTTCTTCAAAATTCAATTTTGAAATCAAAATCACAACCTCGCATTGCGAAATCAAAATCACTTCAGAATTGAAAACTGGTTCACAATCTTCAATTGATAAGAAACAATACATGTCAATTGTACGTCGCTCCAATCAAACTAATGTACGTAGTTATTAACAAAATCTAAAAATAAACCATAATTTCAATCATCTAACTCCAAAAACTCACGGAGCCAATGCTCAAAGTATAAGAAATTTGACAGCGTAGCCATGTGCCTTGTCGAAGAACGACGAGCAGAGGTAGAAATGGAGGACCTTCTGTGACAATTTATGTCGTCGATAACGAAGTTCGTGACAGATTTAGGACGCAGAACTTGAGGAGCGGAGGATAAGAAATGGAAGTTTGAAGTATTTACATAAATGTCACTGAGAGTTTTCCCGGTTCACTTGCTTAGTATGTTTTTTTACATTAATTTAATTTATATTTGATCTTTTATCTTTATATATGTATATATTTATATTGAAATATATATTATTTTTGCTATTTTGTCATAGTTTTACTGATAATAATATTTCTTACTTAATATATTTTAATAAATAAAGTAAAATTACTATACTTGTATAAATTATAGACTTGTTTCGGGCCTTAGGCTCACTAACCAAACACGCTCAGTATATAGCACTCGAGATCAAACTTATTGAAAATATTCAATTTAAACACGAGATCGTATAAACACTACTTAATTCGAGTGTTCAACAAACTAATATTGTGTATAGCTTACGCGTGACTTGACTCGTTTACACCGCTTTGCACACTCACTTTTACTTTCACACTCAGACTAGTTTACAATGCTATAAATAGCGATCAAGGTATTTTCTCGTTTATTCTTTCACACTATAAATTTACCACCATACCAAAATTTAGAACCATCAAAAACCCAAATTTGGCATGGCAGGAATCACCACCCCCTTGACCTTCACAGTCCGGAGACGTGCACCGGAGCTCATAGTTCCAGCAAAACCCACACCTCGAGAACTAAAGCCTCTCTCCGACATCGATGATCAGGAAGGACTGCGGTTGCAGAGTCAGGAGGTACTAGTTTATCGCGGGGATCCGAAAATGAGAAATAAGAATCCTGCCAGTGTGATAAGAGAGGCTCTGGCTAAGCTTCTGGTGTTCTACTATCCATTCGCTGGACGGCTAAAGGAAGGGCCGGCAGGGAAGCTGATGGTGGACTGCTCCGGCGAGGGTGTGTTGTTTATTGAGGCTGAGGCGGATGTTATGCTGGATCAATTCGGAGATGCACTTCGGCCACCATTCCCTTGTATGGAAGAGCTCCTTTATAATGTTCCGGGCTCTGATGGCATCCTTGATTCACCATTGCTACTGATTCAGGTAGGTAATCTGGCATGCAATTGAAGTCACAAAAATGGACATTATTTTTTGTATGTTTTTGAATAAGAATTGTATGTTCATTAATTTTGATTGATAGGTGATACGACTACGATGTGGGGGTTTCATCTTTGCCATACGACTCAACCACATCATGAGTGACGCAACAGGACTCGTACAATTCCTGTCAGGATTAGGTGAGGTAGCTCGGGGAGCCACATCACCATCAACATTACCTGTGTGGCAAAGAGAGTTGCTTTGTTCAAGTGATGGACAACCAAAGACGATATTTACTCATCGCGAGTATGGTCAAGTTGTAGATACTAAGGGTGCGATCATCCCACTCGATGACATGGTACACACGTCATTATTCTTTACTGCCACCGATATTTCAGCTTTGCGTAGGCTTCTTCCGAAACACCTACAAAGTTGTTCCACCTTCCAGGTGCTAACAGCTTGCATCTGGCGTTGTCGTACCATCGCTCTCCAACCAGATCCAGAAGAGGTAATGCCCATTATATGGCCTGTAAATGCACGTAAGATGCTCAACCCTCCCCTCCCTATAGGATATTATGGAAATGTTTTAGCTTTTGTTGCTGCCATTTCCACAACTCGAGATCTATGTAACAAGCCATTCGCTTACGCATTAGAGCTTGTGATGAAAGTCAAATCTGATGTCAATATTAAATCAGTTTCTGACCTAATGTCATTCAAACGACCACTCGAGTTCACAGCTATTCGAGCTTTCGGTATCTCAGATCTGACCCGTGTAGGATTGGATGAAGTGGACTTCGGGTGGGGGAAGCCGACATATGCAAGGGTTCCCAAAGGCGGTATAAGTATTGTCCGAGGTGTTACTAGTTTCTATCTACCTTATAGAAACAATAAAGGAGAGTCTGGAATCGTGATGCCCATTGCTTTGCCGAGTGGATCGGTGGACAGATTTGTCAAAGAGATAGATAACTTGTTAGCCCAAGGAAATATTGATGAAGCTCTAGCGGAACACTCACTACCCGCTCTTTCAAAACTATAATTTCGACGTTGGTGTTTGCGCAAGATGGTTTTTAATATTTCAAAACTACTCGCTCGCTTATATGGACATAAATATTTTAAAAGTTTATATCTATGTATAACATAACAAAGTGTATTCCGTATGACGCCTTATAAATGGTTACCAATACACATATACATCATTACCTTATTTATGATATAGTCTCGACTTCATAGTTATATGGTTATATATGATATCTATGTGTGTCTTGGTCATTTAATGTCGTGTTACAATATATCCATGCCGGACATTGCTCTTTAAATTGATTTTACTTCTTCGATATGGTTTTTACTAAATGTACACATTCCCTCCTACCACCGCTAACCCGACGGAGCCTCCATCCCTAACCTTTCAACCTCCAAACACAATCGCTCCTTAATTTATATCATGATCTTTCATGATATGGATGTTGAAAATGATTATTTGAGAATCCACTTAAGGGATCCCTGCAGATCGTCTGCTTTGGTTGTTAAGTTAACGTGTAAAAAACATTGTTATTTTTCGTTGATAGTAGTCAATCGGAAACTTGACTTTTGGAATAACTATTTTCGGATACTGGTTTTATTGTGGCAGGATATCACTGAAGTCTGAAACAGGTTCAGATTTGTGACCCTATAGGGTGTGGTAGGCTTTATCACGCCACATCAGCGCCACGTAGACGCCACCTCATATGGGGGCTTTAAAGCCCCTTCCTTTAACATTCATGTAATGGTTCAAAGCCCCTTGAATGGGTCTCACATGTATACTTAATAGCGCGCGTTAGTGTGTTGGCGGAGACTCAATGCCCCCCCTCCTTCCCTTTGGCGCCCAGGGGGTGGCTAAGGGGCGCTATAGGGCGCTAATTTTGATGATTTGGCCAGGGACAGTATACCACACCCCCTGGCCTAACACAACCGTCGAGAACATAATCTTTTGAATTATGTTGTAGCGAACTATTTTAAACGTACATACAATGTTAAGAACTTTAAGTTTCGTATAAACCGAGAATTGGTCGTAATGTTAATCAGTCTTTATTAGTTATAAAACATGGGTAACTATCTATATATACTTAAAAATTTAGTTATATGAACTTTTTTACAACCTTCATTATGAGCCTCTTAAATACATTTTTTAAGGTTCATTAATTTAATTATATCAACTCTTTTACAACCTTCATTTTTTAAGGTTCATTAATGATACTATATTTAGGTTAGCCACAAAACTCTAAAATATGTATTTAATTCAAATTAAAAGAATTAAACTTTTTATAAATCATGTGGTGTCCAAAGCCATATAAATGAACCATCACATTCATAATTAATAGTGTACAAGTGGTAGGTTATAAAACATTTCCCAAGGATACTTACAAAAATTAAGTAATTACAATTTATAGTGCTTATGGTACAACACTTAATTACCTTAGTCAGGGGCATAGTTGTCCTTCTCATTATCGTCTTTAAGGGCCATAAGTCCAAGTAATTCAAATAATTCACATAATAGTAGTTCATTAATAATTCAATTAATAAAGGATGATTTATCTAATCCAAATAATAAAGACAGTGACATCAACCATCGTAACCGAACCTTCAAACAATACTTCATTATCCAAATAATAAAGACAGTGACATCAATCATCTTCTTCATCATCGTAACCGAACCATTTCATCTTTTAAACATCTTCCAATAAATCGAATCATATAACATTAATGGTAACCGATACTTAATGGGTTGATTAATGGCTTCAGCCTGATAAATCGGTATAAAATGCCACTCCGTAACAAACACGGGAACCTTTTCACACTCATACCCGCTCACGAGTTCGCTTCTTGACTCGCATGTGTTTCATCAGAATCTAATCGGACTTCGGAAGTTACGACTGAATTCAAACAGTCCATTCTCTTTTCTAAAGCAGGTACCGTTTTTTTCCCTTAGATCGTTCCATGTTCAATTCTATATTATAAAGCATTTCATAAGGATGACGGTAAAATTTAAGTAATTGCAAGTTTTTATGCTTATAGTACAATACTAAATGAGGTTAATTTTGGGGTAAAATGGTCATTTAACGTGAATATTATTTTAATTTTTTACAATTTATTATAAATTTAAGTTAACACAAATGAGTTAATTAGAAAATAATGGAATTAAAAGAGTTAATTGAATTAAGACGCCAGAGAGTCACACCTTTGAACTTCATTCCTCTTCATCTTCCCCCATGGTTTATGAAGCCAATTAAACCAAAATTGATTACAATCATCCTACATATAAAAACCAATTCAAGAAACTCTAACTACAAGTTAGGATACCAAAAGTCGCTTTAAAATTAATTAAATTGCATTTTTTTATTGTGCCTCTTTGAATATCCCTGTCATTTAATATAATTCATTAGGATATTATTAATTTGTAGACAGTTGAACGATCTTTGGTTATGCTATAAGATTGTCGGCTTTGTTATGTTTGTAGGTTCATAGTTTCCTTTCCTCCTCTATTGCCATGGCCAGCCCCCATAGTTTGCAAACGTCCGACGGTGGTACAAGCAGTCATATGTTCCTTAGTGAACTCCGTGAATGGAGCACCTGACCTATCATGATAATGGTTTGTAGAAAATGGCACGTCACACGTGTTAACGGCAAGTACATGAGCACCGACTATATTGTCACTGACATAAAGGTAGTTTTTTACGCTCTGCTATCCCACATTCTTACGCTTTTCTACTTTTGATTCTGAAACAAAAATCTACGCCTTTATTTGCGCAGGGAGGTATGATGCATTGCACCGCAAGGAATAACATTGCCCACTATTTCTTTGACAAACTCAAAGAGGGCGGTGTATATTTGGTCAACGGTTTCGCCGTGTAATTGTGCATATTTATTTTTGGATAACCGTCTACATAAATGTTTCGTGCTTTTCCTTCGTAGGCCTGCTTATGCAGTTGACAGTGACTCACATGAAAGGTATACCGTCTGCACTTAGTGTTAGTAATGAAAACCCGTACTACTTTTCGATGCATATATACGTAAACATAGTATACCATTTTTAATAGTTTTCTTTAAGTTATTTCACTGCAGTCAGTTGGCTGGTGATGGGATTGGGGATGACGGTGGCATGCGTTAGCTAAAGTTTGGTCTATGTGTTATCCAATAAGATAGGAAGGCGTGCGAGAGTTTATGCGTTTTTCCTTTTTCTGTTTCATGTTTTTTTTCTTGGAAGACATCTTTTTACATTTGTTTTTGGCCGGCAAGTTTTGCCAAAGAAACAACTTATGGTCCATGGTTTAATAAAGTTTAAGCACGCCCCTTTGTAGGCGTATTATCTTACATGTTATGCACCGGCCGTGTCAGACGTCTTACCACGAACAAACAATAGCTATTATGCATGTTGTGCATAGCACGGGCTTTCTCCCTAGTTTTGAGTAAAGGGAAGTAGAATTTTAAATATGTTGAGAACTTTAAGTTTCGTAATTTAAATGTGTTGAGAACTATTTTGAGAACTTTAAGTTTCTTATAAACGAGAATTGGTTGTAATGTTAATCGGTCTTTTATTAGTTTTAAAACATGGGTAACTATTTTGAGTAAAGGGAAGTAGAATTTTAAAAATGTATGTTATTGTTGTTTTCAATTTATTTATTTTTGTTATCAGTTTTTATTATTAAATCTCATATTATATTGAGTGGGTGGTTGGGTTTAATTGACAAAGTTGATGGAGTTTAGGTGGTGTTCTCCTTGAGGTTAAGGGTTCAGGCTCACCATAGGCGGATTTAGAGTAATATAAGCTATTAAAAAAAGTCTCATAATATATTCAGGTAGTCAGTGGTTGTCACATCAACCTAACCAGCCACCAGAATTTTATTTTTAATATTTGGGGGTTTAAAACAAATTGATTACCAAGCTATATGGTTAGAACACGCTATACTACCCAAGGTATTGGGTCTGAGGCTTTGAGCCTCTATTTTGGCTTCGTAGTGTGAGGCCACCCATGTTTCTAGTTGCTGCTCGAGGTTTTCTTTTTACACGACGTCTGGTAATGCAGTTGACATCTTTAGAAGCTTTTCATTATTTGCAGTTTACACGACGTCAACAGATTTATTGTAAAAAACCTTTAATGGATTTGTTCAATGCTCAAGAATTTGATTGAAGTGCCATGACGCACATTTCAAGCCTCGGGAATAACGACAGTAAAACCGAATGTCTATCCACCAATTGTTCAATGAAACACCCAAATTAGAGTGGTGAGTTTGTTTCATGATGATGAAGGCATTTAGGTGGTGTTTGTTTTTTGGCCAGAAGCACTTCTGGCCACTTATGTCTGCGCCGCGCAGACGCGCGCAGAGGTTTGGAGTCCGCAACTTGTTTGTTTTCTCGCAGACCTTTCATTAAAAAAGGTCTGCGAGACCTCTTCACCACACAGACAGTCACCCATGTCTTCTTGGAACCTCTTCTTGGCACAGACCTCTTCTTCCACACCTCCACCCCTACATCCCTGCCACCACCTCCATCGCCACATCCCTGCCACCACCTCCACCACCACATCCCTGCCAAATCGAACCAAAAACCCCCAAATCAAACCCAGAGAGAGAGTGAGAGAGATACCGTAGAGAGAGATAGAGAGATTGGAGACCGGTGGTGGTGGTTGAACGACGAAAACCCCCAAATCGAACCCAGATCGGAGATCGGAGATCGGAGATCGGTGGTGGTGGTGGTGGTTGACTGACGAAAACGCCCAAATCAAACCCAGATCGGAGATCGGTGGTGGTGGTTGAACCACGAAGATGATGGCGGTGGTGAGATGGCAGAGGTGGTGCGGTGGTGGTGGTTGAAAGACGAAGGCGGTGGTGGTGGTTGAACGACGAAGGCGGTGGTGGTGGTTGAACGACGAAGATGATAGCGGTGGTGTGAAGGCGGAGGTGGTGCGGTGGTGGTGGTGCTATGGGCGGTGGTGGTCTGCAGATTGTAGAGAGAGAGTTGAGGCAGAGAGTGTGTGTTGTGTGGGAAAAGTGGTTTTGTAGAAGGAAAAAAACAAACCCTCTTCTCCTTGCAGACTGCAGACATTTGGTCCACCTCTTCTTCTGCCGATTCCTGCAGATGTGGTCCGCAGACTGCAGACTTTTTTTCCGCAGAAAAAACAAACAACACCTTAGATATGTATGTACCAACTCCTCTTAGAGTCAAAAAATAAACTGGAGTTATGGATCATATGCAATATCTAATCACTCCTTAAGTTTGCTAGTGTTAAATCCCTTATCTTGAGTGTTGTGAAGGAGTTTTCCCTAAACTAACCAAATTAAGTCATTTAGTTAAGGGTTTAGATTTGATCAAACAAAGATTTTCTAATGTCCAGGATGAACGTGTTGTTAATGATAAGTTTCTTAAATAGAGAATGCATACTTTGAAGTTAACTAGTATAGCATTTGTTATGCAGATCACACATACTTGTTCCAACAAGCCAATTTACAATGAGCCTTTCGCCATGAATGCTTTACAGGAGTATGGGACCAAAGGCGTTTAGATTCTGAATCAATTATAAAATGAAACGAATGTTAAGGACTATGGGTGCTTGTTACACCAAAGGCGCTAATATGGGTTAGCAAATAGTGACTAGTTGTCTTAGGTTCTTAGACAATGTGATGTCGTGTGACCCTAACTCAGCTGTTGGAAATCTTAGTGAATGAGTTTTCACTGATTATTTTGAACACCAATAATTATATTATACACGTGTTGTATAAATAACTATTTATGGGGTTGTGATATATGTTGTGAGAGCTTCATAACAAATAAAACTATGTCCAAAATAGAGGTAAGATGAATGAGATATCGATCCTTGAGGTTGTATGGTTTGAACAACCAAAGATGAGGAAATTGGATTAAGCTTTGTCAACTTGTCTCACATAGGTGACATGACAAAATTTGAAGTGGTACATAAGGAGAAGCACACATTGTAAATTGTTTTCTTAAATGCAAACACGAGTGGGAACCCTAAAGAACTTGCACTCGCACACGCGTGTGTGGCATGGGCGCACTGACTAGCAGGATTCCGGCGAACAGCATTGGCACCACTAAATACAGGAATGTGTTGCAATTGTTTCCCCTGATCTTCCCTTGTACTTATAATAAAAAGACAGTATAATAATGAAAAAGGGTTTTTTTTTTTTTTTTTAATTCATGGTTGAAAGTAGAAACATTTCATGTGGGGAAAAAACAAGTAATATAAGTTCATCTATATATAATCTAAAATTTAGTTACATGTTCTGTTTTAAAATCAACATTTATGATGTTTTAAATGCAGTACTTAAAATAATATTGCAAGTTTTAATGCTTATAGTACAATACTAAATGAGATTAGTTTAGGGATAAAGTTGTCTTTCTACATAACTATTCAATTAATCATAAAATATTAAATTAAAATAAGATAACAGACCCTGTAGTATTAAACTGAATTGGCTTAAATGAAATTTGAATCACATTTAATACATCTCTCAAACCATAATTTATTAATTGAATTAAAATTAAAATTTCTACATTATTTAAGATGACATATGAAAGGTCTTATGTTACCTCCTACTCACACAAAAGCTACAATAAATACATATGAGAAATGTGAAGTAATGTCGAAACTTATCAGACATTCCCAGGACTCAATCCATGGATTACAAAACCTTTCATTCCTCAACATTCAAAGAACCCTATAGTGAGGCTTTTAATAATGGAAACTGGATGTAACACCTCGAAAATTTACGTCCAATAATGTATTGACACGTGTCATAAGGTTCCAGTATGTGAAAACAAACTTTAGAGGGACTAAAGTTGGCAAACGGTGAAAACTATGGAACGTAAGGGTCCAAAGTGTCAACAATGGATAAATAGACTCTATGATAACCCTACATAATGTTTATAACCTTAAACGGATGGATCATGGATCATACGAAGCGGAAATTGCACAAAAGTGAGGAATTACAAACTATAGGGGCCAAAAGTGTCAACATGTTGAATTTATACCTCTGAGTGAACTTTTGGCAGACCCGAAGCATTGTAATGCTAAAATATACTCACTAGAATATGTGGTAAAAATTTCATGAAGTTTCGTTATCGTATGAGAAAGTTATGGCCAAAACCGTACTTGAGGGGTTAAAAGCGTCAACGTCGAATTTCATGGCATTTCGGTTGAGCGCAAAGTTATCCGAGGACATTACCATGTTGGTAAATGTCCCAAGGTTCTTAAAAACTAAGTTTAGGGGTTTACGAGTCAAGATAAGCAGCAAAACATCGCGTACGAAGAGCAGGGGCCAAAACTGCCAAATAAGGAAAGTTGCTGGTTCTGATCAGGTCCTTGCGGACCGTATGGAAAGGACCTTACGGTCCGTATAGGTTGCCCAGTATCATATTTTCACGAATTTAGCTATTTGGCCCGAATTTGTGAGTGTTAAACAGCTGGGATCACCTCTCTTTTGCACCAATTGAAGACCTTGCATGCCTAGGACTACTGTGAGCTCTCTACAACATCTGAATCCTCTTTAAATCAGATCATTTTTCACATTTTTGAGGCACTTGTGATAGTAACAAGAACATTCACCACTTCAAGAACTCTCAAGACTTCTCCAGAGGCATTCTGGTCGACAAGGCAGACTCCAAGTGTTTGCTAGGCTTCATTAGGACCTTTGTAAGCCTTCATATCATTCTATAATCCGTTCTAGCATAGATTATTAGTTAAAAGTCAACCCGTTGTTCAAATAGTTTGACTTTTCGATTAAACGAGTTTGGCTCTGTCATTTCACAAATTGAAACCACTTATAAGTTGGTATTTATGTGGGAAACAAACCCTCAAAAGGGTATTCTCTGATTCCCACTTTATGCATGCTATTTGTCGAGTCAAAGATATTCTTAAAAAGTCAACAGAAACCGTTTTTGCGAAAAATAGCTTAAATGGTAATGTAGATGACATGCAATCAGTTTGATCATCAAAAACAAATTATAATGAATATAAGAATGTGTTTTATCATAATAAACTCGACAATCTTAGTATAAACTCGGATCGGAACCGAAAGTCTTATAAAACGACTTTTTCGTTGACTCTCGATTCGGATCCATGCATGCATGTTTGAGATCTGTATTAGAGTTTATTTTTGACCATTTTTATTTTAGTTTAACTCTCTGGAATTTTTACATCTTGAGTCTATGCTTAACCGATTCATATGCATGTTTCCGATTATGCTTAAAAGTTGACTATTTTGCCCTTTTGATATAAAACGTGATTTTTGGAAAAATGAAAGAGTAGAAATCTTTATTACTGATTTATAAACTTGCACCGAAAATTTGAGATCAGTTGGTGGTCCAGATTTGAGTTATGGCCGATATCGTAAAACTATATCTTTATGTTACATAAACGGCGCATTTAGCGTATAACCTATTTCAGGCCACGTTTTGATATAAAAATTTTTACCCACTGATATTATATATTATTTTGGGATTTTTGATGATTTTTATTTAATTTTTGGCTGAACGTATCATAGATCGCTAAGTCGATTCGGTTAATGCCGGTTTTGACCGTTTAAGCCATAAAATGAGTTTTATACATTCTTTTGACCCCAAACCTTTTTCTACTGATTTTATTTGTTAAATAAATTATTTTGAACATTCTGGAAATATAAAAATCTCAGCTTTCGTTTGAAAACCCGGAAACGGCTCTAAATCGCATTTTTAAGCGTTTTTAGCGCATAGTAAGCGTTATACTCATATTAAACATATAAGATTCATACCTACTGATGTATTTAGTATATTTTCATATAATAACAGTAAGTATAAATGTTTGAACTCAGATTTCCAGTTTTAACATTTTTAGCCCTTGTGAAATTACTAAAATACCCCTACGGTGCATAGTTTGATTTTAAATGATAAGTTTTGTATACGGGTCATACCCTACTGTTATAATATGTTAAATGAAGTATATTTACTGTATAAATCAGTCCCGAGACTCAGATTTCCAAGTTAGCTCTTTTATAATCTTTTAAATGACCAAAATGCCCTTCTAAGGCATAAATTGAGTTTAAAATTATTCGGGGCATAATAGAACATGACTTACTGATATTATATCATACTTAAAGCATATTATCTAAGGGAACTTGCATATGACTCTTTTGGTTACCCGTAATGCCCTTTTTGCGTTCGGTTCGGTTTATGTAACTAGTTTGCATAAATTGACCGAAACGGGTCAAACATTATCATTTTTGTCTCAAAATCCAGAATGTATTTAGTATACCAATAATAAACAAGTATTCAAACTTGTCGGGTCTAAATCACATTCTATCTGGTCTTTCGCTTAATCGTGCGCTTGTACCGTATTATCCTTAAAACTAGCCGGTCAAAGCTTAGGCTTAAATAAAAGACCCGTTAGGAATCTAATAGGTTATTATAAACCTTTGTTCCAGATTAGGAGGCCCAGTAAAAGCTATCTACACTTACCAATTGTGATTCATACTTGCTCAGCTAAATACATTTTGACTTATTTTCCCTATACGGGCTTGGGGTACGGTATATAGAATACCGCTTGATCGAGCGCACAAATCCTGCACCCTTGGGTGTCCAGTTGGAAAAGTTTGTTCGACTCGTTTAAACAGTTTTGTTCTTACTTTAGGCATTTGAGGGGTTATTGACCGTGTCCCGGATATCCTTGGCATTATCTTACGAGATGGCCACGACCAGAGCACGGGGTGTAGGCGTACACCCGGCGTGTATAACTCTTTAATGTGGTGTGTCATTTAATCTTTAGCCCGGACAGCAGATCCCGGGCCACTAAATGTACGAGTAGCATGTAATTCGTTCACAAGTTTATATTGCATAATTATCCCAAGTTAATAAAAATATTTATGCCTTGTGCATTTAAATCAATTTTCAATCATTTTCAAAATGAGTCGGTTGATTTGTATTTACCAGTGTAAACTGACGTATTTTTCCCAAAAGGTTAAGTGCAGGTACTATACGAACTAGGCTGGCTGTTTCCTAAGAGCGTCCACTATAGTCTCGCAAGCTCGGACGACAAATAAACTGTTGAAAAATATATCTTATTTTTATTTGATCCGCCTGTGGATCCGTTTCAACTACTTGTGATATTTATTATTACATTTTGTTTAAAGTTGAAATGAATCTATTTCTGCTTCCGCTGTGCATTTATTATATTGTGTTGTTTGTCTATGACGATGCCAACCACGTCACTGTACCCCACACCGGGCCCACCGGTGAAGCGTGGAGGTCGGGGTGTGACAGGTTGGTATCAGAGCCAACGCTGAGTGAATTAAACACTAGTCTTTTGTGTTTAATCTCAGTTACACAATTGCACATTCCTCGATTTTCGAGTCTAGACAAAGAACTTAGGAAATGTTCAAAATTTCGTTTATTTTATCTTTATTATTAGCTTTGTCTTATATATTTTGTGGTGCAACTTGTTTGATTTTTGACAGGTTCATCATGCCGCCACGTGTACGAGGACGAGGAGGATTCGCCACATCACATGACCACGAGGCAGGGCCTTCGCACAGGCGAGCCCCATCAGCATCGCACAACACTGCTGCCCACGATCTTTGGAGATCGTTTGCTAAACCAGCCAGGCACTCAGTGTCACTGAGTACCTCACCATCCCTACCACACTCATTTGGGCCACACTCTGAAAATGGGCCCCACGACTCCCATGGATCTTTCATACCTCTTCACCAGTCACCTCACCACTACCCAGCACCCGTATATCAGGGTTTGTACAACCCTGATGCCTACTTGGATGAACCAGTGGGTCATAACCCACTAGGACCTGAAGACCACTTCTCGGGTGGTAATGAGATGGAGGTCGACGAGGACACTGACCCTTCCCTGCCGCCGTCAGGCACGCCAAACCATCCCATTGAGATATCTGATGGGTCACCATACAGGGGATCACCTTTCAATGGTGTTGACAGCTACGAGGAGAGGTTTAAGCAGCACGATTGGTTTCATACCCCCAGCTACCATAACTCCCCCATGCACCAGTCTTACCACAGTTCTCCAGTGCACTCGCAGCACCACTCCCAGCAGCAGCAGCTTCAGCAGCAGCCTCAACAGCAGGATCCATCTGAGGCCTTCTGGCGCGATGTGGTCACTCCGTCGCCACCACCACCTCCAGTTATGCCTCCTCCGCCTCAGATGCCAAGGAGGAACGCGCGTATGTCTACGCGAGGAGGGATTCGCATAGGCACCCCTCCGCATGTTGGTAGCAGCCGCTATTCGCCGCTCCACGAGGAGTCCGAGATGGGAGAGTCTCCACATCCCGTCTCAGGAGTTACTTCTGCGCCTATTGCGCCACTGCCGCTGCAGAACTTTGGAGAGCCCATCCCTGCGTATGCTAGCTCAGCGCCGTTTAACCCGTTTGAGCAGATTTACCCTCAGGGCTATGATTATACAGGAGACCCGTACTGGATAGCTTCAAACTACAGCTCTCTTCCACCTGAAGGTCCATTTGGAGGCACTTGGGCGACGGGGCAATCTACTTTTGGATTCCCGCCGCAGGGATACCAGCAGCCGCAGCCTCCACAGCCACCGCAGTATCAGCCACCGCCGCCGGCGCCTATGATGTCGCCACCGCAGGTCCAAGAAATCCTGCAAGGGATAAACGACGTGCGTCGTGAGCTACGACAGGAAATGCGGGAAGATCGCCGACACAACCGCGGTATGTTCAAGAAGATGGTTGACTTAATCAAGGGTAAGAGTAAGAAGGATTATTAAATCCTTTGTTTGTTAGCTCATGTACTCATGTCCCTGCGCGGACATTTATTCCTGTATTCTACCCCTGCGTGGGTATATTTCTCTTATTCTACCCCTGCGTGGGTATGTTATTTCTGTTTAACCCCTGCGTGGGTTTGTTTTGTTTTAATTATTTGTTATTTGGTTTAGCCCCTGCGTGGGCATGTTATTCAAGTTAAAAGTCCCGTTTAGGGCAAAAGTTGTACTAGCTTATTTTATTTAAAATGGTTAATTTAAGTTTTTCATTTTATTTATGTGCATGAATATAATATTCAAATAAATGGAAAATATCAATTTTATTTGATTTGCCATTTTAATAAGAATCTTAGTAAGGTAAAACCTAGCTTGAATGTCTTATTAAGAGGCCTGGCCAATATGGTAAAACCTGGTTGAAAAGATTCAGATCTCTGTTAACGTCTGTAAACATGTTAACATTCCTTGCTAAGCGTGATCTGTAAAATCACGCAAGCCACCCTTTTTGATAAATTATCTACAGATTATATCTGTATACAAGTCTGATGATGACTTGATACCTACGGGTTATGACTATGTCATATAAAGCAAAAAGGCAGTTGTGGTTTATGACTCCCTGCCAAGTAAAGGATTATTTGTTTAATTATACAATTTCTAATCCTATAAAAATCTAAATTAAAATTTAGAAGTTGTCCGAAGTAACTAGGCCTATTGTGCCAATATGTATATATTTCATTCCATAATATAATTGCTAATAAAAGCGCTGAATGAAATTAATTAAATTAACTATTATGGTTATTAATACCATGGTTAATAAATCGTCTAGAACGATAATACTATTAGGTTTCTAAATAGACCTTGTCCTTACTTTTATGTAGCTTAAAGCTACATGGCCAAATCGGAAGAAACCAACAGTCATTCTGGGGAACACCTAGATAATGCAAAGATTCATGTCACTGGTGCTGAACTGCAAGCACTGGTAGAAAACGCTGTTGCCAAAGCTATGGATAGGCAATTCAGAGAATCTAGCGGGACTCGGAGTAGGACCCGAACCGTATCACACGTAAAGCCCAAGACTCATTCGGAGGCTCATAGTAAGCCGCCTTCTAAGAAGAATGAGCCGAAGAGGGATGAGGAGGATAACCACTCCTCCAACCACAGCAGTGTACCAAAACAAGAAATCAAACTGAAGCATGATACGCACAGCAAGTCCTGTACGTACAAGTATTTCGTTTCATGCAAACCCAGGGATTTTACTGGGGAGAAAGGAGCAGTAGACTGCATGACGTGGATTGATGAGATGGATACAGTTGTTGACATCAGCGGGTGTGCTGATAGGGACGTAGTAAAGTACGTGTCCCAGTCATTTAAAGGAGATGCTCTAGCATGGTGGAAATCACTCCTACAAGCTGCCAGTAAAGCCGCTCTGTACAGCATGACATGGGATCAGTTTGTAGCCCTGATCAAGGAAAATTTCTGTCCTCAGCACGAAGTCGAAAGGATCGAATCAGATTTCGTATCCCTAGTAATGAAGAACCTCGATTGTCAGGCATATCTTACTACATTCAACACTTTATCTCGGTTAGTGCCGTATTTGGTGACCCCGGAGCCGCGAAGGATTGCCCGTTTCATTGGGGGTCTGGCACCAGAGATCAAAGCGAGCGTTAAGGCATCAAGGCCTACGACGTTCAGATCAGTAGCTGATCTATCCCTCTCCCTCACTCAAGATGTAGTCAGATTGAGAGCTATGAAGAGCTCAGAGGAAAACAAAAGGAAACGTGAGGATGACACCTCACGAAGATCGGAGAAACGACACAGAGGGAACGACGACCATAGGAAAGGGACGGGATTCAAGAAAGGAGAGCATCAATCGGGTGAGAAACCCAGATGCAAGACCTGCAAGAGACACCATTTTGGGAAATGTCGTTTGGAAGCGAAATCCCAGTCTCATGAAAAGCGATGTGGAATCTGCAAGTCCACAGACCATAAAGACTTGGATTGCAAGAGGATTAAGGATGCAACTTGTTTTGGTTGCAACGTGAAAGGACACATCCGGCCAAATTGCCCAAAGAATGCAAAGAAAGCTGACGACGGAAAGAAGACTAATGCGAGAGTCTTCAGAATGGACGCCAAGGAAGCAGTTCTTGATGACAACGTCATTACAGGTACTTTTCTTGTAAATGATGTTTTTGCTAGAGTTCTATTTGATTCAGGAGCAGATAAGTCGTTTGTAGATGATAAGTTTTGTAAATTGTTAAACCTTCCCGTTAAAACCTTAAGTGTGAAATATGAGGTTGAATTAGTCGATGGAACCATAGAAACCGCCTCGACAGTTCTAGATGGATGTGTTATATCCATTAGGAATCATTCCTTCCCGTTATCCTTGCTTCCCTTTAAGCTAGCTGGATTCGACATAGTGATAGGCATGGATTGGTTATCGCATAACCAAGCCCAGATTCTGTGCAATAGAAAGCAAGTAATAGTTAAGACTCCGTCTGGTGAGTCACTTACTATTCAAGGAGATACCCAGCATGGATTGCCGGAGCAAGTGTCCATGCTCAAGGCATCCAGATGCATGCAGAAGGGATGTGTCATTTATATGGCACAAGTTACCATTGATGAACCAAAGCCGAAGATTGAGGATATCCCTGTTATCTCAGAATATCCTGAAGTATTCCCTGAAGAACTACCCGGTTTGCCACCGGATAGGCAAGTGGAGTTTCGGATAGATATCATTCCGGGTGCAGCGCCAGTAGCAAGAGCACCCTATAGATTGGCACCAACGGAGATGAAGGAGTTGAGGACACAGTTGGATGATCTGTTAGCTAAAGGTTTTATTAGACCTAGCTCGTCTCCTTGGGGAGCGCCAATCTTGTTCGTTAAAAAGAAGGACGGATCGATGCGTCTGTGCATCGATTACCGTGAGCTTAACAAGGTCACTATCAAGAATAGGTATCCGTTACCCAGGATCGACGATCTGTTCGATCAGTTGCAAGGAGCAAGTTATTTCTCAAAGATCGACCTGAGGTCAGGTTATCATCAGTTGAAAGTCAAGGATGAAGATGTGCACAAGACCGCGTTTAGGACTCGTTATGGACATTACGAGTTCCTAGTGATGCCTTTTGGGCTCACTAACGCACCAGCCGCATTCATGGATCTCATGAACCGTGTCTGCAAGCCTTATCTGGATAAATTCGTCATCGTCTTTATCGACGACATCCTTATCTACTCGAAGAACCAAGCTGACCACGAGAAACACCTTCGTTGTATTCTCAAACTTCTGCATCAGGAGAAACTTTATGCCAAATTTTCGAAGTGTGTATTTTGGCTTCGAGAAGTCCAGTTCCTTGGACATGTAGTAAGCGAGCGTGGTATCGAAATAGATCCCGCTAAAGTAGAAGCAGTCATGAACTGGCAGGAGCCGAAGACTCCTACCGAGATTCGCAGTTTCCTCGGATTGGCAGGATATTATAGGCGATTCATTGAGAACTTTTCAAGAATTGCTGCGCCCCTAACTTTGTTGACTCGTAAGAAGATTAAGTTTGATTGGGGCCCTAAGCAGCAGGAATCCTTCGACATTTTGAAGAAGAAGTTGAGCAATGCGCCAGTGTTGACATTGCCCGATGGTATAGCAGAATTTGTGGTGTATTGTGATGCGTCACATACTGGTATGGGCTGTGTACTCATGCAGAAAGGCAAAGTCATTGCCTACGCTTCTCGACAATTAAAGGTGCACGAGAAGAACTACACCACCCACGATTTGGAATTGGGTGCGGTTGTATTTGCATTGAAGCTATGGAGACATTACTTGTATGGAACCAAGTGTATAATTTATTCGGATCACAAGAGTCTTCAGCATTTGTTCAATCAGAAGGAATTGAACATGCGTCAGAGGCGATGGATGGAAACTCTAAATGATTATGACTGTGAGATAAGATACCATCCAGGCAAGGCTAATGTAGTTGTCGACGCCTTAAGCAGAAAAGAAAGGGTGAAACCGATCAGAATCAATGCCAAGCGCATTGAGATAAGGAATAATTTGAATGAAAGGGTGTTAGCCACACAGAAGGAAGCTGTGTTGGAAGCTAACTATCCTGAAAAGAAATTAGGAGTAACTAAGGAGCAGTTATCCTACGACAAAGATGGAATGTTTAGACTGAACGGTCGAATATGGGTTCCAATTTATGGAGGACTTCGGGATGTTATCCTCCAGGAAGCCCACAGCTCTAAATATTCCGTTCATCCTGGAGCTGATAAGATGTACCAGGATTTGAAGTCAAACTACTGGTGGATTGGTTTGAAAAAGTCAGTAGCGGAGCATGTAGCTAAATGTTTGACTTGTGCGCAAGTCAAAGCTGAGCATCAGAAGCCGTCAGGTTTGCTTCAGCAACCTGAAATTCCCAAGTGGAAATGGGAAATGGTGACAATGGATTTTATCACCAAGTTGCCAAAGACGAAAAAGGGAAATGATACCATATGGGTCATAGTAGATAGACTGACTAAGTCAGCTCATTTTCTACCCATCAAGGAGACGTATAGCTCCGATATGTTAGCTCAATTATACGTTGATAAGATTGTAGCGTTGCATGGTATACCTGTATCTATTATCTCCGATAGAGATACTAGATATACGTCGCATTTTTGGAAGAGTTTCCAACAATCGTTGGGCACTCGTTTGAATTTTAGTACGGCTTATCATCCTCAGACTGATGGTCAGAGTGAGCGTACTATTCAAACTTTGGAAGACATGCTTCGTGCATGTGCGATCGACTTAGGTGGTAGTTGGGATAAGAACCTACCACTGATTGAATTCTCCTACAACAATAGCTACCATTCCAGCATAAAAGCTGCGCCTTTTGAGGCCTTATACGGTAGAAAGTGTAGATCGCCCATCTGTTGGGCAGAAGTTGGAGATGTCCAACTGTCAGGACCAGATATCGTTTTTGAGACGACGGACAAGATAGTTCAGATTCGCGATCGTTTGAAAGCTGCCAGGGATAGGCAGAAAAGTTATGCGGATCCAAAGCGCAAGGATTTTCACTTCGATGTAGGTGATAAGGTATTGCTTAAAGTATCGCCCTGGAAAGGGGTGATGCGATTTGGTAAGAAAGGCAAGCTAAGCCCGAGATACATAGGACCTTTCGAGATTATCGAACGTATCGGGTCAGTCGCTTATAAGTTAAACTTGCCTGAAGAACTTAGCGCTATTCATAATGTGTTCCACATCTGTAATTTGAAGAAGTGTTTCGCGGACGAATCACTGGTTATACCGCATACAGATATACACATAGACGAGAGTTTGAAGTTCATAGAAAAACCTTTGTCGGTTGAGGACCGACAGGTGAAGAAGCTTCGAATGAAGCATGTGCCTATTGTTAAGGTCAAATGGGATGCCCGTAGAGGTCCCGAATATACGTGGGAAGTGGAATCCACGATGAAAGAGAAATATCCTCATTTGTTTCAGTAAATCTCGAGGTCGAGATTTCTTTTAAGGGTGTGAGGATGTAACACCTCGAAAATTTACGTCCAATAATGTATTGACACGTGTCATAAGGTTCCGGTATGTGAAAACAAACTTTAGAGGGACTAAAGTTGGCAAACGGTGAAAACTATGGAACGTAAGGGTCCAAAGTGTCAACAATGGATAAATAGACTCTATGATAACCCTACATAATGTTTATAACCTTAAACGGATGGATCATGGATCATACGAAGCGGAAATTGCACAAAAGTGAGGAATTACAAACTATAGGGGCCAAAAGTGTCAACATGTTGAATTTATACCTCTGAGTGAACTTTTGGCAGACCCGAAGCATTGTAATGCTAAAATATACTCACTAGAATATGTGGTAAAAATTTCATGAAGTTTCGTTATCGTATGAGAAAGTTATGGCCAAAACCGTACTTGAGGGGTTAAAAGCGTCAACGTCGAATTTCATGGCATTTCGGTTGAGCGCAAAGTTATCCGAGGACATTACCATGTTGGTAAATGTCCCAAGGTTCTTAAAAACTAAGTTTAGGGGTTTACGAGTCAAGATAAGCAGCAAAACATCGCGTACGAAGAGCAGGGGCCAAAACTGCCAAATAAGGAAAGTTGCTGGTTCTGATCAGGTCCTTGCGGACCGTATGGAAAGGACCTTACGGTCCGTATAGGTTGCCCAGTATCATATTTTCACGAATTTAGCTATTTGGCCCGAATTTGTGAGTGTTAAACAGCTGGGATCACCTCTCTTTTGCACCAATTGAAGACCTTGCATGCCTAGGACTACTGTGAGCTCTCTACAACATCTGAATCCTCTTTAAATCAGATCATTCTTCACATTTTTGAGGCACTTGTGATAGTAACAAGAACATTCACCACTTCAAGAACTCTCAAGACTTCTCCAGAGGCATTCTGGTCGACAAGGTAGACTCCAAGTGTTTGCTAGGCTTCATTAGGACCTTTGTAAGCCTTCATATCATTCTATAATCCGTTCTAGCATAGATTATTAGTTAAAAGTCAACCCGTTGTTCAAATAGTTTGACTTTTCAATTAAACGAGTTTGGCTCTGTCATTTCTCAAATTGAAACCACTTATAAGTTGGTATTTATGTGGGAAACAAACCCTCAAAAGGGTATTCTCTGATTCCCACTTTATGCATGCTATTTGTCGAGTCAAAGATGTTCTTAAAAAGTCAACAGAAACCGTTTTTGCGAAAAATAGCTTAAATGGTAATGTAGATGACATGCAATCAGTTTGATCATCAAAAACAAATTATAATGAATATAAGAATGTGTTTTATCATAATAAACTCGACAATCTTTAGTATAAACTCGGATCGGAACCGAAAGTCTTATAAAACGACTTTTTCGTTGACTCTCGATTCGGATCCATGCATGCATGTTTGAGATCTGTATTAGAGTTTATTTTTGACCATTTTTATTTTAGTTTAACTCTCTGGAATTTTTACATCTTGAGTCTATGCTTAACCGATTCATATGCATGTTTCCGATTATGCTTAAAAGTTGACTATTTTGCCCTTTTTGATATAAAACGTGATTTTTGGAAAAATGAAAGAGTAGAAATCTTTATTACTGATTTATAAACTTGCACCGAAAATCTGAGATCAGTTGGTGGTCCAGATTTTGAGTTATGGCCGATATCGTAAAACTATATCTTTATGTTACATAAACGGCGCATTTAGCGTATAACCTATTTCAGGCCACGTTTTGATATAAAAGTTTTTACCCACTGATATTATATATTATTTTGGGATTTTTGATGATTTTTATTTAATTTTTGGCTGAACGTATCATAAATCGCTAAGTCGATTCGGTTAATGCCGGTTTTGACCGTTTAAGCCATAAAATGAGTTTTATACATTCTTTTGACCCCAAACCTTTTTCTACTGATTTTATTTGTTAAATAAATTATTTTGAACATTCTGGAAATATAAAAATCTCAGCTTTCGTTTGAAAACCCGGAAACGGCTCTAAATCGCATTTTTAAGCGTTTTTAGCGCATAGTAAGCGTTATACTCATATTAAACATATAAGATTCATACCTACTGATGTATTTAGTATATTTTCATATAATAACAGTAAGTATAAATGTTTGAACTCAGATTTCCAGTTTTAACATTTTTAGCCCTTGTGAAATTACTAAAATACCCCTACGGTGCATAGTTTGATTTTAAATGATAAGTTTTGTATACGGGTCATACCATACTGTTATAATATGTTAAACGAAGTATATTTACTGTATAAATCAGACCCGAGACTCAGATTTCCAAGTTAGCTCTTTTATAATCTTTTAAATGACCAAAATGCCCTTCTAAGGCATAAATTGAGTTTAAAATTATTCGGGGCATAATAGAACATGACTTACTGATATTATATCATACTTAAAGCATATTATCTAAGGGAACTTGCATATGACTCTTTTGGTTACCCGTAACGCCCTTTTTGCGTTCGGTTCGGTTTATGTAACTAGTTTGCATAAATTGACCGAAACGGGTCAAACATTATCATTTTTGTCTCAAAATCCAGAATGTATTTAGTATACCAATAATAAACAAGTATTCAAACTTGTCGGGTCTAAATCACATTCTATCCGGTCTTTCGCTTAATCGTGCGCTTGTACCGTATCATCCTTAAAACTAGCCGGTCAAAGCTTAGGCTTAAATAAAAGACCCGTTAGGAATCTAATAGGTTATTATAAACCTTTGTTCCAGATTAGGAGGCCCAGTAAAAGCTATCTACACTTACCAATTGTGATTCATACTTGCTCAGGTAAATACATTTTGACTTATTTTCCCTATACGGGCTTGGGGTACGGTATATAGAATACCGCTTGATCGAGCGCACAAATCCTGCACCCTTGGGTGTCCAGTTGGAAAAGTTTGTTCGACTCGTTTAAACAGTTTTGTTCTTACTTTAGGCATATGGGGGGTTATTGACCATGTCCCGGATATCCTTGGCATTATCTTACGAGATGGCCACGACCAGAGCGCGGGGTGTAGGCGTACACCCGACGTGTATAACTCTTTAATGTGGTGTGTCATTTAATCTTTAGCCCGGACAGCAGATCCCGGGCCACTAAATTAATAAAAATATTTATGCCTTGTGCATTTAAGTCAATTTTCAATCATTTTCAAAATGAGTCGGTTGATTTGTATTTACCAGTGTAAACTGACGTATTTTTCCCAAAAGGTTAAGTGCAGGTACTATACGAACTAGGCTGGCTGTTTCCTAAGAGCGTCCACTATAGTCTCGCAAGCTCGGACAACAAATAAACTGTTGAACAATATATCTTATTTTTATTTGATCCGCCTGTGGATCCGTTTCAACTACTTGTGATATTTATTATTACATTTTGTTTAAAGTTGAAATGAATCTATTTCTGCTTCCGCTATGCATTGGAAAGGGTTTCCTATTCTTTATATCTCTATTATTCTCTTCAATTTTTTAATTCATGATAATCACAACTTAACTCAACTCAAATTGAATAAGATTCTGGTCCATTCTTTGTCTTCCTCCGTCTTTTCCCAGAAGCCGTCTGCCGATTTTGTGTTAAGGTCAATGTTAACCGATATTGTATTGCTCAATGTATCAAATTGGTCTCGATTTTTTTAAAGTACCGAACGCTTTCGTTTGTTTATTTTCACTGCCTATTAAGGTGTATCATCATCACATATATTGATTTTGATTGTGATTGGTAGTTGAATTGGACACCACAAGGCCGCCTTAGCAAAATCCTAGACGGTGAGGAATATCAATTCATCTCAAACTATATGTTATTGATGTATGATTTCATCTAAATTTGTTAATTAACACAGGCTTAAGTAGTAGCAGAAATGGCAACTTAACGTAAGGGAGTTCGGTAATGGAACCCAGAGCGTTCAATTCAGCAAGGAGCCGAATAACCTTTAAAATCTCAACTCATGCAATCACTCTGGTAATTTTCAAAGAATTTTATTAGAATTGCAATGATTTAATTTTTGATTTTTGATGGTTACGTTAGTGTTTTGATTGTGATTGTCAGTTTTGATTGTCAGTAAATGGGTGGTAGCGCCCAAAGTGTCTAATGCATAGAATTTGTTTACCACTTGACACCGTTGATCTCCAAGACCATTCGTAGTGGGGCATTATTTTTGAAAAAAAATCCAAAAAAACGCCCTCCACCCCATTACATAGGGCATTATGGGCATTATTTTTTTAAAAAAAATGGGTTAGGCGTGTTTATAAAAACGCCACTTTTGGATTGTGATGGGTTGACTGGGTTTTGACTGGCCAATGAGAAATTAGTATGGTTCTTTTTTGTTTAATGATTGGAAGGGGCATTATTTGGGGCCCCATGCTGACTGGACTGCCACGTGTCGGATAATGCCCCATGGTGGGGGCATTATTTTTCTTAACCACTACACATGGTCTAACGTCAAAACTTGCAATCTGGGTGTTACTATCCCTAAGACCACCCGTAGTGGGGCATTATTTTTGAAAAAAATCCACCCCCCCCCCCACCCACCCCATTACATAGGGCATTATGGGGCATTATTTTTCAAAAAAAATAGGTTAGGCGTGTTTATAAAAACACCACTTTTGGATTGTGATGGGTTGACTGGGTTTTGACTGGTCAATGAGAAATTATTTTGGTTTTTTTTTTTGTTTAGTGATTGGAAAGGGCATTATTTGGGCATTATTCTCACTACGCCACTTTTGCAATAACGCCACATGCTGACTGGATGGCACGTGTCGGATAATATCCCATGATGGGGGCATTATTTTTCTTAACCACTACACATGGTCTAATGGTCTAATGTCAACTTGCAATCTGTGTGTTACTAGAAACAAGGCAGGGTTGATTTTTCATTTAAAAAGTTAGTATTTTTATTTAGGTTATTATATGCATATGTTGGCTTCCATAGAAAAAAATGATTTAGCTACTGTTGTGACAACTCGAGTTTCTGACTTTCACTTTCGCATTAAATGCGCGTTGACTTTGACTGTTTAGTTGTTTGGATTGTGGACTTGAAATTGTACGCGTTGTGTTTTAATGAAACGTATTGTCGTTTTGCCTATATGTGATTACTTGCTGTGGTAGAAAATAATATTAGAATTATTATTTAAAACACTTAGTCTAGATCACGAAACATGACATACAGATCGAAGGATCACGAAAGATAACCTTAGGTTCGAAGGATCTCGAAACATACCCTTCGAGCAAAGATAGGATCCTTCGACATCTTTCGGCCCGAAGGATCACGAAACATATCCTTCGACATCTTTCGGCCCAGTCTTTCTGATGGGCTTGGCCCATTCCTGTGATACGATTTAAATACGTGAATGCATGTAAGTCAACAGTTAGTTTCAAAAACCCTAGTTCTATTGTGTGTGTGTGACGGCAGCCTTGTGACTTCGTGACCCTCAAAGATCGATCGGAATTACTTCCTTGTTCATTGTGGTTAGTGCAAATCATTATCCGATTATGTGTTTTAAAACATTTATTTGAATGTTGTTCTTGCGTGTCGTTTGTGATGATTATTGGTATTTGATAATTATTGACATCATAGTATTCGGCCATTGTATTCTTTTTGGTTCAATGACATCGTGTGCAATATTCCTTGATATTATGCTTGCAATATGTTGTTTGTATGTTAATCGGATATGGATGTTAATCGGATGTGTATGTTAATCGGATCTGTTGTGATGATATTTAATGATAATGTCTTGTGAATCGGCTGTGATATTATGCAATTCGGAAATTGTTATTGTTCATGGAACCGGAACATAATATGATTAAGTGTTATTATTGTTCATGTGGTTAAATTAGGGTTCATGAGATTTAATATGAAACTCCCTGTTTGATCGATTCTTAGGTAACCGAATACTTGAAATTTGTGTTAATTGATAATCGGATAAACTTGGAAACTTTGTGTAAACGTAACTGTTATTTGTCGAAAGATATTAGTTATTCGAAACATAGTTGTGACCGAAAGATACATGTCCTTCGAACCATAGTAGTGTTGACCGAAGGATAGCTTTGACCGAACCATAGTAGTGTTGACCGAAGGGTAGCATTGACCGAAAGATGACATTGGTTCGAAACCTAACATTCGGCCCGAAGGATAACTGTGATAACTGTGTGTCGAAAGATCACTAATGTGTCGAAAGATAATAGTTGGATCGAAAGATATTAGGGATTATGAACATACTTTGAATGATGGAATATGTGCTTGATTTATTTGGCATGCCATGCTTGGTGATGAACGTTAACATTTGTATTCGTGCACACTAGCTGATGATTTAATGTGAAATAATACGTGTTGTGCCGATATGCAAACTGACTGTTATGTGAACATTAAATTGCATGCGTATCATTGTGAACATGAACTGATTTGTTATACGTGCATACAATAGGACGTGATTAATTACTTGTGAGTGCATAACCTAGCATACCGAGCAAACCAAGGTGAGTTCACACTCCTACTAAGGCATGGGATTCCCGGGTCGTGGGAATGGGTTAAAGGTTTCAATTGACTTATAATGTACAAACGTTTTTCCTAGACTATCACCTATCATGGTCCTCGGATGTCAGGACGGTTCCGTAGGTTGGGATAACACCTACGTGGTTCCGTAGGTTGGATAACACCTACGTGGTCTTATGCCATTACTGCCTCGGATGTCAGGCACGCACGTAAAACCTACGTGTACGCATTACTTACTTCTTCCGTAGGTTGGGATAACACCTACGTGGTCATATGTCTATTACTATCCTCGATACAAAGGATACGTACGTGAAACCCACGTACACCCTATACACGCTACTGTTCTCGGACGAAGAACAGGGATGATACGAATAGTCTAGTGGTCACAAAACATGGGAAGCCCCCACCTGTATAACTTACTATTGGCCCTGTAGAGCCACCCGTTACTTACTATTACGCATTTACTTACTGTGAACTCGCTCAACTAGTTTGTTGATCATTCTGTTACATGCCTTGCAGATCGTTAGGTACTTGGAGCTTGCACTGGAGAAGCGGGTCGTTGTGGGCAAGGATCGTGGTTTCTACGTTGAAACTATTATGACATTTAAAACTATTAACTATTGTTGGTTTATTTACTATGCTTCCGCTACACTTCGAAACTATGGTTATGTTTTGAACACCTATCGTATTGAATGGATGGTTTACATTTATTTTACTTAATATTATTTACATGTTCAATATGATTGGTGGCTTGATCCTGGTCAGTCACGCTCCCAAGCGGTGATACTCCGCAGGTGGATTTTGGGGGTGTGACAGATTGGTATCAGAGCCATTGGTTATAGAGAACTTGGTTTTAATATGGAAAAAACGTTTTTATTAAAACCAGACTATAACCAGAACAGTGCTCTCAACGATCCACAACGACGCTTCGCTCCACGTGCAAGACTCAACTTCCTAGGTAATAAGGTTTATGTTTATTGCCTACATGCTAGAATTTGCATAGAACTTTGCTCGTAGTATGCTTACATTACTTTGCTCACAACTTGTCATTGCATGAGAATACTTATGTGCTTACACTCTTCTGTCATCGCACTATTCGCGAACCTTTCTCACTTATGTTGCCTTTGATGTGAAGATCAATGGCCGCACGAATTAACATGACTCAAGCCCAGCTAGAGGCTCTCGTTGCTGCGGCAGTTGCAGCCGCCCAAGCAGGTAGTATACCCTGCAGTATAGACATTAGGATCTTTAGATCCTACATTAATTCTCGTACTTAACTTTGCCCTATTCGTACACAATAGGTCAACCCGCTCAGCAACAACCTGGGTGCACCTTCAAGAATTTCATGGATTGTCGTCCTAGCTCGTTCAGTGGCACGGAGGGAGCAGTTGGACTCCTCCACTGGTTTGAAAAGCTCGAGTCGGTTTTCGAAATGTGTGAATGCCCTGAGGCTCGCAGGGTGAAGTTCGCCACTGGCACACTTGAAGGGATTGCGCTCACTTGGTGGAACGCACAAGTGCAGATCTTAGGGTTGGCAGCTGCTAACGCCACACCCTGGAATGATTTCAAAGAACTGATCAAGAGGGAGTACTGCACTAGAGAAGACATTCACAAGTTGGAGGACGAGTTGTATAACTTGAAAATGGTTGGTTCGGAAATCGAAGCTTACACCAAGAGATCGAATGAGTTGGCTGTGTTATGTCCAACTATGGTGGACCCTCCATACAAGCGTATTGAGTTGTATCTCAAAGGTTTGGCACCAGAAATACAGAGCCACGTTACCTCGGCTAACCTCAACAACATCCAGGAAATCCAGCGTCTCGCTCATCGCATCACCGATCAGGCAGTGGAACAGAATAAACTGCCTAAGCGTGTCAGTGCTACTGCTACCGCTACTGCTTCTACTACACTTGCTACTCCCAGTGAAAGTAAGACAAAATGGGATGGGGATTCTAGCAAGGGGTCAGCTTCAGTACAGTCACAAGCTCAGCAACGAAAGACAGACAGTTACCAGAGTCCCAGTCAGCACTCCTCAGGCAGCCACAGACAGGGAGGGTATCGAGGAAACCTTCCAAAGTGTAACACCTGCAACAAACATCACAGTGGCCAGTGTAATAAGATTCGTTGTCAAAGATGCCTCAAGATGGGTCATGAGGCCAAAGATTGTAGAAGCGCTCGACCTGCGAACCAGAACCAGCAGCAGCTACCAGCACAGCAGAATCAGCAACAGGGCAACAAGGGGTGCTATAATTGTGGTGCTGAAGGTCACATCAAGAGACACTGCCCTCGGCTAATCAGGAACCAGAACAACAACAACAATCAGGGCAACGGGAACAATAACAACAATAACGGGGGAAACAACAACAACAACGGCAATGAAGCTCGTGGTCGTGCTTTTGTGTTGGGTCGAGGAGATGCAGTGAATGATCCCAATGTGGTTATGGGTAAGTTTCTTCTCGACGATATTTATGTTACTGTCTTATTTGATTCGGGTGCTGATACAAGCTATATGTCATTGAAAATGAGTAAATTATTAAAACGTACACCAACACCCCTAGACACCAAACACGTCGTAGAACTATCCAATGGTAAAAGTGTAGAAGCCGCACAGGTAGTCAAGGGTTGTAATATTGTTCTAGCGGGTCAGACTTTCTCGATTGATCTCATACCCATAGTTTTGGGTAGTTTCGACGTCGTCATCGGTATGGATTGGTTATCCCAACATCACGCGGAGATCTTATGCAAAGAAAAAGTTATTCGTATTCCTCGCTCCAGCCAAGAACCTCTCGAAGTACAAGGTGACAAGAGTGGTGCTGTGGTTGGCATCATCTCATTCTTAAAGGCGCAGAAATGTTTACGAAAGGGACATACTGCCATTCTGGCACTTGTCACTGACGCATCAGCAAAGGAAAAGAAGCTGGAGGATATACCAGTTGTGCGTGATTTTCCTCAAGTGTTTCCTGAAGATTTACCTGGTTTACCTCCTCATCGTCAAGTCGAGTTTCAGATTGAGTTAGCTCCTGGAGCAGCACCAATAGCCCGCGCACCGTATCGTTTGGCTCCAACCGAACTGGGAGAACTGTCAAAGCAGCTACAAGAGCTCTTGGAAAAGGGCTTTATTCGTCCAAGCTCTTCGCCTTGGGGAGCTCCAGTGTTATTTGTGAAAAAGAAGGATGGCACTTTTAGAATGTGCATCGATTTTCGCGAACTGAACAAGGTCACAGTGAAGAACCGTTATCCTCTTCCGCGCATAGATGACCTATTCGACCAGTTGCAAGGGTCGTGTTACTATTCCAAGATTGATTTAAGGTCAGGGTATCATCAGCTGAGAGTCCGGGATGAGGACGTCTCCAAAACCGCTTTCAGAACTCGCTACGGTCATTACGAGTTTCTTGTCATGCCATTCGGGCTTACGAACGCGCCTGCAGTCTTCATGGATCTTATGAACAGGGTGTGCAAACCTTATCTTGATAAGTTTGTTATCGTTTTCATCGACGACATTTTGATTTACTCCAAGAGTCAGGAGGAGCACGAGCAGCACTTACGTCTTATCTTGGAACTTCTTCGAAAGGAGCAATTGTACGCAAAGTTTTCAAAATGCGACTTCTGGCTTCGTGAAGTCCACTTCTTAGGCCATGTGGTAAACAAGGATGGGATTCATGTCGATCCATCCAAGGTTGATTCGATCAGAAACTGGCCAGCACCACGTACACCGACAGAAATACGCCAATTCTTGGGCTTGGCGGGTTACTACAGGCGATTTATTAAAGACTTCTCAAAGATCGCGCAACCACTTACTATGCTAACACAGAAAGGTGTCGTTTACAGATGGGGTAATACGCAAGAGACCGCTTTTCAGTACTTAAAGGATAGGCTTTGCAGCGCACCTATTCTCTCATTGCCAGAGGGCACGGATGACTTCGTGGTTTATTGTGACGCATCGATACAGGGGCTTGGTTGTGTATTGATGCAGCGGGATAAAGTTATTGCCTACGCTTCGCGGCAACTCAAGGTTCATGAACGGAACTACACGACGCACGATTTAGAGCTGGGAGCTGTTGTTTTCGCGCTTAAGATATGGCGACACTACCTGTACGGTACCAGGTGCACGATTTACACCGATCACAGGAGTCTCGAGCATATTCTTAAGCAGAAGGATTTGAATATGCGTCAACGGAGATGGGTTGAACTTCTAAACGACTATGAATGCGCCATCAAGTATCATCCAGGCAAGGCCAATGTTGTGGCTGATGCCCTCAGTCGGAAAGACACTCTACCTAAGCGCGTGCGAGCGCTACAGCTTACTATTCAGTCCAGTCTTCCTGCACAGATACGAGCTGCTCAGTTAGAAGCACTGAAACCCGAAAACGTCAAAGCTGAAGCCTTACGCGGCTCAAGGCAACGCATGGAACAAAAGGAAGACGGCGCCTACTATGTAACGGGGCGTATTTGGGTCCCACTTTATGGCGGTTTACGCGAACTTGTAATGGATGAAGCTCACAAGTCTCGCTATTCGGTACATCCAGGGTCGGATAAAATGTACCACGACATCAGTACCACTTATTGGTGGCCTAGTATGAAGGCTCACATCGCTACGTACGTTGGAAAATGCTTAACCTGTGCGAGAGTCAAGGTTGAATATCAGAAACCATCTGGTCTACTTCAGCAGCCTAAGATACCGCAATGGAAATGGGAAGAAATTTCCATGGATTTTGTTACAGGCCTACCTAGATCTCAGCGTGGGAACGATACAATATGGGTCATAGTTGATCGACTCACCAAGTCTGCACACTTCCTGCCGATCAAGGAAACGGACAAGTTCTCCACTCTCGCAGACGTCTATCTTAAAGAAGTTGTTTCGAGGCACGGAGTGCCCACCTCTATTATTTCGGATCGCGATGCACGATTCACGTCAGAGCTTTGGCAAGCGATGCACAAATCCTTCGGCTCACGACTAGACATGAGCACAGCATATCATCCTCAGACGGATGGGCAGTCTGAGCGAACTATCCAAACTCTAGAAGACATGCTTCGAGCGTGTGTCATCGATTTCGGCAACGGCTGGGAAAAGCACCTCCCTTTAGTGGAGTTTTCATACAATAACAGTTACCACACCAGCATTCAAGCCGCTCCATTTGAGGCATTGTACGAACGTAAATGCCGGTCACCTCTCTGTTGGGCAGAGGTGGGGGATAGTCAAATTACGGGTCCAGAGATTGTAGTGGACGCCACAGAAAAGATTGCGCAGATACGACAGCGCATGGCGGCAGCACGCGACCGTCAGAAAGCCTACGCGGACAAGCGTAGAAAGCCATTGGAATTTGAGGTCGGGGACCGGGTTTTATTGAAAGTTTCACCCTGGAAGGGTGTGGTTCGATTTGGTAAACGAGGCAAACTGAATCCGCGGTACGTCGGACCATTCGAAATCTTAGAAAAGATTGGCAAAGTAGCCTACAGATTAAACCTACCTCCTGAACTCGGTGCAGTTCACAATGTATTTCACGTGTCGAATCTGAAGAAATGCCTATCAGATGAGACCCTCATAGTTCCTTTTAAGGAACTCACTATTGACGAGCGGTTGCAGTTCGTCGAGGAACCAGTTGAAATCACGGACCGGGATGTTAAGGTCCTCAAACACAAGAGAATCCCTCTTGTTCGAGTTCGTTGGAACTCCCAGCGTGGTCCAGAGTATACCTGGGAACGCGAAGATCAGATGAAAGAAAAGTATCCCCAGTTATTCGAAACCAATGCATTCACTTCTGAGGCTGAAGCTACTACTACTGAATTTCGGGACGAAATTCCAAATCAACGGGGGGATGATGTGACACCCCAGGAAAACCAGTGAACGAGGTAACTTACCTAGCTTCCTCAGTGAGTGCGTACCAAATTTCGGGACGAAATTTCTTTTAAGTTGGGGATAATGTGACAACTCGAGTTTCTGACTTTCACTTTCGCATTAAATGCGCGTTGACTTTGACTGTTTAGTTGTTTGGATTGTGGACTTGAAATTGTACGCGTTGTGTTTTAATGAAACGTATTGTCGTTTTGCCTATATGTGATTACTTGCTGTGGTAGAAAATAATATTAGAATTATTATTTAAAACACTTAGTCTAGATCACGAAACATGACATACAGATCGAAGGATCACGAAAGATAACCTTAGGTTCGAAGGATCTCGAAACATACCCTTCGAGCAAAGATAGGATCCTTCGACATCTTTCGGCCCGAAGGATCACGAAACATATCCTTCGACATCTTTCGGCCCAGTCTTTCTGATGGGCTTGGCCCATTCCTGTGATACGATTTAAATACGTGAATGCATGTAAGTCAACAGTTAGTTTCAAAAACCCTAGTTCTATTGTGTGTGTGTGACGGCAGCCTTGTGACTTCGTGACCCTCAAAGATCGATCGGAATTACTTCCTTGTTCATTGTGGTTAGTGCAAATCATTATCCGATTATGTGTTTTAAAACATTTATTTGAATGTTGTTCTTGCGTGTCGTTTGTGATGATTATTGGTATTTGATAATTATTGACATCATAGTATTCGGCCATTGTATTCTTTTTGGTTCAATGACATCGTGTGCAATATTCCTTGATATTATGCTTGCAATATGTTGTTTGTATGTTAATCGGATATGGATGTTAATCGGATGTGTATGTTAATCGGATCTGTTGTGATGATATTTAATGATAATGTCTTGTGAATCGGCTGTGATATTATGCAATTCGGAAATTGTTATTGTTCATGGAACCGGAACATAATATGATTAAGTGTTATTATTGTTCATGTGGTTAAATTAGGGTTCATGAGATTTAATATGAAACTCCCTGTTTGATCGATTCTTAGGTAACCGAATACTTGAAATTTGTGTTAATTGATAATCGGATAAACTTGGAAACTTTGTGTAAACGTAACTGTTATTTGTCGAAAGATATTAGTTATTCGAAACATAGTTGTGACCGAAAGATACATGTCCTTCGAACCATAGTAGTGTTGACCGAAGGATAGCTTTGACCGAACCATAGTAGTGTTGACCGAAGGGTAGCATTGACCGAAAGATGACATTGGTTCGAAACCTAACATTCGGCCCGAAGGATAACTGTGATAACTGTGTGTCGAAAGATCACTAATGTGTCGAAAGATAACAGTTGGATCGAAAGATATTAGGGATTATGAACATACTTTGAATGATGGAATATGTGCTTGATTTATTTGGCATGCCATGCTTGGTGATGAACGTTAACATTTGTATTCGTGCACACTAGCTGATGATTTAATGTGAAATAATACGTGTTGTGCCGATATGCAAACTGACTGTTATGTGAACATTAAATTGCATGCGTATCATTGTGAACATGAACTGATTTGTTATACGTGCATACAATAGGACGTGATTAATTACTTGTGAGTGCATAACCTAGCATACCGAGCAAACCAAGGTGAGTTCACACTCCTACTAAGGCATGGGATTCCCGGGTCGTGGGAATGGGTTAAAGGTTTCAATTGACTTATAATGTACAAACGTTTTTCCTAGACTATCACCTATCATGGTCCTCGGATGTCAGGACGGTTCCGTAGGTTGGGATAACACCTACGTGGTTCCGTAGGTTGGATAACACCTACGTGGTCTTATGCCATTACTGCCTCGGATGTCAGGCACGCACGTAAAACCTACGTGTACGCATTACTTACTTCTTCCGTAGGTTGGGATAACACCTACGTGGTCATATGTCTATTACTATCCTCGATACAAAGGATACGTACGTGAAACCCACGTACACCCTATACACGCTACTGTTCTCGGACGAAGAACAGGGATGATACGAATAGTCTAGTGGTCACAAAACATGGGAAGCCCCCACCTGTATAACTTACTATTGGCCCTGTAGAGCCACCCGTTACTTACTATTACGCATTTACTTACTGTGAACTCGCTCAACTAGTTTGTTGATCATTCTGTTACATGCCTTGCAGATCGTTAGGTACTTGGAGCTTGCACTGGAGAAGCGGGTCGTTGTGGGCAAGGATCGTGGTTTCTACGTTGAAACTATTATGACATTTAAAACTATTAACTATTGTTGGTTTATTTACTATGCTTCCGCTACACTTCGAAACTATGGTTATGTTTTGAACACCTATCGTATTGAATGGATGGTTTACATTTATTTTACTTAATATTATTTACATGTTCAATATGATTGGTGGCTTGATCCTGGTCAGTCACGCTCCCAAGCGGTGATACTCCGCAGGTGGATTTTGGGGGTGTGACAGATTGGTATCAGAGCCATTGGTTATAGAGAACTTGGTTTTAATATGGAAAAAACGTTTTTATTAAAACCAGACTATAACCAGAACAGTGCTCTCAACGATCCACAACGACGCTTCGCTCCACGTGCAAGACTCAACTTCCTAGGTAATAAGGTTTATGTTTATTGCCTACATGCTAGAATTTGCATAGAACTTTGCTCGTAGTATGCTTACATTACTTTGCTCACAACTTGTCATTGCATGAGAATACTTATGTGCTTACACTCTTCTGTCATCGCACTATTCGCGAACCTTTCTCACTTATGTTGCCTTTGATGTGAAGATCAATGGCCGCACGAATTAACATGACTCAAGCCCAGCTAGAGGCTCTCGTTGCTGCGGCAGTTGCAGCCGCCCAAGCAGGTAGTATACCCTGCAGTATAGACATTAGGATCTTTAGATCCTACATTAATTCTCGTACTTAACTTTGCCCTATTCGTACACAATAGGTCAACCCGCTCAGCAACAACCTGGGTGCACCTTCAAGAATTTCATGGATTGTCGTCCTAGCTCGTTCAGTGGCACGGAGGGAGCAGTTGGACTCCTCCACTGGTTTGAAAAGCTCGAGTCGGTTTTCGAAATGTGTGAATGCCCTGAGGCTCGCAGGGTGAAGTTCGCCACTGGCACACTTGAAGGGATTGCGCTCACTTGGTGGAACGCACAAGTGCAGATCTTAGGGTTGGCAGCTGCTAACGCCACACCCTGGAATGATTTCAAAGAACTGATCAAGAGGGAGTACTGCACTAGAGAAGGCATTCACAAGTTGGAGGACGAGTTGTATAACTTGAAAATGGTTGGTTCGGAAATCGAAGCTTACACCAAGAGATCGAATGAGTTGGCTGTGTTATGTCCAACTATGGTGGACCCTCCATACAAGCGTATTGAGTTGTATCTCAAAGGTTTGGCACCAGAAATACAGAGCCACGTTACCTCGGCTAACCTCAACAACATCCAGGAAATCCAGCGTCTCGCTCATCGCATCACCGATCAGGCAGTGGAACAGAATAAACTGCCTAAGCGTGTCAGTGCTACTGCTACCGCTACTGCTTCTACTACACTTGCTACTCCCAGTGAAAGTAAGAGAAAATGGGATGGGGATTCTAGCAAGGGGTCAGCTTCAGTACAGTCACAAGCTCAGCAACGAAAGACAGACAGTTACCAGAGTCCCAGTCAGCACTCCTCAGGCAGCCACAGACAGGGAGGGTATCGAGGAAACCTTCCAAAGTGTAACACCTGCAACAAACATCACAGTGGCCAGTGTAATAAGATTCGTTGGAAACTTGAGTTCGTAAATATAAAAGTGCATTGTTCGTAAATATAAAAGTGCATTGTTCTACATTAAAAATTAGGAATAAAAAAACTTGGTAACGCATCACTTCGAATGTGTAAAGACATATAAGTGGAGAAGTTGGTTTTTGAAAAAAAAAATAAACTTGGTGTAGTTATAAATGGAAAGGCAACAAAAAAACTTTCAACTATAATTGATTAATTTTCTTAAACAATGTAATTGTGCATATTTATTTTTGGATAACCGTCTACATAAATGTTTCGTGCTTTTCCTTCCCAGGCCTGCTTATGCAGATTCGGATTCAGAAGAAACAGTTGACAGTGACCCACATGAAAGGTATACCGTCTGCACTTAGTGTTAGTAATGAAAACTCGTACTACTTTTCGATGCATATATACGTAAACATAGTATACCATTTTTAATAGTTTTCTTTTCGTTATTTCACTGCAGTCAGTTAGCTGGTGATGGGATTGGGGATGACGGTGGCATGCGTTAGCTAAATTTTGGTCTATGTGTTATCCAATAAGATAGGAAGGCGTGCGAGAGTTTATGCGTTTTTCCATTTTCTGTTTCATGTTTTTTCCTTGGAAGACATCTTTTTTCACTTCTTTTTGGCCGGCAAGTTTTGCAAGGAAACAACTTATGGTCCATGGTTTAATAAAGTTTTAGCACGCCCCTTTGTAGGCGTATTGTCTTACATGTTATGCACCGGCCGTGTCAGACGTCTTACCACGAACAAACAATAGCTATTATGCATGTCGTGCATCGCACGGGCTTTCTCCCTAGTTAGTATGAAAATACAGATAAAAATTGAACATTTAATGTCGTTCACAGCAATAGCCAGTTCGTCTACCCAAATTCTAATCAATTCTCTCAATAAATCATCGGATTGAAATTTGTAAAGGGTAACAAAGATCATAGACCTAATTTCAAAAACTTACCAGACCCATTACTCTGACAGTATAGAGATTCAAACTCGTGTACTGTTAAGCACCCTGGTTTAGTCACTGATGCCAAATTTATTCCCTGAGAAAAAATAAAAGATGGAATTACTAACGCGTATGCACTACTCCTAGTCCTGTATCTAAAAAAAAGATGGAATTACATAGGATCACAGATGTTATACGTGTCAAACAAATGAAGAAACAACTTTACCTTTGCATCAAATTCCAACGCAGAGACACCCAACCTGGATGATGATTTTATCAATAAAACTGAATGTTAGTGATTCTTTGAAACATAAAAACAACAGAAAAAGAAAAGCGTAATTATCATTCTAATTAGAAATAAAGAAAAACAGCACCATATACATTGAAATTCAGTTGATCATGGTAGTGGCTATAGGCCCATGGCATATAATTAACTTCATAACATTGCTTGTAGCATATATCAAAGTTAATTGCATAAGCATAATATGTGAACTCACTTTCTTAGACAATACGTGTACATACAACTAACTACACATAACCAAACTCAACAGCTTGATATGAAAATTGAGTACTAACACTGACTGTCTGATGCCGGTGATAACTGACGGCGGTTCATCCTACAAAAAACAAAACAAACAAAAAAATCAATAGCATCTATAACCAATTGCGACTTCTATGATTGCATATTTCTTAATTCAAACCAAACCAGATAAAAAACACTCACCGGAACAAAACGATAATACTCTCTGAAATGCGTTTTGCAAGGTGTACCCTCGTTATGATACTTATACTTATGCGGAAATGCCCCAATCTCCCAAACAAAACAAACCTAGGGTTAGTAATTTAGTAAAATATACACCATGGTAGAATTATCTGATTCAAAATATCAAGTTCTAAGAAACCATTAGCTTTATATATTAAGTTCTAACAAACCATAAACTACAAATTATAACAATCGAACAAACAACATAAACGATAACATATAACTCGATGATTGTGGTGGCGGGTACAGAGGCAGTGAAGAATGAACGAGTGCGTGAAGGGGTTGCTAGTGGTGGTCGTCTCTGGTGGCGTGTAGGGTTTGTAGATTGTAACACCCTTATTATTTGTATAACGATTTTCGTATAATTTACGAAAATAAACGGGTAATTAGAATTTCAAATACATTGAAAATACGGGTTTCATTAAACTTTATTATAGAATTAAAACTTTACAACATACATGTGTGAGTTCGTCAATTCACATAACAACGATACATAGTGCGGAAGCTTATTTCATGATCGAGTTCGGTTCTTCGTTGTGCTTGATCGTCCTCCGGTGCTAAAATTATATCTGAAACTCATAAAACATGAGTTGGATTAGTCATACGTAACTTAGAAAGTATTTAAACGTGTCTGGGAAGCGAAACTGATTAAAATAAAAAATTTCGCCAAAACAGCCTTTTTCGCGCCACGCGAAGGCACCACATTGCTCCCTCGCGCCACGCGAGGGAGTCCGTTTTCCAGCAGGCCTGGATCTGGGACCTGCATTTTTCAGCAACACTAGATTTTACGGAAACGACCATAACTTCTTCGTTATTGATCCGTTTTACCCGATTCTTTTTCCTACGCGTCTGTAATTTAATCCTCCATCTTATGGAGTTAAAATCCTACATCCAATAATAAGAAATTTTGAGACTTATAAGCCTTCGACTCGTTACCTTTTTACCAAATTTTAACCCGTTTATGCATTTTATAAAACAAATGTATTTGTTTGATTCCTATACCTCATACACTTCTTCAAATTAATGTTACCTACTATATTAGGTTCTAATCATAGGTTTATTACTCCATTTAAACCCGTTAATGCTCGTATGCTTATTTTGACCCGTTAAGGGTATTTAAGCACTTTAAAGCTTGAAATCGCTTTCATTCATTTCTAGCATCCTATTCCTACATTTCTTATCAAGTAATCTTCATCTACAACTCTTTGTGTGTTGGATTTCAATGTGTATATCTATATGTTCCAAATTTTCCCTTTGAATTGTTATTTTACGGCAAGACTCAAATAGAGCTATTTGACTAACGTTTTACATCTTTCAACTTCTACACTTATTCTAAGTATTTATTTAATCATGAAACTCATTTCCAAACAACCTTTAAGGGTTGTTTGTTCAATTTAACCTACAAGGGCATTTTGGTCAATTTTGGTCCTTCTTTTACGACAAAGGACTTTCAGATACTTGTTTGACCCAAAAATTCGATCTTTTAACTATAACCTTGTTTAGAAGCCATTATGTTTCTAAAACACTACAATTATAACTTGAATTATTCGGTTTATCTTTAAGATAACCAAATATCCAATTTGACCTTGTTTAACTTCTTAGAAAACCTCAAGTTCTACATGATGAATTGAATCATTATACATACCTGGCTCGGATTAATATATTGACCCGTTTCAATACCTTGACTTAGTAGCCGCTAAGCAATAGCGATGTGTGTATCCATTTGATATTTATTCCTATAAACATGTAACCCGACAAACCATTAGTTGATATTGTCAAAGGGTGATAATTTCACCCTTTGACCCGTTTATTTACCTAGTGATCTTCGTCACTTCCACTATATGTCAATTTCACGTATTATGCTAATTTAAAGTCTAATAACGAAAATACGAAATCAAGCATAATGTAACGGAACCGTAGTTACGTACCTTTCAAAGCATATCCTTCAAGCGTGCGTCCGCTCCGACTTGACCGCTTGAAGATTCAACTACCGTGCCTGTAGAGTTCAACTAACATCGTGTTTAGAACTCTTATTATTTCCTATAACGCATAATTTGCCATACGATTCGAACATGCGTTTTTACTCTACATCTCACAATTTGTTCTCATTTAGGCATTACATCGAACACCTAGTGAGCATGATTTTATACTAATAACAATCAAGTTCATCACTAACTATTTAGCCAAATTTAAACAATTTTTGTAAGTTCATTATATCTAGTATGCCTAATAATATCTAGATTCACTTCAAGTGACTCAATAACACTTATTTTACAATCATATTCCTAGTGTTCTTATCATTCCACAAAACCCATTCTACACTTAGATGGGTGATTATGAATTTCACAATTATAAGCATCAATTCATCAAACTAATGACTAGGGTTTACTCCTAGACATATATTCATTCCTAATTTCGTTCAAACTTTGATCATGCAAGCCCTGATTTCGATTTCATGGTTTCACCTAGAACTCATGGTGAAACTAAATAGCAAAATTAGGCATACCTTATGATCCTTTCCCGAAGGTGATCACTATTCTGAGTTTGGATTTCGATTTGGAGCCGATTTACCCTGTCAATTTGGTGAAATTGCAAAGCTAGGGTTCATGAGGGAGCTTTGGTCGCCCCCTGTGTTTCTACGACCAGACAAGCACATCAAATGTGTGTTTTGTCTATTAAATTTTATTTAATAAAACCATTTTAAATTTTAACACTTTTGACCCCTCTATTATTCTCAAATTTCTTTTTGGGGTATTTTAATCAACTTTCACATTATTCCCAGAATTATAACTAACTAGGTTAATACTCCTAGTTACTTGGTGGGTCCCGGGAGTCATAACCCGTTTTACTTTAAGTCCTGTTAACTCGGGCTCTTATAAGCTCAAATCCTTAAAACTTTGATTCGCTTGTATTTAATATTAGGATTTCTTATCTAAATCCAAATATTCACCGGGTTATTTTTACTACTAACGGTACTTTACCCGTCTTTAGGTATAAACGGAGTTTGATTACCAAACCCGTTTTCGGGGTGTTACACAGATGGTGGTTGTCTCCGTTGGCGTGAAGAGGTTGCAGATGGTGGTCTTCTCGGGTGGCGTGAAGGGGTTGAAGGTGGTGGTCGGAGCGTCTACGGTAGCGTGGTGGTGGTCGGAGCATCTCCGGTGGTGTGGTGGTGGTTTACACTCAGGTGGCATGTGGGTTTTGGGGGACTCCAGTGAGTATGTTAGGGTTTCTACGATATATGTTTCTTAAGTTCGTTTTTTATGTTTATTTGAATATTTTAATCAAAGTGTATGATATTTATAACACGGTGTTCAAGACAACATCGTCTAAAGGTTGCATAAAATAGTATAAGACGGTGTTTAACTATTAGACGGGTTTTTTTTTTCTTGAATATTTTAATCGAAACAGCACAAAGGTCATATTGATTTTAAGACGGTGTTATTGCTTTAACCCCGTCTAAAATAAAACTTCAACACCATCTTGTACTCCATTTTGTAGTAGTGTTTGCACTTCGCACACACGCATGCCCGCAAGCCATTTGATGGTTCAGTCCGGGTGCGTGTTCCGTTGAAACAACTAATGGCATCAACAGATGCGCCTACTGACATCATCATCTGTTGTTTGGTCATAGGAGCAGTTTGGTTGCAACAACTGTTTGGCTACACTAGTTGTTTGGTAATAGCAGCAGTTTGGTTTTGTTTTTGGTCCTGGTCAAACTAGCTGGTTTGAACTGTTTCAACTCATGTCATGAATAAGAAAGGACAAATTTAACTACAAATAAAATAAATTTGTTTAGAGATTAAACCCTATTTATTATAAGATTGTTTATCTTGTTTATCACATAATTAATTATGATTACAAACATACATTAATGGATTGAATGAGTATTGATGCGTGTAAACATAAAATGAATATGTTTATTCATTTTTACCGTAGAGAGAATCACATACTTGGAAATAGACACATACACAAGTATCTCTTCGTTCAAAGAAGTTTTTAAAGGAGCACTCTCTAAATTCTTTTCAAAACTTCATCCTTTTTTCTTACATTTATAAACACAATTATATCCGCTGCAATCTCAGGCTTGGAACCGATCTCTGGCAGTACAACTACTGCTTTGGTTGTTGTATCATGGAAACAGACTTGTCGGTCTTAAGAAGAGGCGCAAAATTTGTTTTAGGATACCCGTGTCAAATACGATCCTCAACCAAATCGTTAATATTTTAGTGTGCTAGTTGCTGCAGAAAAAAATAAGATTGTAGACTCAACGTGACACAAACTTGAATCAATGATGATTCAAAAGCGTTTGTGGAAGCACCCATCAAAGATACGTTTTGAATCAAACTCGGTACATGTAAATAGTTACATTTTATATTTATTTTCATGTAGTTTCGTAACCACTATTGTACGATTATTATTATTATTATTATTATTATTATTATTATTATTATTATTATTATTATTATAATTATTATTATTATTATTATTATTAATATTATTATTATTTTAATAAGAGGTGAACGCACTTTCTATAATCTTAAAACAAACTTTCGTAACGATTGTATCTATAAATCTAATAAAACCTTCTTATAAAGGATTTTTAGGTTCACGAAAGTTTAAAATGTCAATTTGATTTTTTGTTAAATCTTGTAAATATTTTGGACATTTTCAGTTGATTTTTATTCGTTGCTTGCTGACATCGAGGACCGCTAAGGCGCTAACCCATTCGGTTGCTTAGAAAATAAAATTCAACTATCATCACAGATATGCTATCTCCCCTTTCTGAACCCGATATTATATCAACCAGAGTTGTTCCACAAGAAAGCTGAGAAGTTTCAGAAGCGAAGTAGACTTGTTTCACATGTGAAATAGAGTGATGTGAAATAGAGTGTTGAGTGTTGATTGACATGCTAATGTTCACTAATTAATCAACTCAAACAACTTAAGAAAAAGAATTATACCAATAAAAGGTATTTACATACGCAGAAACTGACCCTTCTACTTAAATTCATATTGATTTATATAATAAGGGGAAGGTTCAAATGAAAACCACTAGTTATTGTGAAAACTCGAAAACTAATTAAAAAAGCCAAAAAAACATATCAATTTTTTTTTTTTTTTTTTGCACACCAATTTTCGCAACTTTATATATATATATATATATATATATATAAAATTCAAAAAAAATAATTATTATTTTGTAGTGCACATGTGTAATACTACACATGTACCAAAAAAAGTTTTTTTTTGAAAAAAAAAAATATATATAAAAACCTGCTATTTTTATAAAAAAAGTTGAAAAAAAAAATTGGTGTGATTTTTAGGTTTTTTTTAGTTAGTTTTCAAGTTTTCACAATAAAAATGGTTTTTATTTGAACCATCACCTATACAATAAACATACTTAAAATTAAATTAAAATGTTATTAATTTAGTAAATGCACACTAAAACTCAAAAAGCCACGGTCCATTGGATATGATCTTGGGTCGGTTGAAAGTGAGATGTAAATCAAATGGACAAATGGGCTTGGACTTGTGGTTGGAAGAGAATTGAAACGAAACGAAGGCAAGAGAAAATGTGACTCAATGGTGCACGTTTGTAGGCATAGAGAACCCGACAAGTTTTAGTTAATTTTTTTTATAAAGAATTTACAGTGTAAGTACTTGAGATCTTTATTATTATGATTGGCTTGTGATTATCTTTCTTTACAAGATTTTATCAAATTATGTTTATGTAATTTCTAATTGGCCTAACATTGCTCGCTACAACTGCGTTGTCAAAGAGTACAAAAATCTAAAAAAACAACGTTCATTATTGTGAGGCAAATCCCATCTCGATCATGTATTCCAATCACCATAATTCACATTGTGTCCATAGAGATTTGCATCTTATAAGGCCGTTGAATATCAAAATGGTACACATTTAAGAGAGATTGTTTGTAGGAGTTCGTTTTCGAAGCACACAAAAGAAATTATTTGCCAAGAAAACTCACGACATATATGATGATAAAGTGTTTTAGGGATGCTAGTAAACACTTTCGAATATTCAGCACATTATAATGCTCTATTGATGACCTATTTGGTCATCCCGTATAATGTGTGTGTATATATATAGGAAAAGTATATCGTACAATTGGCCTTAACGTAAATTACATACGCGAGTATAAATTGCAAGTTATAAAAAAAAGCGCGTTCATGAATCTGGGAAATCGCGCGGTGGGGTGTGGGGGGTGGGGGTTGTAAAATCACATGTTGTGTTTTATGGGGTGAAATCACAAGGGGATGAAATTACATGGGGTGAAATCGCATGGGGGATGAAGATCTGACGGCTGGGGTTATCGCATACGCAATGTACGATAAGTCATTTTGTACGTTAACTGGCCTCCATGTATATATTTGTAGTAACTTCTGGTTAGTCATCATATTTGATTTTATATGATTTATTTTGTGCAATATATTCTACATGATAAAACTTTTAGTTTTCTAATATGGTCTTCTGGCCATATTTGCCGTATGAAACTTTTACTTTCGGTAGCGGTTTAAGAATTATAACTGTAATTTACAACAAAACTTGGTAAATTTCTTTAAGATTTACTAGAATACAACGCATTAACGATTATAAAACTTGGAATGTATGGGTGCTTTTGACGATATGCTAGTAATTTTTGAAATAGACATGCATAAGCAAAGTATATACATTTATATTTGGTTTATAACATCTTAGGGTAGTAATGGTAAGCCTCATATTCCATGAGTTATTTAATTCATGTATACGACCTCTGTTGAGGCACAAACTTTTTTTTTGTGTGTGTTCATCCGCATTTAATGGTGGCCACATTCACATTAGGAAACGAGGTCGTATTGATTGGACGTGGCATATAGTTTTTAAGTATGAGCTTCTTATCTTGCTCTATGGTTTAAATTACAAGGTAAAACATCAGAGATTTTGTATTTAGATCTTTGAGGATGTCGTAGAAGAAATATCATTTGCTTGGAGGGAAGTCTTATTCTTGCCAATGTATCTCATAGGCTATATGCCATGCCATAGTGAATTTGACATATAAAATAATGAGGGAGATATAGTCAAGTGTGACGATCTCAAGTTTGAAAAGATTTGACATTTTTATATATTCAACAGAACTTTGGGTTGTAAGCTGATTTTGTATTATGTGACTAAAATATTTTCTTTTTATCGTAAGGCTAAAGGGTTTGAGATCATGGTTAGGACATGATTTATCACCTAGAAACATAAATAGAAGGCTACACCAGTTAACACCCCCTTGATTGATCCACCAGGTTTGCATGGATTAAACCATGGCAACCATGATCCTCCTTTCCATTTTTCAACAAATCATTTCCTTTTCCATTTTTCAACAAATCATATATATAAATGATCCCAACTGTTGTTTCTGCGGGGATTATGAGGAAAGTACGGATCATGTTTTCACGGGGTGTTCGGTGGCTTTACAGGTTTGACAGCTCTTTTGCTCATGGGCTCGATTACCTCCGATGTTAGCTTTTGATTTCAAAGATGTTGCTACTTTCCACTCGGTTTGTAATCTCAATAAGGATGAAGAAGTGGTGATAAAAGGTCTTATCATGATTGGGTGTTGGTGTATTTGGAGGGCGAGAAACGAAAGAGTTTTTTCCAATGGGCTAGGTAGAAGTGTTGATATTATGGGGGATATTAAGTCGTTAGGCTTTCTTTGGCTTAGTAATAGATCGAATTATAGAAGAATTTCGTGGATAGAGTGGTGTAAATTTCCGTTGTACATGATGCAGTTGGTTTGGTGGGCCGGCCTGTTGGGCCGTTCTCGTTTTTTTTATAAAAGTTACATTTCAAAAAAAAAACAAATCATTTCCTTTTTTCTTTAGACAAAGATAAATTAATAAAATAATGGGCTAGTGGTACACCCATAGGGTAGTGGTTTGGATGATGGATTAGAGGTGTGTTACATAACACTAACATGCAGGGTTATGATACTCTATATATAGTAGCTAATATGTTTAATATCCAATCCAATCATATTAAATATAATAAGATGAGAAATTCGTTTCGGTAACTAAACTATCTTAGGGGAAGAGCCTATACTTCCCACTTTTTCCAAATTATTTCCTATGTAAGTGATCACAATCATATGTAAACCGAAAATGTATTCTTAAAATTTTAGGTTATACGGTATGGTGATGGTCCATCCTTAGAATATTATGCCGGTGAAGGGAGAAATGGGCGGAGGTGCGGCGACATCTAAGACAGGTTGAGGACGACCCCCACACCCTCTAGCCTTAACAATTGACCGTTGACATATGCAACTGTCTCTATAAATTTAATCATGATCAAGTTAATAGTTTTAACTAATCATTACTATATGAATAGTGTTTCATTATTTATTTTTTAAACTAAAATTAGGATGATATCGGGCATAGATAGCGGCCTTAAATTTATCAAAGCGGTATATTTTCGGTACTGGTTCTGCACAGGTATTAACCGGCTTTTACCCTTAAATACCGGTGTCGTATCAGTACCGACCGGTACCGAAGTTAATGTATTTTCGGTACCGGTTCTGCACAGGTATTCACCGGTTTTTACCCTCAAATACCGGTTCCGTACCAGTACCGAACCGTACCATGATAGGTATATTCGGTACCGGTACCCACTTTTGGGGATTTCGGTAACGGTATTTTCGGTACCGGTTGGTACCAAGCTCATCAAATCCTGTAGCAACGCAGCAATGCAAGTAATTGCACCGTTTAGATTACTTTTTATACACACAGTAAGTAAACTGTATTTCGTTTGAATGAGGTTTTCTATACACAACAACTTATTTTGCTTTCTTTTTTGTCTTTTTCTGTAATGAATGAATTGTAGCATGTAAAATTAACTTGGATATTTAGAATATTGATGAGAAAACCGTATCAAATCCTGTAAACGAACCGGTATTGTATCGGTACCAAATTTACTATAACAAATCATTTTCGGTACCAATTTGGTACCCACCTTTTGGCGTTTTCAGAATCATTACTTTCGGTTCGACACCGGTCTAGCACCATACCTGTATTTATTGATTTTTACATTCAAATACCATACTGTATTGTACCGAGCATTTTCGGTGCCGGTACCTAATTTCGATGATTTTCCGGATCGGTACTTTCGCTGCCGTTACTGGTACCGAGCTCATCCATATTTTAACGTGTTAGCACCGTAATAACTGAACTGAAAACAACCGAATTTCCAACGTGGAGGACGTGTGGGTCCTATTATTATATATTAGGTTATTTAAAATCGCTTTTTTTTATGATGGAGTGACTATCTTTACCACATCCTTTTATTTATGATTTGATATTTGGTATTGACACGACTTTTGTAGTTATTGGGTTCCGCCGCAACGCGCCGAGGGAAAGTAACTAGTTAAAATGATAGGCAATTTCTACGGAATTTATCATGATCAAATCAGTTTTTCAAAATAGTATAACTAAACATAAATACTAGGCACTGTTTCGAGAGACTTTATCATGATAGGCACTGTTTCGAGAGACTTTATCAAGATCAAATTAGTTTTTCAGAATAGTTTAACTAATCATTAAATGATTATAACCGAATGTAAACTTGTAACTTAAAATGTAGTTACTATAAATCCTTTATTGATTCATAAATATCAATTCATAATCTGGTAGTAAATGTAAATTTTAAAACCTAATATTTACATCAAAATAAAGAAGTAACTTAAATAGTAAATGAGATGATTAAAAACTTTGGGTAATTACTTTTTGAATCCCTGTGTTTTAGAGGTTTTAACCACTTAAGTCCAAAATCAAAATGTTTAACGCCCTGAGTCCTTATAGCTTTTCTTAACCATTTGAGTCCAAATTTCTAACACTGTTAGAATTATTCTGTTAACTTTTGTTAAATAACCAAATTACCCTTGTACTTAAACAAACCATTTTATTATTATTAAAACTATTATTAAATATATAAACATAGGGTAGGGATATGGTAAAAAGTGTATAAAATGTGAGAAGGGTAAGAAGTGTTTTAAACCATTGGATATTTGATCTAATGGTTGAGATCAATAGGGTATAAAAATGTAAATTGTGTTTTAATTAGAGGGACCTTATGTAAAATTGAAGGGCAATAGTGTCTTTTTCAATGTTTCAAATATGGTAACCGTATTCTACACAACCAAAAACACCTACATTCACTCCTTTTTCCTTAATTATCGGGATTAATTACCAAGATCTAAATCGGAAACCTCTTTATATTATATAAGATTCAATGCGTGGTGTTTTACGTTTAGAAGAACTGTAATCAGATTCATGGCGTAGTGTTTTATCTGGAGACATTGTTCATGGCGTGGTGTTTTATCTGGAGACATTGTTCATGGCGTGGTCTTTTTTATCTGGAGACATTGTTCATGGTGTGGTGTTTTATCTGGAGACACTGTTCATGGCGTGGTGTTTTAAACATCTGGAGACATTGTTCATAGCGTGGTGTTTTATCTGGAGACATTGTTCATGGTGTGGTGTTTTATCTGGAGACATTATTCATGGCGTGGTGTTTTATCTGGAGACATTGTTCATGGCGTGGTGTTTTAAACATCTGGAGACAAAACACCACGCCATGAACAATGTCTCCAGATAAAACACTGTTATGGGTGAAATTCTGAGCCCATATCCTGGAAAATATCTTGATATATATCTTGTTTATATTGTATCTGTTTACATCCGGGATGCTGATTCAGGATATTGGTAACATCCTGAATGGTATCCTAAGGATCACTAACGGATTAAATGCAGGTACGTGGGTTAGAAGCTAGCAACGTTTATGAAGACCTTTTCTACTGAAGACTCGGTCCAAGTCGTTCACAAGAAGCCGTTGAAGCCGCATTATTCGGTCTACAACGTTCACATTGGAATATTCGGAGCATCCCATGTTTATAGGAATTTTAGTTTGCATTTCGTTACTATAAATAGGTGGGTATATCAGATCAACTAGGACATCACAATCACACTCTCTACACTCTAACACTTGCTCTCTCGCAACTCTCACACAAATTGTAACACTTAGCGATCTGATCTATATCCTGCACTGTATCCTGAAGTTTAAAGCAATAAGAAGAACTAGGCAGCTGCGATTGTCAGCTCCCGAGGTTTTATGCCGGCGATCTAGATTGATCAAGGGCTTTCCTCGTACATCTCGTGTCATTTACTTTACCTTTTTGCTCATTGTTTAATCGTAGATACAGCTCAATATCCTGAGCCGTATCCTGAACACTGTTTTTCCAAAGAACATAACCAACATATTTTCAACACATTTTTCAGCACACTACCTCACTTAACTAATTTGATCACTTAATTGCTTCGGTAATTTTTGACCAAAACAATTTGGCGCCGACCGTGGGGCAAGTGGTGCTCTCTTTGCTAAAAATCTTTGTGAACTCGTTAATCGGTTTTCTGTTTTCAAAACTTTTTGCCACATCGTTTACAATGGCCTCAAGATCAAACATGAGCTCTTCTACTATGTCTGCTACAACTTCTGCAACAGTTGGTTCGGTGCTTCCACCACCTCCTCCAAGGATGCTAGCCTCTACATAATCTCAAGATGTTATCCCTACTCGGAGTGTCCAGGGATCTGCTCCTGTTTTAGCTTCTAACGACGAAATTCTAACCTTGTTTGGAAGTGTGCAGGAACAAATGAGGCAGCAACAGGAAACAAACCAAATGCTTTTAAGGGAAATACAACTCCTGAAGTCTGGCTCGAGCAGATCTGCTGAGGATAATGTCACTCCATTACACCCCAGAGCGTTGAACTTTAGTTCAGCTGTGTATACTGAGGATAACAGGGGGAATATGGTGCCCAGCCTTCCTCAGAATCATACTCCTGAAATACCCTCCTCGGTCAGGATATCAACCATGAGGAGCTCAGGATATGCTTCAGGATATGGGCAAAATCCGCTAACGGGTAACGTATCAAATAATAATAATGCTATTACCACTAACAGTGTTGGATCTTTGCAGGATACAACTGTAACGTCAGAATTATCCAGGGAGCTTCAGAAATTAAAGGAGATGATATCCAGTGTACCTGGGGTGGTGCAGCCAATTCCTGAAGTATCCCAGGATAACCACAGGATATCTCGGTTCGTGCATCCTATATGTGATGCTGAAATCCTAAAAAGATTTCAGACTCCGAACATGAAGCTTTACGACGGAACCACGGATCCTGAAGAGCATATTGCCCAGTATAGGGAAAGGATGGAGATCAACCCTATCCCTCCAGATCTCAAGGAAGCGTGCTTGTGCAAGGGTTTTGGTTCAACCTTGACAGGATCGGCTTTGAAATGGCTCCTGAATATCCCTCCACATTCGATTACATCTTTTGCTCACTTAGTAAATTTATTTAATAGTCAATTTTCTTGTAGTAGAAGCTTTGAAAAATTAACAAGTGATCTCTACAGGATAACACAAGGGCCTCAGGAATCCCTTAGGGATTATGTGAACAAGTTCAGCCGGGAATCACTAGACATTCCCCATCTTGATGTAGCAACAGCTGTGCAAGCTTTCAAGATGGGGCTGCAAAAGGATTCTCAATTTTATCAAGACCTTGTAATGAACCCATGCAGGAACCTGGATGAAGCCCGGAACAGGGCTCTAAGATATATTCGGTTGGAGGATGACAGAAAGATGCAAGAAAGAATGAACTCATCCAGCACTTATGAGTCAACTAACAGGAAGTCAGAATCCTCATTCAAGTCATATCGGCCTAAGCCATATGGCAGAAATGAGAACAAGAGAGTGAATGTTGTCGAAGATGAGGATCCTGAAGAGTATCCTGAATTATCTGAATATTGCTTTTCTGTTAACATTCCTGAATTGATGTATGCCATGCAGGGTCTAGGGGACAAGGCAAGATGGCCTCGAAAGAATCAACAAAAAGCAGATTAAAAAAACAAATCGAAATGGTGTGCTTTCCACGAAGATTTTGGACATATGACTGAGGATTGCATCGCTCTGAGGAAAGAAATAAGCTATCTTCTAAGCAAGGGATATTTGAAAGATCTCTTAGGGAGAAAGAAGAAAAAGGGTCAGGATATTGAGAAGGATCCTGAGCGAGCGGCATCACCTCCCACCGATGCCAAGATAATCAACTTCATTTCAGGAGGATCCGACATTTGTGGAACTTCGTATTCGGCAGCAAAGAGGCATGCAAAGGAAGCTAAGGCCGAAAGGGGAGACAAACCTGTCAGGATGACTACCCTCACAACTCACAAAGTGATCACTTTTGATGCAGATGACAGGGATACTGTCCAGGATCCTCACCATGATGCTCTGGTAATAACATTATATGTGGCTAACCATTTTGTACGCAGGATACTGGTTGATAATGGCAGCTCCGTCAACATAATACAACTGGAGACTCTGAAGAGAATGAATGTGTCTCCGATGGATATCACTTCGAAGTCCACTGTGCTCGTTGGTTTCAGTGGAGAAGCTAGGAACACAGTGGGAGAGATAAAGCTGCCCGTATATGTTGAAGGAGTCAACAAGATGCAATGTTTCTGTGTGATGGATTCTCTATCCTGCTATAACATCATCCTAGGAAGACCATGGATCCACGATATGAAGGCCGTATCATCAACATATCATCAATGCATCAAGATCCCTACCCCTTGGGGGGTTGTCAAGATCGACAGTGACCAGCAGGAGGCAAAGGAATGCTACTCATCCACGATGAAATCCTCAACCAAACCTAGTGCAGCATAGCAATTAAAGATGTGACAACTCGAAATTTAGAACCTTTTCTTGTATCTCGATATAACATGCTTGAACATTTTGTGACTTAGTTAACTGATTGAAGTTACTAATAGATGTGAACCTTTTATGTGGAATGTGTTTTGCTTGTATGTATATATATGTATATGTATATGCGTGTTCTATGCGAGCCGAGAACCCGACTCGAGACCATGAGGTCTCGAGTAAACAGTATAGCCGGTTGGGCCTTTGGGCCGTAAACCCCTTCTATCGACTTCTAAGCCCACTAGGGTGCACCAAGTCCACTAGATAAACCACCCTCATGGCAAACCTTGCCATTTTCTTGAACAACACACACCCACACTCTCACACTTTCCCTCTCTAAAGACCCTTGAACCAAACACCACCCCCTATCTCTCTCTCGGATTCTAATCGGAACCAACAAGAGCCCGGAACCATCGGACATTCCATCCATCTCCTCGGCACCCCTTTCATAACCGGTTAGTGTTTATGATGTTTATTGTCGATGCTAGTATACTAGAATGTTTATTGTGTTTGTGGTGTTAAATGATAGTAAGAATGACATGATTTAACTAAGTATAGTCATAAGTGTGTTGATGCTCTTGTGATTCGGATGTGTATGATGAAGTTGTTGATTTGAGTTGTTTGTTACTATACTTGTCTAAGAAATGAAAACCAAGATTTATAAGTTATGTGTACACATGAATAACATTCGGTTCAATGATGATATGTATGATGAAAGTATCGATTACATGCTTGTCTCATGAATTGTTGCATATGTTGTTGCTTGGAAAATGGGTTTGATGTTAGCTTAGAAACTATAGTTTTGTCCGAATATGCATAAGGTTGAATGAAGGTTATTTATGCTTTGAATGCTTGAAGAACATGAAGAACAATATGAATATCATATGAGTGTGTGTTGAATATTTGAATTCTGCAATGTTTGATCCGATTGAGTTAGTTTTTAGACAAAGAAACATGTTTAAGTGGATAGTACACAAATAGGGTGCATGCAATTGGAATGTTATTGGATAGTACAACTGTGTAGAATCAGCAGCTGCTGGGGAGTCGGAACCTCTGGTTGCGACTCGCAACCACATCCTTCCAGGCCGAGACCACAGGATTGCGAGTCCCATTACGACTCGGAACCTTAGCATGACCAGCCGAGACCATGGTTGCGACATGGGTTGCGACTCGCAACCATCCTTGATCAGCATAAACGGCATAACTCGCAACCACGCTTGCGAGTCCGGTTACGACCCGCGACCAAAAGCAGCATAACCCGCAACCACGCTTGCGAGTCCGGTTGCGACTCGAAACCATGCTTATTGGGCTTACTTAATTATGGGCCTACGTTAATGGGCCGGGCTTATGGGCTTCTGTGTTAACTGTTTTGGGCTTAAGTAGTTTGACTAAACTTGTGGGCCAGATGTGCGACTGTTTATCTGAATATACCATGCACTGTTGTTAAACTGCCATGATAGAACTTGTATGCCGTGATTGCTACTTGTATGTGCACTGCTTGGGTTGAATCTGATTATAAGTGGTATCCATGTTAGGACGTAATTGACTACTTGCGACTTGATTGACCTTTCTGTGTTACTACCGAGCAAACCAAGGTGAGTTCACACCCTCTACAAAGCATGGGATTCCCTGGGTTGGGAACGGGGTTAAGGAACGTGGGTTCCTCGTCCTCCTTGGGTAGGACGGTAATGATTCAGGAATGAAATTCCTCGTCCTGATGGACGGATAACTCGTACTAGACTAAAACTCTATCACGAAGTCCCTCCTTTTTGTATCGACTTAATCGCCGGGCCAATGGCGAGCGGGTCATTAGTTAGATAGCGCTATTTAGGTCTGACAAACCTCACACCGTGCCGCAGAGGGCGGGCGTGAACTAATGGATCTGGGGCACGTCAATGATGATAGACATTGATGGTTTTCAGGGCACATAAACATGACTACAGTCAGCAGTCGATACGGTAACGAGTCTAGTGTATGCATGGGGTAGCCCCCACGGCCGAAATGCCTGATAACTAACATGGGGTAGCCCCCACGGCTGGAGTGCCGGAGTAACTGGGAATGAACAAGTCACGTTTTTAAACTATGGGGTAACCCCCCCCCCCCCACGGCAGGATGCCAGATAAAGGAAACTGTTTTCGAAACAACTAAAACGAACACCCAACTGTGAACTCACTCAACTAGTTGTAGACTCGTTACTACATGCTTTGCAGGACCATAGGTACTCAGCTGGAGCTTGCATGGAGGAGAGTCGTTGTGGGACACGGATTGGCTGCGTACTATGATAAACTAGAAACCATTTGAACTTATGTTTTAACTTTAAGACTTATGCTTCCGCTTGCAACTTAAACTGTTTTGTTTGAACACCAATCGTGATGGTTAGACTTTTATAACTACTTATATGCTTGTTCAGTATGATTGGTGGCTGGATCCTGGTCAGTCACGCCTCCAAGCGGTGGTACTCCGCGGGTGGATTTTGGGGGTGTGACAGATTGGTATCAGAGCCATTGGTTATAGTGAACTAGGTTTTAATAAAGGAGAAACGTTTTTGTTAAAACCAGACTATAACCGGTACAGTGCTCAACGGTCCACAACGACGCTTCACTCTACATGCAAGACTCGACATTCTAGGTAATGTGATATGCGAATATTGCCTACTTGTTAGTTACATAGTACATTGCCCATGGTATGCTTGATTAGTATAACTACTGTTGCTTGAACACGTGTGTGTTTGCTCTATCCTACTATCGTACTATTGCGAACCTCTCTCACTTGTATTACTCTTGATATGAAGAATCATGTCTGGACGCGTTAACATGACACAAGCCCAGTTGACGGCTTTGATCAACGAGCGAGTTGCCGCAGCACTTGCAGCTGCAAACGCAGGAGGTATAATCCTGCAGTCCGAATTGTTTCTAGGATCTTTAGAATCCTACTCTCGTGAACCAACCTTTGTGTTAAACTCTGTCTTTCTTTCCACCTACCTTAGGTCAATATGCTCAGGCGCCAGTGTGCACCTTTAAGACCTTTATGGACTGCCGACCGACTACTTTTAGCGGCACTGAAGGAGCAGTAGGTCTCCTCCACTGGTTTGAGAAACTGGAATCTGTGTTCGAAATGTGTGAATGCCCTGAAGCGCGCAGGGTGAAGTATGCTACTGGTACTCTCGAGGGTTTGGCCCTCACATGGTGGAATGCTCAAGTGCAAATGCTGGGGTTGGTTGCTGCCAACGCCACCCCATGGCAAGCTTTCAAGGAAATGATCAAGGAGGAATACTGCAGTCGTGATGACATTCATAAGCTGGAAGATGAGTTCTACCACCTCAAGATGACGGGGTCAGAGATCGAGGCATACACTAAGAGATCGCATGAGCTTGCCCTATTGTCTCCTACTATGGTGGACCCTCCGTATAAGCGAATTGAACTCTATCTCAAGGGCTTGGTGCCAGAGATCCAAAGTCATGTGACTTCAGCAAACTTGGCCACAATTCAGCAGGTTGTTCAGTTGGCTCACCGCCTTACTGACCAAGCGGTGGAGCAGAACAGGTTACCAAAGCGCATAGGTGCTGCAACTACTTCAGGTACCTCTAGTGAGAACAAACGGAAATGGGATGGAACTTCGAGCAAGGGTTCGACTTCTGTGCAGTCTCAGACCCAGCAGAGAAAGACCGACGACCACAAGAGCCCCAGTCAGCAATCGTCTGGTGGCCAAAGTCATGGTGGGTACAAGGGGAATCACCCCAAATGCAATCGCTGCAACTTACACCACAGTGGGCCATGCACCAGGGGCAACTGTCATCGGTGCAACAAGCCTGGTCATGTTGCAAAGGATTGCAGGAGTGCATACCCCGCCAATCAGAATCGTCAGCAACCTCAGCAGAACCAGCGACAGCAACAGGGTAACAACAAAGGATGTTTTCAGTGTGGAGCTGAAGGTCACTTCAAGAAAGATTGTCCCCAACTGAACCAGAACAACAACAACAACAATCAGGGGAATGGCAACAATGGGAACAACAACAACAACAATGGTGCTAGGGGGCGAGTGTTCGTGATTGGCCAAGGTGAAGCAAGGAATGATCCCAACGTGGTGACGGGTAAGTTCCTTCTCGACGACTTTTATGTTACAGTCTTATTTGATTCGGGTGCCGATACTAGTTATGTGTCACTAGAAGTTAGTCGAATGCTTGAGCGTATTCCAACACCCCTAAACACCAAGCACACCGTAGAGCTAGCTAATGGTAAGAGTTTGGAGGCCTCGCACGTAGTCAAAGGTTGCCAGCTTGTTCTCGCTAACCAGACCTTTTCTATTGACCTTATTCCTATCGTCTTGGGTAGTTTTGACGTTGTCATTGGGATGGATTGGTTGTCCCAACACCGAGCAGAGATTCTTTGCAACGAGAAGATTGTTCGTATTCCTGGTTCTAGTAATGGACCTCTTATGATTCGTGGCGACAAGAGAAGCGCTGTTGAGAACATTATCACTCTTCTTAAGGCCCAGAAGTGCTTGCGAAAGGGCCACACTGCCGTTTTGGCCCTCATTACTGACACCACAGAGAAAGAGAAGAAGCTAGAAGATTTTCCGGTTGTACGTGACTATCCTGAGGTATTCCCTGAGGAATTACCTGGTCTTCCACCCCATCGCCAAGTCGAGTTTCAGATTGAACTAGCTCCTGGAGCTGCGCCTATAGCACGTGCACCTTATCGTTTAGCTCCAGCAGAGTTGGAAGAACTCTCTTCGCAACTACAAGAACTCTTGGATAAGGGTTTCATTCGGCCTAGCTCATCGCCTTGGGGAGCTCCAGTACTATTTGTGAAGAAGAAGGATGGTACCTTCAGAATGTGTATCGACTATCGTGAACTCAACAAGGTGACTGTGAAGAACCGTTATCCTCTACCGCGCATTGACGACTTGTTCGACCAGTTGCAGGGGTCGAGCTACTATTCGAAAATCGATCTGAGATCGGGATATCACCAGCTGAGAGTTTGAGAAGAGGATGTCTCTAAGACAGCCTTTAGAACTCGATATGGGCACTATGAGTTTTTGGTCATGCCGTTTGGGCTGACGAACGCACCAGCAGTTTTCATGGATTTGATGAACCGAGTATGCAAGCCGTACCTAGACAAGTTCGTTATAGTCTTCATCGACGACATCCTGATCTATTCTAAGAGTCAGGAGGAGCACGAACAACATCTACGACTTATTCTGGAACTTCTTCGAACAGAACAGCTTTATGCAAAGTTCTCAAAATGCGACTTCTGGCTTCGTGAAGTCCATTTCCTAGGGCATGTGGTGAACAAGGATGGAATTCACGTTGATCCATCCAAAGTGGACTCTATTAAGAACTGGCCTGCGCCTCGCACACCAAAGGAAATTCGCCAATTCTTGGGATTGGCAGGTTACTACAGGAGATTCATCAAGGACTTTTCTAAGATCGCGCAGCCTCTCACCTTATTAACACAGAAAGGCGTTGTTTATCATTGGGGAAATGCGCAGGAGTTAGCTTTTCAACATCTAAAGGATAGACTCTGTAGTGCACCTATCCTTTCGCTGCCAGAGGGCACAGAAGATTTTGTGGTTTACTGTGATGCATCAATTCAAGGTCTTGGTTGTGTATTGATGCAACGAGATAAAGTCATAGCCTACGCCTCACGCCAACTCAAGGTTCATGAAAAGAACTACACTACGCATGATTTAGAGCTGGGAGCTGTTGTTTTCGCACTTAAGCTATGGCGGCATTACCTGTACGGAACCAAATGCGCCATCTACACCGACCACAGGAGCCTAGAGCACATATTCAAGCAGAAGGAACTGAATATGCGGCAACGACGATGGGTCGAGCTACTGAATGACTATGAGTGCTCCATCAGGTATCACCCGGGCAAGGCGAATGTTGTGGCCGACGCCCTAAGTCGGAAGGACACTGCGCCTAAGCGCGTAAGAGCTTTACAACTCACGATCCATTCTAGTCTACCTTCGCAAATACGAGCTGCTCAGATGGAAGCACTTAAACCAGAAAACGTAAGGGCCGAAGCCCTACGCGGGCCAAGACAACGCCTAGAACAGAAGGAAGACGGTGCTTACTACGTAACGGGACGCATTTGGGTCCCACTCTATGGCGACTTACGAGAGCTTGTAATGGATGAAGCACACAAATCTCGCTACTCGGTACACCCTGGTTCGGATAAGATGTACCACGATATTAAAACTACGTATTGGTGGCCTAGTATGAAGGCTCACATAGCAACTTACGTCAGCAAGTGTTTGACTTGTGCGCGAGTCAAGACGGAATATCAGAAACCCTCAGGCCTACTCCAACAACCAGAGATACCACAATGGAAATGGGAGCAAATTTCCATGGATTTTGTTACTGGCCTACCTAGATCACAGCGCGGAAACGATACTATTTGGGTGATCGTGGATCGACTCACGAAATCCGCACACTTCTTAGCAATTAAGGAAACGGATAAGTTCTCCACTTTAGCGGAAATATACCTCAAAGAAGTTGTTTCGAGGCACGGGGTGCCCACCTCTATCATCTCCGATCGAGATGCACGTTTTACTTCGGAACTGTGGCAAGCAATGCACAAGTCTTTTGGCTCACGTTTAGATATGAGCACAGCGTATCACCCACAGACGGACGGGCAGTCCGAGCGCACTATTCAGACCCTAGAAGACATGCTTCGCGCGTGTGTAATCGACTTTGGTAACAGCTGGGAAAAGCATCTACCACTCGTGGAATTCTCGTACAATAACAGCTACCACACTAGCATTAAAGCTGCTCCGTTTGAGGCATTGTACGGACGTAAATGCCGGTCACCTCTTTGTTGGGCAGAGGTGGGGGATAGTCAGATCACTGGTCCGGAACATGTGGTAGACACTACTGAGCGGATTGCTCAAATACGACAACGCATGGCGGCCGCTCGAGACCGTCAGAAGGCTTACGCCGATAAGGGCAGGAAACCACTTGAGCTCCAGGTTGGGGAGCGGGTATTACTCAAAGTTTCACCCTGGAAGGGTGTGGTTCGTTTTGGTAAACGAGGCAAACTTAACCCACGATACGTTGGACCTTTCGAAATCAGTGAGAAAATAGGCAAGGTGGCCTACAGACTGAACTTACCAGCGGAACTCGGTGCAGTTCACAACGTTTTCCATGTGTTGAATATGAAGAAGTGTCTGTCAGATGAGACCCACGTGGTTCCTCTGAAGGAACTCACGATCGACGAGCAGTTGAAATTCGTCGAGGAACCAGTCGAAATCACAGACCGGGATGTTAAGGTCCTCAAGAGCACTAGAATACCTCTCGTTCGAGTTCGTTGGAACTCACGTCGCGGCCCAGAGTTTACCTGGGAGCGCGAAGATCGGATGAAACAAAAGTATCCCCAACTGTTTGAAAACAGTACAACCACTACTGAGGCTGAAGCTACGGAATTTCGGGACGAAATTCCAGATCAACGAGGGGTGGATGTGACACCCCAGGATAACCGGGAAAACCTTACAACTTAACTAGCTTCCTCAGTGAGTGCCATCAAATTTCGGGACGAAATTTCTTTCAACTTGGGGATGATGTGACAACTCGAAATTTAGAACCTTTTCTTGTATCTCGATATAACATGCTTGAACATTTTGTGACTTAGTTAACTGATTGAAGTTACTAATAGATGTGAACCTTTTATGTGGAATGTGTTTTGCTTGTATGTATATATATATGTATATGTATATGCGTGTTCTATGCGAGCCGAGAACCCGACTCGAGACCATGAGGTCTCGAGTAAACAGTATAGCCGGTTGGGCCTTTGGGCCGTAAACCCCTTCTATCGACTTCTAAGCCCACTAGGGTGCACCAAGTCCACTATATAAACCACCCTCATGGCAAACCTTGCCATTTTCTTGAACAACACACACCCACACTCTCACACTTTCCCTCTCTAAAGACCCTTGAACCAAACACCACCCCCTATCTCTCTCTCGGATTCTAATCGGAACCAACAAGAGCCCGGAACCATCGGACATTCCATCCATCTCCTCGGCACCCCTTTCATAACCGGTTAGTGTTTATGATGTTTATTGTCGATGCTAGTATACTAGAATGTTTATTGTGTTTGTGGTGTTAAATGATAGTAAGAATGACATGATTTAACTAAGTATAGTCATAAGTGTGTTGATGCTCTTGTGATTCGGATGTGTATGATGAAGTTGTTGATTTGAGTTGTTTGTTACTATACTTGTCTAAGAAATGAAAACCAAGATTTATAAGTTATGTGTACACATGAATAACATTCGGTTCAATGATGATATGTATGATGAAAGTATCGATTACATGCTTGTCTCATGAATTGTTGCATATGTTGTTGCTTGGAAAATGGGTTTGATGTTAGCTTAGAAACTATAGTTTTGTCCGAATATGCATAAGGTTGAATGAAGGTTATTTATGCTTTGAATGCTTGAAGAACATGAAGAACAATATGAATATCATATGAGTGTGTGTTGAATATTTGAATTCTGCAATGTTTGATCCAATTGAGTTAGTTTTTAGACAAAGAAACATGTTTAAGTGGATAGTACACAAATAGGGTGCATGCAATTGGAATGTTATTGGATAGTACAACTGTGCAGAATCAGCAGCTGCTGGGGAGTCGGAACCTCTGGTTGCGACTCGCAACCACATCCTTCCAGGCCGAGACCACAGGATTGCGAGTCCCATTACGACTCGGAACCTTAGCATGACCAGCCGAGACCATGGTTGCGACATGGGTTGCGACTCGCAACCATCCTTGATCAGCATAAACGGCATAACTCGCAACCACGCTTGCGAGTCCGGTTACGACCCGCGACCAAAAGCAGCATAACCCGCAACCACGCTTGCGAGTCCGGTTGCGACTCGAAACCATGCTTATTGGGCTTACTTAATTATGGGCCTACGTTAATGGGCCGGGCTTATGGGCTTCTGTGTTAACTGTTTTGGGCTTAAGTAGTTTGACTAAACTTGTGGGCCAGATGTGCGACTGTTTATCTGAATATACCATGCACTGTTGTTAAACTGCCATGATAGAACTTGTATGCCGTGATTGCTACTTGTATGTGCACTGCTTGGGTTGAATCTGATTATAAGTGGTATCCATGTTAGGACGTAATTGACTACTTGCGACTTGATTGACCTTTCTGTGTTACTACCGAGCAAACCAAGGTGAGTTCACACCCTCTACAAAGCATGGGATTCCCTGGGTTGGGAACGGGGTTAAGGAACGTGGGTTCCTCGTCCTCCTTGGGTAGGACGGTAATGATTCAGGAATGAAATTCCTCGTCCTGATGGACGGATAACTCGTACTAGACTAAAACTCTATCACGAAGTCCCTCCTTTTTGTATCGACTTAATCGCCGGGCCAATGGCGAGCGGGTCATTAGTTAGATAGCGCTATTTAGGTCTGACAAACCTCACACCGTGCCGCAGAGGGCGGGCGTGAACTAATGGATCTGGGGCACGTCAATGATGATAGACATTGATGGTTTTCAGGGCACATAAACATGACTACAGTCAGCAGTCGATACGGTAACGAGTCTAGTGTATGCATGGGGTAGCCCCCACGGCCGAAATGCCTGATAACTAACATGGGGTAGCCCCCACGGCTGGAGTGCCGGAGTAACTGGGAATGAACAAGTCACGTTTTTAAACTATGGGGTAACCCCCCCCCCCCCCACGGCAGGATGCCAGATAAAGGAAACTGTTTTCGAAACAACTAAAACGAACACCCAACTGTGAACTCACTCAACTAGTTGTTGACTCGTTACTACATGCTTTGCAGGACCATAGGTACTCAGCTGGAGCTTGCATGGAGGAGAGTCGTTGTGGGACACGGATTGGCTGCGTACTATGATAAACTAGAAACCATTTGAACTTATGTTTTAACTTTAAGACTTATGCTTCCGCTTGCAACTTAAACTGTTTTGTTTGAACACCAGTCGTGATGGTTAGACTTTTATAACTACTTATATGCTTGTTCAGTATGATTGGTGGCTGGATCCTGGTCAGTCACGCCTCCAAGCGGTGGTACTCCGCGGGTGGATTTTGGGGGTGTGACAAAAGACGCGGGCCCAAGATATCGTGGAGGATCCGGAGCAGGATGTGAAGAAAATTATCCTAGACCAGGATAATCCCGATATTTCGGTGCTCGTGGGGACCAATATCCCTCAGGATATTGAAGAACAATTAATTAACTTTTTGAAATGCAGGATGTCAATGTTTGCATGGAAGCATGAGGATATGACAGGTATATCTAAAGACATTATTACTCACAAGCTTGGAATTGACAGGTCATTCAAGCCTATACAACAAAAGAGAAGGAAATTCGCCCCTGAGCGAAATGCAATTATCCAAGAGGAAGTTGAAAGATTATTGAAGTCCAGGATGATTAGAGAAGTCAAATTCCCTAGATGGCTAGCAAACGTGGTTGTCGTACAAAAGAAAAATGGGAAATGGAGAGTCTGTGTAGACTACACAGACCTGAACAAAGCTTGTCCAAAAGACCCATTCCCACTGCCTCATATAGACTCGATGGTGGATGCCACTGCCGGTCATGAAATGTTGACCTTCATGGATGCATCCTCAAGATTCCAGCAGATTCAAATGGAACCTTCGGACCAGGAGGATACTGCTTTCATGACAACAATAGGTATTTATTGTTATACTGCTGTGCCTTTCGGTTTAAAAAATGCAGGTGCAACGTACCAGAGATTGGTGAATATGATGTTTAAAGACAAACTGGGGGACACCATGGAGGTGTACATTGACGATATGGTGGTTAAATCCAAGAAAGCTGAGGATCATCTTCAGGATATTAAAGGAGCATTCGATATCCTGGACCAGTATAATATGAAACTTAATCCTGCAAAGTGCCATTTCGGAGTGGGGGCAGGAAAGTTTTTAGGATACATGGTGACAAAAAGAGGGATAGAGGCAAGCCCGGAGCAGATAAAAGCTATCTTGAATATAAAGTCTCCCTCAAATATGAAGGATGTTCAACGATTAACAGGACGAGTGGCAGCCTAAAATAGATTTATATCAAGGTCCTCAGAAAAGTGTAAAGAATTCTATGATATCCTGAAAAAGAATAAAAAGTTTGAATGGGGTGAGAGGCATGAAGCAGCCCTGCAGGATTTGAAGCAGTATCTCTCAACCGCACCTCTATTGATGAAGCCTGAGGATGGTGAACCATTATCCTTGTATCTGGCAGTATCAGAGAATGCAGTAAGTGCAGTACTCGTAAAGGATCACGAAGGTCAGCAGTATCCTGTTTATTATGTTACCAAAAGTTTGTTAAATGCTGAAACTAGATATTCTCACCTAGAAAAACTAATACTGGCTCTAGTAATGGCATCAACGAAGCTTAGACATTATTTTGAAACACATAGGATTCATGTTAAAACTAATTATCCTGTTAAAAATGTGCTTAGGAAACCAGAAATGTCAGGTAGAATGGCTAAGTGGTCAGTAAAGTTGAGTGCTTATGATTTAGTATATGAACCTAGAAATCCATAAAGTCTCAGGCTTTAGCTGACTTTGTGGCTGATTTTAGTAGTGACATTTAGGACGAGGTAGACCTAGAAGTTCAATAGTTAGAAGAATCCTCAGGATCCTGGACATTATATACTGATGGTGCATCTAATGTAAGGGGTGTAGGCTTAGGTATACTACTAAAATCGCCACAGGGGGACATAATACCCCAGGCTGTTAGATGTGAATTCCCTGCTACTAATAATGAGGCAGAATATGAAGCTTTAATTGCAGGATTAGAATTGGCTAAGAGTATGAATATCAAGAATTTGCAAGTATATGTTGATTCCTTGTTAATTACTAATCATTTTAATGGATCCTATGCAGTCAAGGGTGAGAAACTAATGGAATACCTCGGTATTCTTAAAAAATTAGCAGGATATTTCGATGTTTTTACGCTTGAACAGGTACCAAGAGAGGATAACGCTGAAGCAGACGCATTGGCAAATTTGGGATCATCAACCAGGATACCGGAAGGAATCCCAATACCGATGTTACTGTTAGGGCTGGATTTTTACTATGAATGATCCTTATACGTGATCCTAACCAGTGATCCTTATTTCTTTGGCAGGCAGTGATCCTCAGCCGGACCTCAGGATCAGGATCACGGGACATTGAGGTGATCCTTATACTAACGGTCATTTTCGATTACTACAATATTATTTTGCAGGAATATCTAGCAGGATATGCCCTACATATCATGATCCAGGGACGCGCTTTTACAAATATGGCAAGAGCTGAATTGAAGATGAACGTTGTGCCGGATATGGAAACATGGCTTGATCTAAGGGCAGCAATTTAGGCTAGATTATCTTTATTTCTAAAGGGGTAATGAGCTGATTAGTGGTCTATCTACCTAAAATAAGTTACCTACACATGTATAAATACCCATCTTCCTCATTCGGAAGAACACACACAACATACGACACAACTCTCAACACTTAGACACTCAGTGATCCTTGTACTCAGCTCATTATCATCCGAAGTTGTAACTACATTTTTATTATATTGAAGTTGGTGAGCGGTAGTTGCCATCACCCGAGGTTTTTTATGCCGGAGATCATACATTGATCAAGGGCTTTTTCCTCGTATAAATCATTGTGTCTTTGTATCTTTATCACAGAAGTGATCCTTTACATTCATAGCTAACCAAGCATCATACCCCATTTACATAAAGTTTGGTTACATTATCCTTGTGTGATTTTTGACCAAAACAGTTTGGCGCCCACCGTGGGGCAATTGGTGCTTCATTCATAGAGAAAATCTTTTGTTCGAAATCATTTCGAAGAGTTACATGGCTTCATCATTGAAGAACACTTCCACGGCGATGTCTGCAGTCACCTCAGCACAAACCACTCTACCTCCTCCACCGGCAGGATCCCAGAGAAATGCTGAGAAGAGACCAACCCCTTCTTTCTCTAAACCTCCATCTTCTTCTGCTATGAATTCTTCTATTCCCAGTACTAGTGATGTGTTTGCTTTAATTTTGCAGATGAAGGATCGTATGCAGCGGCAGGATGAAACTAATGACAGGATCCTCAGGGAGATTGGAGATCTCAAAAGACAAAAGAAAACGGCAGAGGATCATTCCCCACTGATGCCAAAATCCTTGAGTTTTGAGACTCCAATGGTCACCTCTCAGCCATCAGGGATCCCAGACGTACAGATCACAGGGGAGACGAGAGGATTACATCTCAAGTCAGCAGCAATGACTCAGACATCGGGCTCGTATTTTCAGCCAGCAGGATCCTATCCTCAGTATATGGGATCCTTCATGAATCCGGGAGCCTATCCGGGGGCACAGCAGTTTCAAGGATCCTACTTTATCCCAGGATCATTCCAGGGCCAAGGATCCTCCTTTATCCCAGGATCATCCCAGGTTCAAGGATCCTCCTTCGTTCCAGGATCATCCCAGATACCAGGATCCTTACAGATGCCAGGATCCCTAAAAAGTTTGCAAACAGGGAGTCTAGATGTCCATCAAGGGGACTTCATTCCAATGCAGACCATTGCTTCCACTGGTCCTTCCGTTGTTCCAGAATCCCAGCAATGTGGATTCCCCAACCAGAACCCAATGGGAGGTAACACTTTAAATAATTATCCTACTACTAACCTTGGATTCATGCAGGATACAGGTACCAATCATGTTATGGCCAGGGAATTACAGAAACTAAAGGACATGATCTCAAGTGTTCCAGGGGTAGTCAAGCCTATCCCAGAAATTGCAGATGGGAGCCACAAGGTATCTCGCTTTGCACCACCAATCTGTGATGCAGAGGTACCCAAAAGGTTCCATATCCCTACCATGAAGCTGTATGATGGCACAACGGATCCAGAGGAGCATATAGCACAATACAGGGAAAGGATGGAAATCAATCCTATCCCAGAAAAGTTGAAGGAAGCATGCCTATGTAAAGGATTTGGATCCACTCTAACTGGATCAGCTCTTAAGTGGCTGCTAAGTCTTCCCCCTTACTCTATTACTTCATTTGCTAATTTAGTTAATTTATTCAACAACCAATTCTCTTGTAGTAGAAAATTTGAAAAATTAACTAGTGATTTGTACAGGATAACTCAAAATAATAATGAATCATTAAGGGATTATATAACTAAATTTAGTAAAGAATCCTTGGATATTCCCAACTTGGATATGGCTACAGCTGTTGAAGCCTTCAAAATGGGACTTCTTAAGGATTCATTATTCTATGATGATCTTGTTATGACACCTTGCAGGAATTTAGATGAAGTAAGAACTCGAGCACTCAGGTTTATCCGGCTAGAGGATGACAAGAGGATCCAGGAGAGACAAGTAGGATCCTCAAAACAAGATAAGCAAGGATCCTCCTTCAAAAACAACAAGTTCAAATCCTACCATAGAAACGAGAACAAGAATGTGCATGCTGTCGACCAAGAAGAGGATGATGAAGAATATCCTCCAATCTCAGAATATTGTTTTTCCGTTGACAATCACGAACTAATCCTTGCAATGCAGAATCTAGGTGAAAAGGCTAGGTGGCCCAGGAAGAATGATAAACCATCCGGGACTAAAGACAAGTCCAAATGGTGTGCATACCATGAGGATTTCGGCCATCTGACTGAAGATTGCATAGCTTTAAGAAAGGAAATTGGATACCTGCTAAGCAAGGGGCATCTAAAAGAATTGCTGGGGAGAAAAAAGCAAAGGACCCAGGATCCTGAAAGGATCCCCGAAAAAGCCCCAGCACCTCCGGCAAATGCACAAGTGATCAACTTCATATCCGGAGGATCAGACATTTGTGGTACATCCTTTTCAGCGGCCAAAAGACATGCAAAAGAATCAAAAATGGACAATGGAGAAAGGCCTATTAGAACATCAAGTGTTTCAGAAGGGAAAACGATAACCTTTGATGAGGATGATCGCATCAACATCCAGGATCCTCATCATGATAGTTTAGTTATTACTCTCTTTATTTCTAACCATTTTGTCCGCAGGATCCTTATCGATGGAGGGAGCTCAGTGAACATAATCCAGCTTGATGTCTTGAAGAAGATGGGAATCCCAGAATCAGACATCACACCAAGATCCTCCGTGCTTGTAGGATTCAGTGGAGAAACGAAGAAAACTCTGGGGGACATCAAACTCCCAATCTACGTGGAAGGATTACATAATTATCAAAAATTTTGTGTTATTGACTGTTTATCTTGTTGCAACGTTATCCTTGGCAGGCCTTGGATACATGACATGAAAGCAATTCCATCTACCTACCATCAATGTGTGAAGCTCCCTAGCCCATGGGGGATAATCAAGATCGACAGTGACCAGCAAGAAGCTAAGGATTGCTATACCTCATCCATGAAGCCAACCTCGAAACCAAGGGAGCAATAGCAATTACAGTATCCTCCGAGGAACGTCTTGGAGGCAAGGGAACAAGATGTAGATGAAATCCTCTTGGATCCTAGTGATCCTGAATCAAAAATCTATATCGGATCAGGGATCCTTGGCAAAATGAAAGAAGACATGATATCCTTCCTCAAAAGAAGAAAATCCACCTTTGCTTGGAAACATGAAGATATGACAGGTATATCTAAGGATATTATTACTCACAAACTTGGCATTGACAGGTCTATCAAGCCAATCCATCAAAAAAGGAGGAAGTTTGCACCAGAAAGGAATGCCATTATCCAAGAAGAAGTAGAGAGACTACTTCGAGCAGGTATGATCAGAGAGGTAAAGTATCCTAAATGGTTAGCCAATGTGGTTGTTGTCCAAAAGAAAAACGGAAAGTGGAGGGTATGTGTCGATTTCACTGATTTGAATAAGGCATGTCCCAAGGATCCTTTCCCATTACCCCACATTGACTCCATGGTGGATGCAACGGCGGGGCATGAACTGTTAACTTTTATGGATGCATCATCCGGATTCCAACAAATCCAGATGGAACCATCTGACCAAGAGGATACAGCCTTTATGACCCCAACCGGTTTATATTGTTATATTGCCATGCCTTTTGGACTAAGAAATGCAGGTGCAACATATCAAAGGCTGGTAAATATGATGTTCAAAGATCAAATTGGAAAAACTATGGAGGTGTACATAGATGATATGGTGGTCAAGTCAAAGAAAGCTGAGGATCACCTAAGGGACTTGGAAGAAGCATTCGATATCCTTGATAGTTACAACATGAAACTTAATCCTTCAAAATGCCATTTTGGTGTTAAGGCAGGAAAGTTCTTAGGATACATGGTAACCCAGAGGGGCATTGAAGCAAGCCCGGAACAAATCAAAGCATTAATAAATATCAAGTCTCCTGCCAATGCCAAGGATGTTCAAAGACTAACAGGCAGGATAGCAGCTTTGAACAGGTTCATATCGAAATCCTCAGAAAAGTGCAAAGAATTCTACGATATCCTAAGGAAGAATAAGAAGTTCGAATGGACTGAGAAGCATGAGAATGCTTTACAAGCCCTAAAAGAGTATATGTCCTCAGCACCAGCATTAGCAAAACCGGAAAAAGGAGATGTGTTGTCCTTATATCTGGCGGTATCCTCAACCGCTGTAAGTGCTGTCCTTGTTAAGGATCACGAAGGTACACAATATCCTATCTACTATGTAAGTAAAAGTCTACTTGATGCCGAATCCAGGTACTCACACCTCGAAAAAATCATCCTTGCATTAATCATGGCATCCACGAAGTTAAGGCATTATTTTGAAACTCATACTATTATTGTTAAAACTAATTTTCCAATTAAGAATGTCCTCAGGAAACCGGATATGTCAGGGAGAATGGCTAAGTGGGCAGTGAAGCTTAGTGCCCATGATATAAGATACGAACCAAGAACAGCCATTAAATCTCAAGCACTAGCTGACTTTGTGGCTGATTTCAGTAGTGATCTACAAAAGGAAGCAGAATTGGAGGTCCAGCAGCTGGATGAGACCAAGGATCCTTGGATCCTACACACTGACGGATCCTCAAACATCAAAGGCACAGGACTAGGGATCCTACTAAAATCGCCACAGGGGGACATAATACCCCACTCCATAGCCTGTGAGTTCCAAGCAACTAACAATGAGGCTGAGTATGAAGCCTTAATTGCTGGCTTACAGATTGCTAAGGATATGGGGGTAAGATATCTCGAAGTATATGTAGATTCATTATTGATCACCAATCACTTTAATGGATCCTATGCTGTTAAAGGTGAAAAACTAACCAAATATTTAGAAATAGTCAAAGAATTGGCACTTTCTTTTGTTTCTTTTAGCCTAACACAGGTACCAAGGGAGGATAACACGGAAGCTGATGCATTGGCCAACCTAGGATCATCCTTAAAAATTCCAGAAGATATAAGTATCCCTATCATCCATATCCTGGCTCCTGCTATTGAAAACCAAGTAGCCATGGAAATAGAAGAGGATACTGCAGTAATCCCTAGTGAAGAAGCTCGATCTTATTCAGGATCATGGATCCCACCAATCATGAAATACTTGCAAAACGGAGAGATCCCAATGGGAGAAAATCCTAGAGCTTTCAGGATCAAGGTATCTCAATTTACAATCCTAAATAATATGCTATATAAACGATCCCTTGCAGGACCATATTTAAGATGTATTGAAGATCCTGAAATCGAAGAAGTATTGAGAGACTTCCATGAAGGAGATTGTGGAAACCACACTGGGGGCAGGGCATTATTCTCAAGGATCCTTAGAACAGGATACTACTGGCCAACCATGAAAAGGGATGCTGTAGAGTATGCTAAGAAATGTGATCCTTGCCAAAGACATAGCAATATCCTTCACCAACCAGCTGAATTACTACACCCCATACCATCCTCTTGGCCATTCATGAGATGGGGAATGGATATAGTTGGCAAGCTCCCTAAAGCACCTGGTGGAAAAGTATTTATGCTTGCCATGACTGACTATTTTTCCAAGTGGATAGAAGCTGAAGCCTTCGCTCAAGTCAGAGAAAAGGAAGTCATATCCTTCATTAAAAGAAACATTATAACCAGATTTGGCATCCCCTCTGAAATTATATGTGATAATGGTTCTCAATTCATTGGAAGGAGAACCACTAACTTTTGTGACAGTTGGGGAATCAAGATGATAACATCAACACCAGTTCATCCACAAGCCAATGGTCAAGCAGAATCATCCAATAAGATCATCATCAACAATCTGAAGAAAAAGCTAGGATCCAAGAAAGGGAAATGGGCAGAAGAATTGCCTTATGTGCTATGGGCTGATAGGACAACTCCCAAAAACGCCACTGGTCAAACACCTTTCTCTTTAGTATTTGGGGCAGAAGCAGTAATCCCAACAGAAATGGTGATCCCAACTGCTAGAACAAGTGCTCGTGATCCTGAAGAAAATGCTGCAACTCTAGCCCAGGATTTGGATACTATTGAGGAAATCAGGGATCTAGCCAGAATAAGGATGGCAAGCTACCAACAAAGAATGGCTGGTGCCTACAACAAAAATGTCAGGATAAGGAAGTTCCAAGTCGGAGATATGGTATTAAGAAAAGCATTTCAAAATACTATTAATCCTGCTGACGGGAAGCTAGCACCAAAATGGGAAGGTCCCTACTTAATTGAAGCCGAAGCAGGAAAGGGGGCATACAGGCTGCTAACCATGGAAGGGAACTTGTTGCCAAGAGCATGGAATGCTGTTCACTTAAAGAAATATTTCATGTGAACAGGATCCTTCATGCATGAGATCCTTACATTGGAGTATCCTTGAAGGATCCCGGTGCCATTTATGATCCTTACTCTGGTAATATGCTTATCCTAGAAACTATTGCATTTTCTTACTTTTTGCCTAAGGATAAGGATCATGTATCCTTCATCCTCTACTCACAAACCATTCGAGTTATGATAGTTCAGGTATCTTCAGCAAATCGTCAAAGATCTCCAAAAGCACCACAGATCCTTGGGTACAACCCCAGTTATCCTTGGGATTATCCCCAGTTTCCGCCAGCAGCGCACGATGATCCTGATATAGTTCATGTCTTTGGGATCAGTACCCATTTTCGGGGCTGGCGACCTCATCGTACTGGCTATACTTGGGATCCTACGTATAATGGTGGACGCACCATACATCCGTTCCTAAGGTTTCTAACGTTTTCACGTTAGCTAAGGTTTTGACATTTTCATGTCACTAAAGTTTGGATAGTTGCCAGAAAGGGCCATACTCCAGTTTACATACGATCCTTTGGGCTTGTCCCCAGTTATCCTTTGGGCTTGTCCCCAGTGATCCTCCGGGATCATCCCCAGTTATCCTTTGGGCTTGTCCCCAGTGATCCTCCGGGATCATTCTCAGTTATCCTTTGGGCTTGTCCCCAGTTACTAACTTATCTTTTATATTGGCTTAGTCCCAAGTTATATTCCATTTTTTCAGGTTTTCGAAGTTAAACGATTAAGGATCCTTAATCCTTATTATCCATTAAAGTTTTACCTACGGTTGTTCCGATTAAGGGTTAGGATCCAAACTTGGATCCTCAGGTATGATCCTTAACTACTTTTAATTTCATTATTCATTTGAATAACCTTTAGACCTTGACAACTGAACCTATGATCCTTAAAATAAACTATCTTGGAAACTTTCGATTATAGGATATCTGATCCAGGATCATATCCTAAATTTCTTAAACATAATTTGCTCAACTTTTCAAACAAACATGTGTCAAAACAATTGAAAATCAAAAAGGATAATAACACAAGATAAGCGACAAAAGTTTAAGATTTTATTTATTAAACAAAAGGATCTTTAACCCTTTCAGAAAGTTGTCAAAATTACCTACCCAAAGCTTCTACCAGCAATACGTGGCCCGTCCGCTGGGGTAGGTAAAGGGTGTCCATGATAATAGGTTCAAAAGTATTGCAGGGAAATTAAAAGGCGGCAGGATCACAACGGCTTCATCCCCCAAACAGAGGATCCCTCCACCATGTGTAATCCTACCTATTGTTCAAAGGATCCAGGATCCTTAACCCTAAGAAACTATTGTCCAGAGATTACAAACCATAATTGTTTCAAACATCAACAACCACAAAAAAACCACTGCCAAACCTAAAAAATTGGGCTCCGGCCTAGTCTCAAAATATCCATCATCGCCCAATCATGCAGCCTACACCTTCGCTGCTTCATCACCACCAGCACCTCCACCTTGATCCTTCTCAACATCACCTCCCTCCAGCATTGGGATATCCTCAGCATCATCGTCATCTTCCAACTCTGCTAGCCTTGCCTTCCAGCCTTCAACATCCCATGTGCTCCTGTCAAAGGAAGGATCCTGAGCCTCCTTAGCCATCTGCAGTTGTATCTTGTACATGGTTACCGCAGCAGAGACCTTAGCGTCTTGGGTAATGTCATGCTTCTCATAATCAAACTTGATCAACGCTTTAACAGCCTCATCTTTGACTGCCCGGATCTCCTTCTCGAGATCGGCAATTTTAAGATCCTTCAGCCCACACGTCTGTTGAAGGTCAGCAATTTGACGATCCTGATCCTCAACCTGATTGACGTAAGTCTCCATTTCGGAGAATTTCTAAAGAAGACAACAGGAAAGCAACATCAGACACATGTGATCCTCGGACTTATCGAAGATAATTAACAGGGGCAGTGATCCTAACCTCATCAAAATAGTCAAGGAATTGCTGACGGAGAAGAGGAAATCCTTGAAGGTCATCTGAAGCCTTCCTCTTTTTCCCTTTGCCTCGGGCAGGTGCTTTAGGGGCTGAGACTGAAGGGCTGGCAGCAGGAGCCTTCTTCTTCTTAGAAGACGTGACATTGGCAAGGTCACTTATCCCAAACATGGAGGCAGATTTAACAGACCTGGCAAATTTTCCAGCACCTACACAATTCAAAAAACAAGATAAGTCTCCTTGATAAATTAAATACTTTCACATAGAACTTATTTTTTATGAGGATACTTACTTGACATTGTGACAGACGCAGAGGATATCTCTTGAGAGTCTTGGATAATAATCTGGAAGCTTCGAACTTCAGGATCAAGCTTCTTGAAAGCTAACACTCTCTCTTTGGCAGCAGGGGTCAACTTTAAGTGAGCAACGGAGATAGCTGCATAAAAAAAGAAAAGACATCAGTGATCCTCATCATATGAGACAGAACTGATAGTGATCCTTCGAGGATCCTCTATCCTACCATGAGTGGCCCATTCCTTGGGCAGATCCTTCCCATCCGGGATGGAATCCCTCTTAACAAAGAAAAATCGACGTTTCCAGTTGGTATCATTCTTGGTCACTTTGAAAATAGGGTGATCCTCCCCAGCTTTCCGTTTCAGCAGATACCGGTGGGAACCAAACGTAGTAAGATCATAAAGCTCGGCCAGCTCTGCCATCCCCAGATCAATCCCTTCTTGCTCGATGATCCTCTCGAAGGTATATAGAACCCTCCAGATCATCGGCATAGCTTGGATATATGAGATGCCGGTAAGAGAAAAGAAAGATTGGGTGAACATCGGAAAAGGATATGAATACCCAATGAGGAAGGGAGTAGCAGGAAAAGCCACCCAGACATCTGAGACAAGATCACTCAAAGCAGTAGGATCGAAGGGTTTGAAAACAACATTCGCTGGGAAACAATGGCGAATCTTGTCTATGTGGACATCAGTAAAGCAGCATCTCTCCACAAGAGAATCCTTGATAATTCCCTGGCTCTTTAAGGGACTCTCCTCCTTGGGACTCTTGTGCGGAGAATTACGGAGCAGCATATTTGAACAAAAAAAACAGAGTAAAAGCAAGAAAGAACAGAGCAAAGAAGAGAAAGAAGAAAATGATACCTGATCAAAGCCTTCGGTGACGATTATAAAGGGAGATACTTCGAATTTAAATACAAAGTGATCCTAACCCTATCTCCTATTTATAATGATGATTCGCAGGGATTGTCACATCAGTGACGTAAATATCATAACGGCTAGTCCATGTGCAACGGCTAGTAAATCGGAATCGTCCGTTAGAGATAAGCTCAAAACAAAATATAACTCATCCATTTACATTTAACTCCTTATATTTTGGGGGCAATTGTTAGGGCTGGATTTTTACTATGAATGATCCTTATACGTGATCCTAACCAGTGATCCTTATTTCTTTGGCAGGCAGTGATCCTCAGCCGGACCTCAGGATCAGGATCACGGGACATTGAGGTGATCCTTATACTAACGGTCATTTTCGATTACTACAATATTATTTTGCAGGAATATCTAGCAGGATATGCCCTACATATCATGATCCAGGGACGCGCTTTTACAAATATGGCAAGAGCTGAATTGAAGATGAACGTTGTGCCGGATATGGAAACATGGCTTGATCTAAGGGCAGCAATTTAGGCTAGATTATCTTTATTTCTAAAGGGGTAATGAGCTGATTAGTGGTCTATCTACCTAAAATAAGTTACCTACACATGTATAAATACCCATCTTCCTCATTCGGAAGAACACACACAACATACGACACAACTCTCAACACTTAGACACTCAGTGATCCTTGTACTCAGCTCATTATCATCCGAAGTTGTAACTACATTTTTATTATATTGAAGTTGGTGAGCGGTAGTTGCCATCACCCGAGGTTTTTTATGCCGGAGATCATACATTGATCAAGGGCTTTTTCCTCGTATAAATCATTGTGTCTTTGTATCTTTATCACAGAAGTGATCCTTTACATTCATAGCTAACCAAGCATCATACCCCATTTACATAAAGTTTGGTTACATTATCCTTGTGTGATTTTTGACCAAAACAGTTACATATCCTGTATCCTGCAACGGATCCTCAGCATAAGGAAGTAGCAAGTATTCAAGATCCTGAAGTGGTGTATCCTGAAGAGGATCCTAAATCCTGGACAACTCCAATTATGAGATATCTCAAGGAAGGACATATCCCCGAAAATGAAAATCCTAAGGCATTTAGGATGAAGGTATCACGATTCACTATTATAAATAATATTTTATACAAGAAATCTCTTGCAGGACCATACTTGAGATGCTTGAAGGATCCTGAAGCCAAAGAAGTACTTCAGGATATACATGAAGGGGATTGTGGTAACCATACCGGGGGCAGGTCATTATTTTCAAAAGTGTTGAGGACAGGATATTATTGGCCAACAATGAGAAAAGATGCTGCAGAATATGCTCGAAGATGTGATGCATGTCAGAGGCATAGTAACATATTGCATCAACCAGCTGAACCACTATATCCTGTAGCATCCCCTTGGCCGTTCATGAAATGGGGGATGGATATAGTAGGGAAGTTACCGAAAGCTCCGGGAGGAAAAGTCTTTATGCTGGCAATGACGGATTATTTCTCTAAGTGGGTTGAAGCTGAAGCATTTGTTCAAGTTAGAGACCAAGAAGTGGTATCCTTCATAAAGAGGAATATCCTGACCAGGTTTGGAGTACCAGCTGAAATCATTTGTGATAATGGGTCCCAGTTTATAAGCAGAAGGACTACCGATTTTTGCAAGAGTTGGGGAATCAAAATGATAACGTCTACTCCGGTGCATCCTCAAGCAAATGGACAAGCTGAATCTTCAAACAAGATAATAGTGAATAACTTGAAGAAGAGACTTGGAGCCAAAAAAGGAAGATGGGCAGAGGAATTACCTTTGTGTTATGGGCTGACAGGACAACGGTAAAAAATGCAACCGGCCAAACCCCATTCTCCTTAGTATTCGGAGCAGAAGCAGTAATTCCAACGGAAATGGTGATACCTACTGCAAGATCTCTCCTACAGAATCCTGAACAGAATCCTGAAACCTTATGTCAAGATTTGGATACCATAGACGAAAAAAGAGATGCAGCAAGGCTAAGGATGGCAGCATATCAACAAAGAATGTCCAGAGCATATAACAAGAACATAAGGACTAGGAGATTTCAAGTTGGTGATTGGGTGCTAAGAAAGGCTTTTCAGAATACTACTAATCCTGTCGATGGTAAGTTAGCTCCGAAATGGGAAGGACCATACGAAGTTGAATCAGACGCAGGGAAAGGAGCATACAGACTCAAGAATATGGAAGGGGATATGCTACCAAGGTCTTGGAATGCTATACACCTAAAGCTCTATTTCAAGTAAGAATAGAATTTAATTTCTATCCCAGAATGGTATGTATTCTATCTCTTTTAAATATATTTGTTTATTATCTTGAACACAATACTGACTTAGGCATCAGAGGGGTGTTAGCCAAGCTAACACCCACCTTAGTTCACAATTGTTCTGCAGCATATGCTCCAGGATATAGCTCCAGGATGTATACTCAGGATAACTCGGAAGATTAGAGGATTGGCCCCCTCTCTCACGTTTAAGGGATACTGATCCCTTCACAGGTTTAAAGGTATTCACCTTTCTCCCGAATTGGGTTTAAACACCCCGCCTGGAGCGCAAGTTATCCAGGGATAGTTCAAGGTGGCGGGACCAGTTCATGTAAAAGTGGCTGACAATTTCGTTACTGTTGGCTATACCCTGGATCCTCAAGGTATATGAGGATTGATCACCCTCTCTCACGAAAGGGTATTTTCATACTCTCTAAGGTTTAAAGGTTTTCACCTTTCTAAGTCTTGGAGTTTATACACTCCCGCCTGTAGCGCATGAAACTCAGGGTTTATCCCCAGTATACTAAGAGTTCATTTCAAGATATCAAGGGTTTTGCCCTGGGGTATTTGGAATTCATTCGAGTCAAAATATGAATACATTTGTGTTTCTATGTTAAGCACAAGGTACATACGTTATACTATTCAAAGGATGGATTCAAGTTTATAAGTATGCATTGGGGACAAGCTTATAATGGAGAATTGAAACTGATTCACTAAGAATCTCTGGTATGATCTTTCCTTTTTATTTAGACAACTAATAGGTTGTATTTTAATATCTTTATCAGCATATCTTTCAGGATATCTACCGGGATACGTCTATAATATATTCCCAAAAATGTTTGAACAAAACAATTTTCACAAGAGAAATTTATAACAACAATAATAAAGACTAAAGAGGAGTTATATTATTAACATACCAAAAGATGTGCTCTTAGTTTCACCTAATAACAAGGCCCATCCACTAAGAGCACTAATAGTTCATTACCATATTTACCCAACAAATGAAGGCTTCATCTCAAACCGAGACCCATCTACCTCCAACTGTTGTATTGTTCAAAATAAACCATACTAACTGATGACCAAGGGATTCGTCCTGAAACTCAGGATCCCTCCACCTTTGGCCATCATATTGTCTACGTGCAGGAAATTGAAATTGTTCAACAAACAAGAAAAGTAAATTGTTCAAGACATCAACCATTAAACCTAAAAAAGTGGGCTCCGGCCTAGGCATCAATATCCATCATCGCCCACTCAGCTGCCCTCACACAGCGGCATCCTCTCCTGCTTTCCCCGGCTTCTCAGCACCAGCATCCTCACCAGCATCCTGTCCAGCATCCTCACCAGCATCCGCTCCGGCATCCTTCTTGTCTCCAGCCTGGTCCGCCACCTCTGCTGACTTGGAAGACTCACCGGCTTCAGATGGAAGTGGCACAGCTTTGCCTCCGAGCTCCTTCAACTTGGCCACCCAGGATTCAATTGGCCAAGATGGACAAACAAGACCCGTCTCCTTGGCCTCGTAGGCCATCTTGATGCGTGCTTGTAGCAGGGAGACGATAGCAGAAGTCTTGATTCCCTCCCGGAAACTGATCATGGCTTGATCATGATCCATTTGAACGGTGGCAAGTTTGACCTCAGCTTCTTGGGTGGCCTTCTTCAGCAAGCTTTCGTAGTGTCGGCTCTTCGCTTCAGCGATGGCACCTTGGTCAGCAACGGTGCTTTCAAGCTGTTTGATCCTGGCTTCATGGAGTGCAACAGTACCACATGCATCATTATACAAGTGGAGCAAATGTTGGAGGCCCTGCACATCAATAACAGGTACAAGTTAGGTTATATATCTATAATGACTAAGATATCCTATCAGGATATCCTGTTAGGATATCCGGGCAGGATATATGTGCAGGATATACGTGCAGAATATGTGTCAGGATATTACCTTGTTGAGGAAGGATGTCATTGGCTCTAAGGAATCAGTGAAGCTGAGTTCGTCATAGAAGAACCCTTCTGAGCTTGGAGCACTGACTTCAAGACCCTTCCTCTTTTTCGCTATGGAAGCACGAGTCCGTGGGTTGGCCTTGGGAGCTGGAAGTGGCTTGGAGCTAGTGGCAGCAGGAGCCTCCTTCTTGACTATGGTGGGAGTCGGATAGCTGTCAAGTTCGTCAAGGTCTAGATAGACTGGAACTTTGCTGGAATCTGCACACAGGGAGTAAAATTCTAAACCTTTCCTAAAAATATCAAATAAAAACATGTATGTACAGGATATCTTGCAGGATCCTTACCAGACATGTTTGCGCTTGAAAGAGGGCTTGGAGTTGGTGGAGATGGGTTGAAACTTCTCTCTGCCTCTGGAAGGAGCCTGATGGCGTCTATTCTTTTTTGAGAATCTGCAAGGGGAGGTGCTAGCTTCCTAAAATCAGCTGTACAAGAAAACGACAAAGTCAGTTCAGGATATAAAGCAGGATAACAAGCAGGATCATCTTTAAACCCTAAATCCTACCTTTCTTCAACCAATTCACCGGATAATCCGCTCCACCAGGGATTGAATCTCTTTTTACAAAAAAGAATTTGGATTTCCATTCCTCTTCATTCCTGGTGGCTCGGAGGATCAATGGGTCACTGGAGGTAGAATAAAACAAGAACCGACAAGAGCCGTGGCACCTAAGTCGGTATGCTAGAGGGAGGTCATTAACAGAAAGATCAGGGACATGGTTGTTCTTGATTTGATCAAGAACAGACAAGACTCGCCAAAGCATTGGCATTGTCTGACTGAAGCAGATCTTTGTGACATTAAAGAACTCAGTGATGAAATCCGAGAAAGGAAATTGCAACCCTAAGGTGAAAGGAAAGGCATTAAAACACAACCACTCGTTAGAAACCATGTCTGATCGGATTTCCCGATCAAACGGCCGGAACAAGGTCCCTTTTGGGAAGATGCCGGAGGTTTTAAAGGCTGACAAGTGTGCACCGTCGAAGGTACATATTTCTTTCTCCGGATCCTAGAGAATATTTTGGTGGATGAACGTGGGAGCAGAGTCGCCGGAACTAGATCTTGTCTGCCTTGCCATATTATCACCGGAATATTGGGGAGAATGAAAAATGGAGTTGAGAGAGAAATGTTTACCTTTTTTCTCCGGTAAAGGTTAAATGAAGATGAGGATGAGAAGATATAGGGTATGATGAGTAAATATAGGCCGGGTGGTTGAAGGCTGTCACATCAATGGTCTTATCTCTTAATTGCCTCGGCCATTGTGAAAAATGTAACCGTTAGGATATCAAACGGTAACATTTTTGGGGACAATTGTTATGGGTGAAATTCTGAGCCCATATCCTGGAAAATATCTTGATATATATCTTGTTTATATTGTATCTGTTTACATCCGGGATGCTGATTCAGGATATTGGTAACATCCTGAATGGTATCCTCAGGATCACTAACAGATTAAATGCAGGTACGTGGGTTAGAAGCTAGCAACGTTCATGAAGACCTTTTCTACTGAAGACTCGATCCAAGTCGTTCACAAGAAGCCGTTGAAGCCGCATTACTCGGTCTACAACGTTCACATTGGAATATTCGGAGCATCCCATGTTTATAGGAATTTTAATTTACATTTCGTTACTATAAATAGGTGGGTATATCAGATCAACTAGGACATCACAATCACACTCTCTACACTCTAACACTTGCTCTCTCGCAACTCTCACACAAATTGTAACACTTAGCGATCTGATCTATATCCTGCACTGTATCCTGAAGTTTAAAGCAATAAGAAGAACTAGGCAGCTGCGATTGTCAGCTCCCGAGGTTTTATGCCGGCGATCTAGATTGATCAAGGGCTTTCCTCGTACATCTCGTGTCATTTACTTTACCTTTTTGCTCATTGTTTAATCGTAGATACAGCTCAATATCCTGAGCCGTATCCTGAACACTGTTTTTCCAAAGAACATAACCAACATATTTTCAACACATTTTTCAGCACACTACCTCACTTAACTAATTTGATCACTTAATTGCTTCGGTAATTTTTGACCAAAACAAACACCACGCCATGATTCAAGTCATGGTTTTTTATCTGGAATCCCAAGCAACCTTCTATGAATATAACACCATACAACTTAATAGAACCCGTTTCATACCAAACATTATATAAAACAAACCTAATCAAATAACTCATGTTTTTTCATGAAAAAAAATATAGATGAAATCCATGAAAACACAGTAAGTTTTATTGTATATTTTTCCTCAACGCAATCTGTATATAAACGACACCATACAAACAATTGTTTTATGCAATAAAACACCACACATGAACCTGTATCGCTTTCTTCCATTTGTGATTTTCGTAATGAAAAAATTGCTCCAAAATTGCAGAGAAAAAAAATACTTTTGAACCTGAATTAATGAACGAAGATGATATAATACTAGTTAATGATTGATTCTGATGATATAATCTCCTAAATTAACTCCAAAACAGTTACACACAATTAATTGATAAAAAAGGTAAATTACTAATGTACCCTTTTGAATTAATTAAGATAAAGGACACTTGTCATCGCCAAATTATTTCTCACACTTCTTACAAAAGTAAGACTTTGTACAGGATCCTTTACCTATAAACATATTTCATCCACTCACATTCCCTCTCTATCTCCAGATTCACTCTCTCTCTCTCTCTCTCTTTCTCTAAATATATATATAGGGTCGGGATTTGGAGAAAACGGTACAAAGTGTGAGAACGGTGAGAACGTTTATCGATCGTCCGATTAAAACAATCTATGGACTAGATTGGCGCGGTGGCGTTTTCGTAAATAACATCAATTTTCTTACGTGGATGCGTCTCATTAAGGGTAAAAGCGTCTTTACACCTCTATACCAAAACGTCATATTGATGAATACAACGCCATAACGGACCAAAACACATCGCTATATAAACAAAAAACATCCCAAACATAAAAAACACACCCCCCAGAACCTGAAACGCCATATTTTCTACTATATGCCATTAAACTTACAAACGCCAAAATCCCCAAAACATCAAACACAACTACTCAAAAACGCCATATTTTCTACGGTTCTTTCAGACACACTATTCCCTTAGTAAAACGCCAAAAATGGCAAATATCATTTCTTGTATATTCAAATATTTTTCTACGCCAAAGATTCGAATAATGCATTTTTCCCTGAGGTGCTGTGACTCAAATAACATTTTACTGCATGATATGGACAAATGATAAACAAAAAAAAATGCTAGGGTCAGACTTATGTCATTTTCTGTGTTTTGTTCTTGATAAATATTATAATGGCATGAAAAGACAAATGATACTAATGAGTTGTTTGAAGATACATATTCAAACAAAAAGCTCATGTCATTTTGTCTTCCCAAACGGCCACAAAAACACAACAGGGCTAAGCCAAACCGCCAGTGAACATGTTTCAAAGAAGAAATAGACTGACGACAAAGAAGATTTAAAAGACGAATTGTTTCTATTTTAAATTTTTTATTTTCTTTTCTGTTGGTTGTTATGTATTTTTCAACTTAGAATAAAAAATAACATTGTACTAATAAAACGCCAAGACAGTCATAAATATTGTGAAAACGCCATAATGCAATAAAATGCCAAAACTACCAACCTATAATAAAAGTAATTTACAGAAGTATTATTAAAAGCTAAAAATGAAAAAAAAGAACACACTAAAAACTACTTAAAGCCACTAAAAAACGCCATATTTGGAAGATGGAATGTCTAAGACCATAAAAACTCATAAAAACCTCCACAAAAACAGTAAAAAATAAACACAGTAAAATGAAAAGACGGCTACTTTATTAATATTATTTATTATAAAATAAAAATCGCGCCTAAACTACGCGCCAAAAACATCCTATAAGAGATACGCCTGCACAATCAACTTATCACACCACCAAAAAAATAAACGCCATCTTTCCAATAAACCATTCACTTAAAATCGCTAAAAAAGATACTTAAAAAAGCCACAGATGCGGAAACTCATTTCTTCTATATTGAGTATTGTTCTGAATGAAGATTCACTGAATGGATTCTCCTCTGAGGTAGGTATCACTATAAGCTTTTGCTGAATGAGATGGACAAATTTTCATGAAAAAACGAAGAAAAAAAAGACTTTTACCCCTTAATGAAGATGAGCGTTATGAAGGAAAATAAGGATCTACATAAGGTATTCAAGACAGGTTTAAGCCAAAATGGGTTAAAGTAGAAGAGTCTGATGACAGTTAAGATTTAGAAGAGAAATTAGATTGTAATTTTTATTTTATTTTTTCAATTTCTATTGTTTGTTATCTGATTCTTTGATTTTATTATCTAAATATCTACAAAAAAAATTAATATAAAACGCCAAAAACACCAAAACGAATGATAGCTTGAAACCTGAGAGAACGGATGCTAGTTAAGCACGATGTTGCTATAAAACGCCAAAAACGCCAAACAAGGTATTACTGAAAAATCAACACTATTTCACCTATGAAATTGAACGAAAACAGAAATTGCTAAACAGTAAAATTAAGAGACGGTAACATTATTACCAAACATTTATTATATTAAAAGCCACTACATGAAAAACTGAATTTATTTATCTTTTCAAAATGCCATAATTGAATGTCAAATTATAGACCTGTATCATACTTGATATAATAAACATCAAGAAAACTACTGATGTTTTTTAAATCATAGACATGCATCCGGATTTAAAAAACAATAAAAACGCCAAAACATACCTAAACGCAAAAATATTTACTATCATCCTGATATACAAACAATAAAACGCGGCGTATTTATTAAACGCCAAAAAATGGAAACGGGATGTGAGACGCGTTTAAAAAAAGAAATATGAAAGGACAAAAAGCCCCTCCGCCCTTCTCTAAGCGACGTGACACGTGTTGGGCCAGGAAGCGTTCTCACCGTTCTCACACTTTCTACCGTTTTATCATGATCCCGTTTCTATATATATATATATGCCTAATCATTTTCTCTCTCAACAAAACAACCACCACCATCACCACCCCACCTCCATCAACACCACAGCACCACCACCATTGTAGCCCCTCCTTATCCCCTTCAAAATACATATCCTTCATATCCCAAACCCTAACCCCACAATTGCCTCCTATCCCCTGTCCCCTCCAAAACCCTAACAACCCAATCTGCATCTCCCTAAGCAACCGGAATTTAAGACTCGAAGGCCGGTTCGGATGCACGGCGACCTTAACCGGTAACCTAAACATCCATCTACCTCCAACGGAGCCTATAAACTCCGACAACGCCTGTTTGACTTCATTCACCGTTTCCGGTCTAAATACTACATCATGTAATCTAACCGGTTTCCGGCGGCGTTAACTAGAGAATTGCCTCGGCGGTAGTATTAGTACTTTCGTCTACCGATGATTAATCATAGAAGCGATCGAAGACCATAAGTGGTTTGCTGGTGGTAGGGGTGTTATCGTAATCTTGTTGTTCAAGGGTATGATATAAGGGGATAACAAAACAGCGTATTCGTTAACTAACTAATGTTATAAGTTTTAACTAACTAATGTAATATTCTAAGGGGGACGGGGAGCCCCGTGATATCATTTTGTTCACGCGTGGATGAACGTGGAACACCGCCGCCGGCGTATAATATCACATGTGGTGGCAGATAAGCGCGATGGCCATGACACGTGGAGAACTTGATTTTTTGAACGTTGTTTGAATATGAACGTTGGGTTTTGACCGTTGTGTGGGAGCCGTTTGGATTAAAAAAAAACTTAAACACACACTATATATATCACACATTCTACATAAATTTATACCATTTCCCCACACAAAAACATAAATATATATCACACATTCTACATATTTCACAAATGGAATTTCCTACGGATTCGTTTCTCATGGACCCCGATAACGATAGCCAAACGTCTTCCGACAATGAGATGCTTGAATTATTCGAGAAGGTGTATAACGAACTTGAAGCAACTTCAAGCCGCCCAAAGAAGAAAATGGTGGATCGTGATCGTATACATGCCAACGAAGTGTTAATTAAGAATTATTTTGTGGAGAATCTGGTCTATAATGCCGAAACGTTTAGAGGTCGGTTTCGTATACCAAAAGATTTATTTTTAAAGATTGTTGGAGACATCGAAGCAAGCGAAGAATTTCAAGAAAGTTATGACGGGAGAGGCAAACGAAGTTTCACACCGATACAAAAATGCACATCCGCCATTCGCCAACTAGCGACAGGTAACCCTCCCAATCAATATGATAAATATTTAGCTATGTCGGACAGAACTTCACGTGAATGTTTGCAATTCTTTTGTAACAAGACCATTAAATTGTATGGTAAAGAGTTTCTACATAAACCAACGAGACACGACATCGCACGTATTTATGTCGCGCATGAGGCTAGATGGCATTTCCAGGGATGCTCGGTAACATCGATTGTACACATATTGAATGGGGAAATTGTCCAAGAGAGTTGCGAGGGGCGTATGTTAGGGGTGACATCAAAAGACAAACCATCATAGTTGAAGCGGGACGTCGAATTACTTATGGTTTTGGCATTCATATTTTGGTGCTCCAAGTTCAAACAACGACATCAATGTTTTGTATACATCGCCGTTGTTTCAAAGCGTAACAGATGGTAGCATATCTTTCTGCCCATTTTTTTGTTAGTAGAAGTTATTACAGACGATGCTTTCTTCTTATGGATGGTAGTACCCATCATGGTCTGTTTTTGTGAAAGCTCCTTCATTTTCTGTCGAGGTTAAAGAAAAGATGTTCAAGAGGTTGCAAGAATCGACAAGAAAAGATGTTGAGATCGAGGGCTTTTGGTGTTTTAAAGGATAGATGAGACATACTAAACCGACCGGTACATAGCATAGTATATGCATGTGATATTCGCTAATTTACACATCTTTTAGTTCCCCGTTTTACCCCTATTTTATGCGTTTTCGGCCGTAAAACCGTCATTCGGATACTTAATTATCTACACTTTTGTTTACAGGGCTAAAACAGCATGCCAGACAAGATGATAGCGAAAACGAGGACTTTCCGGACAAAACGACGAAGCTGCGAACCTTCTGTTAGAAAACTGACCTGGGCGTGTGGCACGGTCGTGCGACCTGATGCACGACCGTGCATCTCCGATATATCATGAAAGGCCCGGCAGTGAACGAGGGTGCAACTCCGCGTGCAGGGCATTGAAGGCCAACCAGGGAATGCACGGTCGTTCCATATCTTGCACCCCGTGCGGATCCGATGATCCAGCCAACCTCGGAACTGAATGACCAGTGCGACCAGGCGTGCAACGAGATCCCAGAATGGCACGGTCGTGCCATATGACGAACGGGCGTGCGTGACCGAAGACCAGTCAACTCTGCTGATGGCATGCAGTATGGTGGACCATGCCCAATAATTGCTTAAAGTGCACGGTCGTGCCACAGGAAGAACGACCGTGCAACATCGAAAAAATATAAAGACAGAACAGAAACATTCTGTTAGACATTCTGGAATTTTGAGAGCTTCACAGGCGATTTTACAGGCTCCGGAGGCTTTGCTTTTGACCCGGATTCAAGCCACATTGTTCGGTTTAGCTCGATTACTATCCGGATTCTCATTCTTATGCTTGTTTATGGTTTGGTTTCTTGAATATTTCCATACTTTTGTCAAGTTTCAAGCATTTAGATTGATTATTTATGTATTATTGTAGCCTTTGGGCAAAAACACAACAATCCCTTGCTTGATTATAACCATTAGTATGTTAACCTTTGTTTGTAATGACATTATGAAGTATTTTCTATGATTATCTTTGATGATTAGTTTGCAACCTTGTTATTGATATTGATTTCTTGATTATAAATAATTGTGTTGGATGATTGGTGCTTGGTTAGTTAAGATAGTTGAAAAATGAAGCTTAATTAATCATGTATTAGTAAACTTTTAATTTGGTTAACTAGTTTAACTTGGTTAAAATGTGGGCACCATGATACTAGAAATGGTTAGTGGTTTAATAAAATGTAATTATTGTTAATCAAGAAAGCTTGCCCTCACGGAAGGACTCTAACGGGTTAGATGGTGTTGTTATGAATTCTTGCCATGATTTGTTAGCTTAGTTAGTAGTTTCGGCCAAAATTGCTATCTTGGTGAATTTATGCGCAAGATTTGTAAAATGAACTCGGTTGTGATTTAATCTAGTTTATGCTTGTTTCGGTGGTTGCATTGTGTTTATCGGTGTTGCTTTCCTTGATTAAGTGAGGTTAGAAAAATCCTAACGGATGACTAACTTATTTTTAGGAGATTTGCATAGACATTTATCAATTGCACGTTAAAAAAAGATTTTAGGTGGTTAAAGTGTGTTTATCGTTTTAACTTTCCGAATGATTGTCATGTTAGGATTCCCGAAAGGGATACTAATTGTCTTAAATTGGAAAATTGACCAAATGCTTCTAGTGCCAAACCGACTTAGTTGATATGCTGTGGTTGTGTATTAAGCAAGGCTATTTATATATAATCTACTATGTTTTATAAATATTTGTTTATGCTTACTTTAGTTTAATTAAAAACCAAACAACTTATGTTTTTACCGGTAATTTAGTGACAAAGGTCTAGTATTATTTCTCCGCCCATTTCTGTGGATCGATACTTGGTTCTTACCGAGACTTTATTACATACATGACGGGGTACACTTGCCTCTTTCGTGTGTGTTTTGATGTAAAAGTAATAATCACTTTTATAAATTTAAAACCAAATCGTGTGTAATTTCATTGTAAAAATATGTGTAGTCGCGCATACGTCAGCATGTATCATATTGCATAATATGCTAATAAAAGAAGACGGGCGTGCAATATCTCCAGATTGGGTGTCAGGTCCTCCTACACAAGTCCCCTTTCCCAAAAATGGCCAACAAGACTTGCGTAATGAAGAAATTCGCTTTCGGTTGAGATACGATTTAATTGAACTTGTAGGTTCTTTAGGTTTGGAATTTTTGGATTCGGACGAGGAGTAGGTTTTCTTTATGTAAGTTTTTATTTTTATATGTTTATTTTTAAGTTGTAATCTAAAATTCTTCTAGTAATATTGTTTTTTATTTAAATGAAATTTATAATTTTATTGTATTATTGTTAATTTATAATTTAAAAATTATAAAAAAACCATAACTAGTGATGGACATTTCCACTAAAATCCATCAATAGTGATGGAAGAATGTTTGATAAGATGACGAAACTTGATTAGATGTTGTGAGTGATGGAATTTTGCCCCTACCAGGGGCGGACCCACATAGAGTGGGGTGGGGTTCCCGGACCCCAATGTTTTTAAAAAAAAATAGTAGATTTGGTATATTAAATTGTATAAGGACCACATAAATACAATTAGATGGACGCTATAGAAAGAAAAGGAAACTTGGTGTAGTGGTAAATCCCTTTCTTTACCATCAAGAAGTGATGGGTTCAATCCTTGTATCAGTTGTTTTTCTTGTTTTTTTTTTAAATCTAGTTCAAACCTCGCTATGACCCGACCCGAATGAGGACCAACCCGAAAAATTTAACGGTTTGTTATGAAAATTTCGGACACCGAAAAAAAGGGACCTCAATAAAAAAAATTCTGGATCCGGCACTGTCCCGTACGCCATCCCCTCGTTTATTCTTTTCTTTCACACTAGTATAAATTTACCACCTTACCAAATTTAAAAACCATCAAAATTTCAAAATAAAGTATGGCAGCAATCGACACCCCCCTGACCTTCACCGTCCGGAGACGTGCACCGGAGCTCATAGTTCCGGCAAAACCCACACCTCGAGAACTAAAGCCTCTCTCCGACATCGATGATCAGGAAGCACTTCTTATTCAGATGCCTGTAATATTAGTTTATCGTAGCAATCCAAAAATGAGAAGTAAAAATCCAGCAAGTGTGATAAGGGAAGCCTTGGCTAAGCTTCTGGTGTTCTACTATCCGTTCGCCGGCCGACTAAAGGCAGGTCCGGAAGGGAAGCTGATGGTGGATTGCTCGGCCGAGGGCGTGTTGTTTATCGAGGCGGAGGCGGATGTTACGCTGAGTCAAATCGGAGATGCACTTCCGCCACCATCGCCTTTTATGGAAGAGCTCCTTTATGACGTTCCGGGCTCTAGTGGCATCCTGTATTCACCATTGCTACTAATTCAGGTAATTAAAATGGTAATGCAAGTCGAGGAACCTAAGTTTTGTGTTTGGTATGTTGGGGTTGTCCATTTGCATGTCATTTTACTGTAAATTTCCTTCTATAAAGATTTAAATTAAAAAGATCCTATAAGTCTATAACTTTTATTTAAGAGTTAAATGTCATTTTAGTCTCTGTAGTTTGGATCATTTTGTCAGTTTAGTCCAAAGGTTTCATTTTTTACCTGTTGATCCAAAAAGATTTCACTGTTGTCATTTTAGTCCACTGAATTAACTTAATTCAATTTTTCTATTAACGAGAAGGGCAATTTGATCATTTTATATGGCCGAATTGCCCTTATAGTTAACAAAATTACATATAAAATGACTCAATTGTCTTTATCGTTAACAGAAAAAATGGTTGAAGTTAACCCAGTGGATTAAAGTGCCAACGATGAAACTTTTTTGGACCCACAAGTAAAAATAAAACCTTTAGACTAAACTGTCAAAATGACACAAGAGACTAAAATAGCATTTAACTCTTTATTTAAAATAAAATGTAAGACACAAAAATGAAGTTTATTTTATTTTTATTATATTTTTTTTTGGGAATGACACATGCTCACGAAGTTGGTTCTTGGTAATTTTTAATGCACAAACTCTTAGATTGAATGACAACTAGAGAAGATCAGTATTAAATTTGATGAAAGATTTTATCAGAATATACTTTCTAGTTTTTTTTTTTTTTTTTTTTTTTTGAACGGCAAATTTGGATCACTGACGGACCACTGGAGTATCATCGTGCCACCAGAGGAACCACCCGATCATATCCATCTCCACTAGGCATAATGCCATACCAATTCAGGAGGAAACCCAATAAACATGGGAAAACCCCCCATTTTAGTTATTTGAGAAGATACATTTTATAAAAAAGATTTTACATTGAGGAAGAAAACACATAAGAATAAAGAGCCATTTTTTGTGTATACTAATCATGATAAGGAATGAGTGGTTGAGGTTTATTGTGGGACACCGGGTTACGGATCGACCAATAGCGGCGACATATGATCTGTCGCCGCTATTGCTCTACTTTCTTGTAGTGCAGGCTAATAGTGTGGTTGCTAAAACTACATAATTGGCGCATATTCATCAATTTTGATTGATAGGTGACACGACTACTATGTGGGGGTTTCATCTTTGCCATACGCTTCAACCACACCATGACTGATGGGGCAGGACTCGTACAATTCCTGTCAGGGTTAGATGAAATAGCTAGGGGTGCCAAATCACCATCAACATTGCCTGTGTGGCAAAGAGAGTTGCTATGTTCTAGTGATCCACTGCCCATCACACTAACACTAACCAAGGGGACACCGGTTGACATGGTACACAAGTCATTGTTCTTTACTACCACCGAGATTTCCGCTTTACGCAAGCTTGTTCCGGTACACCTACAAAGTTGTACCACCTTCGAGGTGCTAACAGCTTGCCTCTGGCGTTGTCGTACCATCGCCCTCCAAACAAATCCGGAAGACGAGATGCCCATCATATGGACCTTTAATGCGCGTAAGATGTTCAACCCTCCCCTCCCTGTTGGATACTATGGCAATGTCTTGGCCTTCCCTGCTGCCATTTCCACAGCTCGAGATTTATGTAACAAGCCATTCGCTCACGCATTGGAGCTTGTGATGAAAACCAAATCCGTTGTCACTAAAGAGAACATTAGATCTGTTTCTGACCTAAAGGCAATCAACGGGCGATACAACTATGCAGGTATTCGACCTTACCTTGTCTCCGATTTGACTCGTTTGGGGTTTGATGAGATCGACTTCGGGTGGGGAAAGGCGGCATATGGAGGGGTTTGCAAAGGGGGAGTAGCGGCTATCCCAGGTCTTTCAAGTTTTTATATTCCTTATACGAACAATAAAGGAGAGTCTGGAATCGTGATACTCATATGTTTGCCGAATGGGGTGATGGACCGATTTGTAAAAGAGATAAATAACATGTTAGTACAAGCAAAGGACAATGAAGTTCTCCTGGAACATGTTCTCCTGGAACATGAGTTACCCGCTCTTTCAAAACTATAATTTCCATTCCAAGATGTTTTAATTAAGGTGTGCTCGTAATTTATTAGGAAATAAATATCCTTAAAAGCTTATATGTATAATGAATAAGGGTATAACACATTTACATATACCAAATACTATACCCACATTGTGTATCATCGAACGTTGTTACCTCTAATAATGATAAAGTGTCGATTTCATATATACATATACTAGGTTATAACCCGTGAATACTCGTGGATCGAAAATTTAATTTGCATTAATCGAATTGTCATTAAATAAAATAAAAACACATGCTTTCTAAGGTTTTTGATGAACACGTTTGAGAGAGAGAGAGAGAGAATGAACGAGTTCATGAGTTCTTAATGTTAGTGTTATTAAGTGTTTAAATAAATAAGTTAAAATTTGATGTCGATACTATGCGGTACCAATGTTGAAATTAAAAGACATGTTTTCAAACGTAATTTGCCGTAAAATAACACTTTTTTTCCATGGGTGTCTCCTTCCTTTTCTTTACATGTGCACCCCTATGCTCCAAGTAAGATGTACACTGAATTTACTACTTTTTTACTCGCTCCCTCTTCACATACACACTGATTCAACTTGATCATAAAATAATTTGACTACTTAACTTTAGTGCTTCATCATTGTTCTTATAACAGAGAAAGCAATATTAAGTAGGGGTAAAAACAACTAAAGAAAAAACCAACGATTGTATTACCATGATCAGTTCCAAAACCCCAAACATTAAAAACCGACGATTTTATCACCATGATCAGTTCCAAAACACAAATCGAAACACCCCCTCTACCCAAAGCCAAAGCAAAAACAAAGTTACAAAACATTGTATCTGTGTGTTGAAATGGTTGGAGGGTTTAGCTCAACTGTGGGAATGGGGTCACTCACATGAGGGAAATTATATCTGAGTATCATCAAGACCAGCCAATGGAAAGTCATTTATATCAAAAGTCATTGAAATGGTTGGGAGGGCTCCACAAGGGTGTCATGACCTACCAAATAAGTAACCAGTTAAAACCATGTTGTCGTGAAAATTAATAATCTAATCATTCAGCTATTTGAATCCGATTCATGTACCATTTATTATGGAAAGAAAAAAAAAAGAAAAATACCCAAATACAAAAATAGATAATTATATCCCATGACTTATATCGTAAAATTGTTTATTAAGATTAAAAAACAATCAAGAAAATATATGGTTGTTTTCTTAACAAACGAACACGAACAAGGTCTTGTTCGTCTTCATTTGGTTCGTTTGCAGCCCTACTAGTAGCAACCAATAGAAGAAGAAAGAAAAGAATAAGAGAGGGAGAAAGGCTTTAATATTTCATTAAATAACATATTTTACATTGAGATATAATAAGGTGTATATATATGATTACAATTTTTTTTTTTTTTTTGGGTAAAGATGATTACAAAACTTAAAGAAGAATCTAATATATTTTTTGTGTTGATAACGGTAACATTAGTATATTTATAACACTTTCCAAATTTTCAAATTAAATCTACCGAAAATGTATCTAGCTGTTCAGAAAATAATAATTTCATATGAAATAACCATGTATGTTCGTCTAATTGTTAAATTTTCTCATTCACATTCACATTCACAATACTGAAAAAAAAAAGGAACTGACGTCATATTTTTGAACAGTAACTTCTAGGAAGTGACGTCATTAACCAAATACTAGTGGCTTTTGTTTTGATACCACATCAAAAGCACATTAATGAACAAACAAACAAAGAAAAGAAAACACGGTTCTCATCACTCCACTCATGTGGTGTTTCATTAATTAAAAAGTTACAGGTGTAAACCAACCGAGCTCGGACCCCAATTTGCTAATCTCATACTTAACTTGTTGTTTAAGTTGTGTTGGTATGTTTTTCGTTTTGAAACTGATGGTCTTTCTGAAAGGAGTCTTTCTATCTCTAGAGATAAAGGCAAGGTCTGTCTACATTCCACCCTCCTCAGATCCTATAAGTAGCTTGCTATTTGTAAGATTTACTAAGTATGATTATTATATACCTAACTTGTTTAACTTAGGGTGTTAGATATTCATACACCCTTCCACTTTATATCTCTATATATATTCTATGGTGACCGTTAAACGATTAATCGGTTATTAATTGTTGAACCTTTGATTAGTCTATGATTAATCGCTAATCATTGGTTCACCTATTAATGACCGATTAATCGTTTAGCGGTCAATGGTAGTTCTATTCTAGCCAAAATTTAACCAGTTTCTGGTCAAATTTCGACCAAACCTTATAAATTACCAACAATTACCTAATAAAATGGGTTGATGAGGGGTTAAAACATATCTACTTTAAAAAGCTACATATAAAAAATGTGTGTGTGTATAACAAAAAATTACATATAAAAATCACAATCCGATTAATTCTGATTAACCCCTATTAATCCCAATTAATCACTAAACGGTACCCCACCGACTGGCTAGCGTCTAGCGATTCTTACAACAGTAATATACACACACATATATAGAGAGAGAGTAAAAAAAGGTGTACCACTAAGATCTTAGAGTGTATCAAACCCTTAATTTAAAAGGCATCAACTTTAGTCAGAGCTCGACTCGTTAATATTTTTTCAAGCTCGAGTTATCATATAGTACATGTTAAATTCATCTATTTTACTTATGTATACACGTTACTTGTATAGGGGAAGGTTTAAATGAAAACTACTAGTTAATGCGAAAACTCGAAAACTAACTAAAAAAGCCTAAAAAAACATACCAAAGTTTTTTTTTCATACCAATTTTCGCTATGAGTAAACTGCCATTTTGGTCCCTGTGGTTTGGGCATTTTTGCCATTTTAGTCTAAATCTCAAACTTTTTACATCTGGATCCCTGTGGTTTGCATTTTGTTGCATTTTAGTCTAAATTTCAATTTTGGCCAGATTCCTTAACTTAAACCCCCCCTAATTTGTCTTTATCCTCAGGGGTATTTTGGTCATTTAGATTTATTATAACTCAAATTTAATAAATAATAATGTCACTGCCAGAACAACAATAATACCACTGCCAGAACAACAACAAGCACCACCACCACCACCGCACCTCCACCACCACCCCCACCCCCACCACCGCATCATCCCCACCACCACCATCCTAGTGCCGCCAACACCACCATCCCACTGCCGCCAACCCTCCCAAACCCAAAACCCTCAAAACCCAAAACCCTCACATAACTCAAAGCTGTTAAATCGGCAGTGAAGAAACCGACAATCAAATCGGTTTCAAAATCTCCGACAATCAAAAGGAGACAATCAAACATACAATCTCACCTTCTTTCTTTACTCCGAGCCACACAAAACCCAAACCCTAATTTTGCATCAAACCCATTAACCCACATGAAACTGGACCTTTGATTTGGGGGAAGATGATATGCGGCGGCGTTGATGAACATCATCCCCCAGATCGCTGCAAACAAATCCTGCAACTTGTGTTCTTCTTCGTTGCAACAGCAAACAACAATCTGCAATAATCGAACCTGTAAACTATACTCCTTCTTAATCAGAAACAACAATCTGCAAAACCAGTCGATCAACAACACAAAAACCTGCAAATCTTTCAGATTGATGAACACAACAATCTTGCAATTTATCAACACAAATTCAAATCTAAAACTTTCATGTCTCAACAAATACAACCCAAATTCAGATTTGGGGATGATGATGATTTATTTGGGGGAACTTCGAACCTCCTTCATCAGCATCAATCAATCAGCTGTTCATCTTCATTGTCACACCCCCAAATTACCACCTAGGGCGTGTCCCTAATGGAGGTGTAACGATCCAACAAAGAGCCACCAATCATATCAAACACAAGTCATAATGTATTGAAATACCCAATTGGAATAAATATAACGTTTGAAAAGTTTAACCAAAACCAAAGTATTGAGCGGAAGCATAAAAGTATAAATGTATAAATGTGTCGAAACCCAATCAATATAATGTTTATCATGACCATAACCACTCCAGCAGCATCAGACAGCAAGTTCCCAAGTTCCTTCAGTAATTACCTACAAGCATGTAAACAAGTGTGTCAGACTACGCTGGTGAGTTCAAGGTTTGTGTTTGTTTACCAAGTTGTGTTACCGTCCAAGTGAGTAAAACAGTTTACAAAATGATATGTTGTTTGTGGTTACGTTGTTTGCCGTTTTGATGTTGCTCATGTTAGATACCCTAGGGAGTGTGCCCATAAGTATCCGGGGAGTGGGTACCCCTTAACGACCGTTTGCTATGTTGCCTTCGTTAGATACCCTAGGGAGAGTGCCCATATGTATCCGAGGAGTGTGCCTCTAACAACCATAGCCATACCCAGATAATTAGTTCACGCCCGTCCTTACGGCCCGGTGTGAGGTTTCCCACCTAATAGCGCTATCAACTAATCACCCCCATTGCCCTCCAGGCAATAACCAAAACCGATTAAGTTATTTACCCAATGTTTCCCTTCCAAATGTTTACCAGTTGTCCCAAACCACCGGGACGCATGCTTGAGAAAAGTGCAGTGAACTCACCTTTGGTTTGCTCGGTTAGACTTAGTTACTTGTATTATTGTGGGACACCCCGATCCCTGGTATAGTTTCAATGGTAATCAGTTTCGTGTACATAGCATTCACTTATTCATCATATATTGCTTACATGTGATAGGCAGGCACGACACACATTATCATACAAGTTATCACAAGTATTCGAGGTATATGCATCTCCATAATACAACTCGTACATCATAATAACACATATCAACAACTCACACCACCTTATGACTATTTCGGGTTACATAGACATCTTACCGAAACCACATAAAACCCAACTACTGAATATATGCAACCTGTTAAGTATTTGGCCCAACCTAATTCGCAGCCCACTACTCATGGGTACAGCCCATTTCCAATTTACATATATCACAATTAAACACCAAGAATTCCCTTGTATCTATTCATGTCCTGTTATATATATATTGGACTTATACTAATCGAGCAACACTTGTTAATGTTGGGCCTAATCAATGACTTATACTATTCATGTCCTATTACAAGCATACCAACAATCAATCGCTAATAGCCCCTTTGTGATACTCACATAAGTTTGCGGCCCAATGGCTCCTGGCCCACTAGTGAGAGTGTTCGGCTGTGCGGCCCCAAAACCAGTGGCCCGCCAACCTGATGTGCAGCCCATTCGAATTCTGACCCAATTCTAATAACGACTCCCCACCTAATCAGCCCATCAGTTCTCGTTCATAGTGTTACCAGATCGATTCAGTTATTTGCAAACCCATATAGAATCTACTTATCATCAATATCATATCAATCAAAAGCATGTGTATTATCGACATAGTAGCACCCCACACATCCATATTTTAATTACATAATTCCCTACTATCTCATGTGCATATATATAGATATATATATATTTTGATATTGGTGTTCATTAATGTTTATCCTTCCACATAATCCTAACAGTTTCAATATATCGATCAAGAATCCCACTATAAGATCTATAAATTTAATACATCACACACATCAGTAGCCCATATTATTAACAATTTAATTGATTATATCAACTAAGCAATAAACAACACCACAATAAAAAAAACTACTTAAATAAGGGATTCAGTATACTAACCAAGAAGCTTGACTAAACAAACTGATGTCCTCAAACTACAAGATTACTTCGATTGGGGGGAAAAGATCTCCTGCGTCCGTCGCAATTCAAGGAAGAGGGGTAGGGTTTTGTGAGTTTATCCTTTAATCAGCAACCTTATACGTATGCATATTAATGCATGTTTTTAAGGCGGTTCTATACTTAGCCGACAATGGGCTCAAGCCCAAGAAAATACTTCTTCTCTAAACAGACTAAACGCATGGACAAGATGTATAAGGAGGAAAGGGGTTTGGGCCAAACAGTTTTAAGCTGGTAGATTTAAGAATTGGGTCAAGTTATATGTATACATGAATATGGTGAGGGCCCAAGGCCCAATGATACATGTCACAAATGCGACCTACACCCACAAGTTTATATTATTTACCCGAGTTGTCGTTCGGTAACGGGAATAGATAACGGGAAGTTAGAATCGCAAGATTAAACATTACTAACCTTGGAAGCTCGGTTTGTCACATCATCCCCAACTTGAAAGAAATTTCGTCCCGAAATTTAGCAAACGGTCACTGAGGAAGCTAGTTTTGTTAAGCGTTTTCGCGGGGTGTCACATCATCCCCTACTTGAAAGAATTTTCGTCCCGAAAATTGATCTAAAACAATGGCTTGAAGTGAGTTCCGACGAACTCGATCTATAGATACTTTACAACGCCTAGGGGGCTAATCTTGTGATCAGTGGAGATCATGGTATGGTGGTTAGCGTGTTGTTATATCAGTTGCCGATCAAAGAAACAGGGGATTAATGAGGTTCGCACAAAGAATTGAGCGAAACAGGGGTCCATTGAACATCCGAAGGATTTGGCCAGCAAATTTGTCGTCTAGAAGTAATTTCTAGTAGTGGTGCATGGCGGCAGGACACAACAGGGAGGTTCGTTACATTGCGGTCGCGCGAGTGTATCATTTGTTCAAAACAGAGATTGGGTGGGTAAGGGTTAGTGTTGCAAAACGACAAACGCGTGTAACTGTGGCTGATTCACTTCTAGCGGCGATGACAAGTGACAGTGATAAGGTTCGTCTACAGGGATGCGTGGGTATAGTTCTCCTAATCTCGTGTTCATTCGGAAGTTCCATCTAGCGATGCCATCACATGATTATTATACCAAGCTGTGATAGTATTTAGCAAACCTAAGGGATTTCTGTTTATTATACCAAGCATACGATCTTAACATCCAGTATCAAAACAACTATCTTATAATTCACGAACCAAACTTAAGATCACCTTTTACTTTCGCATATATTCTAACCGGTTCCTCACAAGACCAGTTACACCAATTCCATACGCATGACACATTAGATCAGTCATCATATCACATAAGATCATCCATTAGATCAGTCATCATATCACATAAGATCATCTTATAAATTCCTCATGGCTATGGGTAGTTTCAAAGCACATATACAACAAAATCATGCAAGGGTTATCGGAACATGATATGCATATAAAGCAAGATCAAGAAATCAGATTATTAACCACGACAACTAACCCTATTCAATCAATGCACAAGGATTCACATATTATCACACGATTAATCAATCATATACGAAAATCACACCTTCAATATCACATATGAACAATACCATACAACGATGAATATTGCAGGCAAGAATCAAGAGTTACTAACCAAAACCAGTCACACAATAACAATTTATAATTACTGAGTTCTATGCCCTAAAACATCATGGTTCTCATTCATCAAGCGACATACTCACATGATAACAGAACACAAATCACGCATACACCATGTATAACACAATTAAATACACATATCATGCGTCAGTCAATAATAGTTAACTATGATGGAACACTAACCCGACAAATGACACACGGCGACCCGTTAACACGCAAGAAAGGGTTGCGACTAGGCTGGCTTTTCTTGATGTTGTCGTCGACCTCAGGGGGGTTTCGAGAGAGATGAGGCTACCGTCCAAGATTGAGAAAGATAGGGTTTGTTTTGGTAAATTAGGGATTATTAAATATCAATACATAATTAGTATACGTATGCAAAAAGGTTTAATGTTGGGCCAAGCTAATGAAAGGGTGATGGGTGGGCCGAAGGGTAATGGATAGCATGCATAAATAACCTGGGCTGGATCATTAATGTGTGGTGGCCCAAATATATTAACATGTACGTTTAACAAAAGTTACGTATAACAAAGGTTCATACTTAATAAGGTTAACACACGTTTAGGTTTAAGTTCAACTAATCTGAAATTGCATAAGGTCAATCTGAAATTCCGCCTAACGGTGCGGAAGTAAACCAACTCACTCTTCAGGAGGCAAGTCAGAAAATTCATGGATAAGTGGAAGACACTCGATCTTCCTTTCTTAAAGCGGCAAATCGGTGACAAGAGTTAGTATGGCAGGGTAGCCCTTCCGTAGACACTTCCGGGCTTTCATGACTGTGACAATGCCAACAACGGCACCACTACGATGATCTTAAACTGATAAGGATTCCCCACTGGGGAGAGGGGACGCACGATTTTCTTTTTGCAAAGAATTTCTGCTTGATACATAGATAACCAAGTCCATGTCAACGACCACGTCAAAACTTACAAGAGTATTGGGAAGTAGGTCAATGTCGAACACTTGACCCACGAGATCAAGTTTACAACCAAAAAGAACATGAGAAGTTTAAGGGTCGAAATGAGGTAAAAGTCGAGTATCACATTGAAATCTACAAACTACCAAGTTTACACACAATAGGGCAGAACCCTTCCCACGCTCGTTAAGCCTCACTGGGACTTGCATGCACCTCGCGTTATTATTATGTGTGCACCCATAATAATAAGACGATTTGCATGCTTATCTCAGTGCCTCTTAACTTGCGCTAAAAGGTTCCCCGCATTCAAATAGCAAGCGAGGGGTTTCATGGGATCAAGAATCGCAATAGTCGAAGGGAAGTGTCACACTAGCAGTTCACATAACAGGGGTTGGTAATGTAAGGGCTCATGCTGTTGTGCCAAGTGTGCATTCACGTGTAATGTTATACATAAGTGTACACTAGATATACTATGCAATAGTAAATGAGAAACGAACCTTGCAGTCTGGAGCTGAGTGTCATGGTCATCGTTTGGATCAATTCGGTTATAGTCTGGTTTTATGAAAACATTTTAAAACCGAGTTCTCTATAACCAGTGGCTCTGATACCAAACTGTCACACCCCCAAATTACCACCTAGGGCGTGTCCCTAATGGAGGTGTAACGATCCAACAAAGAGCCACCAATCATATCAAACACAAGTCATAATGTATTGAAATACCCAATTGGAATAAATATAACGTTTGAAAAGTTTAACCAAAACCAAAGTATTGAGCGGAAGCATAAAAGTATAAATGTATAAATGTGTCGAAACCCAATCAATATAATGTTTATCATGACCATAACCACTCCAGCAGCATCAGACAGCAAGTTCCCAAGTTCCTTCAATAATTACCTACAAGCATGTAAACAAGTGTGTTAGACTACGCTGGTGAGTTCAAGGTTTGTGTTTGTTTACCAAGTTGTGTTACCGTCCAAGTGAGTAAAACAGTTTACAAAATGATATGTTGTTTGTGGTTACGTTGTTTGCCGTTTTGATGTTGCTCATGTTAGATACCCTAGGGAGTGTGCCCATAAGTATCCGGGGAGTGGGTACCCCTTAACGACCGTTTGCTATGTTGCCTTCGTTAGATACCCTAGGGAGAGTGCCCATATGTATCCGAGGAGTGTGCCTCTAACAACCATAGCCATACCCAGATAATTAGTTCACGCCCGTCCTTACGGCCTGGTGTGAGGTTTCCCACCTAATAGCGCTATCAACTAATCACCCCCATTGCCCTCCAGGCAATAACCAAAACCGATTAAGTTATTTACCCAATGTTTCCCTTCCAAATGTTTACCAGTTGTCCCAAACCACCGGGACGCATGCTTGAGAAAAGTGCAGTGAACTCACCTTTGGTTTGCTCGTTAGACTTAGTTACTTGTATTATTGTGGGACACCCCGATCCCTGGTATAGTTTCAATGGTAATCAGTTTCGTGTACATAGCATTCACTTATTCATCATATATTGCTTACATGTGATAGGCAGGCACGACACACATTATCATACAAGTTATCACAAGTATTCGAGGTATATGCATCTCCATAATACAACTCGTACATCATAATAACACATATCAACAACTCACACCACCTTATGACTATTTCGGGTTACATAGACATCTTACCGAAACCACATAAAACCCAACTACTGAATATATGCAACCTGTTAAGTATTTGGCCCAACCTAATTCGCAGCCCACTACTCATGGGTACAGCCCATTTCCAATTTACATATATCACAATTAAACACCAAGAATTCCCTTGTATCTATTCATGTCCTGTTATATATATATTGGACTTATACTAATCGAGCAACACTTGTTAATGTTGGGCCTAATCAATGACTTATACTATTCATGTCCTATTACAAGCATACCAACAATCAATCGCTAATAGCCCCTTTGTGATACTCACATAAGTTTGCGGCCCAATGGCTCCTGGCCCACTAGTGAGAGTGTTCGGCTGTGCGGCCCCAAAACCAGTGGCCCGCCAACCTGATGTGCAGCCCATTCGAATTCTGACCCAATTCTAATAACGACTCCCCACCTAATCAGCCCATCAGTTCTCGTTCATAGTGTTACCAGATCGATTCAGTTATTTGCAAACCCATATAGAATCTACTTATCATCAATATCATATCAATCAAAAGCATGTGTATTATCGACATAGTAGCACCCCACACATCCATATTTTAATTACATAATTCCCTACTATCTCATGTGCATATATATAGATATATATATATTTTGATATTGGTGTTCATTAATGTTTATCCTTCCACATAATCCTAACAGTTTCAATATATCGATCAAGAATCCCACTATAAGATCTATAAATTTAATACATCACACACATCAGTAGCCCATATTATTAACAATTTAATTGATTATATCAACTAAGCAATAAACAACACCACAATAAAAAAAACTACTTAAATAAGGGATTTAGTATACTAACCAAGAAGCTTGACTAAACAAACTGATGTCCTCAAACTACAAGATTACTTCGATTGGGGGGAAAAGATCTCCTGCGTCCGTCGCAATTCAAGGAAGAGGGGTAGGGTTTTGTGAGTTTATCCTTTAATCAGCAACCTTATACGTATGCATATTAATGCATGTTTTTAAGGCGGTTCTATACTTAGCCGACAATGGGCTCAAGCCCAAGAAAATACTTCTTCTCTAAACAGACTAAACGCATGGACAAGATGTATAAGGAGGAAAGGGGTTTGGGCCAAACAGTTTTAAGCTGGTAGATTTAAGAATTGGGTCAAGTTATATGTATACATGAATATGGTGAGGGCCCAAGGCCCAATGATACATGTCACAAATGCGACCTACACCCACAAGTTTATATTATTTACCCGAGTTGTCGTTCGGTAACGGGAATAGATAACGGGAAGTTAGAATCGCAAGATTAAACATTACTAACCTTGGAAGCTCGGTTTGTCACATTCATCATCGACAACTTCAGCGATTCATCTTCATCACCGAAACCTTCATCAGCAGAATCAGCGATTCAACTTCAGCGATTCATCTTCATCATCGACACCTTCATCATCTTCATCATCGAAACCGGTGGTGAGAAGGGGGACGACGCCGGAGTGGGTGTGACTGTTGGATGGGACGACGCCGGAGTGGCGGTGGTGAGAAAGGGGAGGAAGTGGGGTGGTGCTATAGAGAGAGAGAAGAGAGAGAGAGAGGGGGGGAGGAGGTGGCGGTGGTGGTGGTGCTATATATAGAGAGAGAAGACTTATTTATGTTAGGGATGATGAACTGCAGTGTATATGTATGTGTGTATATTAATATAGGATAGGAGTTGGCTAGAAAGTTCAAATTTTCTAAAAAGTGTAAAAAGTCATAAAACACCGTAATATCAACCATAAAACACACCAAAAACCCACAAATAATATGATGAAGATTACTAGAACATCATGTATGTGGGTTTTGTGTTGTGTTTTAGATGTTAAGGCTCTGATTGTGAAATGACAAATATTATTGTGTTTTATGTTGTTTAGCATTGTGTGTTTTATATTCATAGTTCTACGATGGTGTGTTTGAAGTTTTTATGGACTATTAGAGTTTGAATATGGTGTTTTAGTAATATTCATTCTATTATTTGTGAGTTTTAGGTTTGTTTTATGCCTGAAATTATTGTGTTTTATGACTTTTTACACTTTTTAGGAAAAACACACTTTCCGTAGGATCCCCCACTCAGCCGTCAGATCATCTTCCCGCATTTTAAAATCGCATGTTGTTTTTTTATAACAATTTCGCATGTGATAATTTTTGATGAATTCGCATGTTTTTTTGTACCAATTTCGCATGTCATAATTTTGATGAAATAGTATGTTGTTTTTTTTATAACAATTTCGCATGTGATAATTTTTGATGAATTTGCATGTTGTTTTTTGTACCAATTTTGCATGTGATAATTTTGATGAAATAGCATGTTGTTTTTTTGTAACAATTTCTCATGTGGTAATTTTGATGAAATCGCATGTTAAAAAACTAATATGCGAAATTGTTACAAAAAAACAACATGCGAATTCAATGCGGGAAGATGATCGGACGGCTGAGATTGTAGCGTACGTAATGTACGATAAGGGCATTTGTACGTTAACCTAGCCCTATATATAATATATATATATATATATAATATATATAATATATATATATATATATAGTTTTGAATTAAGAAAATGTTAAATTAAAAGCAAAATGACCAAAATGTCCCTGAACTAAAAGACAAAATAGGATGTTGCAACAGTCAAAAAAACAGGGTTTTTGGATTTTGGACTAAAATGGCAACAAAATGCAAACCACAGGGACCCAGATGTAAAAAGTTTGAGATTTGGACTAAAATGGCAAAAGTGCCCAAACCACAGGGACCAAAATGGCAGTTTACTCTTTCGCTATTTTAGGTATAAAAAAAAAACTTTTTTTCAAAAAATAAAAAAAATTGTAGTGCACATGTGTAATAGTAGTACACATGTGCACTACAAAAAAATTAAGTATTTTTTATATAAAAAACTATCAATTTTTAATAAAAAATTGGAGAAAAAAAATTGGTGTACTTTTTAAGTTTTTTTTAGTTATATCTTCTATTGCCTCCCTCTTCCCCATACTTTCACAATATTGTAAATTTAGTTCTTTAACTTTGATACCTTCAAAGTTTTATAAAATGGCAACTTTAATCCCTAAACTATTACTTCATTTTACAAATACTTTGCTTTTGACACCCCAACTTTGTGATAGTTTCCTTTTGAGCCCCAACTTTGTTATAGTTTCCTTTTTATCCTAAAACTTTATCAAATTTCATCTTTACCATTTTGTAGCCCTTAAGTTTAGAATATGCAATTTTTAACCACTTAACTTTTTATGAACTTTGTAAATGCCATTTTGTCCCCCTCAAGAGTTTTTGGCTTGACGATATAAATTTGAGTTAGTCGGGTCGTGTAAATATGTTATGATTGTACGATATAAATTCGATTTACGTTACGTTTTGATCCAATCGCAATACAACTATAGGATACACTGAGTTCAATCGGATACGTCAAAACGTGCGTTTTCATATGGTTAACACATCACATAACGCTTGGACTAATCCGTTCGATATTTGCGAAGTAACCGCGACATTATTACTAGTATACACAACTAAAATACAACTTAAGAGTAAAGGTGTCCTCCCCTAGTCTCATTAATATAGAAGTTTCACACTAGTATAAATATAGCTGCCACCTTACCAACTTTAACAACCATAAAAAGCCCATATTGGTATGGCAGTAATCAACCCCAACGCCACCCTGACCTTCACCGTCCGGAGATGTGCACCGGAGCTCATCGTTCCGGCAAAACCAACACCGAGAGAACTCAAGCCTCTCTCCGACATCGATGATCAAGAAAGATTCCGGTTGCAAATTCCGGATATATTTATTTATCAAAGGGACCCCAAAATGGTAAATAAGAATCCGGCGAGTGTGATAAGAGAGGCTCTGGCTAAGCTTCTTGTGTTCTACTATCCGCTTGCCGGCCGGCTAAAAGAGGGTCCGGCCGGGAAGCTGATGGTGGACTGCTCCGGCAAGGGCGTGTTGTTTATCGAGGCCGAGGCGGATGTTACGGTGGATCAATTCGGAGATCCACTTGGGCCACCGTTCCCGTGTATGGAAGAGCTCCTTTATGATGTTCCGGGCACCGGTGGCATCGTTGATTCACCGGTGCTACTCATTCAGGTAAAGTTGGTGAGGTGAGGCTAAACATACCCCATGCATGCTAAATGGACCCATTATAAAGTAAAATAAAGGATATGAATGAAGTGAGTGATTTAACAAGGGTGGGGTACATTCATTAAATTAAATAAAAATAAAATAATTTCTAGAGCCAATGATTTCTGGATTAAGTGGTGGAAGGTTTGCATTTCTCTTGAGATATGCAGGGAAACCTGGTTTTGATCATTGAGTCAAACGGGTTTTACCGGTAATTTCACCGTCGTGCCTACGGGCGAGTGGGTTATCGGGATTTCCCCGGAATTGGTGGTGGACTCGGGTTACTCTTGGAGTACTCCGTTTGGTCCAGTGGGTGCCCCGAGAGTGCTCGGGATTGATTTTGTTCGAAAAAAATTTTGAATGATATATAAATTTTGATTGATAGGTGACACGATTGCTATGCGGAGGTTTCATCTTTGCCACACGACTCAACCACACCATGTGTGACGCAGTAGGACTTGTACAATTCCTGTCAGGATTAGGTGAAATAGCTCGGGGTGCCACGTCACCATCAGTATTACCTGTTTGGCAAAGAGAGTTGCTTTGTTCAAGTGACCGACCGCCGATGACATTTACTCGCCAAGTTGGATATACCAAGGATGACATGGTACACAAGTCATTGTTCTTTACTAAAACCGATATTTCAGCTTTTCGCAGGCTTGTTCCGACACACCTACAGAGTTGTTCCACATTTGAAGTGCTAACAGCTTGCCTCTGGCGTTGTCGTACCATCGCTCTCGAACCAAATCCAAAAGAGGAAATGCCCATTTTATGGCCTGTTAATGCGCGTAAGATGTTCAACCCTCCCCTCCCTGTCGGATACTATGGAAATGTTTTGGCGTTCCCTGCCGCCATTTCCACCGCTCAAGATCTATGTAACAAGCCATTAGGTTACGCGTTGGAGCTCATGAAAAAAGCCAAATCCGACGCCACTAAAGAGCGGATTAAATCTGTTTCTGACCTAATGGCATTCAAAGGCCAACTCCACTTCACAGCTATTCGACGTTACAATGTCGCGGATTTGACCCATGTGGGGTTTAACACCGTGGACTTCGGGTGGGGGAAGCCGGTATACGGTGGGGCTGCGAGAACTCGGGTAGGAGTTAGCTTCTATGTACCTTACACAAACAACAAAGGAGAGTCCAGAACCGTGATACCCGTATGTTTTCCGAGTGGAGTAACGATGGACCGATTTGTCGAAGAGCTAAATAACATGTTAGCACAAGCAAAGAACGATATGGAACACGAGTTACCCGCTCCCTCAAAACTTTAACGTCGATGTTGGTGACGACGTAGGACACTTTAAGGCGTGCTCGTTTATGTGGAAATAAATATTTTAGAAGCTTGTATGTGTATAATTAAGTGTATTACCTGCTGCTTATAAGTGATTACTAATACATGAATCTATCCGTTCGACATCATGAAACGAGAAATATACATTCCAATCGAAGTATTACGACTTGATTAACAATCCTAGAACAATAACGACGACAGAAAGAAAAAACTACACAAACTACCACTCTCTAACAACTTCAAGATTGCGCGTACATCGATCCGGTAAAACAACAAATCAGTGAGTAACTCACTGATGCGTTCACCAGCTGAAAAATCCACGTCGGTTTGCTTTCTTGACCAAGTATCCATCAGTAGAATCTGACCCGCTGGCATCATCATCTGACCCGTTATCAGGAAGAAGTTTGATTCGATTAGCATTCTTGATCATCCAGTCGGTGAATTCAGGCGTAGATGCCAGCTCAGCAACTGATTCTCGGGTTGATTCCTCTGTGAACTCCGCCCATTCTTCCTTTGAATACTTCTTTCTGTTTGGAGTCTTGTGATACGTCGAGTAATAGTCATGTTGACTTCCGGTTGACCCTCTATCTCCAGATGCGTTCACTGTTCGTTCAATTAAACACAAATCATCATTACATCATTCCACAAAAAGATGAAATTACAATTTTTTTTTCATGAAAATGTACCTTTGATTGGTGAGTCGGGCCAGGCGAATGAATTCCGTGGACCATTCCACGGGCTTCCTAACGGGCTAATCTTTTTGGGCCGGCTAAGGAATTCAGCCCGTCCAGCCTTTGGTGTTCTTTGTCCATTGAACCGCCACCTGTTTGACCTCATAGATAAATGTGGACCCCTACATCAAATCATCGCACATTAATGGTCAAAAATTACGATCTTGCAAATCAGAATAATTACCAATTTACCACTAACAAACATTTAAATGATCATCGAACTTACTCATAATCATGCCACTTGAGAGACGTAATCATGTAATATAGAACTAGACATGAAACAACTGCCGCCATTGCTAAAGGAGTGTCATTCGAGCTCTGAAAAAAAATAATGTGAAAAGTTATAATGATATATGCATACTGAAAAGGAATCAGAAAAAATGCGACAAAATTAAATAGTTTATTAATTTGGAGTAAACTGCCATTTTGGTCCCTGTGGTTTGGTCACTTTTGCCACTTTAGTCCAAAACTCAAACTTTTTGCATCTGGGTCCCTGTGGTTTCAGTTTTATTGCCATTTTGGTCCAAAAATGAAATCAGATCATATTTGTCTTATAAAATCCTGCTATTTTGTCATTTTCTACAGGGGCAAAATGATCATTTCTTTTTATAAATAAATATCATATTTTATAAGACACATATGACCTGATTTGCCCCCTGAGGAAAACGACAAAATTGCAGGATTTTATAAGACAAATATGATCTGATTTCATTTTTGGACCAAAATGGCAATAAAACTGAAACCACAGAGACCCAGATGCAAAAAGTTTGAGTTTTGGACTAAAGTGGCAAAAGTGACCAAACCACAGGGACCAAAATGGCAGTTTACTCGTTTATTAATTATTAATGACGTAACTGACCAGAAAAATACATGTGACTGCTATAACGCGCATGGACCATTTGATAAATTGGGCTACACCAACATCTACATCTCCATCTTCTGAAATAACGTACTTTCGCACCAGCCAATATCCAAGAGCTGCTCCTAGTAGAATAATTGTAAGCAGCACGAATACCGAAACCTGCAAGATTAGATGTCACAGTTATGGTCACTAAAATTTACACATTTCGGGATACTTATGTTTGAGTTTCTTATCTGGTGAAATAAACGGCGATGTGATATGTACAACGCAAGTATCCGAAACAAGATTGACATAATACATATATAAAATGCAATTATGCTAATTACACATAAAATGTTGACATACTAAGTTGTCGTGTTACCACTAAGGTGGTGTTTGTTTTTTCAGATGTAAAAGGTTTGCAGTCTGCGGACCACATCTGCAAACGTCTGCACGAGAAGAGGTGGACCAAATGTCTGCGGAGTGTAATAAAAAGAGTGTTTGATTATCTCACCTCTTTACCCCTTCCTCTGCTCACCGTTTCTCCACCACCACCACTCCTCGATCACCCACCCTCATCGGCTAACCCACCACCAAAACCCCAGAACAATAAAACTCACAACCACTCGATCATCCTCCAACATCCCCCCATCCGACCCAGAAACCGAACCCCTGAGCAAATTAGTCTCTTCGGATCCTCCAGTTAACGAGGACGAGTGGGGAATAGACGATAATGGTGGTGCGGTTGTGGGGGATGATTGTGAAATTGGAGATCTCAAGAGGTGTCTGAAGAGGCGTCTGGTGGTGCGGTCTAGGGTTTACTGCTTCAAGTGAAGAATGGTAACTGCGGTGGAGGTTCTTGACGGTAACTGGGTTTTGCTGTAAGCACAATTCTTATCCTTTATTTTTTGGTATATGACCGGGGCTTGAGAATAGGAGAAGAGGGGTGGAGAGAGGGTTGGAACTTGGAAGAGGTTGGAAGAGGTGGGAAGACATTGGACCATGTCTGCGTGGGGAAGAGGACGCGCAGAGGTTTGAAGACATTTTTTAATGAAATGACTTCTAAAAACAAACGGTCTGCAAAGCTAAACGTGTGGTCTGCGCGGCGCGCAGACATAAGAGGTCAGAAGAGGTTTTTCTGAAAAAACAAACACCCCCTAAGAGGACAAATCTCTAACAAGAATTACGCTAAAAAGATCGATTCGTTGTTTACGGTTCACAATCACGACCACGCAAAGGATGAGTGAATGACACACATAGGTTACTAAACATTTATACTCGTAACTCATAAGGGAACACAACTACGCAAGGATGAATAAATGGTGTACACAAATGTGGGTTTTCAGTTAAAGTTATAAGCACATGCATAATTCAGGTAATCACGAGTAGTTGGAAAAAAAACAATAAAAAATTCCTTTTCAAAGTACCAATGGGCTGCTTTTTGTTAAAGATTTAACATGAAACATACCTCTTCGCCAATTTTTTTTTAAATAACAAAACAACGATAAACTGGCTGTGGTTAAACGAATAAATATATCTTCATTGTGTCAAGAAAGTACTTACTGGGTTCTGCATCTCTTGACTGAATCCGAAATTCGAGAGGATTGAATTAACGAACACTGCAACATAATGAACCAGAAAAGATCCTGCCCCAATCTGAAAAATATAAAAGATGAAATGAATACAAACAAAATTATAACAGAAGATATTATTATATATATAATATCATTAAAAAACATGTTTTGACGACCTAGTACAACTTTGCGACACCGTCGTTACTCGCACTGTGGCCACAACACTCATTTTACTAAAGAAAAAAAGAACTTTTAAAAAAATTATTACACTTAGATTCCGGCAGTTTTGACTCATTTACTTTAATGTGTCTATTCAAACTGTGTTTATCTCAAATGGATCAAAAATACAAAGCTAAAGAGGTATGGGTCGAACTGGTTGAAAGGCATCCATAGTCTCCATCGGCGATGAATGCAACCCCCCAAATCGTTATATTTTAAATTCAGACTATTACTGTGATAACGATGTTATAGCAATCGTAAGTGACCGATCACCTATCGATTGACAAATCAATATCCGTTTCAATCGAACCCTGCACATTTCAACTCATGCTAATATATTGACCCGTTTACCCCCCCCCCCCCAAAAAAAATATATATATATATATATCTTGCCGCTCCTAGTAAATACCAAATGTAATGTATTCCATTAGCGAGGACACTTACCAGTGATGTATACATACTTAAATAGAAGGCACTTTTCCTGCCAGTCGGTAATAACTTCATCCCCTGTTCGACAAAAAAATATAATTAGAAAGATAATATTCAAATAAGTCAATAACGGGATCAAAAAGAATGATGAACACATTAACCTTACAAAATATTATTGATGTTCGATTTACAATAATATTGCCAACTGTCATTTGATTTCAATATGTTCAAAATAAACTAGATTACTACTTATATTCAGAAAAATGTAAACATAAAACAAACGAATAGAAAACATAGGTGTTACCGAAAAAATGACCTAAAACTCCTACTATAATCTTGTAATCTAAACTTATAAACGTAAACGCAATTCTTATCAATCCATATATTTGGTAAAACTCTTATGCCCGACAAAAGAGAAAGCATACCTGATAAAGCAGTATGAGAATAACAGCTAGAATTCCAATAGCCATAGAGCTGGTATAGTAAAACGGGACCCAGTTGCTAACAGCGGGTGCCAAGAATAGTAAAGCAATTCCCACCAAAAGCAACACATACCGCCATTCCTGCGACACTGCAATCCACAAATTCATGAAGACGTGTCAAAATCAAATAGAATAGGAAAAAAAAATACAGAAAAGGGACAAAAATATGTGTTCACCTTCTTCAAGAGTGACAGTTACGGAACCAGATATCCCGCCAGTAAACTTCACATCAACGAATCTTTGTTCATAAGGTGACATAGTGGAACTCCATAACCCTTTATGAACAGATCTCCAATCGTCCTTTTCACACTGGCATAAACCCATTGAAGCGTTTCTGCAAACAACATGAATAAAATTTTCACTAAATCATGATAGTTTGATAAAGAGTAAACTGCCATTTTGGTCCCTGTGGTTTGGTCACTTTTGCCACTTTAGTCCAAAACTCAAACTTTTTGCATCTGGGTCCCTGTGGTTTCAATTTTATTGCCATTTTGGTCTAAAAATGAAATCAGGTCATATTTGTCTTATAAAATCCTGCTATTTTGTCCTTTTCCGCAGGGGCAAAATGATCATTTCTTTTTTATAAATAAATACCATATTTTATAAGACAAATATGACCTGATTTGCCCCTGAGGAAAATGACAAAATTGCAGGATTTTATAAGACAAATATGACCTGATTTCATTTTTTGGACCAAAATGGCAATAAAACTGAAACCACAGGGACCCAGATGCAAAAGGTTTGAGTTTTGGACTAAAGTGGCAAAAGTGACCAAACCTCAGGGACCAAAATGGCAGTTTACTCTTTGATAAATAATGATGTGAGAAAAAAAGATATTCAAGACAACTACTAAAGGCGGCACTTTCAACCGTGTACTTACCGGTGAAAACAAATTTGAATCTTGTTATGCCATTTATCAGGGATCACCACTGACGGGACCAACATAACCTTGAACGCTTTGGCATAACTTTGTATTTTCATTCTTGAAATACCATGTACAGGTACACGTTCGCAAGATTGAACGTCTTTAGATCCTTGAGACGAGCCATGAATTGGTGTGGGGGTGACGTCTATAGTTGGATGCGCCACATCAATGCCTGTGGTATATAAAACAATGAGTACCATTAGTATTTGAAAATTGAAATACACTTCAAATCTAATGCCAAGTTGTAAAGGTATATGTATCCAACGCATTACCATATTCCAATTCAAGATATACGACGCTAAGTGACAAATCATCACCCAAACTCTTTGATGTAACACGTAATGCCTTCTTTCACATTGGGAATATATATTATAGATGTAATCAAGTGACTTACCTAAATCAAAACCCATGTAAGATTAGACCAATACATCGCTAAAGTTGGCATCTTTATATGAAAATAACCACTTAGATCAAACTATTGTCGGCAACATACTGCCAAAATGTTCACACTGCAGACACTTTATTTTACAACTTAGGTCAAACTTGGACCAGCCATGCAACACCCACACCTCAACGCAAAATTGCTAGTGTGAGATCAAGTAACCGAAAAGAAAACCCTCAGTTTTCCCATATTAAACTTTTTTTTTTGAACGGCCAACGAATCCTCCAAATGGGCTGCTGGCGAAATTCACCACATCGGGATACACTCGTCTCCGAACTGGTGAAAACCCTCACCTAGGGCAGAAGCCTGTGAACACTCGCCCAAAGGCACGACAGTGCGGTGAGGTAAAACCCATTCAGTTCAAGGATCGAACTAGCGATCGCCGCCTACTCGCCTAGTCTCCATCATCACCAGGTGCCTCCCATATTAAACTTTAAGTCCGCTTCGTGCAAAATGTTCCGTTTTCCAAAGGGTGAATGCAAGTTTTTATAAATAATACTACGATCGATTCCCTACTATTAATAACACACTGAAAGCATCAACATTTTAGCAATTTTGAAACGACAACATGGACACATGGTTTCATAAAAACAAATTATTGAACTTGAAACAAAGGTGTTCGAAAATCCCAAAAAACAAAAAACCTTAAACCTAGCATCTTTATAATCACAATGACTACTCACATCAAACTTGGATCAATCCCCCACTAACAACAACACATTTCTGCAAATTACCTAATTTAAAAATAAATAAAAAAACCAATGTTTTAAAAAACGGTTTTTAAATCATACCGGGTTGGGCTTTGAAAAAGGTTTAACCGGGTTGTACCAGACGGTTGAACCGAGTTACTAGTTAACCATATAATTCCATAAAATACAAACTCATCTCAAAAACAATCCAATCTCAATCAGGATTTATGTAACCGATCATAGTTTTATCTAAAAAACATCTATTTTCTTGTAAAATATTAAGCATTTTTATTACTTATAAGCAATATTGCATTGTACGACGTGGAAAATTGTTTCAACGGTGATGGAATACTGGAATGGAAGGCACTAGATTAATTACCGTAAATATGGAAGGTCAATATTACCTGAATTTCGTATTTTATTAAAATTAAAAAATCAAATTCCAAGATAATGCAAACCGGTTCAACAGTTTGAACTGGTAGAACCGGATTTACCACCGGTACATATGCCATATCGTATTCGGGTTTTACCGGCCTTTATCGTACCAGACCCGTGTCCGGTATCCGGTTTAACCGGCATAACCGGCCGGTTCATACCGGTATATAAAACACTGAAAAAACCCTAGAATCAAGTTAAATTAAACTAAAATATAATCATCAAATACTTCTTTCTTATCAAATGGCAAATTCACCTTCAATAAAAACTTATAACACAAAACACCACCTACACCAATTCCACCCATAAAACCCTAAATTCAACAACCTAACAACAAAAATTGAATTACTTTACTTCTTAAATCGTACTCTAACCAATCACACGCTATAAATAATACCCATATCAATATAAAACTGTTGAAATAAACCCTAATCAAACAGTATAAAGTTACCCAACTTTTCTTTTGTTATTTTTTTTTCAAATTAAATACATAAATATTATCAACAAAGATGGGAACTTGCATACCTTTAAGTAGAACAGGTTCTTGATCGGAGCAAAGTGAGAGGGTGAATAAATTGTAGAAGATTAATAAAAATATGAGAAGTGGGTAAGTGATTGTGGTCGCCATAATCGTCTCTGATTTCCGTTCGGAAATAAAGGGAGCGAAATGGGTCTTTAAATTTCCCCAAATTTATGCATCGGGTGTGGGTGTGTGTAAGTCGGTGGGGTTTTGTGAAGGAAAGCAAATGGGTTATTCGCACTTTTGACACTTTATTGTGAGATTATTCCACAAAAGGACCCAAAGATTCATCTCACAAGTTTTGGTTCACGCGTATGAGGTTGCTGACCCGTTATATAATTGTTACTTACCAATGAGATTGGTTCACGCATATGTTTGTTACTTACCAAGGTAAGTAACAAACATATAATCAATCTATAAATCTCTAATATTTCTTTGTACATCACATTTGTCCTCCTATTTGTAATATTTTTCATCTTTGTCTAATATTTGTAATTTGACTTTGTTGTCTTCTTTTTATTCTTAATAGTGTCACAGACAACTACTATGAGCAAAAACCGATTCTTATAAGTACGATCAAACATTTGACAGTTATTGTGTTTAACTTTTATTAATAATCATTTGCTAAACATCAAATTGTTGTTTATTTATAAGATATGCAGACATTTTAAATATGGAAATGATGTTTAGTTATTATTCAAGATTGCATTAAAAAAAATAATAACAAAACAAAGAAGTAATAAATATTATATTAATTTATTTAAACATAAAAGGCAATTTAAACTATATTGACACGTGGCAATTATTGGCTTAAGAAAAAGTCATGTGGTCTAAGATGGTTTTGATTTATTATAATTTATAGATTATAGATTATAGATTATAAATTATAGATTAATAAACAAAAATTATATAAAAAAAAGATACTTTGATTACCCCATAATATTAATCATTTGTTTCTTTCTATACTCGAGACATCATGAAACTCTAAAAGTTCATAGCAGATGCCATGTATCTCTTTCACACACAAAAAAAGGTGGTCAAGAATCAAAAAACAAACAAGATGTTAATTTGTTGGTGATTCGTTCGTGTTTAGTTCAATGATATTAATTTTGTTGGTGATTCGTTCGTGTTTAGTTCACTACGCTGTGTGTCACTTTATTAAAGTCAGTTTATTATAATTTGGTTTTCGTATGACATGCCATCCGATGTTTTCTTTTTTAATCCGGTTTTCTGAACGACAACTCATATTCTCTAACTCCACTCCTAAATTACACATTTTGTATAACCACGTGATTTAAACTCTCATAATTTGGAAGAGCAAAGCCTCTTATTAAACTCTTGGGGTACCGATAGACCAAAGGCCTTTGTTTTTTTTAGATCCATTACACTCCAAATTGATGTCTAAAACTTGAATATTGTATGATCTCATAGGATTCTAAAAGACTACCTCAATCGGGGTTATCGTTGTTTTTATGTAAAAGAACATAATATAACGTTGATATGCATACTTACGTTTCCATATCACTTCTGTGGAAAACAAAATTTAAATCGTCTTCTACCATCAAAGTCCCCCATGGTTGACACTCTTTATCAAGGCGAACTTGACCGCAAACCCTTTAAAACCAAAACCATGAAACACGCGATGAGAATTTGATGGAAGCGACCCAAATTGTGTTCCACTAATGACGGTTACAAGCGCCAGTGAGAGTGCTCCATTCGAACTAGATTGGGATGAGTAAGCTTCGTGTTGTTTCTTGTTATAACCGATGGAGCGCTAGTGGAACACAATTGAATTGTGACCGATTGATCTAACAGAAAACTTTTTTTCATACTAAGATAGAAAAATATCATACAAGAAAGTGGTTACACATAATATAAACAAACAAAATTGGTTTGGTTTTGTAAATTATGAATACTTAGCTACTAAGTAAAGTATTTTATCCTAAACAAGAGAAAAAGATCATACATCTACATTTGAGGGCTATAAAAACCTGTAATTTACTTGGATTAAAAAACCCCGACCCGGCCCATTAACATTCACCAACTTCTTCTAGGACTAAATTAGGGTTTCATCTTCAATCTTTCCTGTTATAAAACAACCAAATTAGCATCCAAAACTAATGAACAACAACAAGAAGAAGAAACCCACATGTATCACCCAGTTCCAAAACGCCGCCGTTTACATCCTCCCATACCTCCACCCCACAGAACTATCATCCATTTCTTCAACCTGCAAAGCCCTAAATCTCCTAACCAAATCAATCACATCCGTCAGATCATCCGACGCTTCTAGAACCTTCGAGAAACACCCAATTCCATTCATCAACAACAATGTAGACAATCACCCATATGCATACTTCAATTACACCAAAACTCAAACCCTAGGGTTTACCCACGACCCGACCCGACAACCATGGGGATCTTGCTCCGATACCCGACCCGAATCGAGTCCGATTTGTGACTCGACGGGTCAAGATGGTTGTGGATGCGAATGTGAGATATTTGATGGGGATTTGGACCGGGTCGGGTTGATTTGCGAATGCGGGTCGGGTTGTCGGATCCGGGTGTTATCGGTTCGGTTGAAGATTGTTAGGAGTGTGAATAAAGGTTGGGGTTTGTATGCTGATGAGTTTATTAAATGTGGAGAGTTTGTTTGTGAGTATGCAGGTAAGGTGTTTGATGAAATGTCTGTGTGAAATGAAATGTTTTGGGTGTTAACTGTTAAGCTTGATTGGTTGGTTTTGTTTTGTTTTGATTGTCCTGATTCTTGGCAGTGAACATAAGTAGTTGCTTCTTGCTGTAAATATGGACAGATAGTGATTTTATGTTGTTTTTAGGTGGGCATTTTGTGAAGAAAATGATGTCCACAAAAGACCTACATACATTATGTATATGTGTGTATATATGTAGAGGTGTACAAAGTGGATTTGTTTGTTCAAATCGGTTGGGTGGGCGGTTTTGGTTCGAGTCAAACTTGGTCAAAACCGGTTTTCGATGGGCTTGTTGGTCTTGATTGTCCTAATTCTTGGCAGGCCACTTAAGTATTGTGCTTCTTGCTGTAAATATGGACATACATAAATTATTATGTTGGCTTTAGGTGGGCGTTTCTTTAAGTAAAAGACGCCCACAAAGGACCAACATACATTATCTTGTATACCTTCGTTGAAATTCGCTATAATGTTCGCGCAACGAAAAAGTTGTTTTCTTGATAATCATGATCTGATTCATTTAGCATTTTCAGGTGAGCTTTTGACGACGAAAGAAGCAAGAAGACGTCAACTAACATACGATAAACTCGTGTCCGGTAGCAAGCGTACATCCGCTCTTCTAGTTGTGAGGGAGCATCTTCCATCCGGAAACGCATGTTTGAGGATTAACATTGATGCCACAAGAATTGGGAATGTTGCAAGGTTCATCAACCATTCGTGTGATGGTGGGAATCTTTCGACGGTTTTGGTAAGAAGTTCGGGTGCTTTGTTACCTCGAGTATGCTTTTTTGCGTCCCGTGATATATTAAAGGATGAAGAGCTTACGTTTAGTTATGGTGATGCGGGAGTGAATCCGAATGGATCGAAGTGTTTTTGTGGCAGTAGTTGTTGCTCTGGTATCATGCCTTCTGAACATACATAGTTGCCGATTTGCTGGTATTTTGGACCTCGTTTGAGTGGTCGATTTATGTACAAACAGGTCGATTTGGGTCGAATTGAAAAATATAGCTAAAAGTGTATTCTTACTTCTTGATGCATGTAATCTTCTTAATCATTTTATACAAGAGTCAAATGGATAAAAAGGGTTAGTTGATCAACCTAAAAATAATGACTCGGAAAAAAATTTTATTCAGTACCAATACTCTAAAGGGCTTGTAGCCTAGCAGTAAGGAATGGCTGAATGTAGTAAAGCTGTTTATTCTAAAGTGGTTGAGGGTTCTAGACTTCTAGTCTCGTGGTGAACATTAGTGTAGATTTAGAAGTTGATTTAGTGAATGTGTGAGTTAGCTGTTTTTACGAAAACAAGTCAAGCCACATTTTGAAATTCAGGATTCCGGGTCATAAGTTGACAACCACAACCGAACAGGGGTGTGCAATAACTGAACCGTTAACCGAAACGAAAACCGATAAAACCTAACCGAAACCGAATTAACCGAAAATCAGTTAACGGATATTTTTTTTACCATCGGTTAACCGAAATTAACCGAACCGAATCATTTATTTCTTTATATATTTCTAGCTTTTATACATCTATTTCATGTTTTATACTTTCATTTCATGTAATAATACCTCTATTTCATTTATTTATGCATTCATTTCATTTATTTATACCTCCATTTTATGTATTTAAAAATCAATTCATGCATTTATACCTCCATTTCATTTATTTATACTTCTATTTCATGTATTTATACATCTATTTCATGTATTTATACCTCCATTACATGTATTTCTAAGCAAAAAAATTAGCCCTTGTTTGAATTGGCTATTAACCGAAAATTAACAGAACCGAACCTAAAACCGACAAATTAACCGAATTAACCGAACCGATTAACCGATGACTTCGGTTACGTTTACAGAATAATGCTAATAACTGAATCGAACCGAACCATGCACACCCCTACAACTTAATACCACATTCAAATAAAAATTCTTGTTTATAATAGATGAGGGTTCTAACTTATTCTCTTAAAAATGTAAATATAAGAAACAAGTATTTTTTTTTTTTTTTTTTGAAATATTATTTTGCACCACTTTAACCATCTCTACTCTTGTCTCTCTTAGTATGAATGTATGATCATATCACTCCATGACAAAAGCTCAACCTATTAATTTCACATCTTTTTTCATCAAAAGCAGATTATCTAGATTGAAGCATCTGATTAGCAAAAGCCAAAGGATCCCCACTTTCTTCCTCATCGTCATCTTCGTCATCATGACACGGTTGACATAATTGCAGGGGATTAAAACTCTGTTGCGAAAGAGTAGCACTATGATGATCTTCTGCGAGATTATTCAAACTCGAATCAAAGCTGTTGATGTTAAGTATGTTGTTATTTGAAGCAGATGAAGCGTTTGAATAAGCCGGCTGCAAGAGTGAAAGATGGTGCGCCGGTTCTAGTTGCTGTTGTGAACCCTGAAGCGCGTTTGCCACTAGGAGCCTGTTGTTTATCAGCTGGTTTTGGACCATGGCTAGCTCTGTCTGCAATGACGCCACCTGTACCGTACGCTCAAATAAGGTTTTACGGTTGATATTGATGTATTTCATGGGTATCATGCATACGTGACAATTTTGTCGCGTTTACTATTGAAAGTTAACTTTTAATGTATTGCGCGTTTACTTATGAATGGATTGCTTTGATTTTTTTCCTCAGTCAACAGAAAAAAAAAAAATTAACTTAAAAGAAAACAGGTCAAATGGGTCAAACATGTTAGAAGTCAACAAAAGTATACTTCTAAGTTCTAATACATGATAGAGAGTAAATTACAAAAATCGTCCTTTATGTATGTCACTTATTGCAAAATGTATCATTTGTCTTCAATAATTACAAAAAACGTACTCGATGTTTGCAAAACCTTGCTAGTTATGTTCTTTAGCCCTAACTCAGTTAATTTTTGTGGTTAAATTTGACCAAATGGACCCCACATGACGGTATTTTTATGGTTAAATATGACCATATGGACCCCACATGAGAGTAAAATGACCAAAATACCCGCATGTGGGGTCTATTTGGTCAAATTTAACCACAAAAAATTAACTGAGTTAGGGCTAAAGGACATAACTTGCAAGAGTTTGCAAACATCGAGTATGTTTTCTGTAATTATTGAAAATAAAGGACACAGTTTGCAATAAGTGACATACATAAAGGACGATTTCGTAATTTACTCTACATGATATGATGCATGATTATCTTGAAGTTTAGAATTCAAAGTTTAAACCAACCGGAGAGATAATAACTAACTAACTAACGGATAAACATTAAACAAACTAACCTAAATAAAACAAAGACTAAATTGTCATTTTTCGTTCGTTCTTGGTGTTTGGTCACTTTTGCGACTTTTAACCAAAAATTTGTTTTATCGCATATTGGTCCTCGTGATTTCAAAATCTTGTAATTTTCAACCCTGAGGGCCAAACCTCGAGGGACGAAAGTCGCAATAAACTGCCAAACCTCAGGGACGCAAATGGCAAGATTTTGAAACCACGAGGACCCAGATGCAGAAAAACAAACCTCTGGGACGAAAATGATAATTTACTTTAAAACAATTAAAAGGTTTAAACTTTGAAATCCAAACTTAAAGAGAATCCTGCATCATGATATCTCATAAATCATTTATTAAGAGAAATAGATTATTGTTGAAATAATATAGTTTTGTATAAATTATAGTTATACATGACATTCTGTTTGTTTATTAAAAACTCACTTTTTGGATAGTGTTTTATGTCAACCCGACCCGACACTTTTTGACCCGAAAACATTTAAACCCGTTATCCAACCAGCCCATTTTGCCACGTTGAGCCGTGTACCTGTTGTTGCAAAGCCAGAACAGTCGAAACACAACCATAAACCGGGTCAGACAACCGAGCCTGCGCTTCATAAGAAATAGTCACAACCGCATGTTGTCTCCGGTTAACCGGTATGTGCATTAGTAGTTTCGACACGTTACTAGCTCCAAACACTTTGTGCACCGCAGCAAACCGGGCTGCACCCTGGTCAGACCCAAAGTAAGGCGCAAAGATGCAACCGCTAACGCACTTTCTTCTCAAGAACTTGCACGCCCCACATGGCGAGTTAGGAATCGAGCCCGGTTCTGATGTTGCCGCCTCACTGGCCCGCTTTCCGGCCCCGGCCCCCTTCCGGCGGCTGTCTGATGACTCAGCCATGCTAAAATGATGGAAGTGTTAGGAGGTTTAGAGACACTTAAGGAGAGATTAGTGGATGTAGTTATATGAGTGATGCAAAGGGAGGGAACACATAAATGTTGTGAAAAGGTTGGGTAGAGTTTTTGGTGTGAGAAGCTACAAAGAGTGTTTTTTTATTGTGTTAATTGCATACTAAACTTCTATTAATTTATTCTGGTCATTTGATATTATTGTTACATGATAATGTATGTATAATTCAAAAGTTTACAAAAACCAAGTAACAATTTGGTTTTGTTTATATCAATTCTATTAAAAAAATGTCAAAAAGTTATAAACGTTATAACAATAAACAAAACAGATTACCGTGCGTCTCTTGGCTTTATTCTAGAGATTCAAGCCTTCGAGGCGGCCTTCAACGGGTTACTCTATTTTTTTATTTAAACATTCAATTACAACTTAAGGAAGGCTAGAAGGGACAAAGTGTGATCGCCAAACAAATCGGTTGGGATGAGAAATTTCGTACCAAATACTAGTACCGTATTGATACCGTACCATGTACAGTACCATACCGATAATGACCGAACATATATGGTACAACATTTGGTTTTGATTTTAGCTCAACTTTAGTATCGGTACTACGTGTAACGGTACCGTTTTGGAATATTTAATGATACTATTCCATACCGGTACCGACCGAACATATACAGTATGATATTCGATTGGGTTTTAGCTAAATTTCGCTATTGGTACTATGCGGTACGTAACCGATTTGGTCTGATACCAGTACCGATCTCATCCCTAACCTACGATACACATACAAGGAGAAAAAAATTGAAGCACTCTTGAAAATGGTCGCGTGCATTCACGCACCAGTTATCTCACAAGGGGGCTTGCCGTGGATCTCAATACATTTATATGTTGATGTGTGACATGTGTCATCAAGATATATTTGAGCCGGAGGTCTCACTGGAAGTAGCCTCTCTATTCCTAAGGGGTAGAGCCGTAGAGGTTAGGCTCTACATCTTACCCTCCTCAAACCCTACCTTAGCTTTGCTATTAGTGGGATTTACTGAGTATGATGATAATGTGTCGTCAAGATATACACGTCTAATCAGTACGATTTGTCGTTATACAATAGCTTTATGTAAACTATTAAAGCAAAATGTACATGTAGTAGTCGTAATATTTAAAGCTGGTTATGTATTACTATTTCCTTCATTTTAGGTCTTAATTATACGATCTATGAAAATTATAATTAAAAAAAGAGTAAACTTCCGTTTTGCTTCCTATGGTTTGGTCACTTTAACGGTTTTGCTCCAAACCTTTAAAAATAGCCATTTTGCTCCCTGATGTTTCGGTTTTTTTGTCAGTTTGCTCCCCGCCTCTACCTCCATCCAAATTGTTTGTGTTTCCATTTTGCTCCCCGTAGGGAGCAAACTAGCAACAAAATCAAAACATCAGGGAGTAAAATGGCTATTTTTAAAGGTTTGGGGCAAAACCGTTAAAGTGACCAAACCACAGGGAGCAAAACGGAAGTTTACTCTTAAAAAAATATTTAATATGGAGATTGAGTTGTTTTGTTCCTAGACATGCTTCATGGTTATCCAACATGGGATGACACAAGATTTATGCTGCCCCTGGGATGTGGGAATGCTACCAAACATACATAAAACTGAGTCAGTCATGAATGTAGCACAACAAATCTAAAAGAGGTAAAAACGTATACTTGTTTTAACATTTTCACACTTAACTCATGAATACTTTATCTGTTTCTTGGAATATTTTATAACAATTTACTAAAAAAGACCTAAAATTAAATCATTATTATGTTTTTATTTTTTTCTTAAAAGGCTACGAGTTTTACTACACAACCCAAAGGCCCTTTGTTTGTGCGAGCATTATTTCATATCGCTAGCTTGCAACGTAGCAAATAAGTTGTTTGTAAAAAAACTAATTTGAAGTTAAGTTCGCTACAGATCGTAAAAATATGCATATGCTTATGCGAAAACATAAATGCATATGCGAAAACACCAATAACAAACATGAATGTACATTACATGCTAACACACAAAACCTTGTTGTACCAAGCTTGTATAAGCACAAGCTTGCCTCACTTAACTTGATGAGCTCAAGCACAACTTGTTTCGAGCTTTATTATTTAACTTGATGGGCTCGGGCACTGGTTTCGAGCGTTATTTTTAAACATGAGCCTAACTTGCCTTATTTTTAAACACAAGCCTAATTTTTAAATATTCTACAAAGTTACCCCTTTTTAAGCTTAGATTAGTTTTTATTTATTATTTTTGTATGTATATATAGCTGTAAGAGAAAAATGCCCGGATAGTCCCTGTGGTTTTGTCTTTTTTCACCTATAGTCCCCAACTTTCTAAAATTACCTGAATAGTCTCCAAGTTTTCAATTTTTGTTCCCGGATAGTCCCTGTGCCTAACATCAGTTAGTTTTCTCAGTTAAAAGAGCCTAAATTGATGTAAAATTACTAAATTGCCCTTACCCAATTAAATTCAAGTAGTCCCCACCATTTATTAAAAAAATATAATTAAACTATATCATTTAAGTGGGTCTCACACCCACCCCCACCCCCACCCCCACCATTACCCAACCCCTCCTTCCACCCAAACCCACGCCACCGTATCACCACCTTCAACATTCTCCCATCACCACCCAATCCTTTTTTTTATTATGTATAAGAACATGAATTTTTAGGCCAAGTATAATAAATTATACTCTGAATATATGACCAATTGCATCAGCCATCACCAACCGTATCATTTAATTTTTTGTATTTGTAGTTACAGTAAGAGTAAGGGATGTGGTGTGGAGGCATTGTATGAGCATTCTAAGAAGTTGAGCAGAAATAATGGTCTATTTCACTAGGTTTTGAAGGGGATGCGACGGTGATTCAGATCTAATCGAATAACCACCGCCGTCCTAAACCCACATCTCTCTGCTCATTCGGTCGAAATACCGACTTGCAACTTTCTAGAAATCGAAGGTGGTTCAGATCCAATCGAATAAGTGAATAACCACCCACACACCACAGAAACACTCGACGGGGAAGATGGGTGAACTGAATCCAGCCCCTACAACTCGACAGGGAAGATGGGTGATGATGATGGATGGAGGTTGTGGTGGATAAAGGTGGGAGGATGCTAGGGGTGGTTGGGGGTCGCTGGTGCTACTGAAAAAAAGATGGTGTTGGTGTCCCGCCTGAACAATGGTAAAAGATGGTGGTGAAAAGATGGCGTCTGAACACCGATAAGGTGTCGGCACCGGAGATGAAACAACTATGGAGAAGATTCAACAGGTAGAGAAGAAGGGTGGGTGTGCTGGGGGTTTTATGTTTTTTTTTTTTTTATTAAATGCCCGGATAGTCCCTATGGTATATGCCCTTTTTAGGGAAAGGGTATTGTTGTCATTTCACACCCTTTTAACTGAGAAAACTAACTGATGTTAGGCACGGGGGCTATCCGGGAACAAAAATTGAAAACTTGGGGACTATTCAGGTAATTTTAGAAAGTTGGGGACTATAGGTGAAAAAATGCGAAATCACAGGGACTATCTAGGCATTTTTCTCTAGCTCTAATCTTTATGTCTAACATAGTAGATCTTATTTAGTTATCATAAATTTGTATATAATAATTATTAGAGCTTGCGTAGTGGGGCGCGGCCAAGGGCCATAGCGCCGCTATGGCGCCGCCCACACCGCCCCCACCGGCGCTATGAACAAAAAAAAACAAATGGCGCGATGTGCATAACGGCGTGAGATGGTGGTGATGATTTCTGCATTTTCCACTTTGGTCCCTGCATTTTACACTTTGGTCCCTATATTAAAACACTTTGGTCCCTGCATTTTACACTTTGGTCCCTGCATTTTATACTTTGGTTATGATGAGGTAGGGGCTTTATGACTACGGCCTCAAATTACATAAAGCCCCATAAAGCCCCGGGGTGACGTGGCATGCCACATGGCGCATAACGCCCCTTTGAGGGCTTTATGACTACACATGCCCTTAGGGGTAGGCTAAATGTACCTCCATTTTTATTGATCATACCCTCTTTCTAAAAATAGTCAGTTTAAAACTTTTCAAATTCACCCTTTTAAAAATCCTATTTTTATAGTTATCCCGAATCAGTTTTAATGGCTGGAAGATGTTGAAGGAGTATCTGGCAAGGTTCGATGTGTCTCATTCTGTACATACCATTTTTTTTTATCACATTAAGTAAACTAAACCCATATCAAATATTTATGTTTTCTCACATCATATATATATCATACATACCACAACGCCGAACCACATAATGAAAATGATAAATGGATGAAATGGGGCTAAAGTTCTTCCTCGAGGATTGCAGCACACAAAAATGTTCTTATTTAGTTTAGTTATGTTTAAACAATTAATATTATAATTATGTATCAAAATTTTAAATAACGTGGTTCTTGGTGGTGAGTTTAATTAGGTTGAATTCCAATTTGTTAAATGGCAAGGAGTTGCTAGGTCGACTATGGTGGTGCGGGTGCAAGGAGATGGAATTAATCATCTTTATATTAATAATGTTAATGAAAATATTAAAAACAATATTATATCATAAAGAAATAACAGGAAACTAAAGAAAAAAATAACTAGTTTTTGAATTGACATAAAAAAGGGAAATAAGTTTACGTGCTGATGTGTTAGAAAAAAAAATTAATGCAAAGAAATGATAACTTAAGAAGTTTTGTGTGTGTGTGGGTGTGGGGGGGGGGGGGGTGGGGGGGGGGGTTGTGTGTGTGTGTTTTATAATTGTGATTTTAGTTCCTGTAGTTTGAGTTACTTTGCCAGTTTAGTGCAAAGGTTTCATTTTCGTCTATGGGTCCAAAAAGGTTTCACCGTTACCATTTTAGCTCACTGGGTTAACTTCATATATTTTTTCTGTTAACAAGGGTAATTCGGTCATTTTATATGTAATTCTGTTAACTAGAAGGACAATTCGGCCATATAATAGAGCCGAATTGCCCTTCTCGTTAACAGAAAAAATAGATGAAGTTAACTCAGTATGCTAAAATGACAACGTTAACAGAAAAAATAGATGAAGTTAACTCAGTATACTAAAATGACAATGGTGAAACCCTTTTAGACCTATAGGCAAAAAATAAAACTTTTGAACTAAATTGACAAAATAACCCAAACCACAAAGACTAAAATGACATTTAACTCTAATTATTATTATTATCTAAATATTATATTACTCAAAGGTCGATAACTAAACAAAGTAACAAACAAACAAATGTTTTCAGAGATTGTTCTATACACCACAACACTAAACATGCTCAAAGAAAAATCTAACACCTATGATGTTATATCTCGATTATTTGTGGCCCCGTATACTGGATTCCCCTCATTTCTGATTCTTTCGGCACGTCGATTTCTTCTAACCACCAATACCGCTCCCTTTCTTCTTCGCTCATAACCCCTTGTTCATCTGAAAATCATAACAATCAAACTCATCAGTCACAACACAACACAATTGTAAATTTGTAATCTCCAGAATAACATAGACGAGCAGAAATATTTGCTTACATGGCAATGCATCGTATGGAATGTCTCTATAGTATGAGCAATCCCGACCATCTTCTTTAGAATACGGAGGTCCAACCACGTCAAGGATTGCACAAGGCGTTATAGCCTTGAAGGCGTGTATGTTACCCCCTGAAGTCGGATACAGTACAGAAGTATCACATGGAGCTGTGAAAACACCATCAGCTTTTTTACATGCTAATTTCGCTGCACAAATACAGTTACATTCAAGTTATTTCAAATAGATAATCTAGCCTTTAGGTTTGTTTTAGAGTTAAATGCCCCCCGGATAGTCCCTGTGGTTTGCCATTTTTTTCACGTTTAGTCCCTAACTGTCTAAAATTACAGTAATAGTCCCCAACTTTTTCAATTTCGTTCCCGGATAGTCCCTAACGTGGATGGGGATTAGTTTTTGGTGTTAAGTGGTTGTGAAATGACGAGATTGCCTTTACTATCAATAAAAATAATTAAAACTCTCAATCAATTATAATATTAAAAAAAAGTGGGCCCCACTAATTTATCAACAGCTTGTAACGGATCCGATGCCGAACTGATCGGTGAAAACGAGAGGTTACGAAGAGAAAACCTTCAACTCAACAAAGTGTTAAGCCAGACGAAGCAGTTATGCAACAGTATATATGTAATGATGTCGAATTATGCAACCAACACAGCCACCAGTCCTTTGGATTCCACCACCGTCAAACCACTAGACCTCCTACCGTTGAAACGTTCTTCTGAAGACTCCGGTAGTGATGGAAGTGGAACAACTGAAGAGTTTATAAACCCTAGGTTATTTGGTGTACCGATAGGTATGAAACGTGTGAGAGGGGACGTAGGTGATGCGGCGGAGCTACGGTTGGAACCGCCGGGAGACGGTGTTAAACCGGAGCCGTTGGATGATAGCGTAAAGTGGAGAGGTGTTGATTTGAAGTAATCCACGTGGATGATGTAAAAACCGCCATGTGGTCAGATCGGATGCATTGTCATGATCAGGTTGAGAAAAGAAAAGTTGGGTTGTTGTGCAAGAAAAATAATCTGGTTGACATAGTGATGGTGGTTAAATTAGTTTTGCAGACAAGAAACGAGAAAGAGGAAGAGAGAAAGGGAAAAGAAGGGGTGGGGGTGGGGGTGGGTGTGGGGATTAGGATAAGGTGGGGCCACTATTTTTTAATATTATAATTGGTTGAGAGTTTTAATTATTTTTATTGACAGTAAGGGCAATCTCGCCATTTCACACCCACTTAACACCAAAAACTAACCCCCATCCACGCTAGGGACTATCCGGGAACGAAATTGAAAAAGTTGGGTACTATAGCTGTAATTTTAGAAAGTTAGGGACTAAAGGTGAAAAAATGACAAACCACAGAACTATCCGGACATTTAACTCTTTGTTTTATATATAGAGGTGACAAAATAAGCATGACAGTTGGGTTGGGAAGATGTCAAATAAATTTTGCAAAGGCAGAGATTGGTTTGAAAAATGAGGGCAATTTGGTCATTTCAGGTGGGTAGGGACCATATCTGTTGAATTTTGGGACCAAATCCATAGTATTGCCCAAACCATGGACCAAAAATATAATGAATAAAATATCTAATTAACAAAAAGTATAAATATCTAATTATTAATTAACAAAAGTAACTTTAGAAGTTCCATGCATTTGAAATACACGTTAGGCTACTTTTGACCCGTTTTCTTTTAAACTAAACTCTGTATTATTGTTTACCCATTAAGAGATAACACAACACGTTCGACCCATTTATAACTAAACGGGCCGAAAACACAACCTCTAGGGTTTTACTTGCATATATAGAGATTGAGAACTCACGTTTCGAGGGGGATATCGAGTCAATTTCGTTACTAGCGTTAACTAAATCATATGCTTTAATATGCACTTTCCCAAGTAACAGCTTGTTGAAAACCGTCATTCCTGGATGATTATGAAGCGGTATGACAGCATTTGCAGGAAGAAAGAAAATACATAACTGCAAAATTGAGAAACTAATGATTTTAGATGACATTTTTATAAGATTGTTGTTTCCGAAACTGTCGAAAATGAAAAAAAAAAGGAAAAAATGATTACCCAAAATTTCTCAGACTTGTTTATTGTTGTGCATGAGACTTTGGGAGTTACTCCTGCGGTACTAGGAGTCTTGAAGAATGGTAAGTTCCTACTTAATCCAACATCTTCCGCTTTCATTCCATCTATAACAAGATACAAATCTAGTTAACAAAATGCAACTATATACAAGAAAAGATTATACGATAGGAACAAACTACAAAGTACATAACAGTTTTTATAAACTGCATAATAATTAAAAAACATGCCTTCAACAAACAAAAGATACCATGTGTATCATGCTATTTCCCCAAGAATTGACAGAATATATATAGCTAGATCTATACCAGTTTTAAATTGTGCGAAGTAGCTTATGTGGTGTACAAATCACCTCTCTACGAATAAAAAATGTTGGAGATTACAGCATAAACGCACAAATCAATGTGGCTTTATTTATTACACCATAAAATTATTTAAATTTTTTTATAAATATTTATGCTTTCTCAATGCAAGACAGGCCAAATGCAATGCAATATACAGCTTTCATAGTATTGAGTGTATGACATGTTTGAGACTTAGCTTGAGATGCATATGACTTTAGATTTAAACATACAAACAGAAACTTTTTATAGCTCTACCTATCCAGCTGATAAACTATCTCACTACCACTTTCAATCAAACCCCTATACTTGCGCATTGCAGTTTTGTACCACATAGTATCCCGCCCAGCCTAAAGCTCAACCGCAATGCTCGGATTCCAAAATTTCACACCAATGTTGAAGGATCAAGGCCTTAATAAAGTCTAGAACTCTTCTTATCATCATCATCATACTCAGCAAATCCCACCAATAGCAAAGCTAAGGTAGGGTCTCAGGAGGGTAAGGTGTAGCCAGCCTTACCTCTACCCCGTAGGATAGAGAGACTGCTTCTAGTGAGAACCCTGACTCGATTATAGTTTTGCATCAATCCTTGGACATAAGGCACATAACACTTGGCAATCGGGAAAAAGACCGATTGGTGCATGCGCCCCCTTGTCTTTCGGCTACCAGCGCCACTACATGATCCATGATTAACCGCCCGTCTTTAACGTTATTTTCACGAAATTAGTAAAATAACGTTAAAATTAGTGCAATTTCACTTTTGCCCACTAAGTGACCACACATTATATGCGCACACCGCAAACGGAGCGTTTCTAGAACTCTTCTTATACATTCTAGAATTCAGCCATATATAATGGGATAACATCTTATTTCACAAAACACCTCAAACCACCTCAAAAGGCAATTATAAGTCATTTTGTGTGCACATAATCTTTCTTTTCGCTATAGGTCATATCGAATCGCTTAAAAAAGGCATCTATAGAAACAATATTCGGGTTGCTAGCTATCGAAATAAGTACAGTTTATAATGTTTTGTCTATGAAAGTTAATTAGCAGTGATTTTTCTAACATTCTTATCATACAATTATCCAACCAGTTGCAGCAATTTTAGCAATCACCTTTCAACATCTAATTATAATTATAATTAAAAAAATTAAAATAAAACTCAAAACAGTCTCAACAATTATATAGCAATAACCTTTATAACATCTAATAAAAAACAAACACACCTTAAATAAAATTCAAAAAACACAAATCACTCACCGAGAATCCGGCAAACCTTCTGCACATCAGTCGAAGACGGAACGGTTCCAACGCCTTTAAAAACATCTAAACACGATAAATACAGCCTCTGCAACGGAAACGAAGCCGCCGTTAGTGACGGAGACGGCAGAGACGGTTTTCCTTTGCCGCTACTTTTCCGGAAACTTTTCTTCTTCTTCCGTATCACCTTGCTGACGTCACTTAACCTAGCCTCGTTCGTCATGATCGATCGCAACACGCAAACGAACCGCTAAAACGTTCGGTACGAGATCGGATAACTGAGATCTGATAGGAAATGAGTAGATGTGAAAAGATTGTGTGTTGTTAGGTTGTTTGAAATTTGAAGTGTGTGAGAAACGGTGGTGGAAAGTGGGAGGATGATGAGGTTATAAGGAGGTAAGGTGGAGGTGGAGGTGGTAGCGGCATTGGAAAACCGGGGGCGGCCATTGATTTGGATTTTAGAGAGAGAAAGCTTGTAGAGAGAGAAAGTTGTTTGATCTGGCGACCATTGTTTCGTGATATTTCTACGTATTGTGTGTGAAATTACTATTGTGCCATTGTCTTAGATATGTTTTTTAACCATAAATTTGGATCAGACCACTAGAGATTAGGGGTGAGCAAGAAAACCGAAATAACCGAACTGTAACCGAATAACCGAAATAACCGAACCAAAAAAAACGAACCGAAACAAAAACCGACGGTTCGGTTTTCGGATTTTTAATAACCGAAAATTTTGGTTCGGTTTTCGGATAAACTTTTTCAATAACCGAAAAAAACCAAACCGAACCGAGAAGTTACAGTCCATATATTTTTTTGTTTAAGTTTAAATTATATATATTTATGGAACCCATTAAGTCTAACCAACTTTTAGGATAATCCTAGCCATCTAAACTCATCAACTTTTGATCTTGGCCCTTTAAACTCAAGAAGTTATACTCTCTCTCCTAAAATGAGGAAGTTTTGAACGGTTATTTGATTTAATCTCTCCCACATCTTCTCCTCCCCACGTTCCTGTAACTTCCATGTAGTTCATGGAGGTTTAGCATTCTCTCTCCTCAAATGAAGCAGTTTCGAACGGTTTGTAATTATTTCTCTCCCACGTACTCCACACGTTTTCTATAACTTGCATGTACCCTCTCTATAATAGCAAATCTCAAACCTCCAGTTTTGCCCCCATTCGCCTCCATCACTCTTTATCTCTGCGTTGCACTTTGAAAAGTGAAACTGAAGCATCAATTTCGTCACCAAATCCAGGCATCTATGTCATCGCAACATCAAATTTGTCGATTTAAAGCATCGATTCCTCTTTGAATCCCTCGATTGTTATTCATTCGCAGCCCTCACATGTTCTTCTTTACAGACTTCTCTGGTCGCTGGTAATCCTAGGTATGGCGGTGGCGTTAAAAGAGGTAGGTGGTGTTGTGTCGTTTTATTTATTTGTTATCTAGGTTTCGTTTAGGCTCTTTGTGTTCTTCATTGTTGATTTTACAATCGATTGATTATTTAAATTTCTGTAAGTGATACGTGTTCGTTGATGTGCAAATGATATTGTTTATTGATGTTCAGATTTTATGTTTTGTTTTACTAGGTCATCAAAGTTTAAGCTGTTAAAGAAATTGTTTTTTTTTTGTTTGAATGTTATTTGCATGCCAGGTGTTCGGTCATATGCCTAGGTGGAGCTGAACAGTTTGTCTGCAGCTGTGTTGTCTTTCGGGTTTAGGTCTGGGGAAGACACTTGCTTTTGATTATGTAGCATGATTGCCGAGACTTTGGTGATATTTTTTTGGTGATAAGTGTATTCATGGAAGAATTGTTCTTACATCTGAAGAGAATGCCCCTCGAGTTCACGTTTGTTATCATTGCATGGTATGCTTTTGTAACATCATTGTTATTTTTATTTATTTTTTTTGCTCTAAAAGGGTATTTACATTTATTACACTCTTTAAGTTATTTCGGCGGTATTTTGTTTGTGGAGGATGTATTATACAAACAAAGGGTCTTATGTAAGCATATTGTTGTAGGTTCTACATGAATTCAATCATGTCAATCCTGAAGATTACAATGAAGTTAAAGACTTTGCAACAACTTGAGTACCTTTGAAAGTATACCTTAATTTATTGGCTATTGGATTGGTTTGTGTACTCATGCTCTGTTCACTATAGGGTCTTTTAACAGCAGTTATTGAAGCATATAATATACTCCCGCATTTGGTAACTTTTCATTTACATTGGATTTGTAGGATTAACTTTAGCTGATTATTATTGTGATTCATGCACTACCTCTATGATCATTAATCGCCATAACTATAACATGTCGTATGTGTATAACTAATTAACCATATCCAGTTTGCTGGACAGGGTGTTATGAAGACACCAAGTTTTAATAAACTTACTTCAGCTGGTTTCAAAGTCAAAATCTGGATAGCGGATTGGTTTGATTTCTTAAAAAGACAAAAAGGATGCGGATTTGGAAAAGAGACAAACCGTTGGGCGTTACCTCATTGAGATATGGAAATCAGCCGGGATGATTGGTAGGTATTAAGCCAATGGTGTCGTTTTTCACCATTCTTTGCATTTAATCTCAAAGATCTCTTGGGTTTGCATAAGTATTTCAATGGATGTAAAAAGAAGAAAAAAGTGTTCCATTCCGTTATTTTGACGGCTATTTGGTGCATTTGGAATGTGCGAAATAATTTGTTATTTAATAACAAACCCCTGTCGTTGTCTAGAATCGTGGAAGAGTCCAAGGTGTTGAGCTACACGTGGGTTAAAGACAGGGCAAAAGAAGGCGGGTCTTACATGGGAAGGCTGGAGGAGATTTATTTTTTTTGGGGATATGCAATTTTCTGTTTTGGTGTCCTGTACCTTCTGTTTGTTTGGAGGTCTTGTATTGTTTGGCAGTAATCGTGATTGAAGCGGACGACTTTCGGTGTCTTTCGAGGTGTCGTTCGTGTATTTCGGTCAGATTTCGTTGATTTTCAGACTGATTAAGGATTGTTTTTAAGGATAAAAACTGATTAATACGGTTGAAATTTGTTCAACTGTTAGACATGTTTTCTGATCAGAATCAAAATCAAAAATGTTTTTTGTTTAGATGATCGTTGTTATAGTCCATGCGAAGTTGATTTTTTGATTCGAAACTAGAGCGAATAGGATTGATTTCGAATAGTTTTTTATTGAATTTCGTATTGAAACGATTGATTTTCAGTTTGATTATCTGTTTTTTTGGATCATTTACATCAGTTTTCAAGCTTTCAAATTGTTAATATCGATTCTGGAATAATTCAGTCATGTTTCGGTGAACTCGGATTAATTTCGATTGATTTTCGGTTGATTCGATTAGGCTTCAGTGATTTTCAGTTGAAAGTTCAAACATTCTGATCATATTTCATACTTTTCGAACAATTTATATTGATTTCAACAGTTTCTGTTTGATATAACGGATGAAACTTGAACAAACATAGTATATTGATCATAATGTTGTTATATATCATAATAAGTTTGTTTTTGTAAGAATCAAGATCTGAATAACAAATACCATAGAAGTTAGATTTAATTTGAAGATCTGAGTTACATAAAATGGTGTTGTTGACTTGATAGTGTATATAGTTCTTGCATCAGCTTCGTAAATTGAATCTTCAAAACTTGCATCTGAACGAAGAACTAGATTGATTTTTAACGTGTTTCAAACGAGTTTCAATCCGTTTTAGTTTGTTTTGAATAAAATCTAACTGTTTCGGTTAAAGATTGGGTGTATCGTTTGAGATTTTCATTTTGAATCGGTGATTAATAGTTAAGATTTTTATAATTCTGAACAGATTCGATTGATTTTTGATGAGATTCGGGTTAATTTAGTGTGATAATCAAAGTGTCCTGAACAGTTTTCATGGATTCAACAACTTTCTTTGTTCAGTGTGATCATGTTGATTCAATGCAAGTGTGATAAATGCAAGTGTGATAATCATTTACAAATTGTTTAAACAGTTAACAACTTGCTGAGAATTTGATAAGATTTGCAGGTTTCTTGAAAGATAGAGAAAGAATTGAAAACAAATCTGAATCAGTTGTTTTTCGAGAAAGTTCAGTGATATTCGGTTGATTTTAAATCAGCTTCGGAGTGATTTTTGGTTAAAAACTGGATAAGTTTCGGATTAATTCGCTCGATTACGGACTGATTTTGATTGCTTTTGGTGAAACTGATTGAATAACGGTGTTTTGTGTCGCTGGGAAGATATGAGAGTTGTATAGTTGATTTGGTGGGTTTGTTAACGGGTCAAATAGTTTAGTTTGAGACAATCATTTTTAGTTATGTGTCAATGGTTGGCTTGAATTGATATTTGAATTACTTTCAGTCTTTCATACCAATGCACTATTTGAAACATATAATGTTTTGTCTAGGGTGAATGCAAAGAAAAGAATAGTTGTGCTACTATGACATTAAAATACCCCCGTCCACCGGACGGGTATTAAACTAGTTGTTTAAGTGTTTAACCCAATGCTAGTAGAAAATGTTAATTTTATTCTTGAATGTTAAGTGTTTATAATAAAAACATTATAACTGAAATGATTTATTATTACCTATAAGATATAAAAAAAAATTAATATAAAAATTAAATTTAATAAAAACTTTGAAGAAACATAAAAATAGATTAGAAGGTTAGGTGTGTAAACAACATTAACTAAAGAGGTTAACTATAATAACTTAAATGTAAACATATAAAAAGATTGTAATAATATAAATTATACTTTTTATTTTTTGAATCTTACATAACTTTGTTCCAAAAAACGAAATAACCGAAAAACCAAACCGAACCGACGTAAAAACCGAAAAACCGAAACCGAAAAAAACTGAAACCGAACGGTTTTTAAAACCCGAAAACCGACATTTCGGTTTCGGTTTTGATTTTACCCAAAAACCGAACTGAACCGAACCGTGCACACCCCTACTGGAGATTAGAGATTGTGTCTTCAGCGGAATCACCTGATTATATCCGTTTTCACTAGGTAATAATATCGCTTATACATCAATTTTAAAGAAAACTCAATAAATCTGGGAAAACTCCTCTTTAAAAATCGAACTCATAACCTAATGTAATTGCAATATATTATTTGGATATCATATATTAATTTCCAAGAAGATTTATATCTACCACAACGAAAAGGATTTTACAAAATCGTTAGATATACCATGTACTTAAAAATAAGGGTAAATTACAAGTTGTGTTCTATATGTTAACATTAAATTACAGGCGTTGTCATTTAACACAAAAGGTTACTAATTTTACACTTTATGTTTTTTTGCACGGTTTGTCCATTAGGCCTAGCTCAGTTAGATTTTTTAGTTAAGTCTGGTCATGTGCATTGCACATGAGAGCATTCTTGTCATTTCACATTTCTAGGGGTGCAAATGAGCCGAGTGACTCGCGAGCTACTCGAGACCGGCTCGAGAAAAGGCTCCAAACAAACCGAGCCTTATCGAGCCCGAGCCGAGCTTGAGCCTAAAATAAAAGCTCGTTTGTTTATCGAGCCCAAGCTCAAGTCTGGCATGTGAAGCTCGTCTTATCGAGCTTTAGTGTAAACGAGCCGAGCCGAGCCGGTCTTATTTAAACTTGTTTACGAGCCGACCCGAACCTAAAAATAAGCTTATTTAGTAAACGAGCTCGAGCCCGAGCTTCACTTATCGAGCTCACGGGCCTGAAAAGTCTATTATTCATATTTTTTTATTTAATATATTAATTAATAGATAACAAACAAGCCGAGCCCGAGCCGAGCTCGAGCTTGAGAAAATACCAATGAGCCGAACTCGAGCTTTGAAAACAAAGCTCGAATCGTGCCGAGCTCGAGCTCTCATAAGTTAATCGAGCTCGAGCCTGATAGAGCTCGGGCTCGGCTCGGCTCGTTTGCACCCCTACATATTTATCTCTCTCTAAACTAACCCCCTCCCCCGGGTTTCTTTCTCTTCTCTCCCCTCTCTCTCTTCTAAGATGGCGGCGGTGATGGTGGTGGTCCGGCAGATGGATGTGGTGTGGTTGTCATTTTAGGGGCGACGGTGGAGGTGGTGTCGTGATCCGGCCGGGGTTACATGAGAGACTGCAAGGGGAAGTCCGTCGTTACGCCGCCGTCAGAGTTATGGTTTGGGTTTGGTGGATCACCGGATGGATATCACCGTCGAAGTTATGGTTGGGGTTTGAAAAGAAATGGATTGCGGTCCCAAATCAGACGAAGTTATAGGTGCGGTGGGGAGGTTGTGGTTGCAGGGGAGGCAGTGATAGATGGCGGGAGGCAGTCAGGCAGGGGTGGTGGTGATGGTTGGTGCAGTAGGGTTGGGGTGGTCGGTCGGTGGGGGTGGAGGCGGTGAAGGCTGAGGTGGGGTGGGTGGCGACGGTGAAGGTTGTGGGGTGGTAGTGGTGGTGGTGGTGGGTTGAGAGAGATTAGAGAGAGATTGGGTTGTGGTGGTGGGTTAAGATTACAGAGAAAGAGAAAGAGTTTAGATTTTTTTTTTCAATTTTATAGATACAGTCCCTCAATAATAAGTGTTTACAAAATAACCACTGGGAAGGTGAAATGACAAGTATGTCCTCATGTGCAAAGCACATGACTATATTTAACCAAAAAATCTGACTGAGTTAGGCTTAAAGGACAAACCATGCAAGATTTTGAAACATAAAGTACAAAACTTGTCAACTTTTGCATTAGACATCGTCTGCAATTTGGTGTAAACATACAAGACAACTTATAATTTACTCTAAAAATAAATATTAGGGATGTAAACGAACCAAACGTTCGGTGAACAATTCGTGAACCATTCGGCGGGAAGTTCGTTTGTATTCGTTCGTTTATTAAACAAACGAACACGAACAAGTTCGTTTAGCTAAATGAACAAACATGAACAAAGGTCAGGTTCGTTCATTTATGTTCGTGAACATTCGGTAACGTGTTCGTTTGTGTTCGATAGTTCAATAGTATTTTTTATATTTTATTTAAATATTACAAGATCCCGACAAATAAAATATTTAATAAGTGTTATATGATCTCTTCATGAACGCGTGTTTGTGTTTGTTTGTTTCCGTTTGTATCATCAACGTTTCTTTTTCGTTCGTTGCCTAAAATTAACAAACAAACACAAACGAACACGAACAAGTTTATTTCCTTATCAACCGAACACGAACATGAAATCTTGTTCGGTAAGTGTTCATGAACCGTTTGTGAACACATATGTTCTTTAACAAACGAACACGGACAAGGTCTCATTCGTATTCGTCGGTTCGTTTGCAGCCCTAATAAATATGGTGTGATTGTTAATGGTATAGGAGCAAATCGGTACCGTATTATATAGTACCGGTATTGGTATCAAAAATATTGATCCTGAAAATTGTCAAATGTGGGTACCAGTACAAAAAATACTCGGTATGGTATGGTATGGTATGGTAGGTTACCGGTACCATATGGTATTTGAAGGTAAAAGTCAGTAAAATATAGGTACGGTACCGAACCGAAAGTACCGATCCCAAAAACACCAAATAATTGGTACGGTACAAGTACCGACACCGAAGTGCTCATCCCTAGTGTCAATACCAATGCAATGTTTAGTAAAACAAAAACCGAGTATTGTATTGTATATGTTTGGTTGGCACCAATATGGTATGGTATTACTAAATTCTTAAACTAATACCATAGCAATGTCAAATTTGAGCTAAATTCAAAACCCAACGCCATAAGTTTGGTTGGTACCAGTATTTAGTAGTATATTTCTCATTCCTTACTTAAAATGTAAACCTAATATTGATTGGATTTTAAAGCTTTTAGAGCCTCGGAAAAAATACATGCATGCTCAATAAAAAATGGTTACATTATATCCACACTCTCATTTTCTAATTTCACATTGTTCCGTGTCATCAAACAACCGTTTGATTCAAGCTCAAACAACCATTTGACGAGAGTGAGAGTGTGGGATTAGAAAGCAAGGAGTATGAGTATAGTCGACCCCATACAAAAATACACATCTAGAAAAAACTTAAAATAAAATAAGACAGGTGGAGTTTCGTATTCAACAAAAGAAAATAAATATGTAAATATTCTTCGCTGATATTTGAGTTCTTAGAAACATAAATTATTTCGTCACAACGTATCATTAGCTATTGATATAGGTCTGTAATGGTAAGGATGTACGGGGTGTTCGCGGGGAATGGCAGCGGTGACCCTTGTCCTCGATCGGGAACACCGCCGCCATCAAAGCGGGGACCCGAATCGGGGGGGTCGATCGGCTTGGAGTTACCGCGATGTTTGGCACACTTTTCGAAAGAAGACCGTTGTCAAACGGTCATTTTTATAAAAAAAAAAAAAAAATCAACTTTTTTAAACAATATATATCTAACCAACCTAAATCAATTTTTTTTACCACACTCACCACTCTTAATCTCATACCAAAACTCTCAAACTCAAATCTTTCAAATACAAAATGGATTCCAAGCTTCCGTTTCTTTCTACCCTACCCGACTTTCCCGACGATGGAGATGCATCGTCAAGCGATAGTAGCTTAATTTTCTTCAAAAATCTCATCCAACAAGCGGAGCTACTAGACACGGCATCGTCTAGTAAAAAAAATTATGTCCGTCGAGATCGTGAGGGGGGCCATGAGACACTCATGGCCGATTATTTTGATGAAAATCCAAAATTTAATGACGATACTTTTCGTCACAGATTTCGTATGTCCAAGTCTTTGTTCCTAAAAATTGTTAGTGACGTGGAAGCGTATGACGGGTGGTTTAAAGAAGGCTTAGATGGGAGAATGAAGAAAAGTTTTACACCGTTGCAAAAGGTTACTTCGGCAATTAAACAACTTGCAACCGGTAACCCACCAGACGAGGGGGACGAGTATTTAAATATGTCTGAAAGGACCTCTCGTGAGTGCCTTGAATATTTCTGCGAGACGGTCTGTAAAAGGTATGGCGGTGAATTCCTACGTAGACCAACGAGCCACGACGTCGCGCTATTGTATCAGGCTCATGAGGAGAGGCATCACCTACCTGGTATGTTGGGTAGTCTGGATTGTACACACTTCGTCTAGAGAATGTGCCCCACAGAATTGCGTGGACAATACATGAGAGGCGATCATCAATACCCGACGGTTATCTTAGAAGCGGTGGCGTCTCAAGATTTGTGGATTTGGCATGCTTTTTGTGGCCCGGCGGGTTCACAAAACGACATCAACGTGCTGCAACAATCTCCATTATTTCTTGCTCAACGAAACGGAACGGCGCCAAATTGTCCATTTCAAGTGAACAACCACTTATACAAACGCGGGTATTATCTTACTGATGGGATCTACCCTACGTGGTCCGTGTTTGTGAAGTCTTTTCCATATTCACACGACCCGAATGAAAAAAAGTTCAAGAGGCAACACGAGGCCGCAAGAAAAGATGTGGAACAGGCGTTTGGTGTGTTAAAGTCGAAGTGGGGAATACTAAATCATCCAATGCGTTCGAAAACGGTGAGAAAGATAAGGTCCATCGTGTATACGTGCCTTATTTTACACAACATGATTATAAAAGACGACGGAAGGGCGATAGCACCGGTACATATTCAAGATCCTCCAGTCGAACCCGTCTTCGATGATACAGCTTATACGGAGCTCATTGACGAAGACACGCATTGGAGACTAAAACACGATCTCGTTGAGCATCTCGGAAGTTTAGATCTGCCTCACCTTGAAGTTGATTCGGACGACGAGTAGTTTGTTTTTATATTTTTCTAGTTTGAATGTATTTTTTTTTCTAGTTTGAATGTATTTTTTTTTTAATTTAATGAAATGTCTTTTATTTAATTTTTATTTTTATTAATATTTTTTTAATTTTTACAAAAAAAAAAAAAAAAAAAAAAAAACCCAACTCCCCTAAGAGGGGTGTGCCGCCATCAAAATGGGGTGTTAGGGGAGTTTAAGAGGGGAGTTGACGTCACACTGATTGATTGGTTAGGCGTAAGAGAGGGGACTCACCTCTTAGGTGAGCACCCCTTACACCCTAATGGTATCTGATACTACATAAATCTTTGGAGATTTCATTCCATTTGGGATGATAGACGAATTTATACGTCTTTACTCATTGGCATTGTATGTTGCTATGTTTAAAGCACGTAATTTATCTTATTTTTTACACTTTAAAAGTTATAACGTCAGCATGAAAACTTACTATTTTTTATGATTTTAACGTGGTATAGATCGACACAAAGGACAATGTGTTTAATAGTTGAGGATGATGCTTTCAGTTAAGTCTAAACCACTGGGTTTAGGCTTAACACATGTTGAACTAGATATGTTTGGCTCGGGTATTTCCTATAAAAGGAAGCATAACCCTATTAGGTTGGGGCCTTTTGGCTCCAACATCTCCCTGCTTCTCTCTAGTGGCGGTGATTTTGGTGAGTGAGGAGGACCACCGCACAGGGTTCTTGATTTCTAGTGGCATGTGTTTTTTTTTAAGTTCTGATACATATATATATATAGAGAGAGAAAAAGTATATCGTACATTACGGCTTAACGTACTTCACGTAGGACAACGTGCGTGATTTGTTATATAACATGCGTGATTAATGTTTTCAATATGCGTGATTATTGTGTTTCAACATGCGTGATTTTGTATCTTTGAGTTATAACGTGCGTGATTTTAAAATGAACGTGCGTAATTACCTGTCGTACGTGATATACGTTAAGCCGTAATGTACGTTAACCTTCCCCCCTCCCCCCCCTCTCTCTCTCTCTATATATATATATATATATATATAATTGCGCTAAAATAAGAACCAACTCGAGTTGTAAGAACCGCGAGAACTTTTTGATGCGGGCCTTGGTGGACCAATTTTTTTTTTCAGAAACGTAGATGCATGTATAAAAACAACATTTGTAAAAAAAATTCAAAAAAAAATGTCGTGGGTGTAGTTTTGAGCAACACAAGTTTGTGTTTACAGGACCCGTAAATTTTCCGACCAGATTTACGGGTCCCGTAAACACAAACTTGTGGCGCTCAAAACTACACACACGACATTTTTTTTTGAATTTTTTTTTTACAAATGGTGTTTATATACATGCATCTACGTCCATGAAAAAAAAATTTGGTCCACCGCGCCCCCTACGGTGTAGTTCTCACGGTTCTTACAACTCGAGGTGGTTCTCATTTTAGCATTCCCCTATATATATATATATAGAATTGCGCTAAAATAAGAACTACCTCGAGTTGTAAGAACCGCGAGAACTTTTTGATCCGGGCCTTGGTGGACCAAATTTTTTTTTTCAGAAACGTAGATGCATGTATAAAAACAACATCTGTAAAAAAAAATTCAAAAAAAAAAATGTCGTGGGTGTAGTTTTGAGCAACACAAGTTTGTGTTTACAGGACCCGTAAATTTTCCGACCAGATTTACGGGTCCCGTAAACACAAACTTGTGGCGCTCAAAACTACACACACGACATTTTTTTTTTTGAATTTTTTTTTTACAAATGGTGTTTATATACATGCATCTACGTCCATGAAAAAAAAAATTGGTCCACCGCGCCCCCTACGGTGTAGTTCTCACGGTTCTTACAACTCGAGGTGGTTCTCATTTTAGCATTCCCCTATATATATATATATATATATATATATATATATATATATATATATATAAGAGAGAGAGAGAGAGTATATCATACATTACGGCTTAACGTACTTCACGTACAACAATGTGCGTGATTTGTTCTATAACATGCGTGCTTAATGTTTTCTATATGCGTGATTATTGTGTTTCAACATGCGTGATTTTGGATTTTTGAATTATAACGTGCGTGATTTTAAAATGAACGCGCGTAATTACCTGTCGTACGTGATGTACGTTAAGCCGTAATGTACGTTAACCTTCCTATATATATATATATATATTTATAGGATTAGGTTCAAACGTGAACAAATTTTCTAAAGTGAACCGCGTGAACTGATCTGAACCATTGATTTCATATTCATTTAACAAGGGTAGGATTGTAATTATACCAATACCAACTCTAAGACAGTTCCATTTACAACATAATTTTTATGGTTTATAAGTTAGCTCGTTTACATTAGATTTAGTGAGTCCAATACACTTTTAAAAAATATTAATAATAAAATATTATAGACGGACACATTTTTTCAAGCTCAAACAAAGTAAATGAATCTCATTTTCTCAATCTGCTATTTGCATTTGATAATTCTAAATGTATTTGCAATTAAAAAAATTTGAAATGAATTATTACTATATATTACTAAACGAATTGAAAAGAATAATGATTTTAATATTATAATAGTATATAGTTTTTTTAATAATTTTAATATTATAATAATAGTTATTTTCTTTACTTTTTAACTTTAATCCTTTTTTTAATATCAGAGGTTGGGATAAGCTTGGTGTCAGCCGATATCGAACCAATGAATAGTGATTTTAATATTATAAGAATATATAGTTTTTTAATACTTTTATTATTTTAATATTATAATAATAGTTATTTTCTTTACTTTTTATCTTTAATCTTTTTTTAATATCAGGGGTTGGGATAAACTTGGTGTCAACCGGTATCGAACCAGTAGTGATATCGAAAATACCGGTACGGTCCTGTTCGGTATCAGTTCATGAAGGTAAAAACCAGCATTAATACATACAACGCCAAAAGTTGGTGCCGAATTGATATTGGAAATCTTTTGGTTCGGAAAATTCAGTGTTGCTACCCGGTACCATTTGCTCATCCCTGATCACGGTTATCGTACGAACAACGGTAAGGTTGTCACACCCCCAAAATCCACCATGTGGAGTACCACCGCTTGGAGGCGTAACATGACCAGGATCGAGCCACCAATCATATTGAACAACGTAATTAAGTAAATAAAACCAACCACAATACGATTGGTGACCAAAGTGACCGACTTTAAGTTAACAGCGGAAGCATAAAACGTAAATCCAAAACATAAGTTCGTAGTTCATAAGTTTAAAGTCCAAAACGTAGGTTTAATAAGTTCATAAGGATTAAATGTTTATCACGGAACATAGCAATCCGTATTCCACAACAACCTCCTCCTCGTGCAAGCTCCATATGCGTCTAGCGACCTGTAAGGCATGTAACAACGAGTCTATAACAAAGTTGAGTGAGTTCACGATTGGTTGATCAGTTTTAAGTTGTTTCTGAATACGTGGTTTGTCTTTCGTTGGCGTAATTGCCATGGGGGTTACCCCGTAGTTGAAAGTATGATTAACCAGTTCATTCTTTATTACCCAAACCATATCCATGATCAGTGGGGGCTTCCCCATGTGAACCACTAGACCGTACCATATCGACTACTACGCAAGTAAGTTGTGCCCTACATCAGTGTCTATCATCACTGACGGTTTGCCATAGTCCATTAGTACACGCCCGTCCGACTGGCACGGTGTGAGGTTTGTTAAACCTAATAGCGCTATTAACTAATGACCTGCTCGCCATTGGCCTCGGCGATTAAGTCGATATAAATTGAGGGACTTCATGATAGAGTTTTGTCTAGTAAGTTTAAGGTTGTTGTCCTACGCAAGGAGGACGAGCGTACGTAGTTCTACCCAAGGCGAATACGCAGGATTAATATTGGCATCCTACCTATGGAGGATGGCATTACATATCCTACCCAAGGAGGATATGTAGATTCCGTTTTAAATTCTTTAACCCATTCCCAACCACCGGGAATCCCATGCCTTAGAAAGTGTGTGAACTCACCTCGGTTTGCTCGGTTAGATTCTCAAATATAGCTAACAGTCAAAGTCGGTCAATCACGTCCTAGTAGGATTACCACTTAGTTTATTAGTGACTTCAAATAAGCACAAAATTCCTACACGCGTCTATCACATAACAAGCATCACATCAATAGTTCATGCTCATATCAACATTCCACATATAGCTACTCAAGAACAGGCATACGATATTGCACATATTACTTTTATTGACACATGGCATGTTAGATCATCCTCAGATAATATACTCGACATTTAGACACACAAATTACTACTTATGCCATTTCAGCTTTACTATCCAAAACTGGGCTGTTTTCGGGCATTTTAATAAAATAGTTATCTTACTTCAAAAATTCCCAACTTTTTACAGAAGGTGCTAAACGATCCAAATATTATCGTGTAAAAATCTCGGGATCCAATTCATCACCAATATTTTATAAAAATTAATTTTCCGGACTGCAATCAGATTCATCTTTTTCTGTCCACGGAATAATTCATTAAAAATTCATTGTAGGTCGGATTGACGAAATTCCAGTGGGACAATTACTATGACATCAGTGTCCATCTACAGTACCCATTTCGTGGCCTAGTTCTACTCAGGTTTCAAGTTATGATGAAGAATATAGAACATATTTTCGGCAGCAAAAATGCAGCTTTAGCTGCTGTTACAAAACGGGTTTTTAAAAATAGTAAACGAACTCCAACAATTATGATTCCAGTGCCATTAGAACCGTATTTCATAATACATAAATCTAGACTTCAGAAAATCAGTTTTTCATTAAGTTACGGTCTGGTTACAGCCAACTGAAGTTGGCTGTAATCACTAAACAGCCATCCTGTTTCAGCTTTTAACATTCTAAAGTGTGTTCGATTGATTCCGTTAACATGTTTAGCGATCAATAACGACATGTAACATTAACAAGTAATCAGCAAGTAACCAGCAACATATCAAAACAACTTCATACTAACATTATAACATCATGTTTCATCTTTAATAAAGCTTTATGTTCATCTTCTTGGTTCCTGTTACTTTAGTGTTTAACATAAGCATTTTACTACAACTTTTAACCATGATACAAGATGAACAAAGGTGTAACAAAGAACTTACTACTAGTACAAGGCTAGGGTAGAATCTAGTGAGAAAATGTTGAGAAAAGATGATGAAAAAGACTAAAACAAAGCTCCTCTGAATGCTCCTCAACTTGCAACCTCCATGGATCACCTTCAAGGCTTGAATGGATCTTGAAACTTGGATGAAGATGCTGTGAAAATGGTGGTGATGGGGGCGGTTTGGGGTGACCGAAAATGAGAGAGAGAGTGAGGAGTGAGAGTGTAATCTTGAAGTGATGATGGTTATGATCTAGGCCATGCTTCTTATAAGATCATTCACATATCTTGTTAAGATTTGCAAGCAACAATCTATTTTAATATTCAACAAATCAAGAAGGCATGGTGTGGAGATGTGGTGGGTCCACATGGGACCGAAAATTCGGTTTGGGGGGGGGGTGTTTGCAAAATTTGCAACTAAATAATAAATGGTAGTTAGATTGTAAGTAATAAACTTATACTTGTTAGTTATAAGGTTTTTAGTGGGTGTTATGGTAAGCGGGAAACATAACTAGTCAAAAATAATAAAACAATGTGTTGGATAAAATTTTAGTGTCCCGGGTAATGTCCGGTTGTTCGGTCGGATACTGTTTCGTTAAAGTGTTTAATCGTTCCGTAAGGTGTCTTATATATATATTTTTGTAACACAATTAATTCCTAACACTTAGGAAAATATTCAGGACCTTTTAGTAAATTTCTGCACCTGACTAGTAGGTTAACAAGCACATGTAAGTGTGACGCAGTGATCAGAAAGCAGTTTAGTAATCAACACAGTCGTCAAGCATTTTAATTATCATTAAAAAATCGTACGGATACATGTAATTACGAGGGTTGTCACAAAGGTACAACTTTTTTTTGTTGATTTTCTTCAACTTTTAATTTTTTTTTAGTTTCAGGGATAGGGATGGGCTCGGTGCCAACCGGTACTGATACCGAAAATACCGGTTGCGGTACCGCTATATGAAGGTAAAAAACGGTAGTGAACCGGTAACAGGAACGCCAAAAGTCGGTACCGAATTGGTACTTAAGATCTTTCAGTTCGGCAAATTTGGTATCGTTACCCAGAACAATTTGATTATCTCTGACCACGGGTTTCATACGAACAACATTGTTACTATACAACTTTTTTGGTTGATGTTCTTTCGGTTATCTTTTAGTGTTTTTTTTTACATTTTCTTTTTATTATTGTCAGCAGTTCCGTTCGCAACACGCTCGTAGTGATTTCAAAACACATGTAAACACAAACTAAATAACAAAAGAGATTCGCCGCAACGCGGCGAAGTTCTTTAAAGCTAGTATGATTAAAATGAACTCAACCTCGAAGTCTTATTCAAATTTGAATTTAAATGAACGAGATCAATGAGGTTTTTAACTTTCCAGCTTAGTTATATTAATCATTATTAAAGTTGTAACAAACATACCTATGCAACACTTGATTTTCATGGAATTGAACAAATTCAATGAACCCAAAGGTACATGAACATACACGATGGTGGAGTTCTTCAAACAATAAAAACACGGTCCACCTAAATTATTTAGACAAATGTATTAATGAATAAGGAATAAAGGTTTATTACTAGAAATAGATTTGAAATAGTTTTATAAATACTAAAGACTAATTTACGTACCCGTGTGATACATGGGCTTAGCAAGGGAATATCTTGTAAATGAGAAATGAATAACAAACATATTTAATCGTTTTAAAACAGTAAAGCAAGACATAAATACAATTGAGTATTTAACATAATACATAAATTTTTCATATTCTTTAAAAACTTCTTTCTACACAATATTAGACGTTTCATTGGTAACATTGTCATCCTTATATGATATTAACAACTTTAAACCGGCGTTGCTTTATACCCTTAACATAGCGACATACATTGCCCATGAGTGAAGACCGGGTATTTCAAATACAACCCAACTCTAGATAAAGAATGTCTTTGCTTTGTTTATTGTCATTGCAAAACACACAGATAATGGAAATTGTCGACATTGAAACTTGAATGAAATTTTCTTCTCAGTGCGTGTAATGAAGGAATCTACGTCAATATTAATAGGTTTATGAACGTCAATGGTTGTTAAACACTAAAAGTAATTTCACCAACTAAAACGAGTTTCCATCGATGGTTAAACAACTAAAAGTGATTTTATTAACAAGTTTATGAATGTTGTTTCAAGGTCCACAGCTGAGACTGGTACAAGGCAATGTGCTCAGCGACCAGTGAAGTTATGTGGGTTTTGAATGAGTTACAAGAGTTAAAAGCTAGAGTAAAATGCACGGATAATCCCTGTGGTTTGGTGAAATTCACCTTTAGCCCTCAACTTTTCAATATTACACTCTTAGTCCCTATGGTTTGACAATTTGTTACTCAGATAGTCCCCAAAGCGGATGGAGGTTAGTTTTCTGGTTAAATGGGTGTGAAATAACAAGGGCTAACCGAGTAAAGCTTGAAACACGAGTAAAGGTTCGTTTCTTACTTTCTTTCTTATCTTTTGTTATTCTTGAAGCTTAAAATTGAAATTAGATTTGCTTATGTGATTGTGTATTTTGTTAAAATTAGATGTCTTTATGATTGTAGACTTGATTAAAGTTATTTTTTTTTATTACTTGATGTTTTAGGTTTTTAGGGTTTAATTATTGGAAACTTTTATTTTGGTATTTTCTTTTTATTATAGGGTATTGTTAAATACACCCACAAGTCAAATTTTTTTTTACTTTTACCTACAAGTCAATCATATTTCAGTCCATTTTTCAATATTATTTCAATTTTTCATAAAACAAATTAATTGGAACAAGTTTCCATAAACCAACAGTATCTTTTTTTTAATAGCAAACTGAAACCTTCATTAATATGAAAACTAAAACCAAACATAATTCGTTAATACATAAACCTCCGACCATCTATCAAATTAGACATGGCTATCTATCAAATTAGACCTGACTGTGGTCAAATTAGACCTTAAATACACCCGTCTGGCCACCACCACCCACCGCACACCTCCGACCACCACCACCCACTGCACACTTCCGGCCACCACCACCCACCGCACACCTCCGGTCAATGGAAGAAGATGATTTTATCATGAGGACACCTCAATTTGTCACTAATCAGGTACAAAAAAAACTCAATGGAACAAGTTTTTTACAACTAGATCTTTAAAAAACAATTTTTTTACAACCAGATCTATAAAAAAACAAGCTTTTTACCGGAGTTCTTTCTTGTCTTTTCGCCGGAACCGCCTTAGCTCGCCGGAGTTTCTCTCTTTTGTTTTCCTGAACTGCTTTAGTTCGCCGGAGTTTCTCTCTGTTGTTCGCCGGAACCGCTTAGTTCGCCGGAGTTTACACCTCTGCTGGCTCTCTCTCTCCCTCTATTTCTGTCGTCTACCATATGCCTTTCTCTCATATCTACGCGGGCATTTTTGTTAGAGATGTAAATTCATTATATCATGACTTGTGTTTCTTTGGGTCGGCTTGTCTCCAAGAGAACACTGGATGAAAATGCCTGAAGCAGGTGTTCTGATTGCCAATAAGTTTGGTGTAATCGTCCATTCTTTAAGCATGTCAGACAGTTTCACAATTTTCCCGTTTTGGAGTGGTACAGAAGAGATTCAACATCACAGAGCTCTTACAATTGCCCTAGTAAATGACGATAACCATTATGTCATGGTGGAATTACAAGGAGGGTACCCAATGCCTACAATCACGCTTTACTGGAATTTTCGCAAAATTAGCAGGCTGCGACTGGATGGGAGACCATGTATAGGTGGCGTTTAGAACTATATACCCAACTTTATCGTCGTGAAAGTGGTTTTGTCGATCTAGGGGATTAAATATTTTAATGTTTGCACGTTTACTATTTTATTAGAGACTCATTATTTATTTATGATTAACTTTTTACTTTCGTATTTATAATAAAGTGTCTTGATTATTTATTTATTAATATTGATATCAATACTAATAATAGTATAACAAAATATAAAAAAGTAACAAAAGATATAAAAAAGTAACAAAAGTACTATAAAATAAGATAAAAAACATAATCATTACTTTTGACTTTATCATAAAACATAATTATACTTTTTAATTTATAATAAAATAATATAATAAAGTAGTTAATCATTACAAAACCATTACTAAATTTGACCTTTGGGTATACTAAGGGTGTTAGGGTGTAAGGGGCACTCCTCTAAGTGGGGAGTGACCTCTCTTACCCACAGGCAATCAGCACGCACCACGTCAACTCCCCACTTAACCTCCCACCCCCCCCACACCCTTAATGACGGCGCTCCTCTCTTGGGGACTTGTTTTTTTTTGTTTTTTTATTTGTTGTAATTATGCATGTATTATAAATTAAACAAATATTAATAAATATTTAATAAAATTTAACAAAAGACATTTCATTAAATTAAAAATAAAAATTACATTCAAACTAGAAAAATAAAAAAACAAACTACTCGTCGTAGGAATTCGCTTCAAGGTGAGGTAGATCAAACGTCCGAGATGCTCAACGAGATCGGGTTTTAGTCTCCAATGCGTTTCTTCGTCAATGAGCTCGCTAAAAGCAATATTATCGAAGACGAGTTCGACTGGAGGATCTCGAATGTGTACCGGTGCTATTGCCCTTCCGTCGTCTTTTATAATCATGTTATGTAAAATAATGCACGTATACACGATGGACCTTATCTTTTTCATCGTTTTGGAACGCATTGGACGATTTAGTATTCCCCACTTCGCCTTTAACACACCAAACACCCGTTCCACATCTTTTCTTGCGGCCTCGTGTTGCCTCTTGAACTTTTTTTCATTCGGGATGTGAGGATATGGAAATAGAGGTGTTCAAAAAACTCGTGGCTCGCAGCTCGCTCGAAAAAAGCTCGGCTCGAAATTGGCTCGGTTGTAAACGAGCCAGCTCGGCTCGGCTTGTAAACGAGTTGAGCTCGAGCTTGGCCTGGCTCGGCTCGTGAGCTGGCTCGATAAGGTTTACATCCTTATTTTTTGTCCCACATCGTTTAAAAAACAAAAACTAAGAGAGTATCTCCCCTATAAAAAAGAAGGTAAAGACAATGCACAAAGTGAATTAACTATTTATACTTGCATATTTAGTCATATGGTTAACTTAAATGGAAATTATGGTCCTTAGTCTATGAAGAAAATCATTTTAAGAGCTTTTTAAGTAGTAAATTTTGCGTTTCTTTGTTAGTTCGAGCTAGATCGAGTCGAGTCGAGCTAGCTCGAATTCTAATCGAGTCGAGCTCGAGCCTCAAATCTCAGCTCGTTTTAAAATTCGAGCTCGAGCCGAGCCAGCTCGAATCGAGTTCGAGCCGAGCTCGAGCTGGGTATAGCTCGGCTCGACTCGGCTCGTTTACAGCCCTATATGGAAAAGACTTCACAAACACGGACCGGCTAGGGTAGATCCATCAGTAAGATAATACCCACATTTGTATAAGTGGCCGTTCACCTGAAATGGACAATTTGGCGCCGTTCCGTTTCGTTGAGTAAGAAATAACGGAGATTGTTGGAGCACGTTGAATCCGCCGGGCCACAAAAAGCATGCCAAACCCACAAATCTTGAGACGCCACCGCATCTAACATAACTGTCGCGTATTGATGATCGCCTCTCATATATTGTCCACGCAATTCTGTGGGGCACATTCTCCAGACGAAGTGTGTACAATCCAGACTACCCAACATACCAGGTAGGTGATGTCTCTCTTCATGAGCATGATACAATAGCGCAACGTCGTGGCTCGTTGGTCTATGTAAGAATTCACCAGCATACATTCTACAAACCGTCTAGCAGAAATAATCAAGGCACTCACGAGAGATATCCTTTTAGCCATATTTAAATACTCGTTGTTTTCGTCTGGTGGGTTACCGGTTGCAAGTTGTTTAATCGCAGAAGTAACCTTTTGCAACAGCGTGAAACTTTTCTTCATTCTCCCGTCCAAGCCCTCTGGAAACCACTCGTTATTCGCTTCCACGTCACTAACAATATTTAGGAACAAAGACTTGGACATACGAAACCTCTGACGAAAAATATCGGCATTAAATTTTGGATTATCGACAAAATAATCTGCCATGAGTGTTTCGGGGCCTCCCACACGATCTCAACGGACAACTTTTTTTTTACTAGACGATGCCGTGTCTAGTAGCTCCGCTTGTTAGATGAGATTTTGGAAGAAAATTAAACTAATATCGCTTGACGATGAATCTTCATCGTTGGGAAAGTCGGGCAGGAGAGAAAAAAACGAGAACTCGGAATCCATTTTTTTTAAAGATTGGGTAAAAAATTAGATAAGTTGAAGGGTTTAGGAGACTAATGTAGAGGGAGTTGTTTTGGTTTGAAAAATAAAAAAGATTGAAGTGGGTTAGCATTTATAGGGTTTAGGATAAATTTTTTTAATATATAATGGCTATATAGCCGAGCGGGGAACTCACTCACCGCACCCTCCCCGCAGGCGCCCCGTTCACCCTTAGGAGTGGTTAAACACTTTGGAGTGGCAAACCAAAAAACCGAACAATTAGAGCGCGCCATGTCAATCCGTCAAAAGTGTTTAAACTTTGATGAAAAGTGTTGACAATGGTTTAGACACTTGGTGAAGTGGTAAACTATTTAAAAAAAATGTATGATTGGTTGAGATAAGAATGGACCCCACCCCACAATACCCTCTCTCTCTCTCAATCATCTTCCCCGCGTCGGCTTCCCCTCCCCGCACCACACCCTTCACCGACTCGGCAAAGTGTCGGCGGCGGTATTTGCCGATCGGCAAAACCGTTTGCCGACCACTTTCTCGCTCCACTCCTAACACCCTAATCCTTGTGATGGTATATTTTTGACTTTTTTTTTTACATACGTGGACCAAAATGAGATGGCAATGTACACGTGTCCTGATCATACACACATAGTATGCCTACTTCACATGTGTTATTCTGTACATTGTTTTGTTCCCGGTTTTGTAATACCTTTTCGATTTTTATTTCTGGTTCCGTACATACCTTTTGGATACCGTGTACTGAATTTACAAAGTATGTTATTTAACTAGTTGGCGCTCCGCCCGCTTTGCGGGGCGATAAACGAATAATGGGTGAGTGTTAGTCAGCTCATTGACACGAAAAACAATTAAATCGAGTCAACGAATTAAAAAAAACACTTTTATAGTTTTGATAAAAAAAAAAAACTAAAACAATGGCAATATTGTAATTTTTAACTGAGGGAAAGTTGTATTTTTTTACTGAGGTAAAATCGTATTTTGACAAAAGCTAAAGTAATGGCAGTACTGTAAATTTGAACCTAGGGCAAATTTGTAAATTTTCACAGGGGCAAATTCGTAATTTTTAACTTGGGGGTAACAACGTAATATAAATTTAAACTAAGGGCACAATCATAATTTTAAGCTTGAGGTAAAAGCACAATTTTATTTTGAACCGAGTGAAAAATCGTAATTTTTAGCTGGGGGCAAAAACATAATTTTATTTTGAACCGGGAAAAAAACGTAATTTTGAATTGAGGGCGAAATCACAATTTTTAAACGGGGGAAAATCACATTTTTGAACAGAGGGCAAAATCGGAATTTTTAAGTGAGGGCAAAAACAAAATTTTATTTTGAACGGGGGGTGAAAAGGTAATTCTGAGCTGAGGGCAAAACAACAATCTTATTTTGAATGGAGGGATAAACCGTAATTTGGAGCTGAGGACAAAAGCGTAATTTTATTTTGAGCTGGGGGCAAAACCGTAATTTTAGAGAGGGACAAAAACGTGATTTTAGAATGGATATAAAATAATAAACTGGTTGGTCCAATGGGAGAGTACCAGACAAAGTCCTAATTTTGAATTAAGGGCAAGATCGTAATTTTGAGATGAAGACAAAAAGCGTAATTTTATTTTGAGCTGGGGGTAAAAACGTAATTTTATTTTGAGCTGGGGCTAAAAATGTAATTTTATTTTGAGCTGGGGACAAAAACGTAATTTTAAAATGGATATAAAACATTAAACGTGTTGGTCCAATGGGGGAGTGCCAGGCAGCTGTCTGGCACTATTTCCCCGTTTGGGTATATATGTAGGAAATTAATGGCACTATTCCCCCATTTGGGTATATATGTAGGAAATTATCTAAAATTAGATTTGTTTAAAAACTAGTAGATGCCCCGCCCGCGTTGCGGGGCGATGGCCGAATAATTCTCATTAAATTAAAAAAAAGGACTACTATAATTTTGCAATAAAAAAACGTTGTTAAGACCGTAATTTTGAGCTCAGGGCAAAACTGTAATTATTCAGAACTAATGAGCCAGTGTTAGGCAGTTAGAGTTATGCGCCGCCCGCGTTGAGGGGCGCTAAACCGAGTATTTCTTAGGTTAATAACATGTACGCCTTTATGCCGGTTAGTTATACATGCTACCTATAACACGATATCAAAAAAGATACATCAAGTTAACCAATTAAAGAAAAATAGTACCATAGTTATGATAAAAAAAATTAACTAAAACGATGACAAGCGTGTAATTCAGAGCTGGGGGCAAAACAATAATTTGTCAGGACCAATTAGCGAGTGATAGGTAGCTGTTTGTCATGAATAAAAATAAAATTAAGTCAACAAAGTAAAATAAAACAGTACCATGGTTTTGCCAAAGGAAAAAAAAAACGATGGCAAGATTGCAATTTTTAGCGGAGTTAAAATCGTAATTTTAAAATGGAGGCAAATAATATTTTGAACTGAGGGCAAAACTATTTTTTTTTTATTTTGAAATGGGGGCAAAATCGTAATTTTTAGCTGGGGGCAAAATCGTAATTTCAAACTGGAAACCAAATCGTAATTTGGCAGGACTCTAACTGAGGGCAAAACCATAATTTTATTTTTAATTATGGGGCAAAATTGTATTTTTTAACTGAGGGCAAAATCGTAAATTTAAGCAAGGGGCAAAAGCAAAATTTTATGTTGAATCGAGTGTGAAATTTCCTGGGATAAAATTGTAATTTGGCATTACCTATAAATAACTATTATATGAAAAAAGAAAAAAAAAACAAAAGTCAAAGTGGCCGCCAAAAATGGCCAACCACTTAAAGAAACTATTCCCCGCTTACGTCATCATCTTATAAATGTTAATATGTAAATACTAGCTACTATCTTGAATATATTCATTTAATTAGATTCGATAAGTTTTTATTTAATAATTATTTAATACTAAAGTGTTTATTCTTTTTGCCTTTAATACATTTAGTTTCCTTGCTTTCAAAGCTATCGGTTTCCTGGATAGAGCAGACGATCGTGCACATCAAGGAACCAAACTCTTATTTTCGGTAGGATCGAATTTACTATTCAAAATAGGGTTGCGACGCAACTCGTTGTCCGTTTACATGTCATAATTATGTAAATTTTCCATGGAAACATTTAAATTAATTTAACTATTATATTATTTTAGTGATTATATAAACAACAAAGATATAGATATATATTTATATGTTAATGTTAATTTTTTAAGAATGAGTAACTTGCACACTCTTTAATCATACACTTGAATTCAATTAGATCTACACCTAGTTCATCATATCGATCGAAAAGGAGATTGTTTGGATAGACCTTCCACTAGTGACGGATCTAGAAGGAAAATTTAGGGGTATACTAAAAAACTTTTTTGGACCTAGGGGAATCATGATACATATGAAACAAAGAAGAAAAAAAATTACATTAATTTTACACTTCGTCGACAAAGTTTATTTTGCACTTCGTCGACAAAGTTTAGGGTAGCCCGGGCCACCCTTACCTTCTTCATAGACCCGCCAATGCCTTCCACCGCACTAAAGTTGATCTGCGACATGTATCGTTGGCATAGATCCCCCTACTACAGCGACATGACGACGTAGGCCTTGTTTCGGATTTTAAGGAATTGTAAACATATCCTAACGTTGTCGTCGGCATAGTGCTAGGCGGGCTTCTGAAAACTTAGGGGTCTTTTTATGCCAATGACATGTCATCGTACACAAAAAACTATTTTTTACCTTTTTTTCCAACTGTGTTCATATATAGGAAAAATAAAAATAAAAATAAAAGAACAAAACAATACCGACGGCATTGTTGTCGCTATAGCCCTTAAATATTTCGTCGCACTCATCAATCGACGGTTTAGACCAACACAAGCTATCGGTCAATAATTTCCATCAATGATCACGCCCCTAGTTTCGACTTATGTAAAGCCGATGTTCCTGACTGCATTCGACCACAACCAGCTAGCCAAACAGAAATAGAGCTCTATATAGAATATTTATTCCATACTAATTTCTCTATATCAAAAATCAATAAAATCTCATGAACATGATATTTTAGTAACATTATTAATTTATTATACATTTAACTAACATTTTTCTGATTTTATAACACTTCAACTGGACAGACAATTATTTACAAAAGAAAGCCATACTCTCTTATATAGTGTACTAGTACTAGGAATTTTTGGAATGAAATAAATAAATACCGTTACTAGTCTGTTTTCTCAGCCTTCGGAATATCTTCAACCTTGTCTACAATCTCGACAGGAATAACTGGAATTGAATCCCACCATCCCTGCAATTTCCGGTTCCCCATGTCGTTCTTGTTAACGCGCTTCGCGAGCTTTGATGTTGCCGCAAACATCAACACCACGAGCGCCATAATTATGTACTTCAGAGGAATAACTGCCAATACAATCGCGACCCCGGTCATTGCTGTAATCGCCATATCCGTGTGCTGCAACCAATATTAACCACAAAAGATCATATATGACATACACATCAACTATCTCAACTGATACGATTTTATCTCTGTCAAGTTAAACGGATAAATGAAAATAACTTGACCGAAGACGCACACAGATTGCATGGTTCATAAAACGTCCTATATCGTTTTCAGTGGCGGAGCTTGAGCAAAAGTTTGGGGGGTGGGGTGGGGGGGGGGGGATCCTTTATAATTTTAAATTTTTTGGACGAAAAAATCAAAAAATTTATACTTCTAACCGAAACATTGGGGGGGGGGGGGGCACCCCCGGGTATCAACTATCCTTCGCCCCTGATCGTTTTCTTAATAATAGTACTATATTATTGAAATAATTGAATTACCGTCATAGTGGTTCTAGCTTTATAACATTTCTAAGAGGCCCAAAATTATTATAATTGTATTACAAAAATAATAATTTTGGTTTACCTTCTATTTATTTCCTTATATAATATTCTTTATCATTTATTATTTTGATCTATTTTTAATCATTTATAATCACTAATTTTGTTTTATCCATTTTAGGATGGAGTAAGAGGTTTGTTACATTTATAATTTAAAACCCCTCAAATATAAGAAAAGTTAATACGTACGCTTTTGACAAACATCAGCGCGTTGTAATAACATACCTTGGGGGCATTGGACAATAATATTGACCATATTTTCAGAATCGCGATGTTTGCCAACTGCATGATGTTGTACACAGTGTTGAGTCCATGTTGCGCTGAAACGATGCTCTCCATTGTTGTTTGATCCGAAGCAGTGCACACGACAAATTTGGTTTTCTTACCTACTCCGTGTCGTCTTGCCCAAATCATCATTGTAACAACCCACATTAAAAGCACCGCCATCGCCTTGCCAACCCACTCTCTACAAGCATGCTAACTTATTACATCTTTATAGACGTATTAATTTTCTTATAATTGTTTATATCCAAAGATCAATAATTAAGATGTTTATATTCCATAACACCTTACTTGTATACAACTAGGAGAATTAAGCTGATCACCGTGAGTGTGGATGCTGGTCTTTCCCACTGGATAACCTCTTGAAACCATGGCCATATACTTTTTAATGGCTTCACCAACTCCTGCACAACGATATAAATGTGGCGTCATAACCTTCTATATGTTACATATGTCAATAGGTAGATACGAAGGCGCGCGATGCAATTTGCGCGCGTTCTTATCTACATGGTTCAGGGAAAACAATGTATTTTTTGTCACATTGTTCAAACTTACAAACATGTTAAAAGGATATATACATTTACAAAAACCGAGCACTATACAACGTTATGAAAATTTTCACGCTTATAATTGTAGAAGAAAAGAACTAATAGGCATACAAAAACATAAAGTTGGTTATGCGGTAATGCACCCAATTTTTTTTAGCCGAGGGAAGGAAATAAAACAGTCCGACAAATTTTATGTTTTTTTAAACGCGTACAAGCGTACAAATTATCATGATCACTTCTTACTTTCTCCTAAAGTAGAGATGCAAGCATCTTTTAGATAATTATTCAAAAAGGGGTAGCAGCGCAGCTTGTTGCCTGTTTACCGACTATCTCGATGTAAATTATTGATGCATGACTTGATGAAAATATTTATAAATGCGAATAACATGACGCAAATTTACGCATTTTCATAATTAATTCGTTTAAATTAATAAAAAGAATTGTGCAAGAATGTACCATCAATACAAGAGCACTATTGCCAATCCCTTCATCTTTCAGATCATCAGCCTTAGATTTTGCAATATTAATCTCTTTTGCTTCCTCTCTAACTTGTTCAACCGCTGTTTCCAATGACGATTGATTTTCTGGTTTATTATTTGCAATTTCAGAATGCTCAATCCCTACTTTCATTTCTGTGTGCCCACTAACAAGTTGGGAGACGTTTAAGTTACGGAGTATGGAAGTAGCACTGCACGGGTGTCCACTGTCGACTGTTTTCAAACTCTCAGCAATCTCCTGTAACACGTTACTACCTGTAGGCAGTTCGTCAAGTAAGGCGAAAATTAGGAAGCTTTTGGGATCGGGTGGTGCAATTCTAAGCAATTCCCGGGCTGCATGGAGCCTTATTATTCCTAATATGGTCCTTGAATGCATCTCCCATGCTTGTAGAGGAGATTCGATGTTGAATTTTTTTAAAAACTTGTGCAGTAACATAACTTCCTTCACGAGAGCGAGCCAATGGTCACGTCTTGTGGAGCTAGTCATCTCCGGGAACTCGATTTGGACATCCTCTTGCCTAAAGTACTCGAGGAAAAAAATTTGTTTCAGTGTGGAAGTTAAATTCTTATTCCTTATATTAATTCGCGCTTATATTTATAAGCATGTTATACATGTTTAGAAGTGTAACAATTTGACAAAATTACGCACATTTTTCTAAGTTGTGTAAAAAATGTGTGCAAAATTGCGCACATTTTTCTAAGTTGTGTAAAAAAAGCGTAACAACTTGACCATATGGATCGATTATGAGGATAAAACTTACAGTTCAGATGACTCGTATATTATTGCCTTGTCAAAAAGAGGAGCACCCAAAGGGCCCGTGGCGGCTGATTTTATAGACTGCTCAATGTCCTTTGAAAGGTCAAGCTTAATTGCATCTTCATAAGAAACAATACCCAAGGCCTCGAAGTAGAGAGCATAGTTCGTTAATGTGAGCCTTCCTAGAGAACCAATATTAACAACGATATCTTAGTGATATTATGCAAAAAAAAAAAAAAAAAAAAACACACACACACACACATGCTTAATTGAAGGAAGAAAGAAAAACAGAAAATCAAGGCTAACCAGGCCAGCTTTGTCCTCCGATATGGCGGACAACTCTCTGTGAACTTGCGGTTCCCTCAACATGCAGAATGAACTCATCATCAGCCATGATAACGTTCTTAGGTGGTGCTAGATTTTGCAAATGTTTTATGCATCTACAATAAATTAATCCATAACCAAATTTAAAAGAATATATATGGTTGGGAAGCAATGTCATTAAGAGGGCGTTTGGGACTGCGTTTTGAGAAGATCATCTAATTAGTTATGATTTTTTATGCAATAATGCAACTATCATTAGTAACACATGCCAAGATTATTTGTGTATGCATAGGGCTGCAAACGAACCAAATGTTCGGCGAACAGTTGGTGAACTGTTTGGCGGGAAGTTCAATTTGTGTTTGTTCCTTTATTAAACAAACGAACACGAACAAGATTTCGTTTGTTTTAGTTAAATGAACGAACATGAACAGATGCCGTGTTCGTTCATTTATGTTCGTGAAAGTTCGGTTATGTGTTCGATAGTTTATTAGTGTTTTTAGTTTTTATATTTTATTTAAATACTTCAAATTTTTTTGACAAATTAAATATTTAATAAGTGTCAATGTATTATATATATTATGTTCAAGAACGCTTGTTTGTGTTCGTTTGTTTCCATTTGTGTTCATGAACATTAGTTTGTGCTTATTTGTGTTCATCAACGTCCGTTGCCTAAAATTAACAAACAAACACAAACGAACAAGTTCATTCCCTTAACAAACGAACACATAAAATCTTGTTCGGTAAGCGTTCATGAGCAATTCGTGAACACATATATTTCTTAACAGACGAACACGAACAAGGTCTTCTTCGTGTTCGTTCGGTTCGTTTGCTCCCTATGTATGCATATAGGATTAGTAACTATAATGAGATAATTATTTGTTTACAAGAAACTTGAAGGACAATGAAACATTGGTAAAACTTGGTTTGTTATTTAGAAACAACGATTACTAGATTGCATGTAGAGAAGTCAAAATAAGGTTGCAAAGAATTACTTGTCAATTTCTTTAAGGAACCGGTCATAGGCAGGGAAATGGAGGCGGTTCATAGTAGAGCTAGTTAGGGTCTCAAAAGTGAATTTCCCATTCACGAAATCGGCTACTAAAGGAACTAATGATCCCAACCACACAAATGCATCATCTCCAACACTCGGCTCATTATCAACCTACCAACACAACATATTAGAATACAATCCCATAAATGTGGCCACAAAGTAACACTACATGTAATAGTAAACGGGCCGAATTGGGTTGTATTCTACTGTTTTAATTAAAATTAGAACTTAACCGGGGGGGAGGGGGGGGGGGTCAAGTCATATGGCTCAAAAGGGTCCAAGGTGTGAAATCACCCAAAGTATGTTTGTAAGCTGGGATGCATACAAAACTTACTTGGGAAAATAATATTACTATGATAGCGTTTTAAGTCTTTAAAACATGATTACTTATAAAAAGGACAAAAAAAAAAAGATTTTTGGGCCAACCAAACCCGCCACGACCCCTAATTTGACATGTATTAAAAATGACTCATTTCAACTCAATCTAACCCCCACTGATTTTTCTCCCTACAAGAAAAACTGAAAAACCCATGGGGAGGAATTACAATAGCCTTGGAAACAAGCTAAACACTAGATGAAAGAACAAGGTGCCTTACAAGGAGTGGCATGATGTCCGAATAAAACAGAGAAATGTCATCGTGCTCGTTAGTCGATTTGGTAGTTGCATGTATTTCATTGTCTTCTTTCTCCTTGGCCGCATACTCCTAAAAATAAAGGATGTCCATTAAAATCAAAGGCCCCATTTTACTTTCTTGGCTACTGAAAATATACTTCATTAGTTAACCAAACTATTGTAGCGAATTACGTCTAAATACGAAATAAAGGGAAAAAAAAGAAAACCATTGCACGATTTAAACAATATAGGGTTAAGTATACCGAGAAATATCAAAACTCACACCAAGTAAAGATGACACTTCCCTTTTTCGGTAATACTTTTCGTGTCCTATAAATATCACACTATGGTATCTATAGAGTAAGCATTAGTTTATGAATTGTTCCAAACTTTGTTTACATGTCCTATACATATCACACTATCCCTATAGAGTGAGGCTTTCCGCTATGAATTGTTCAAAACTTGGTTTAGAAATTTTAGGCACCAATATCAATTAAGCTGATAGATTTGTTACCATGAATGGAATCTTGCTCGTTTGACTACGGAAACATGAAAACATGTTTCTTTTCCTTTCGTCTGCATCTTGTATGTGTTATTGTTTTTTGCATGTTACAACCACGAAAATATGAACCTCGTGAACTCGGATTTGCGTTTATGCAATCAAACAGGTCAAATCGGTTGACCGATTTCTAAAATGTGATAAAGGAAAAAGAGGCACTTACCAATGTCGCACTTTTTTTTTTCTTTCATTTTGCTACCAATCAATTTCATTCCTGAATCTTATTAACCATAATTTTTATCAAGATTGCCATCCCTCTGTTTAACCTCTCAACAATTAAATTAATTTCCTAATCACGACGCTTATTACATATAACTTGCAATGTTATTACTTGTTACACTACAAGGAATTATAGTCTAGAGAATAATGTCAGTTAACTTTATACTACCTATCCTTAATTTAGCAAAATGGTTTGCGAGTGAATTTTACCATTCATTTTTCTTACATATTTGACCCCTCAGCTTTCATTTTATACACATCAACCCCTTTAGTTTTTATTTTTTAACCTCTCTAATTTTTTTTTACAGATTTGTCGTTTTACGTTTCGGTCTAAATCTTGCGAGTAAACATGTTGCAACGTGCATGTGTGATTCAACGTTTTTACGTATATTTTTTGGTGGTTTAACAGCCCCATTACAACTCGCGGGTCCGAAGCCGACTTAGTTATTCTTTTCTATCTTTTACATTTTGGTCTAATTTTTATGAGTTAACGCGTCGTAACGCGCGTCCGTGGCTCAACATTTTTACACGTTGTTCAACTTTTTGTTCAGTAACGGTCCCGCCACAAAGCACGGGTCCTAAATACTAGTTGTGCATTATTAGTTAACTTTTTACGAAAAGACGAAGGAAACCTAATCAAATCAGTAATCTAAAGTAAATCTAATCTAACCATGTTAAACCTAAGGACACATCATCACATTAAATGTAACAGCTGTTCAAATATTGTTAAAATGGTTCGAACAAAGCATACCGTATGAGATTCTTCATCAGAAGAGCTAGGCCTTTCCCAAGCAAGCATCATATCGAACGTATACCGACTAAAATCCCCTTCAGTAATCGCTTCTTCGAGGTTCGTAGACATTTCATTGAGCACCTTTGCGGCACAATACTCCACCAATCCCCTCGAGTACATTCCCGATTCCGCCTTCCATTTGACCTCAAACTCATCCACTAACTCACTCACAGACATCTCCAATCTCCTGCAAATTACAAATCAAAGTCTACATCACAATCAATCAACTTCCCATTGACACCACAAGGATGAAGGACGGGTCGTGGCTGGGTCCGCCGAGCCTCCGGTCACCAGAATTTGTTGGATTTTTAAATATAAAATGCAAGTTTTTTTAACAAAAATATGAGATGGACCCTAACGGTAACCTGTAGAGAAAACAACTTTATAACGGCCCACAAAATCGTTCTAGTTCCGCCACTGTGATCTATTTTGGGAGCTCATATGGATTTTAGGATATTAGTTTCTATTTTTTTCTGTGTCGATATTTTTGATTTAGTTTTTTTCATGTTCTTCTTGATGTTTTTTCTTGTGTTTTTTTTTTTTTTTTTTTTTCTAATTTGGTGTCTAGTTTCTTGCTGGTTTTTTAATGAGAGCTAGCTCATAGGGATTTTAGTTTCCATTTTTCTGTGTTGATATTTTTGGTTTAGTTTTTTTTTATTGTTTTTCTTGATGTTTTTTCTCGTGTTTTGTTTTTTTTTATACGGTGTTTCTAGCTATTTGCTGGTTGTTAAATGTTAATCGAACTATAGCTATAGTGATTTTAGTTTCTATTTTTTTCTATGTTGATGTTTTTGGTTTAGTTTTTCTTGTGTTTTTTTTCTTGATAGTTTTGTTTGTCGTAAAAAGAAAAACGAAAGAAAAAAAAAAGGAAGTTGATAACGTACTGAGCAGATCGTTGAAGAAGGGTGTTAGCAATGGTGGAAAGATGTTTGAGCTTCTTCTTCTCCATGATGTTAGTTTGTTGGAATTTTTGTTTTCTTGATTTTAGATGAACAGAACAGATTTGATTATATACTTATCTGGATATTCTTTTGGATGATCCGAATCGTCAAGGGTGGTGAAACGTGGCGGACATGCATGAACTCAACCGGTGCAAGGCGGCAATATATATATGAAAACTACAGGATAACGAAAAGAAAAATGATTAAAAAAAATTTGTTATTATTATATGTTAGTTTCTAAATGAGCTTTTCCCACCGCGGTGGAAATAAGTGAGGAGTTAGACTAGAAGGTATGGGGGTCGGCTGATGCCCGGCTAGGCCCGGCGCCGGACCCCCACACCGCCCCCCCTGGGGCTCGGCTCGTCTAACCCGGCAGCCCACAGCCGGGCTTGCTGCTCCTCTCTCCTCCTTTCTTCTCTCACATATACCTATACATACATACATATATATACACAAAGTGGTTCATCCCCCACCCCCTAGGTCCATCCTCTCCAAGCCACTCCTACGTGGCGTCTACGTGTCAGCTCATCCCCTCCAAGCCCATCCTCTCCATACCCTTTAGTCTTATGAAATGGAGCCATGGAGGTGATTAAGAATCTCTCCTAACAATTTCTTGAGATCTAACATCATTATTATCATGAATAATAAGTCGGTTCAGTGTTGTTTTCTCTAAAAGAAAAAAAAAGTTACATACAAAACAAATGTATGGTCAACCTTTAGTAATTACAACCTCATTAACTTAATGTTTTTTGATTAAAAGTCCAAGAAAAAAAAAGTAGCTAAGAAATCAAGGAGTAGGATCAAATACAAATACAAACCACATTTCGCATACAAACTGTGAGAACTATTTAAAAAGTGTCATTGGCATCTAACCAATTATAGAAAAATGGTAAAATAATAACCTAAATAATATCAATTATATTGAATTTCCTATAATTTTGCTAACAAACAATTAATTATTTATTTGGATCTTCCTTTTGTTTTTAATGTGCTGATATAATTTTTCGCAACGAAAAGTGTTGATATCATTCACATATGTGCTAAAATCAATTATCTTGATTAATTTTCATATGCTAATATAATTCAAACGTGCTACTTTTGTGTCTGTATTGTTTTTGGTATGTGCTAATTTAACTTTTTTTAAGTGCTAGAATCTGTTCTTACGATTTGTATGATAAATATGATTTGTACTAGAACCAACCCAACAAATCAAGATAAATGAATAAACTATTAACAATCAAACCCAACAAATTACAAAAGTAATTAAAAAAACTATTAACAATCAAGCCCAACAAATTATTGGGCCTAACTAGGTAACAAACAATAGATAAAAATCGCCCCTCAATTGGTCCCCAACCTACGCCAATCCATTGATGGGGTGCACACCTAATTGCTCCACCATTGCTACTTTTATGTTTAACTAGTTTTATACTCGTGCGCGTTGCGGCACGCTAACTCAAATCGTTCATATAACAAAAAGTACCTCGAACTAACGGAATATTTTATTACAAAACCAAAAGAGGTTGTAGGAAGCTAACTATTATATCCCCAAAAAAAAAAAAAAAAAAAAAAAAACTACCACAAAACTGGAGAAGCCAGCAACCACAAAACAGTAGCATCAAAAATGGAGAAGCCAGCAACCACAAAACCTGACAAAACCATATCACTTTAGACATTCCAAGCTAAACTACACCAAATATCCCAAAGAGAGCAGCAGCCTTTGATTGGCTTTTGACGCACATAAACGCCAAAACTTTTATATCTTCCAAAACCTTGGACACGGAGATCTACTTATCGTGCGTTACGCGAGCGTTTGGTATTTTGTCTTGGCAGTGGGATGGGGGTTTTATATTTGCATTCACAATACATCAGTTGTTAGAAAAATGTTGGTTCCTGCTTCTTGTTGATAAATGGGTGTTTGATGTTCTAGCTGCTACCATGGTTCTCGCCTTTCTTGGATGGGGGAGTTTTATCATCCGCAGGTAATGCATAATAAGTGTGTTTTGAAATGTTTGTTATCTACCTACAAAAATTTAAGGTGGAAATAACATTCAATATACTTACAGGAAGATGTGGGTCTCAGGCATAGGCATGAGAAGTTAAAAAAATGGTTTACGGAACAAAGGCAAAAAAACTAACTCATTGGCCAAATACACCAATCATGTGTGAAAGCACTAAAAAAGAAACATCACGGTTCGGTTAATTCCGTTTGTAGATGTATGTAAGCATAACCAAACCAAAAAAGATTATCAAATAAAGAATTAATCAATTGTGTCATTTTTCGGTTGATCAATTTTTTACTCACAGATGCGGACCAAATTGACCATCTAACAATCGACTTGTTTTTTAACTCATCCTGACCCGAACCCATTCTGATCCTTTTTTTAATCTGCCCATCCTGACCTAAACCCATCCTAACCCTAACCCAAACCCATCTTGACCCAACAACCTCCATAGCATTGGTAATCTCAATCTTTAACTACAAGCAAACTTATTTAACAACTCAAAAGGGGGTCTTCCTAGAACAATGCTTATCTCATTTCATGCGAATACACTTTTACTCGTTTAATGTTAGATAAAAAAAAAGGGACAAATGTAATTTGAATTAAATGTACATGTGATGATCAATTTCCGGTTCTTTAATTTGACACAATAAGTGTGATAAAAGATCCATTTTCATCACTTCTTTAAACAGAATCAGCAACTCCAAATCTTTTGATCGGTTTACCTTTCTCATGTTTATCCTCTGGTCAAAGTTGAAACACTTTCATATTAAAATATGTTTCTCCATATTATTACAAAATAAAAAATAGATATCAGACAGATTGAAACTCGTAAAATTAGAAATCTTTTTTTGTTTAATGTTTTAGATTTGAAATTCATATAGTTCATTCAATAGAAAAGTGTGTATTCAAATATGCTAAGAATAAGAACCATCGCTACCGTCGCAACTGTCAATCACCACCGCCGTTTTACTAATCATGAAAGATTGTGATATGAACCCGTATGAAAACATATTTCATTGTCAATAACAATGTTCAAGAAATCATTTGTTTAAAGTCTCATTGGCTAACCTTAAACACCGAAGACACACAACCAACAACTTAAAAAAATTAAACGATTCAAGGCTAACTGGAATCACCTGAGACTCATGCCAAGCTCTAACACACCTGGGCTTGCATAATTCTTCAAAGTAATTCTTCTCGTCAATTGGTTCCTCGTCCTCCCTTTTATAAAAAGAAGTACGAATCTATGGAACCATAGAATAGAATCTTAGTCTTATAACATTTAGCTTGAGTTTTAAAGAAATTGTTGTGATTAACAATGGTATCCCAAAATGATTTTTTGAGGTTCGACATCAAAACCATACTGATATCATCCCTGCCCCGTTTCATCCAACAAATATAGCATGTTGTATTACACAGCTTTGACCATCATAAAATTTATAATCATTAAAACTTAAATGAAGTAGACTCATATACATTTATAACAAAAAAAGAATCTCCTTCGGTCAATAAAAATATGATTTTATACGAAATTTATAAACTATACGGAATATATGTAAAAGTCGACAGCTAATCTTCGAATACTCATCTTCTTTCACCAAAGTTGCGATTTGTGCCTGGTATTCATCCATGGCCTTTTGTGGCTCTCCAAAAAAAGGTTACCAACAGTATATGCCTATAGAAATAGACCACTCGGCTTGTTTATTTTCATCGTCGTCAATATCTACATCCATCTAATTTCCCTAAAAATAGCACATTTGTCAAAAAAATTATATTAAGTTCTTCCATTACTAACCATAAAAAATAAATAAATTAGTTTACATATGCATAAAACTTAAGAATCATAACAATCTGGTAACTATTTGAATTTCAATACATTCATCAAGAAACATATTAAGCATCCATAAGAAAAAGTATTCACTATGAAACATTAGAACAAACCTATATCTTGCTGAGTATAGACTTCCCCGAATTATAAAGATGGTACACCGTTCAACATAGCATCGAATCCTCCACAAACACACCGTCATTTATTATCCCCTAACTTACCCAAAACAAATGATGTCGCACTGCCATTAATCGGAAACACCCAGATTTGGGTCAAATTACACAACGACAACACAGTATTATCTTACCGGAATCCAACCCGTTCATCATCACCGTCTAATCCACCAAAACAATCACAAATCAAATTAAGTCAGATACGATCTCGTAAACCTAATATTGACAGACCTCGAGATGATTACACCTGATTGGCGTCGGTTTTGGTTGCGCAGCAACACCCTAAAGGCGAATGTATCAAAATCAACTTAAAATTAGAGTCGATCGGTGAAAGTTTCTATGAAGATGATTTACAATGGAGATGAGCTGACGAGGTACCAGATGACTTGGAATCCGGAGTAAAAGACGCCGTTCACCGATATCGGCGAAGTAGTAACCGCTAACGCATCTCCATGTCTCTCCTCTTTTCAATATTCTTTGGATGTGCAGGTGAATCGTGGCAAGAAAGTCTCGAAGAAGAGACACGTGGGGATAACGTGGCCATCAATGGAGTTGTTTATGTATGGCCCAATGAAGAGTGCCAGGGTGTTTTGAGTCTTTTGACACTGTTCATTCCCTTGACTTATTATCATATTTAGATTAGATTTAGATTTAGATTAGATTAGATTTAGATTAGATTAATTAATTCTGCATCTAAATGTATTTAACCTAAAAAATGGCTCGAGGAAAAAGAAGCCATTTCCCTTCTGAACCAATTAAGGAGGAGAGACTCATGTTAGCACTATGACACTGTTCATAAAAGGTCTCCAATTAAATTAAAAAATAAATAAATGTTTGGTTGGTTACCGACTATTTCGCATCTCTTGTTTGCAGATGATGCTATCATAATTGGCGAGTGGTCTAAAATGAATTTAGAAAATGTTGTAAGGATCCTTAGATGCTTTCGTATTTGTTCTGGGCTGAAAATTAATCTGGCTAAGAGTAATTTGTTTGGGTTGGGTGTCCCAGTGGGTGAGATTGAAGAGATGGCGGCCATAGTTAGGTGTAGCTCAGGCAGCTTTCCTTTCAAATACTTGGGGGTGACTGTGGGGGCAAATATGAACAAAGTTTCAAGTTGGAAGATGGTCTATGATGTGTTCGACGATAGACTTTCTAAATGGAAGTCCTTGTGTCTTTCTATTGGTGGAAGAGTGGTCCTAATAAAATCAGTTCTACAAAGCCTTCCGGGATACTATTTTTCTATATATAGAGCGCCTGTGACGGTTATTAAGGATCTGGAAGTCAAGATTAAAAAATTTCTTTGGGGGAATTCGGAAGGTAGTAGATCGATGCATTGGGTGAAGTGGGATCGGGTAGCGCTTCCTAAGGCTAACGGGGGTTTAGGGCTCTCAAAACTTCTTACTATCAATTTAGCTCTTTTGTCCAAATGGGGGTGGCGGTACAAGACGGAAGAAAATTCGTTGTGGAAAAGAGTAGTAGAAGCGTTGCACTATTCTGGAAGAAAGTGGGATTTTTTGCCTAGTCGAAAAGGATGGAGTGGGCCGTGGTCTAATATAGCTAAAGTTATAGCCAGAATTACAATTGATGGGAAACCGATTAGGTGTTTCTTTAAAAGCGATATAGGGGATGGTTCTGCTACGAGTTTTTGGCTCGACCCGTGGGTTGGGGAAGTGCTGCTTAAAGATCTCTGTCCTTTGCTTTTTGTGTTGGAGAGCCGTAAGAAGTGCAAGGTCAGCGACAGGCTCATTAGATATTCGAATGGGGTATCTAAAAATTGGGAATGGAGGAGAAACCCGGTGTCGGGTCAGGAAGTGGTGGAGCTGGCCCGAATGTATGCGGCTCTGGAATCGGTGGAATTATCTTGTGGCCGAGATAAATGGAAGTGGACTGGGGCTGCCGATGGTACGTTCAGTGTGGGCTCGGTTAAAAAATTGTTGATTGGGAGTAGAGATCCTAGTGATATCTTTATTTTTGATTGGTGTAAGTGGATTCCGGCTAAATGCAATATTTTTGCGTGGAGGGCTGAGATGGATAGGCTTCCCACTGCGGCGGCGTTAGCGAGAAGAGGGATTATCCTTGATGATCAGTTCTGTCCGTTTTGTTCGGAACATATGGAAACTGTTGAGCATATGTTCCTTGCCTGCGGTTTTGCTTCGGTTCTTTGGCAGCACTTATCGGCTTGGTGTAAGGTCCCGAATCCTTTCTTTTTTTCCTTCAAGGACCTGCTGGAGTTTAAGTTGTATTCGGGATTATCAGGCAAAAAGGCTGAAATCTTTTATGGGCTGTTAATTATTGGATGTTGGAGTTTATGGAGGTTGAGAAACAAGAGCAGGTTCAACAACAAAGAGGCTCGGATCGAAGATGTCTTATCGGAAGTTAAATCCTGCGGTTTCTTATGGGCGAAAAATAGAGCTAAATTAGGTTCTTTGTCTTGGTCTGACTGGTGTAAGTTTGTAAATATGTAAGTTCTGTTCTGTTGTAGTTGGTTGGGTGCCCCGTTTTGTGGGTGGCCGGTTCTTTATAAAGTTAGCCTTTCAAAAAAAAAAAAAAAAAAAAAAACCTCATGTTCCTTAATTTTGTAACACAAATCTTAGTGTTCTGTGAGTGACTAGGAGTGTCAATAGTGTCGTTGATTTGAATTTTAAATAACTCTTAATTTAAACATATTACATGTATTAACTATAAGTAAATTAAATAAAGAGTAAATTGTATTTTACGTCCTTAAGTTTGCGCCAGATTGTAGATGTTATACTTTAACTAACAAAATTACACTGGATATCATTTATGTTACCGTTTCTCATCAAGCGGTGTACTTTTGCTCTAACATAATTATTTGTTTTTTATCTCTTAACATGTGCGACTCATATGAGGAATAGTCATTTTCACTTAATATCTATTTTTCTTCTTGAAGTATATCCCACAAATAAATAAATTTATTAAGTGAAAATGATCTTTATGTCCTCATATTAGTGACATGTGTTAAGAGTAAATAAAATAAGTTAACTGGATTAGGATATAAGGACACCGAATAATAGAAACAACATAAACAACATGCAGTGTAATTTTGTTAGTTAAACGACAATGTGTCCAATTTAACTCAAACTTAAAAGAATATAAAATGTAAACTTGAACATTCTCAACCACACGAACCAATCGAACATAAAGGTACGGCTTTGGTTAAGCACTTGAGGTAAACAATAAATTTAGACTTTGAAATCAGAAGCAATACTATATATGACTTTGAAACCCATATTGAACTAGTGATTTTTCCCGCGCTACGCGGCAGGAATTCGTTCAGTATTTGTTCGATTGCTGTGATACCTACAATCACTATAACAACCGAAAGAGAAAACCGAAAATTAAGTCATGGTATACCCAAATGTATATCGACACATGTTTTACATCGGTTTAAAACAATAAAATCGAATGCCAGCACTTATGTCGTCAAGTCAGAATCGCTTCAGTTCGTCAGGGTACTGACATGGTAACAACACTTGTATTGCCTACGATACCCCAAACACACTCTAAATTCAAATCACCTATGATACTCATAGAACACTCTAAATGCAAAACCGTTGTCAACAAATTTAATATCAGAACATTGAGAAAAAGAACTAAACACATGCGCATATTCCATTTTTCTAAGTTAATGAACGTATTTTTTTTAAAGGACAATTAGATTAAACGAAAATCAAACACGTTAAAACATATATTATATATAGTATAAGTGGTATAACTAAAACTTATTATCACGATTCACTAAACACTGTCATACTCATCTTAAACTGAACCATAAATATAATATTAAAAATAGATAAATGGAGACTGCATCTGATTAGAAATTAAAAGAAAAATTGGTTCATGTTATACTCATCTCAAGTTAACCACAAATATATATTATAAAAAAAAAGCTAAAAATAACTAAATGGAACGTGAATGCATCTGAGAAATGAAGAAAAGACTGGGTTGTCTTTTGGTCTAAGACAGTCCAAATATGAAAACAATAAGGATGAGTGAAAAAGAATTACTCAAAATTTATTCACCTATTTGTTACTGTTCATCAAAGGTTTCTATTAATATATATAAATATAATATATAATATATAATTATAATTATAATTATAATTATAATTATAATTATAATTATAATTATAATTATAATTAGATTATAGGTATTTATTTTATTGTTTTTGCTATAGTACCAAACCGAATATTTATTTTTATTGTTTTTGCTTTTGATAAACTAACACTAGCTTTATCGTTTTTGCTTTAGTCAAATAGTGAAGGTGTCACGGCCCCCGTGTCCGGTTTGACCCGGTCCAGGAGCCGCGGGACAGAAATCCCGTGGTATTCATTTTCACAGCAGAAGTCTTATCAGGATCGTTTTAAATTTGAAAATGCCCGAGTTCTATTTATTTATAATTCGGGATAAATCCCGTAATTTACAGTAGAGAAATTTCATAATTTCTTTATTTTACAAACATGTTTATTTCTTTATTCGAGCCACTACTTTAAGCTTCGGAGTGCTCCTGAGCACTTGTACTTGATTCAAAGTAGGTCACCTGAAACATGTTGTAAAAATATTTTGTCAGCGGGGAAATACTGAGTGAATCATTCATTTTAACTAAGAAGATACGTTGTTATAATTTACAGTCTTAAGGGAGATTACAATGTTTTTATCAACCAATTACCCCAAATAGGTATTTGTCACTCGACCGTATCTGTGACTGTGGTCATACCACTATTGGATCCCGTCGCCCCAATAGTGACGAGTATCACAAATTTTAGGCTCGCCCACCTAAAGTGATAAAAATAGTAATGTGCACAATACCCCACATATCGGCTGTAATTTGGTGACTACATAAACTTAATCCCTGTAATTATAACTTTGGAAAATAATTTGGAGTATTGTAAAACAGTTGATAAAAAGAGAATAACTCACATTGCAAGTTTAGACGGGCAGTACTTAGCCTACCGATAAGCCGAATAACCTAGTTTAACAATAATGCACACAACCAGGTTAGTAACTAATACATCAGTTACGATAATTCACGAGATACAACCCTCACAACAAATGACAAAGTGCGATACTTAATATCCAGCTGATTCACAACGAATAACAAAGCATAGCTCAAATATCCTCACTACAAAAAAATGGCTATTTAGTGGCATGCAAAATGTGCCACTAAAAACCCAAAAAGTGCCACTAAAGACCCTTTTAGGAATGAGTGGCACACAAAAAGAGTGCCACTAGAAGCAATGCCACTAAAGCCCTTTAGTGGCACTTTTTTGTTTGCCACTACAAAGTCTTAGACCTTTAGTGGCACATAATTTTTGCCACAAAAATTGGCGTTTCTTACATTAGTTTTATTTAATAATAATTATTATTTATTTACATAAAAATAAGAATAAAACTTTGGCATGTAGAAATCATAATATAATCATTTCAATTAAAAGATTGATCATCTTCCACACAATGCAAATGTTTCAAACAAATGTCAAATAAGTGTCAACCTAAGTCTAAATATCAAAAATTTAAAACAAATTACTAATAGACGTTTGAATAGAAACTCAAAACTTCATTGTGCTTCTGAATCTTTTTCACAATCTTCATGCTAGTTAAATGATTGTTGTTGTCAATTGCATTCCCCTGACCAACAGTGAAACCATGACTACCACGCTGAGAAACGCCACCAACAGGTCCATGTACTCCATGGTTGGTATAAGGTAAGGTCGAGGACCACCATGATAAGGAAGGATGAGGAACCTGGGGTATTCGATATGTAGATGGATGTAGACTCGGTTTGTTAGATCATTTGCTAGTGGTCGAGATGGCATGTACTAGCCTGCACACAAACAAAATGATTAAATAAAACCATATAATTGTGTTAATCGGTCCACAATTACCCAAATCGCATCATTACTTTTTCTGGTTTTCGGTAACTTAGTAACAAAATCCATGGTTATAAGTTCCCATTTCCAAACAGGCATTTCTAATTGTTGAAGTAATCCTGAAGGTTTCTGGTGTTCAGCCTTAACTTGTAAACAAGTAAGACACTTGGATACATAACTAGCTATGTCCTTTTTCATACCTATCCACCATAAATTATTTCTTAAATCTTGGTACATTTTATTATTTCCAGGGTGCATGGTATACCTAGATTTATGGGCTTCTTCTAAAATCTTATTCCTTAAATCTCCCTGTTTAGGTACCCAAATTCTTTTCTTATGGAATCTCCAAATTCCATCATTTCCTTGTTCCAATTCTTTCGTTCGTCCTTTCATTCCTTCAGCATCATCCTTGATTGTTGTGGTTTGAATGTTCTTTAATTGTTCCATTAAATTTATCTGCAGATTTAATCTAAGAGCACGAATTCGCCTTTGCTTTTCGTGGTATTTACGACTTAAGGCATCTGCGACTACGTTTGCCTTTCCTTCGTGATATTGAATATCACAGTCGTAATTGTCACGGCCCTCGGCCCCGGTTTGACCCGGTTCAAGAGCCGTGAGACAGGAAACCCGTGGTATTTAATTTAGGTGACAGCGGAAGTCTTTTAACACAGGATCTTTTAATACTAAAAATGCCCGTTTAATATATTACATAAAGTTTTAGGGATAAAATCCCATAATTTACAATAAGATGATTTCACAAGGAAATCTTTATTTCTCAAAACATGTTTCTTTATTTATTCACATTGAGCCACTTCTCTGAGCTTGTAGTGCTTCACGGCACTTTCCTTGGATCACAACAGATCACCTGAAACATGTTTGGAAAAGGTTTTGTCAGCGGGGAAATACTGAGTGAATCATTCAGTTTACTGAAAACATTACGTTTGTTATAATTCACAGTATTAAGAGCGATTACAATGTTTCTGATATCAATCCAACTACCCACAGTATTTGTCACTCGACCGTCCATTGGCTAGCCCATTTGTCCAATGGTGTCTGTGACTGTGGTCAGATCACCCCTTGGCCACCCGTTTGTCCAAGTGTGACGGGAAACAAGTAATGTATACAAAACCCCACATACCGGCTGTAATTTGGTGATTACAAAGACTTAATCCCTGTAATTATAACTTTGAAAATAACTTGGAGTTTTGTAAAACAGTTGATAAAAAGAGAATGACTCACTTTGCAGAATTAACGAGCAAAGTACAAGCCTACTGATTTGCCTTGATTAACCTAATTTAACAATAATGCACACACACAAACGGGTTAGTAACTAATACAGCAGTTACGACAATTCACGAGATTAAACCCTCACAATGACTTACAAGTGCAATACTTAATAATTCAATGGATTCACGACGAATAACAGAGCATAGTCCGAATTTGAACAACACTCAAATATTCAAGTCGAAATCACGACGAACAATCAAAGTACAAGCTCAATTTGAGCAGCACTTGGACAATCGTTGGATAGTTATAATCGATCGGACGTTGTATCGTAATAGCGATCGAGTTATTACCCTGATTGCGGCAGCACTTCGTGAATCGTGTGTGGTGTGGACTGTTTCTGCTTATAACGTACTATACACAACGAATTTCTTCGTCGAACTAACAACAGAATGCAAGTCCCAATGTCTGCTATTTATACTGATTTTTGGACACGCTTACGGACCGTAAGCCACTTCCCTTACGGTCCGTAAGGGAAGCAGTCTATTTATAGGCTAGCCAGGTTCGGGACTAGCTATGCTGAATTGACAGTTTTCTTATTTTAAAATTTGACAACGAGATTTTGTTGATAATTATCACTAGGGTTTATCCCCCCCTGAGTTTTAGGGGTCCTGATCCTGATTTCGATAGTTCTGGAAATTTTAGGGTTTATGCAGAATCACTTGGGTGTCTCAATTAGGGTTTCCTTTTTGATTAATTATCATCCTAAGTATTACTTTTAGTGAGAGTTGTTACATCCTCCCCACCTTAAGAAAATCTCGTCCTCGAGATTTATTGAAATAAATGAGGATATTTGCGCTTCATTTCTGATTCTAGTTCCCAAGTGTATTCTGGTCCTCTCTTTGAATTCCATTTGACTTTGACCAGCACTAGTCGTTTGTGCTTGAGAAACTTGACTTTTCTATCTTCGATTTGTAGTGGTTTTTCTATGAATTTTAGTTTTTCGTTTACCTCTACATCTTGAAGAGGTACTACCAGGGATTCGTCTGATAAACATTTCTTTAGATTGGATACATGAAATACATTCGTTGTATCACTGGGAATGGTCCGACATACCTTGGATTCAGTTTTCCTTTCTTACCAAATCGTGCTACTCCTTTCCAAGGGGAAACTTCCAATAGTACTTTGTCTCCGACTTGAAATTCTAATGGCTTGCGACGATTGTCTGCATAGCTCTTTTGACGATCTCTAGCCGTTTTCAGTTTTTCATTGATCTGAGTTATCTTGTCAGTAGTTTCTTGTACGATTTCTGGACCTGATAATTAACTTTCTCCTATTTCTGCCCAACATACTGGAGTTCTGCACTTGCGTCCATACAGTGCCTCGAATGGAGCAGTTTCAATGCTTGAATGATAAATATTGTTATAGGAGAATTCAATTAAGGGTAAATGGTTATCCCAATTATCACCAAAATCTATTACACATGCTCGGAGCATGTCTTCCAAAGTTTGTATCGTCCTTTCACTTTGTCCGTCGGTTTGTGGATGATATGCAGTACTCAGATTTAGTCGAGTTCCCATTGCTTTCTGGAAACTAGTCCAGAAATGGGAAGTGAAACGACTATCCCTATCTGATACAATGGAGAGCGGAACTCCATGTAAAGATACGACTTCATCTACATACAACTTTGCTATCCTTTCCATGCTAAAGGTTTCTTTCATTGGTAGGAAGTGAGCTGATTTGGTTAATCGGTCCACAATTACCCAAATCGCATCATTACCTTTTCTGGTTTTGGGTAACTTAGTAACAAAATCCATTGTTATGAGTTCCCATTTCCATACAGGCATTTCCAATTGTTGTAGTAGTCCTGAAGGTTTCTGATGTTCGGCTTTAACTTGGGAACAGGTTAAACACTTAGATACGTATTTGGCTATATCCTTTTTCATACCTATCCACCAGAAATTCTTCCTTAAATCTTGGTACATCTTATTATTTCCTGGATGTATATTATACCTAGATTTATGAGCTTCTTCTAAAATCTTATTTCTTAATTCTCCTTGCTTAGGTACCCAAATTCGTTTCTTGTGGAATTTCCAAATTCCATCATTTCCTTGTTCTAGTTCTTTAATGTAACCTTTCATTCCTTCAGCATCATCCTTGATTGCTGCTTCCTGAATTTCCTTTAATTGCTCCATTAAATCTATTTGTAGATTTAATCTAAGAGCACGGACTCGCTTTTGCTTCTCATGATACTTACGACTTAAGGCATCTGCGACTACGTTTGCCTTTCCTTCGTGATATTGAATATCACAGTCGTAATCACTTAGGATTTCCATCCATCTTCTTTGTCTCATATTTAACTCTTTTTGCCCAAATATGTACCTTAAGCTTTTATGATCTGTATAAACAGTAAACTTACTTTCATACAGATAATGTCTCCAGATCTTAAGGGCAAAAATTATGGCTCCTAATTCTAAGTCATGAGTCGTATAATTCTCTTCATGCTTTTTCAATTGCCTTGAGGCATACGCAATTACCTTCTTGCGTTGCATCAATACACATCCAAATCCTAATCTTGAGGCATCACAATATACTTCGAAATCTTCTATTCCTTCAGGTAAGGCTAAAATTGGAGCATTCGTCAGTCGGTGTTTTAAAATCCTAAAAGCTTCTTCTTGTCTAGGTCCCCATTCAAACTTAACGGTTTTACAGGTCAGCTTAGTTAAGGGTACAGCTATCTTAGAAAAATCCTTAATAAATCTTCTGTAGTATCCAGCTAAGCCTATAAAACTTCTAATTTCCATAGCTGATTGTGGAACCTTCCATTTAGTGATTGCTTCTATTTTAGCAGGATCTACATGAATTCCTTCGTGATTTACCACATGACCTAAGAATTGCACTTCTTGCAGCCAAAATTCACACTTTGAGAATTTGGCATAGAGTTTTTCTTTTCTTAACAAAGTTAAGAGTACATGTAGGTGCTCACAATGTTCCTTTTGGCTTTTGGAGTAAATAAGTATATCGTCGATGAAAACGATCACAAATTTATCCAAGTATGGTTTACAGATCCTATTCATCATGTCCATGAATGCTGCGGGTGCATTCGTTAATCCAAAGGGCATGACTGTAAACTCATAATGACCATACCTAGTTCTGAAAGCAGTTTTAGGTATGTCCCCCTCTTGTACCTTCAGCTGGTGATATCCAGATCTTAAATCTATTTTGGAAAAATATCTAGCGCCTTGAAGTTGATCAAAAAGATCATCAATCCTAGGTAATGGGTATCGATTCTTAATTGTAACCTTATTTAATTCTCTATAATCGATACACATTCTCATCGATCCATCCTTTTTTTTCACAAACAACACTGGTGCTCCCCAAGGGGATGAACTAGGTTGTATAAATCATTTGCTTAGTAATTCGTCTAATTGCTTTTTCAATTCTAGCATTTCGGTGGGTGCTAATCGATAAGGTGCTTTGGCTATTGGTGTAGTACCCGGAATTAAATGAATTCTAAACTCTACCTCTCTATCGGGTGGTAAACCAGGTAATTCTTCTGGAAAAATATCTGGGTATTCTGAGACTACAGGGATATCCTGGAGTTCCTTACTTTTAGTGTTAATGATTACAGAAATCATATACACCATTTCTTGTTTTCTCGAATAACTAGCCAATTTCATCATCGAGATGAATTTCAATGGTTTTCGAGGTCTATCTCCTGTAATCAAAATCACCTCTCCTGTGGGGGTACGAATTTCTACGGAATTCTTATCACAGAGGATTCGAGCATGGTTGGCTATTAACCAATCCATTCCTAATACCACATCGAATCCGGCTAAGTTCATAGGTAACAGATTTGCAGAAAACTCATGGCCTAATAGTTCTATTTTTCCTTTTTGCAAAACTTTATCTATGTTAACAGAATTCCCTTCTGCGGTTTCGACCGTAAAAATCTGCCTAAGGGTAGTTAATGGTAAATTAAGAGCTTGGCAGAATGAAGTATTAATAAAACTTTGGTTTGCACCAGAGTCAAATAATACTTTCGCAAATACGTCGTGAACTAAGAACGTACCAGCTATCACATCTGGGATGAGTTCGGCTTCTTGAGTGGTCAACTGGAATGCTCGTGCATTCTTCTTAGTAGTTCCGTCGGCCGTTTTAGCTTTATTGTCTGCTGGTTTGGCTAACTTAGGATATTCAGATTGGAAATGTCCCGTTTCTCTGCAGTTATAACAGATTCTTGTTTTCCTTCTGCAGTCTTCTTCACGATGTCCTCTTGCCTTGCAAAAATTGCAAATTATATTGCATTGTCCATAGTGTTTCTTCTTGCAATTTCTGCAGAAAGGAGGTGATGAGGATTGCCCTGTTCCTCTTTTCTTAGTATTACCCACACGAAATCCTTGGGTAATCTTTTGAGCTAATTCTTTCTTTCGATCTTCTTCTTTTGTGCGCACTAGTTCATCTGTTAGGGTATTAGCTAACTCCACAGCATCGTCAATAGTACGAGGTCTTGCAGCTTTAACGATGTTACGGATTTCACTAATTAATCCCCAAATGTAACGGGAAATGAGTACCGGTTCTGGCGAAGCCAGGGTAGGTACCACTCTCGCATATTCGAAGAATGTCGAAGTATATCCCCGACAATCTACGCCTATCATAGGATGACTCAGGAACTTGTTGGCCATTTGTTCCTTCTCGTATTTGGGACAGAATTTTCTTTCTACAAGACTCTTAAATTCTTCCCAGTTCATTGCATAGGCCACCCTTCTTCCTTTTGCTTGCAATACAGTGTTCCACCACTCTAACGCCCCTTCTTTGAACAAATTCGACGTATACAAAACTTGATCTTCTTCAGCACATTTACTTATTGCAATTACTGCTTCGGTTTTCTCTAACCAACGCAGTACTGCAGTTGCTCCTTCGTTACCTGCAAATTCAGCAGGTTTGCAAGCAAGAAATTCCTTGTAAGTGCAACCAGGCGTTGCAGCTTTCATTTTCTTAGGAGGTGGAGCCTGTCGTGGATTATTATTGTCATGATTGTCGCCTCCATTTACACTATGGCTAAAATTGTCTTCCTGGGTACGTTTACTAGGAATGATTTGTTGCGGTTCAACAGGTTTCTGAGCAGCAGCCATGATTGTAGGAATAGCACTAGCTATCCCTTGAGTGATGATATATCCTGTCTAGTCATGTACTGGTTTTCCTGATTTTGCTCAGATTGATTTTCTTCATTAACCGGTTCATTACTAGCGTTTTCCATCTGATAATTGGTATAAGTGTAAATTATTAGTGTCAAATAATTGCTAGTTAGATATAACAAAGTAGTTACACATAAACACATAAAACCTTACAACACATATCTATAACCAAAATTGTCGAGTTTCTTGACTTCTACTTTGTTTGATAGATTATATAGGCGTCAATACACACTATCTTCCTTACAATGTTTTATTTCCCATTTTACAGAGTTAGATTTCACTATTACTATTATACAAACAGACTTTCCAACCCCACTTTTCTTTGATCAATTGGCAGTTCAGTAGTGACGCTCCCTCTCGTCATACTTCTAAGAGATTTGTTCCCCTATTTCCCGGATCCTATTCCCTATACCTATCAGTTCTTCACCAAACTGATGAAGTTCGGCCAGGTTTTCATAGCTCATTGGCGGGTTGGGGATAGGTTCTGGATCAAATTGAGGAAGTAAAGTATAGGGACTATTGATCATATTTTGGAATTGCCAGTCATTTGTCCACCACTCTTCCATTTGGCCTAAAGGTCGTGTGTGGATTAGTGGGTCTGGAATAGCTGGTTCTAAGTTTATTGGGAATTGGGCTGTGACAGGGTAAGAGTAGAGATTATTGTTAATAGGTTCTATGACATCACAATTCGCCAGTAGACGGTCTATTTCGTCTTGGAATCTGATCTCCTCAGGTTGTTTAGAGCTCTCTCCGATCTCTATTCCCTTTTGCTTAATATCTTCCCTTATTTCTATTTCCGCTTGTTTGGAACTCTCTCCAGTTTCTATTTCTTTTCCTTTACTCACAGGATTTTCTATTTTAGGAAGTCTCCTAGTGGCTGGCTTCCTCCTGCGCACTTTTCTCCATCCTACATATCTTCTTCTCTTTTTAGGTTTGGCTTTTTCTAGCGGTGGAGCTTGGAATTCCAGGGGTTCCTCTATGTCAGCAATGTAACCAGTAAAGTCGTGGGAGACTTCAATTGGTACTGGGTAGAGGTTGAGATTCTGGAATGCTTCCGATATCTCATTCATGCTGGATAGCATATATGCAAAATGCACAAAAATGTTAAGTTAAAACTTTGGAACAAAGTTTAACAAATAAACATTGAAGTTTTATTGCATACTAATTTGTACAAAGACAACAGGAAAGAGAACACACTAGGATTGATTTATTTATTTACGGGGTAGCAGTTTTCTACTAGTTCAGGTTTATTGGTAATTTAAAGGTTTGCGTTTTCTGCTACGGTAGCTAACATATAAAGATTTGCCCATTTTTCATCTAATTCGTCCTCCCAAGGTGGACTAGTAACAGATTCCTGGATTTCTGGATTAAACCTCACTTTCTTAGCTTGGGGTTTCTTTATTTTCTCTTGACCTTTCCTAAGAATTGTATTTCTTTTCTCTGGGGTAAGAGGATTTTCATAATTTGCTTTACGAACAAAAATTTCTTCTTTTAGATCTGCTGGGGGTTTAGAGGAAGAGGTTCCTTTTTCTGTGGGTGTAGTGTCTAATTTGTGGTAGATAGCAGAAAGCTTTTGTTTACCCATACTGTAGCTAACAAATAAACAGTTAATAATCACATATAATCACAAAATAGCAATTAGTAAAATTAAGTATTTTGTTAAATACTTAATTTATAGGCTTAAATCAGTGGCTCGATCAGTGGCTCTGATACCACCTTTTCCTGTCACGGCCCTCGGCCCCGGTTTGACCCGGTTCAAGAGCCGTGAGACAGGAAACCCGTGGTATTTAATTTAGGTGACAGCGGAAGTCTTTTAACACATGATCTTTTAATACTAAAAATGCCCGTTTAATATATTACATAAAGTTTTAGGGATAAAATCCCATAATTTACAATAAGATGATTTCACAAGGAAATCTTTATTTCTCAAAACATGTTTCTTTATTTATTCACATTGAGCCACTTCTCTGAGCTTGCAGTGCTTCACGGCACTTTCCTTGGATCACAACATATCACTTGAAATATGTTTGGAAAAGGTTTTGTCAGCGGGGAAATACTGAGTGAATCATTCAGTTTACTGAAAACATTACGTTTGTTATAATTCACAGTATTAAGAGCGATTACAATGTTTCTGATATCAATCCAACTACCCACAGTATTTGTCACTCGACCGTCCATTGGCTAGCCCATTTGTCCAATGGTGTCTGTGACTGTGGTCAGATCACCCCTTGGCCACCCGTTTGTCCAAGTGTGACGGGAAACAAGTAATGTATACAAAACCCCACATACCGGCTGTAATTTGGTGATTACAAAGACTTAATCCCTGTAATTATAACTTTGAAAATAACTTGGAGTTTTGTAAAACAGTTGATAAAAAGAGAATGACTCACTTTGCAGAATTAACGAGCAAAGTACAAGCCTACTGATTTGCCTTGATTAACCTAATTTAACAATAATGCACACACACAAACGGGTTAGTAACTAATACAGCAGTTATGACAATTCACGAGATTAAACCCTCACAATGAGTTACAAGTGCAATACTTAATAATTCAACGGATTCACGACGAATAACAGAGCATAGTCCGAATTCGAACAACACTCAAATATTCAAATCGAAATCACGACGAACAATCAAAGTACAAGCTCAATTTGAGCAGCACTTGGACAATCGTTGGATAGTTATAATCGATCGGACATTGTATCGTAATAGCGATCGAGTTATTACCCTGATTGCGGCAGCATTTCGTGAATCGTGTGTGGTGTGGACTGTTTCTGCTTATAACGTACTATACACAACGAATTTCTTCGTCGAACTAACAACAGAATGCAAGTCCCAATGTCTGCTATTTATACTGATTTTTGGACACGCTTACGGACCGTAAGCCACTTCCCTTACGGTCCGTAAGGGAAGCAGTCTATTTATAGGCTAGCCAGGTTCGGGACTAGCTATGCTGAATTAACAGTTTTCTTATTTTAAAATTTGACAACGAGATTTTGTTGATAATTATCACTAGGGTTTATCCCCCCCTGAGTTTTAGGGGTCCTGATCCTGATTTCGATTGTTCTGGAAATTTTAGGGTTTATGCAGAATCACTTAGGTGTCTCAATTAGGGTTTCCTTTTTGATTAATTATCATCCTAAGTATTACTTTTAGTGAGAGTTGTTACAGTAATCGCTTAGGATTTCCATCCATCTTCTTTGTCTCATGTTTAGTTCTTTTTGCCCAAATATGTATCTTAAACTTTTATGATCTGTGTAGACAGTAAATTTACTCCCGTAAAGATAGTGTCTCCAAATCTTAAGGGCAAAAATTACTGCTCCTAATTCTAAATCATGAGTCGTGTAGTTTTCTTCGTGCTTCTTCAATTGTCTCGAGGCTACGCAATTACCTTTTTGCGTTGCATTAACACACATCCTAATCCTAACATAGAGGCATCACAGTAAACTTCAAAATCTTCTGTTCCATCTGGTAATGCTAAGATTGGGGCATTTGTTAATCTTTGCTTTAAAATCCTAAAAGCTTCTTCCTGTTTTGGTCCCCACTCAAATTTTACAGCTTTACAGGTTAGCTTGGTTAATGGCACGGTTATCTTAGAAAAATCTTTAATAAAACGTCTATAATAACCAGCTAATCCTAGAAAACTTCTAACTTCCGTTGCGGATTGCGGGCTTTCCATTTGGTGATGGCTTCAATCTTTGAGGGATCTACATGAATACCTTCGTGATTCACCATGTGTCCTAAGAATTGTACTTTTGATAGCCAGAATTCACACTTTGAGAATTTGGCATAAAGCTTTTCTTTTCTTAACAAAGTTAAGAGTGCATGCAGGTGCTCACAATGTTCCTCCTGGCTTTTGGAGTAAATAAGTATATCGTCGATGAAGACGATCACAAATTTGCCCAAATACGGTTTACAGATTCTATTCATCATGTCCATAAATGCTGCTGGAGCATTTGTTAATCCGAAGGGCATGACTGTAAACTCGTAATGTCCATACCTAGTCCTGAAATCAGTTTTAGGTATGTCTTCTTCTTGTACCTTTAATTGATGATATCCGGAGCGCAAATCTATCTTAGAAAAATATCTAGCTCCTTGCAATTGATCAAAAAGATCATCAATCCTAGGTAATGGGTACCGATTCTTAATTGTAACCTTGTTTAATTCCCTATAATCGATACACATTCTCATCGATCCATCTTTCTTCTTTACAAACAACACCGGGGCTCCCCATGGAGAGACACTCGGTCGTATAAATCCTTTACTTAGTAATTCCTCTAACTGTTTCTTTAATTCTAACATTTCAGTTGGCGCTAACCGATAAGGTGCCTTGGCTATCGGTATTGTTCCTGGAATGAGATGAATTCTAAATTCCACCTCCCTATCAGGTGGTAATCCTGGTAAGTCTTCTGGAAAGACATCTGGGTATTCGGATACTATCGGAATATCTTCCAGTTTCTTACTCTTGGTATTAACAACTACTGGTACCATATATGCTATTCCTTGTTTTCTCGAATAACTGGCCAATTTCATTACTGAAATAAATTTCAGTGGCTTTTGTGGTTTGTCTCCGGTATTGTTACTAATTCTCCTGTGGGTGTATGAATTTCTTTGGAATTTTTATCACAGAGAATTCGAGCATGGTTGGCTACTAACCAATCCAATCCTAATACGACATCGAATTTGGCTAAGTTCATTATCAACAGGTTTGCAGAGAATTTATGGCCTAATAGTTCTATCTTTCCCTCTTGCAAAACTTTATCTATTTTAACAGAATTTCCATCTGCCGTTTCGACTGTAAAAATCTGCCTAAGGTTGGCTAAAGGTAAGTTAAGGGCTTGGCAGAACGAAGTATTTATAAAACTTTGGTTTGCACCAGAGTCAAATAATACTTTTGCAAAAACGTTGTGAACTAAAAACGTACCAGCTATAACATCAGGAATTAGTTCGGCTTCCTGAGTAGTTAATTGGAAGGCTCTAGCGTTCCTCTTGGTAGTTCCTTCAGCCGGTTTAGCCTTGTTGTCTGCTGGTTTGACTAATTTAGGGCAATCTGGCTTATAATGCCCAGTTTCTCCGCAGTTGTAGCAGGCTGTGGTTTTCTTTCTGCAATTCTCTTCCCGATGGCCTACCATTTTGCAAAAGTTACAGGTTTCCCTACATTTTCCGAAATGCTTCTTTTTACAGTTTTTGCAATATGGCAGGACAGAGGATTGTCCTGTTCCCCTTTTCTTGAAACTACTACCACTACCCACACGAAATCCTTGGGTAATTTTCTGAGCCAAATCCTTCTTTCTATTTTCTTCTCGAGTGCGTACCAGTCCGTCAGTCAAAGTGTTGGCTAACTCCACTGCATCGTCAATTGTGCGTGGTCTTGCAGCTTTGACAATATCACGAATCTCGCTAATTAAACCCCAAATATAGCGAGATATAAGTACCGGTTCTGGCGAAGCCAGAGTAGGTACGATTCTGGCATACTCAAAGAATTTTGAGGTATACCCTCGACAATCTACATCCACCATTCGGTGGCTTAGGAATTTATTCGCCATCTGCTCTTTCTCGTATTCAGGGCAGAACTTCCTTTCTATCAGCTACTTAAATTCCTCCCAACTCATGGCATAAGCCATGTCACTTCCTTTGGCTTGTAATACGGTGTTCCACCATTCCAATGCTTCTTCCTTGAAAAGGTGCGAAGCATACATGACTCTATCTTCTTCGGCACATTTGCTTATTTTAATTACGGCTTTGGTTTTCTCCAACCAACGTAGTGCCGCAGTTGCCCCTTCATTGCCTGCAAATTCCACAGGTTTACAGGCAAGGAATTCTTTGTAAGTGCAACCAGGTGTTGCAACTTTCATCCGTTTATGTAGAGGGGCCTGAATTCTATTGTCATTATTATTACCACCTCCATTGATACTATTACTTGCAGTATCGTCGTGCGTACGTTTACTAGGGTAAGCTTGCGAAGGCTCAACGGGACTTTTTACCGCAGCGACGATGGCTGGGATAGCATTAACTATTCCTTGAGCAACAATGTTTTCTATGTCTTGCCGATTTAGGGAATGATCCTCGTTATTATGTTCCGACTGGTTAACATCATTAACTGGTTCATTTACGGCGTGTTCCATCTGAATGTTTATGAACTATTATTTAGCACAAGTACTTGAGTCCATTATACAATCAAACTTTATTTAAGAAATAACACACAATCTTATAGATATATTACAACTGATATTTCAAAAACATACTACGGTTTTAACAACTACACCCTGCATTTAATTTTTTCCCTCGTACTTATTTATTTACCAGAGTTGGTCTTTGTTTTGCTACTTATCTTGATTACGGATCAAGGTTCGCAGCAGTAGTAGCTAACATATAAAGGTCTGACCATTTTTCATCTAACCCGTCTTCCCACGGTGGGTTTTTACCGATTTCCTTATTAATCACTATTTCTTTGGAATTGGATGTTCCTACTTTTTCTTGGCTTTTTCTAATAATCCAATCTCTCTTTTTGGGAGTAAGTGGGTTTTCATAGGATGCTTTGCGAATAAATATTCCTTCACTAGTGTTTACTGAATATCTCGAGGAATTTGGTTGGGATGAGGTTTTCTTAGTCTTTTGGGCACTGTCTAGTTGTTGGTAAATATCCGAGAGCTTTTGTTTACCCATTCTGTACATTAACAAGTAGGCAATTAATATTAATAAAAACAATTAAGAAAACAGATAATCACAAAAACATGTACAGCCAAAATTGTCGACTTTGCGACTATTCGATTTATATATATATTTTTAATACTATGCTTCCGTACACACAGCTTATCTTACAAGGTTTTATTTTAAACTATTTTACAAGAGTTATATTTCACTATTATACATTACACCACCCTCTGCATTTTCCGTTGACTGGCTTTTTCAGTAACGACGTTCCCTCTCGTCGTATTTCCAGGAGATCTGCTCTCCTACCTCCCGAATTCTATTTCCTGCATCCACCAACTCCTCGCCGTAGTGGCGGAGTTCAGCTAAATTTTCGTTACTCATTGGTGGATTGGGTATAGGTTCCAGGTCGAACTGAGGGAGAAAAGTGTTAGGGCTATTCATGATGTTCTGAAATTGCCAATCGGCAGACCACCATTGTTCTAGGGTTCCTGGAAAAGGTCTGGGGTGCATAATAGGGTCTGGAATAGCAGGTTCTAAATTAACAGGTAATACTGCTGGGTGGCTAAAGAGGGTTTCATCGGTTGGCCCAATGATGTCTCCTAGCGACAGTTTATGATCTAGCTCTTCCTCCCAAGATAGGGGTTCCTGATTTTGTCTAGAACTTTCTCCAATTTCTATGCCTTTTCCTTTGTCTTTTGGGCCATCCTTTTTCATGGTTTTCTGAGTTGCTGGCTTCTTCCTACGCACACGCCTCCAACCCGCCCACCTATGTCTCTTTTTCACTACTTTAGGTTTTTCCCGAGGCTGGGCTTTAAATACCATGGGCTCCTCTACGTCCGCCTGGTATCCAGTAGTAATACCGGTGATATCCATATCTGTACTATGGATTGAAATATTTTGTAGGGCTTCTGATATTTCATTCATGCTGTTAGCACACACGAAGACGCACACAATCCTAAGTTAAAATTTTGTAAACTAAAGTTTCACAAAATCACAGAATGGCAATTACATAAAATAAGTATTTCTAAAATACTTAATTGGCTTAAATCAGTGGCTCTGATACCACCTTTTTCTGTCACGGCCCCCGTGTTCGGTTTGACCCGGTCCAGGAGCCGCGGGACAGAAATCCCGTGGTATTCATTTTCACAGCGGAAGTCTTATCAGGATCGTTTTAAATTTGAAAATGCCCGAGTTCTATTTATTTATAATTCGGGATAAATCCCGTAATTTACAGTAGAGAAATTCATAATTTCTTTATTTTACAAACATGTTTATTTCTTTATTCGAGCCACTACTTTAAGCTTCAGAGTGCTCCTGAGCACTTGTACTTGATTCAAAGTAGGTCACCTGAAACATGTTGTAAAAATATTTTGCAGCGCACCTATTCTCTCATTGCCAGAGGGCACGGACGATTTTGTGGTTTATCGTGACGCGTCGATACAGGGTCTTGGTTGTGTATTGATGAAATATTATTTGTAATATTGATACAAGTCGTATATATAAAATATACATACATTTGACTTACAAATAAGTTTTAGGTTATTTCCTATTGATACATAGGTATTATGTATTAAAATCATTTAATTACACAATATCAAACTTGTTATATGTATTCTGGTTTTATAAATATTGTTTTATAAAATATTTTTCATTTTCTGTGGTTCACGTACATGCGTTTAAATTTTAAAATCGTCGAACTATGTTTATTATTGAATTTAAGAATTACATTTTATAAAATCCTTTTTAATATAACTTTATTCAAGAGCGAAATATTTTATCTTTCCAAAAAACATTATTACCATTATTAGTTTAATTTAAAATGAAATTTAATAATATAAATAATGATGATAATAACATCATATCTTTAATATTTTTATTTAGAGAGCATGTGTATGTAAAATCTTTAATATATTAATTATCATAAATGTTGACTTTATACATAATTTCTGAATATTACGAAATTTATCAAATTTTGATAAATAATATAGTAATACAATAAGGAATTATGAGGTGATTTTTAAAGTATTTCAAATTATTGTATTTAAATAGTACTGAAATATTATATTTTAACAAAGTATATGTGTTATCAAAATTTTGCTAAATACACATCTTTAAATTAAGTAAAATATCTTTCTTTCAGGGAATAACATTTTACATTATGATATTTTAGTGATATCGTACCTAAAGGTATTATCTTATATTTAAGATACTATTGCCAATATCATAATATCATTATAATTTATTTTGAATTGTATTCACATAAATATGTGGATACAGAAATTATATTATGAATATATTCTTCTAACATATTGTAAAACACAATAGGAGTTGAGAATTTATAAAATCACTTAGGTATAGTACATATTATTTTAATATTTATATTATGACAGTTATAAAGTACCATATCTGAATTGCATTTATCTTTTATATTAATATTAAAATATTAATATTAATGTTGTATTACTACTATTAAATTTATTATGTTTCCACATATACATATAGATATAATAGATACATAAGATATTATAAAATTTACTTAAGACCTGATATTATTTATATATATCATTTATATATCTACTTTAGCATAAGTGCAAAATACAGATATGGGTAACACATGTTGGGAATTCAAGATTCGGTAAATGACATAAAAATCATAATAAACACATTAAGATTTTATGTTCACATGATAACACATAAGATATTAATTTCCTAACACAAATGGTTAAGGGTTTAGGTATTGGAAGAACACCTAAAGGGCTTAAACCAGTGGCATAGCTCTGATACCACCTTCTGTCATAACCCCCGTCCCCTAACAACCCGGGAACGGGGGCCGTGAGCCAGTTTCAGTGGTATTCGGTGTTTATCAATTTGGCAGTGGAAATTTCATCAGGACCGTAGTTAGGAAATATTTTTATCAGAGTTAAACACCAAATATATTTAAATTAAAGAAAATGGGATAAACCCAGGTTTCTTTGATAATACATTTATAAGTGGGACAAAACCCGATTTTCATTTTGATACATCTATAGGGAATGATCCCAATTATTGAAAATAATTCTCATTTTTAATTAGGTAACTTTTATTGCCACTTTTCTAAGCATTCAGTGCTCTCCAGCTGGCTTTTATTGACTTCAAACTAAGTTACCTGAAACACGTGTTTAAAAACATTTTATTAGCAGGAAATACTGGTGAGTGAATCACAGTTTAAATAAAAATCACAGTGAACAGTATTGAGGGCGCATCCGCAACTACATTTGTTTACAGGTAATACCAATTAACATCCATGGTACTGTCATCTGACTTATGGTCATGTTACTCCTCTCCCCAGGTGGTAACAAATTTTGTATACAAAACCCCAAATATACCATCATAATTGTATCCTTACAAATACTCAATAACTGTCTTTCGCATGAAAAAGTATTTAAGGTTTTGTAAAAACATTTAACAAAAAGAGGATTACTCACATTGCTTTTATAGGGCTTTCCTGTGTGACTTCCTGGTTATAATCTAATTAAATAAACAATGCACACGTGTTAGTATAATAACCCATTTTAACATTAGTAATACCCTCCCCGAGACGGCATTCCAACGACTACGTCGGGCAGAACCACGACAGCCGTTACGGAACCCTAGATCAATCGGGCAGAGTATCTAATACGTATCCAGGGGTTATGATACTTACAACGAGGCAGAGCTTCGCTATTAGGGGGTATAATGCCCGGGTATTACTTCTACTACTCAGAAATTAAGAGAGAAAGAAAGAAATTTGAACGAAACAGACTGAAGGCCGATGCCCTCCTTATATAGGGCCTGATAGGGGTTTTCTCGCGGCCCGCGTAAGAGTAGCCAAAGGGCTATGCGGCCCGCGTCAATGCTGGTCAACGCGATAGCTTGGCTGGGTCATTGAGTAGGCTTGCCGTGTGTTGGGCCACGTGGCGGCCCAGGGTTCAGCCACCTTTCACCTTCTCGCGGCCCGCATCAACTTAAACGATATCATACACGGCCCGCGTGAACTAAAGATTTCAGCGGAGTCCGGGTATACCTTAATGCGGCCCGCGTTAAAGGTTGGGGTGGGTCTATGCGGCCCGCCTCAACTTAATTTTTATTATTTTTATTTTATTTTATATATTATAATCTACTTTGGGCTCGGTTTTCACATACGGGGTGCATTTTAGGAAGTGTAGGGTGTCAGAAAAATATTCGGGAGGGTTGTTATATTTTTCGTACCATTCCTGGATTATTTAATAAAATATATAGTGCACTCACATTAAGTATAGTAACCCAATTCTACTTTATCCCTACGTCACGAGACAGAACCCCAACGAATTTAGGCAGAGCCTTGACATACGTTACGGGGCCCTACGTCAGTCGGACAGGGTATCAGTGATCAAGGGTTAAAATATTTAAAACAGGGCATAGCTATTATTATTAAAAGAAAACAAAGAAAATATTTAAAGAGAACATAGGGGGAGGTCGAGAGAGTGAGCAGGAGTTCCCAATTGTTGAATGGCAGCTCTTTATATAGTGTCTTGTGAATTTGGAGTGCAAGCCACGTACAACTATGTTCACGAAACTACTTCAATGTTAAGTCTTGAATTATTTTATTATATTATAATTCCTGAAAGGTTAAGTTTAAATTACTATATTATTATTATATTTAAACTTACGTACATTTATTATTATTATTATTATTATTATTATTATTATTATTTTATATATTATAATTAATTTAGCTGATTTATTTGGTGCTTATGACATTTCATAAAATAATGAATATGTCTTTAGAATGAGAATATTGGCATCTACATTTTGACCTAAGTTTCATTCAAAATGGAGTAGGTTCAAATATAATGTATTTCTATTAAACGGTTCCTATGTTTGCCAAAATACTTTATATTTTTATTGGTCAACTTGCCCATGACCTATTCGTATAGTAACTTTATTTTAAATTTAAAAATTTTGGGAATGTTACATCCTCCCCACCTTGTTTTAAATCTCGTCCTCGAGATTTACTGAAATATAGATGAATACTTTTAGTTACAGGTTTCCAAATATGTTAATAATCTCAAGGAGAATTCTTGTACTTTTGATGGTGTTCCAACTTATAGGGTTCCCGCCGTTCATCTTGTCACACGAGTTACGTGATGGTTGATCAAACGAAATATTGTTTGATATCGGAATCGTAGATGTATACGACAGGTTTCTGATAAATAAATCTAAAATTATCATTGACACACCTATTCGTGATTTATCCCTAATTGTCAGTTATTATGGTCTTTAGATTTCCTTATAGATATACATATCTATATAGTCATATATTTCACATACTGTAATATACATACCATTTATAAGATTAATGTATTTAACAGATTCATATTTCCACAAACAGGTCAGACACCAAGTCATGGTACTGTTTAGGGAATTTTATTAACATAACATATACCCCATCTCACCCGGTCTCGCCGGAGAGGTACCCCCATCTTACCCAGACAAGTTGGAGAGTCTATTACACCATACCTAGTCTTGCTGGAGAGGTAGTTATCATTGTATTTCCCATAAATAGAATTTTCTCAAATAATGATTTCAGAAGTACATCATTTATTATGGCTTGCATCAAGAAATAAGAAAATTAGTATTCTCATGATGGATCATTTTCTAGAACCGAGTAGTACTAATAAACAAGAAATAACAGTGGCCAGTTGTTATCGCTTATTTATCATACTTGCACTGTTCTAGTTATTATCCTCACGGCATACTAACATCCATCACACTTTATCTATGCAAGTAATTTAGTCTTATCTCAAAGCTGAGTTTCAGGAATTGATGAAATGATACCATGGTGACTAAATTTTATAAATTTAAAAGAGAGATTTGATAGGCATGAATTTTAAAATACAATGACTTGTAGAAACAAGAGGATTCAATGCCAGAAAAGAACTTACTTTGATTATCAATTGAGGGAGATTCTGAATTAATAATCTTAATTTGAGAATGGAAGTATGAAAAATGATTTGTCAATGATCAAACTAGAAATTAATAACGTTTTAAATGACAAGGATACACTGGACAATAAAATTTAGTGTATCATGGTCTAAATACATAATTGTATCAAGACTACTCAAACGAATGACGTATGAGTAGGGTTTATTATTAGCACAGGCTACAAATTTATACAGACACCGCAAGGTGTTGTAGTGACTGAAAGAATTCAACAATTACGGTGATCGAACGAATTCACCGTTTTTGAAATTAACCGAAAGTTTCAAATAAAGTGAACCTGGATATTCAAAAGATAGGATATTTCAATTGAAGAAATAATGTGGAATCAATTCAAAGATGAAAGAATTACTGGAGGTACATTTATCTTAACACAAAATTGCATTAAGACTGGTTTAGGATAATGAATCAATAAATTCGTACCTCAAGTGTGACAATGAAATGAGTCCAAGTTTCAAAAGAAATCGCCACCGCAAGGTGTCGTGTCTTAACAAATGATATATCGAAATTGAAGACTTTAAACAAGTTCAAATAACGAAATTGCCTTGAATATGATGATCTCAATCCATCATATGGGTTTTTGAAATTGAATATATATGAGCAAATTCAAACAATTGAGCTTGATTTGGACATATTCCAACAATGGATATATGTATTGACAAGAAAATGGTTTCAATGAAAATCTGGTAAGAAACTTTGAAAAGGAGTTTTCTAAGGAAGTTGTTGACTCGATTATCAAAAGTCAACATTTTCATGATCGGGGAATTATTGAAATGAGTATAACGAAAATATTTATTTAATCTTATGAATAAATGGTCTTTTTGAAATGAATTCACATGAATGACAAGCAATGCACGTATGTCATAGGAAAGAGATAAGAAAAACAAAGACCTTTTATTGATGAAGTTTTGATCGGAATTAAAAGTTAACTAATAATTAAGTGCAGACAAAATATAAGGGTGCTTTATTTTAAAAGTTGTTGTTGGCTCGGGTGTTATAAATTTTATGCATTCTCCTTAGCTTCATCGCGGTTTCGATCTTCGTTATCGGGTGCCTTAAATAGTTTCGGACAGTAGTGACGGAAGCGGCCTGGATCTCCACATTTGTAACATACGTTATTTTCCCTTTTCCTTCTACATTCTTCTTGTACATGTCCAGCTTTCTTGCAGTAGTTACAACGAAGTATCTTCTTAAAATAACGCTCTCTTGCGTGCTTTTTGCTGTTGCTGGTAGGTTGTGTGATTTCTGGTTCCATTCCTTTGTCCTTGGAGGATTTGTTAGAGTAGAATTCCTTATAGGAGTAGCCGTAGGTTGTGGTTTTCTTTCGTTTGGAAGATGGAGTTTTAATACGAATATCATGACTTCCGTTAATACTAGGGCTAGGTATGAAGTGATGGGTATGCTTACAATGTATAGTAGGATTCTCGTTTACAGAAATTTTAATAGCTTCAATGATCGAGGGTATGGCATTCGATATTCCTTGAGCTATTATATTTTCTATAGTATTTTTACCCAAAGAGTTTCCACTACTATTATCAATTTCTTGATCACTTGCCATTTCATTTGACATCTGAATTACAAACATGTTCAGATATAATTATCACAGACTAAGCAATTATACAGGCATATTTTGTTTAGCATCATTATGGTCAGAGTTATCAGTATTATTAGATATTAAAATAATATATATACATGTTATATCTTAACTTTTTTTTGATGAAATATTATTTGTAATATTGATACAAGTCGTATATATAAAATATACATACATTTGACTTACAAATAAGTTTTAGGTTATTTCCTATTGATACATAGGTATTATGTATTAAAATCATTTAATTACACAATATCAAACTTGTTGTATGTATTCTGGTTTTATAAATATTGTTTTATAAAATATTTTGCATTTTCTGTGGTTCACGTACATGCGTTTAAATTTTAAAATCGTCGAACTATGTTTATTATTGAATTTAAGAATTACGTTTTATAAAATCCTTTTTAATATAACTTTATTCAAGAGCGAAATATTTTATCTTTCCAAAAAACATTATTACCATTATTAGTTTAATTTAAAATGGAATTTAATAATATAAATAATGATGATAATAACATCATATCTTTAATATTTTTGTTTAGAGAGCACGTGTATGTAAAATCTTTAATATATTAATTATCATAAATGTTGACTTTATACATAATTTCTGAATATTACGAAATTTATCAAATTTTGATAAATAATATAGTAATACAATAAGGAATTATGAGGTGATTTTTAAAGTATTTCAAATTATTGTATTTAAATAGTACTGAAATATTATATTTTAACAAAGTATATGTGTTATCAAAATTTTGCTAAATACACATCTTTAAATTAAGTAAAATATCTTTCTTTCAGGGAATAACATTTTACATTATGATATTTTAGTGATATCGTACCTAAGGGTATTATCTTATATTTAAGATACTATTGCCAATATCATAATATCATTATAATTTATTTTGAATTGTATTCACATAAACATGTGGATATAGAAATTATATTATGAATATATTCTTCTAACATATTGTAAAACACAATAGGAGTTGAGAATTTATAAAATCACTTAGGTATAGTACATATTATTTTAATATTTATATTATGACAGTTATAAAGTACCATATCTGAATTGCATTTATCTTTTATATTAATATAAAAATATTAATATTAATGTTGTATTACTACTATTAAATTTATTATGTTTCCACATATACATATAGATAATAGATACATAAGATATTATAAAATTTACTTAAGACCTGATATTATTTATATATATCATTTATATATCTACTTTAGCATAAGTGCAAAATACAGATATGGGTAACACATGTTGGGAATTCAAGATTCGGTAAATGACATAAAAATCATAATAAACACATTAAGATTTTATGTCCACATGATAACACATAAGATATTAATTTCCTAACACAAATGGTTAAGGGTTTAGGTATTGGAAGAACACCTAAAGGGCTTAAACCAGTGGCATAGCTCTGATACCACCTTCTGTCACAACCCCCGTCCCCTAACAACCCGGGAACGGGCGGCCGTGAGCCAGTTTCAGTGGTATCGGTGTTTATCAATTTGGCAGTGGAAATTTCATCAGGACCGTAGTTAGGAAATATTTTTATCAGAGTTAAACACCAAATATATTTAAATTAAAGAAAATGGGATAAACCCAGGTTTCTTTGATAATACATTTATAAGTGGGACAAAACCCGATTTTCATTTTGATACATCTATAGGGAATGATCCCAATTATTGAAAAAAATTATCATTTTTAATTAGGTAACTTTTATTGCCACTTTTCTAAGCCTTCAGTGCTCTCCAGCTGGCTTTTATTGACTTCACACTAAGTTACCTGAAACACATGTTTAAAAACATTTTATCAGCAGGAAATACTGGTGAGTGAATCCCAGTTTAAATAAAAATCACAGTGAACAGTATTGAGGGCGCATCCGCAATTACATTTGTTTACAGGTAATACCAATTAACATCCATGGTACTGTCATCTGACTTATGGTCATGTTACTCCTCTCCCCAGGTGGTAACAAATTTTGTATACAAAACCCCAAATATACCATCATAATTGTATCCTTACAAATACTCAATAACTGTCTTTCGCATGAAAAAGTATTTAAGGTTTTGTAAAAACATTTAACAAAAAGAGGATTACTCACATTGCTTTTATAGGGCTTTCCTGTGTGACTTCCTGGTTATAATCTAATTAAATAAACAATGCACACGTGTTAGTATAATAACCCATTTTAACATTAGTAATACCCTCCCCGAGACGGCATTCCAACGACTACGTCGGGCAGAACCACGACAGCCGTTACGGAACCCTAGATCAATCGGGCAGAGTATCTAATACGTATCCAGGGGTTATGATACTTACAACGAGGCAGAGCTTCGCTATTAGGGGGTATAATGCCCGGGTATTACTTCTACTACTCAGAAATTAAGAGAGAAAGAAAGAAATTTGAACGAAACAGACTGAAGGTCGATGCCCTCCTTATATAGGGCCTGATCGGGGTTTTCTCGCGGCCCGCGTAAGAGTAGCCAAAGGGCTATGCGGCCCGCGTCAATGCTGGTCAACGCGATAGCTTGGCTGGGTCATTGAGTAGGCTTGTCGTGTGTTGGGCCACGTGGCGGCCCAGGGTTCAGCCACCTTTCACCCTCTCGCGGCCCGCATCAACTTAAACGATATCATACGCGGCCCGCGTGAACTAAAGATTTCAGCGGAGTCCGGGTATACCTTAATGCGGCCCGCGTTAAAGGTTGGGGTGGGTCTATGCGGCCCGCCTCAACTTAATTTTTATTGTTTTTATTTTATTTTATATATTATAATCTACTTTGGGCTCGGCTTTCACATACGGGGTGCATTTTAGGAAGTGTAGGGTGTCAGAAAAATATTCGGGAGGGTTGTTATATTTTTCGTACCATTCCTGGATTATTTAATAAAATATATAGTGCACTCACATTAAGTATAGTAACCCAATTCTACTTTATCCCTACGTCACGAGACAGAACCTCAACGAATTTAGGCTGAGCCTTGACATACGTTACGGGGCCCTACGTCAGTCGGACAGGGTATCAGTGATCAAGGGTTAAAATATTTAAAACAGGGCATAGCTATTATTATTAAAAGAAAACAAAGAAAATATTTAAAGAGAACATAGGGGGAGGTCGAGAGAGTGAGTAGGAGTTCCCAATTGTTGAATGGCAGCTCTTTATATAGTGTCTTGTAAATTTGGAGTGCAAGCCACGTACAACTATGTTCACAAAACTACTTCAATGTTAAGTCTTGAATTATTTTATTATATTATAATTCCTGAAAGGTTATGTTTAAATTACTATATTATTATTATTATTATATTTAAACTTACGTACATTTATTATTATTATTATTATTATTATTATTATTATTTTATATATTATAATTAATTTAGCTGATTTATTTGGTGCTTATGACATTTCATAAAATAATGAATATGTCTTTAGAATGAGAATATTGGCGTCTACATTTTGACCTAAGTTTCATTCAAAATGGAGTAGGTTCAAATATAATGTATTTCTATTAAACGGTTCCTACGTTTGCCAAAATACTTTATATTTTTATTGGTCAACTTACCCATGACCTATTCGTATAGTAACTTTATTTTAAATTTAAAAATTTTGGGAACGTTACAGTCGTGTTCATGGTTGATTTATGAATTCGTTATATGGAATCTATAATTTGGTTACGGTTTTCGTATGTTGGATTAGTTATGATCGGGAACTGTCTTGTGTATATGTTACTAGCGTAATCTGAATGCATACTAGCATGTTTATAGAACTCGTTGGGCCGATGTGTTGGGTAACCGGGTTGCGGTATTCGTAGAACTAGGGTACATGCTAGACTTAAGAACCGTGATGATTATGTATTGATTTGATAATTTTTGTTGAATGATTTCTCTATGATCCTTGCATAATGATCTGTGATTGTTGATGATCGATGATAGCATGACGGCTGCTAGAATGATTAGGGTTTCTGTGATATTGTAACTGATTAATTGACGTAACTGACTTGTCCACGAAACGGAACTCACGACGAAACAGGATTGTGTTTCGCCCAGGGATAAACGACGAAACAGGATTGTGTTTCGTCAAGGACAATCGACGAAACAGTTGGGTGTTTCGCCGACTTAGATAAATTGCACAGTAACTAGTTCTGTTAAAACTTAACTGAGTTAGTTAACTGCCGTTATGTATAAATCAATGCTTGTATGATTATGAATACGTGCAATGTGCTACTCGATGTTTATTGATGAGTTGTCCACTATGATTATATTTGCGTGTCAACTTCGTGAATACGAACTAATTATGCATACGTGCGAACCCTAGGACGTGATTGACTTACTTTGAGCACATACTTAGCATACCGAGCAAACCAAGGTGAGTTCACACAGCCAAAGCATGGGGTTCCCAGGGTGGGAATGGGTTTGGATTATTACTTGTACTTACTTAGCTTTTGGAACTTAGTATGGTCCTCGGGAGAGGAGGGGTTATTGATACGATACGACTAGACTAGTGATGCTCATAGAACTGATCTTCGCACACACGCCAGGGGTTGGCCGCGATATTATGACTAATCATTCGCACACATGCCTAGGAAGGCCGCGAACTATACTCTAAACTTCGCATACATGCCGGGTGGCCGCGATACAAACATACCTAGTCTAGAATACTTGGGAATTTTCCCCAATCTTCGCATACATGCCTAGAGGGCCGCGATACGAACTAATACGATACATGACTTAATGACTTAATGAACGAACACAAGGCTTACTATACTATTACGATTACTGAACTGTTAACTGTGAGCTCGCTCAACTAGTTGTTGACTCTCTGCTGCATGCCTTGCAGGACCTTAGGTACTTATGGAGCTTGCACAAGGAGGAGCAGGTCGTTGTGGGCACGGATCGTGAATGTTTCGTTAAACACTTTATGACATTTTATACTTTATCATGTTGGGTTTTATTTATACGCTTCCGCTAAACAGTGATAACATACTTATATTTTGGACACCTTTCATATTGGTGGTTGAATGGCATTTATTTTTACTTATTAATTACATGTTCAATATGATTGGTGGCTTGATCCTGGTCATGTCACGCCTCCAAGCAGTGGTACTCCGCGGGTGGATTTTTGGGGGTGTGACATAAACAAACAACCTTGGTACCGGTTCGGATTCATTTTTATGGTTTCGTGTTTGATAACGGATACTTTGATCATATGTTAAAAGTTATATCAGTACCGGTATTTACTTTTATTGTTTTTGCTTTCGATAAACTGACACCATATCGCTATCATACAGTACCGAACTAAACAAACAACCTTGGTACCAGTTCACATTTATTTTTATGGTTTCGTGTTTGATAACAGATAATCGTATATTAAAAATTATATGAGAAAAAAATATGTTTAAAATCAATTAATGTATGAAAACAATTAAATAATGAAAATATAGAAAAACAATATTAAAAAAAATTAAACTACTGTTCATCAAAAGTTTGTATTAATATAGATAACTAGGTTTATCACCTTCGCCGTGTTGCGGCGAACTTCTTTTATTATTTAGTCTGTGTTTACATGTGTTTTGAATTCACTACGAGCGCGTTGCGCACGTAACCGTTGACAAGATAAAAAGAAAATGTAGAAAAAACACTAAAAGATAACCGAAAGAGAATCAATAAATAAGTTGTATGGTAATGATGTTGTTCGTATGAAATCCGTGGTCAAAGATAAGCAAACGATACTGGGTACCGGTACCAAATTTCCCGAACCGAAAGATGTTAAGTACCAATTCGGTATCGACTTTTGGCGTACCTGGTACCGATTTTTACATTCATATACCGGTACCGTAACCGGTATTTTCGGTACCAGTATCGATTTGGTATCGGTTAGCACCGAGCTCATCCCTACCCTTGAAACTAAAAAAAAAAGAAATCATTAAAAGTTGAAGAAAATCTACGACACCCGTGACACCAAAAGTCGTACCGAATTGGTACTTAAGATCTTTCGGTTCAGGAAATTCGGTACCGGTACCCAGTATCATTTGCTCATCTCTGACCACAGGTTTCATACGAACAACATTATTATCATACAACTTTTTTGATTGATTTTCTTTTGGTTATCTTTTAGTGTTTTTTCCTATATTTTCTTTTTATTCTTGTCAACGGTTTCCGTGCGCAACGCGCTTGTAGCGATTTCAAAACACATGTAAACACAGACTAAACAACAAAAGACGTTTGCCGCAACGCGACGATAGTAAAAAAACTAGTATAGATAATAATCAGATTTTTTTTAAATTAACATTAACATTAGTTATACAAGTTAACTTTTACTAAAATAATCAGTTTGTTTTAAAAACTATAGAAGAATGTGCAAGATAGAAAAGTATAGGGGGCATTTTAAAAGTTAAAACAAAAAAGGGGGCATTTTAAAAGTTAAAACAAAAGTAAAAGGGGCATTTAGAGAATTTACTGAACACCCTTCAGCGGTTTTAGCGGTTTTGGCTGATATATAATTACATATAGAGTTAAATGCTATTTAAGTCCCTGTAGTTTGGGTTATTTTGTCAGTTTAGTCTAAAGGTTTCATTTTTTGTTTGTGGATCCAAAAAGGTTTCACCGTTACCATTTAGTCCACTGTGTTAACTTCATCCATTATTTCTGTTAACTGGAAGGGCAATTCGGTCATTTTATATGGTCGAATTGCCCTTCTAGTTAACAAAATTACATGTAAAATGACCGAATTGTCATTCTCATTAACAGAAATAATGGATGAAGTTAACCCAGTGGACTAAAATGACAACGCTGAAACCTTTTTGGACTCACAGGTGAAAAATAAAACCTTTGGACTAAACTGTCAAAACCTAAACCACTAAACTGTCCCCCCGCCAGAAATCCGTCATTGAATGCCTACAGAGGCCTCACGCTCAGGATTTCTTAACTGTTATTCCTATTGAAGGTTTGGGTCAACGTATATCAGTGGTGGAGTACCCGTCAATCCTTAAGTACCGTTTGATGATCCCCATGTTCTCGAATGATGAAACTTGTCCAGTCTGCCGTAAAGCATGCCTGGATAAATACGGGGAGCATGCGTTAGACTGTAGAGAGTTGTCGGGGTTTAAGTATCGCCATGACTTTGTTCGAGACGCGTTAATGGATATTCTCAGACGAGCAGGGATCTCGGCAAAGAAAGAGGCACCGGTTAATTTTCTTACAGATCCGTCGGAGGGGAGATCCACCCTACGCCCGACTGACGTGCTAGTTTTTGGTTGGGATGGTGGGAAACATGCTTGTGTCGATCTCACAGGTGTTTCCCCCCTAGCCGGGTTTCGGGAAAATGGGTTTGTGGCGGGGCAAGCGGTACTGAAAGCAGAGTCGAAGAAGGTGGAAAAGCACGCGAAAGCTTGTGAGGATAATCATCATGCCTTTGTCCCCCTGGCGTTTGACACGTTCGGCTCCTTGGCGCCGGAGGCAGTTCGTTTCTTGTTTAGAGTTCAGCGTGTGGTTCACAGCAACTTTTCGACCCCTTAGGGGTGAGACTTTGTTTTTAGTAGATTAGGGTTTTCTATTTAGAAAGGGATGGCGGTGCAGTTTGTTGCTCGTCTACCTACTATCCTTATGTAATTTGCCCTGATGATTGAAATGAAATATTGGTTCAGCTAATATGAAAATGATATTTAAAATAAAAAACAATAAAAAATAAAAAAACTTTTATATATATTGGGTGTGTATCTATCTATTTGTACCAAAAATTGCGTGTTGGTCTTCATCGGTTGCCATGGACTCTGACTCTAATTCTTCAATTGTTCGTCTCAATATAGGTCATAATCATATCACATTTTCTTGCTTTCTAAGTTCCTATCTCACTAGTAATTATCTGAATTTTGGCTCTTTATTTGATCGATTCATTAGGTTATCACTTAATTATTTGTTTATATTTGCTGCATTATACGAATATCTTTCATAATGTCAGGTAATCTATAGGTTAACCCTAATTTTGAACTTATTTAAATCAATTTACCTGCACATGTTGCATTTGAAGAACAAAGTGAAAGAAAGAAAAAAAAAAAAACAGTATGAATTTTCAGTGCTTTACCTTTTCGTGATCCTGATTACTTAAAAAACCTCAATGTAGCTTTTAGTTTTACCCGTTGCACCCCGGTTGCAACTAGGGGTGCAACCGAGCCAAACGGCCCAAACCCAAGGAGCTCGAGCTTGGTTCGGTTTGAGCTTTGTTTCTAAAGCTCGAGCTCATAAATAGTTTGTCAAGCTAGGGCTCACTTGTTTATTATTTTTAAATTTATTTATATTAGTTATAATAATTATTTTAGATATATATGTATAGAAAAAGTGTATCGTACAAAATGCCTTAACGTACGAAGCGTATGCTATGGCAAGTTCGCATGTTATAACCCCAGAAAGGAAATCTCGCATGTTGAAAAAAAAACAAAGATCGCATGTTGCTGAAAAAAACCAAAATCGCATGTTCAAAAAAAAATCGCATGTTGTTGAAAAAAACCAAAATCACATGTTAAAAAAAAAATCGCATATTGATACTGCATCTCGTACGCAGCGTACGTTAAGGCAATTTGTACAATAACCGGCCTCTATATGTATATGTGTCTGTGTATATATAATTTAAAAAAAAGAAGTTTGGGTTCGGGCTCGTTTACTAAACAAGGTTATTTTTAGGTTTAGGCTCGAGCGTGTTTAAACTTGACTTGTTTCGAGCTTTTTTTCGATCCAAGCTCGAGTAGTTCGCGAGTAGCTTGGCTCGTTTACAGCTGTATTGTTGGGTTAGTAGATATCTGAACATCGAAAAAACTGACTTGGGTAGGCCGCTGCGGCTATTCCGACCCATGAAGTGAAGATCTAAGCATAATCTCAACAGGTGGAAGCATGTTTTGCACAACTGTTTGGTTTAATCTTGTATCCAAAACAGGTGGAAGCATGTTTTGCACAACTGTTGATACGCTAACTAATAGGGAGCCTCATTCGATGCTTGCCGCCATGTTCAGTGGTCGCCACACCGTTCACAAGGACTCTGATACGGTGAGTATGCAGTCGAAATTGGTATACAACATGTTTGATTGCAAGATCGGCCGCATTTCATTTTTCTATTGTTGATTACCATATAAAATTTGGTTGAGATTCTGTTTTGTAGGGGTATGTGTTTGTTGACAGGGATGGGATGCACTTTCGGCATATTTTAAACTGGTTGAGGGATGGTGTGGTTCCCGTTTCCGACTTGTCCGATTTAGAGTGTTCAGAGCTTTTGCGGGAAGCGGAATACTATCAGCTTCTTGTAAGTCATTTTTGTCGTTACATTCCCTTATACGTTAGCGTGCAAGTAGAGTGTAAACGAGTCAAGCTGCTTGTGAGCTACTGGAGATCGTCTTGGTAAAAGCATGAAAAATAAGCTCGTTTATTAAACTGCCCGAGCCCAAGCCTCATTTGTTAGCTTAAGTATGATGAGTAATACTCGGATCATACTAAATTTAGAGTAAAGTACACGGGTGGTCCCTATGGTTAACCAAAATTTTGGATTTAGTCTCTACTTTTCAAAAGTACACGGATGGTCCCTGTGGTTTGCACTTTGTGACGTATTTTATCCCCAACTTTTGTCAAAAGACACGGATGGTCCCTGTGGTTTACACTTTGTAACGAATTTGGTCCCTAACATGGACATGCTAAAACCTTTAGATTTGTTGGCTGGGGACTTAATGCGTTACAAATTGCAAACCACAGGGACCATCAGTGTACTTTTGAAAAGCTAGGGACCAAATCCAAGATTTTGGTAAACCACAGGGACCATCAATGTACTTTACTCCTGAATTTATTATAGACTTGTAAAAAATAATAAATGAGCCAAGACCCAGAATAAAAAACTACTCACAAGCCGAGATCGAACTCCGGCTCGTCTCGTTTGCACCCCTATTAGCTTTCTTTTGATAAAAGAATTGATTCTATCTAAAATCAAGTTTTGTATAGTACTTCACAGAATAGTCCTTTTAACTATTTCAGGGATTGGTGGACAGGATTAATGAGGTCTTGAATAAAAAGAAGGATGGACAAGAATTAACCCGAACTGATATTATCAAATGTATACACTCTACAAAGGATGGGCGTGTCAGATTAAGAGGAGTGAATCTCTCTGGGCTTGATCTTTCGAAACTGGTATGATCAAATACATCTTGTTATGTCACTCAAGATTAATTGTCAAATCATGTATCTTATAAGTTATAAAACTGGAAGATATCATATCATGAGTAGCATGGGCGGTTCTTAGAAGGGCTCTGGCAGGGCCACGGCCCGAGCAAGTTTTTCGGCCGTAGTGCTAATTTTCCGCATTTCGATCGAAATTTTTTATATATACTATGTTTGGCCTGGGCTTGCCCGGGCTTTTTTTAGTGCCTGTGTCTTTCGGCCCTGGCACGTTCAACGGGCAAGATCCGCCACTGATGAGTAGTATTGCATGACATATCAACATGAAGTTATAAAATAGAAAGTCAAAATATGCTAACAGTCATGGTTTTAAAACGTTTGAGGCGTGCACCTCAAGGCGCGCCTCGAGGCGATACGGCCAAAAAACGAGTCTGAGGCGCACCTCATGGTGTTTTTAATGTATATGCGCCTCAGAGGGGCTGAGGCGCTGTGCCTCAGGGGATTTTGATAGCTGTTTTTGATGTTTTTTACTTTTTGTGTCAATTTCAAGCATTTCATGTCTTTTTTAAGTGTGTTTTTGATGATTTTGAAGATGAAATTAGTTAGTATTATTATTTTTATAAGAGTAAACTGCCATTTTGGTCCCTGGGGTTTGGTTACTTTTGCCACTTTAGTCCAAAACTCAAACCTTTTGCATCTGGGTCCCTGTGGTTTCAGTTTTATTGCCATTTTGGTCCAAAAATGAAATCAGGTCATACTTGTCTTATAAAATCCTGCAATTTTGTCATTTTCCTCAGGGGCAATCAGGTCATATTTGTCTTATAAAATATGGTATTCATTTATAAAAAAGAAATGATCATTTTGACCCTGCGGGAAATGACAAAATAACAAGATTTTATAAGACAAATATGACCTGATTTCATTTTTGGACTAAAATGGCAATAAAACTGAAACCACAGGGACCCAGATGCAAAAAGTTTGAGTTTTGTACTAAAGTGACAAAATTGACCAAACCATAGGGACCAAAATTGCAGTTTACTCTTTTTATAATATATATAATTTTTCTATTTATTTATTAATACCGCCTCGGCCTTACGCCTCGTTTCGCCTCGAGGCTTACGCCTCGTGAGGCGAAGGGAAAACGCCTCGAAACTCGTTTCCGTTCTTTTAAACCTTGCTAACAGTTGTGAATGTTTTACTAAACATGTTTTTCCGATTATAACTTATGTAGGCCTTGTGGAGTGCGGATTTTAGCTATGCATGCCTCAAAAATGTTATCTTCTCAGGTGCTAAAATTCTTCATTGTGTCAAATTTTGGGTAAATTATATGACATGGTAAATTATGATTCACAGGGGCTAATCTTCTAAGTGCAAACTTACAAGGCAAAAATCTCTTCTTTTCAATTTATTAAATTCATTTTTAGGTATAACTAGTAATAAGACCCGCGCGCGTTACGCGTTGCGGCGCGGGTACTTTGCAAATATCGAACGGATTAGTCCAAGCGTTATCTGATGTGTTAACTATATGAAAACGCACATTTTGACGTATCCGATTGAACTCAATGTATCCTATAGGTGCATTGCGATTGGATCAAAACGTAACGTAAATCGAATTTATATCTTACAATCATAACGTATTATACGCGACCCGACTAACTCGAATTTATATCGTCAAGGCAAAAACTCTCGAAGGGGTCAAAGTGGCATTTACAAAGTTCATAAAAAGTTAAGTGGTTAAAAATTGCATTTCTTAAACTTAAGGGCTAAGAAAGGGTAAAGATAAAATTTGATAACGTTTTGGGGTAAGAAGGAAACTATAACAAAGTTGGAGCTGAAAAGGAAACTACCAAAAATTTGGGGTGTCAAAAGCAAAGTATTTGTAAAATAGAGTAGTAGTTTAGGGACTAAATTTGCTATTTTATGAAACTTTGAAGGTATCAAAGTCAAGGGACTAACTTGTATAGTGATCTTGTAGACTATCAGGCGGGATATGCGGTGGGAATTAAGCTCGTTTATCAGCTTTTAAATTATTATTTTTTAATACTTGCAGCTGCTAGTTTGGAATATTGTAATTTCTATCGTGCAGACCTGCGATCTGCAAGTCTCCAGGTACGTTCGACTCCGGATTAAATCATAGTTGTCAATAGCGGTCGCTATGGTCGCTATAGCGAATAGCGTAGCGTATAGGTCGAAGGGTAGGGTGGCAAAAGTGATGGGTTGGGCAGATTTGGGTCATGGGTTAGGATAGGTATAGGTAAAGATGGGTTTGGGTTAGGATGGGTTTTTTTACGGAAAAGGTTAGGATGGGTTTATTAAAGGTTAAGATGAGTTTGGGTAAATATTGGTTTGATTGTCGATGATGACAGACAAAAAATAAAACATAAAAAATTAATAAAAAAAAAATTTAAAAATTAAAAAAGTAAAAAAAAAAAAAATCAGAAAAATAAAAAAAAACTTTTTTTTAAATGTAAAATATAAAAAAAATGTTAAAAAAATAAGAAAAAAGTAAAAAAAATCAAAAATACAAAAAAATCAAATTAATTATTAAAAAAAGTAAAAATCCCAAAAAAAAAATTAAAAATAAAAAAATAAAAAAAAACCAAAAAAAGAAATGTAAAAAGTAAAATCCAAAAAATCAAAAACATTTAAAAAAAATTTAAAAATCCCAAAAAAAATCAAAGAATTCAGAAAAATAAAAAAACTTTAAAATACGAAAAATATAAAAAAATAAAAAAAACACAAAATTTAAAAAAATAAAAACTTAAAACTAATTAAACAAAAAAAGTAAAATTTTTTTTGGATATTTTGATGTTTCAAACTTTTTTTATGTTTCTGATTTTTAACATTTTTTATTATTTTTATTTTTTTACTGATTTTTTTTTTATTTTTATAGTTTTTTATTTTTTTGGGATTTTTTTGTTTTATTTTATTTTTTTACTTTTTCCGACTTTAATTTTTTTAATTTTTTTAATTTTTCTGATTTTTTTTGGATTTTTATTTTTTTTCTTTTTTTAATTTTTTAATTTTTCTAATTGTTTTTTAATTTTTCTGATTTTTCAATTTTTAATTTTTTGTGATTTTTTTTTAAATTTTTAAATTTTTCTGATTCTTTTTTTGTTTTTTAGATTTTTGTTTTTATCTTTGTGAAGTCAACGTCTATGAACACTCGAGTATGTTGAAGAATCTGTCTGTGATGCTCTTTTTAGAGTTACTCATTTACCCAGCGTAATACCAATCCTGATCCATGCTTAATTATTTATTAACTCATCCTGACCCATCCTCATTTTTAAAATGACCCAAAATAACCCAAAAAACCCAAATGGGTTTTTATTGCCAGGCCTATTTGAGAATATCAGTGCGTGTAGCAATAAATAACCCAAAAACCCAAATGGCTTTTTAACCATTGAGGTAATTTGGCCATTTGACAACAGTTAACTGAACAATTCTAACGCTGTTAAAAATTTGGCTTCAATGGGTTAAAAATGATAATGTGTGTATTCAGGGCGTTAAACTTTTTGATTTTGGACTCAAGTGGTTAATACCACTAAAACACATGGACGAAAAAAGTAATTTACTCTTTTAAATATAAATAGCTGGATTTTAGGTTTTTGTTAAATATAATGTAAAATAGCGTGTATACCAGAGTAATTTGATATAATGTACATATAAAAAAGATTATTTTTTTTTCTTGAGTAAATTGTCATTTTAGTCACCGAGTTTTTGTCCAAATTGCCATTTTTGTCCAAATAGTTTCCTCTGGGTCCCTGACTTTTCCTTTTTCTTGCCATTGTGATCACATTGTCTAACTTAGTCTAAAAACCAAGTTATAATCAAGGGTATTTTTGGCATTAAATTATTATGAGGTTTATAAATTATGCTGTAAACTACCCCTGGTTATTCATTGGCACCCTACAAAGGTAGAGCAAAAATAACATAGTTAGTCCCTGTGGTTTGCATAAAATAACATACTTAGGTACTAATAGTTTAAAATCACCTTCTAGGGTATTAACTTTTCATTTTGTAACGTTTGAGGGGTATTAACTTCTAGGGTATTAACATAGTTAGTCCCTGTGGTTTGCACAAAATAACATACTTAGGTACTAATATAATGTTATTTTAAACCTACAAATAACGTTAATACCTCCAAACGTTACAAAATGAAAAGTTAATACCCTAGAATGTGATTTTAAACTATTAATACCTAAGTATGTTACTTTGGGCAAACCACAGGGACTAACTATGTAATTAACTCCATTTTGAAGGGTGCTGATTTTGTTTCTCGGTTATAAACGTGTTGATTATTTGTATCTTTTCAGTCTGCAAATCTCACAGAAGCGAATTTGGAGGGAGCCAATCTGGAAGGAGCCAATTTAAAGGTTTATTACATAATTGGGGTTTATGTCAATTTTGGATTATTCTTGTTTGTCAATATTTGCCTTACCTTTGTAGGGTGCCAATTTGAAAGGAGCAAACTTGAAGGGTGCAAATCTTCAACGTGCTGATCTTCGTTTTGTGAACGTAAGTACCATTGATATCTTGTACTTTATGAAAAGAGTTAATTACTATTTTTGTCCCTGAGGTTTGTCAAAAATAACGGTTTCAGTCCATTAGTTTAAAAATTGCGATTTCAGTCCATTAGTTTCATTTTCGTAACCATTTCAGTCCACTAACTTAACTCCATCCATTTATTTTGTTAACTTTGAGTTAACTAACTAATTCAGGGACGATTTGCGTCAGTTTTAGAAACACAGGGACTTAAGTGTAAACTCTAAAACATTAAAACAAAAAAAATAGTAAATTCCAAAAAATAAAAAAAAATCCAAAAAATCAAAAAAATTCCAAAAAATTCTGAAAAATAATAAAAATTCTAAAAATAATAAAATTCTAAAAAATTCTAAAAAATCCAAAAAATCCGTTTCGGCGCAAACTGTTTCGAACCCGAACCGTTTCGAGCTGAACCGTCCGTACCGTTTCGACCCGAACCGTTTCGAGCTGAACCGTTTCGACGCGAACCGTTTCGACCCGTACCGTTTCGAGCCGAACCGTTTCGACCCGTACCGTTTCGAGCCGAACCGTTTCGACCCGTACCGTTTCGAAGCCGAACCGTTTCAAGCCGTACCGTTTCGAACCGAACCGTGCCGTTTCGAACCGAACTGTTTCGAGCTGAACCGTTTTGAACCGAACCGTGCCGTATCGAACCGAACCGTTTCGAGCTGAACCGTATCCAACCGTACCGTTTCGACCCGAACTGTTTCGAAGCCGTACCGTTTCGAAGCCGAAACGTTTCGGTTCGATACGGCACGGTTCGATACGGCACGGTTCGGTTCGAAACGGTTCAGCTCGAAACAGTTCGGTTCGAAACGGCACGGTTCGGTTCGAAACGGTACGGCTTGAAACGGTTCGGCTTCGAAACGGTTCGGTTCGAAACGGTTCAGCTCAAAACGGTTCGGCTTCGAAACGGTACGGGTCGAAACGGTTCGGCTCGAAACGGTACGGGTCGAAACGGTTCGCGTCGAAACGGTTCAGCTCGAAACGGTTCCGGTCGAAACGGTACGGACGGTTCAGCTCGAAACGGTTCGGGTCGAAACGGTACGGGTCGAAATGGTTCGCGTCGAAACGGTTCGGGTTCGAAACAGTTCGCGCCGAAACGTATTTTTATGATTTTTTAGAATTTTTATTATTTTTTATAATTTTTTGGAATTTGTTTGGTTTTTTTGGAAATTTTTTGATTTTTTGGAATTTACTATTTTTTTTGTTTTAATGTTTTAGAGTTTACACTTAAGTCCCTGTGTTTCTAAAACTGACGCAAACCGTCCCTGAATTAGTTAGTTAACTCAAAGTTAACAAAATAAATGGATGCAGTTAAGTTAGTGGACTGAAATGGTTACGAAAATGAAACTAATGGACTGAAATCGCAATTTTTAAACTAATGGACTGAAACCGTTATTTTTGACAAACCTCAGGGACGAAAACAGTAATTAACTCTTATGAAAATGTATAAGAGCATCTCCAATGCTACCAAATGCCAAAACACCAAAAACCTTTATTTTCGCGGCTCCGCATGCCACATCAGCTTTCAAACAAACCTCAAAAACTAACTTTAACGTTATTTTACTAATTTCGTGAAAATTACGTTAAAAGCGGCGGATGGTTAATCATGCATCGTGTGGTGACGTTGATAGCTGAAAGACACGGGGGTACATGCACCAATCAGTCTCTGTCCCGTTTGTTTGAGTGTTATGTGTCTTAGGTCCAAAACTTGATACAAAACTACAATCGAGCCGGGGGTCTCACTGGAAGCAGCCTCTCTATTCCTACGGGGGTAGAGGTAAGGCTGTCTACATCCACCCTCCTCAGACCCTACCTTAGCTTTGCTATTGGTGGGATTTACTGAGTATGATGATGATGTTTGTGTGTGTGTGGTCCCCGCCATCTCAGTTTGGAAGAGTTTGTAATTTCAAACTGGTTTGGAATTCTAAACTCCTCCAACGCTACACCATGGTTTGCAATGATAGTTTGAAAATCCGAACACTATAGGTAGCGTTGGAGATGCTCTAAGATACCTTTAGTAGCGACAAAGTCCTATGTCCAACCCTTTAGAGATTTCATTTTCATTATTCATGACAAATGTTTATAATGCCCTTTTGTAGTATTTGGGAATGGCAGTGCTAGATGGAGCGGATTTACTTGGGGCGATTAGATGAGTATAAACATATTTAAGACATGAAGGCATTCTCTTTTTATTTTCTATTAGTTATCTACCGAATTTAAATATCTTTGTTACTCTATTGTTCTATGCATCACTTGATTTTGGGTAATTTGTGGTTTAAAACAAAGTTGCTGAACTTTTCGTTACTTGTTGACTTTTGAGTTTTGAGGTATAAAGTAGAAAAATAACCATATAAGGGTGTGCGGAGTGGGACGCGGCAAACCTCGGCAAACCTTTTTGCCGATCGGCAAACACCGCCGCCGAGGTTTTGCCGTTGCCGAACAACTCAAGAATCGGGGATGCCTTGCCGATGCGGGGAAAGTGATTGAGAAAGAGAGAGGGTATTGTGGGTGGGGTCCATTCCTATCTCAACCAATCACAGCTTTTTCCTTTTTTTAAAAAAAATAGTTTACCACTTCACCAGGTGTCTAAACCATTGCCAACACTTTGCACAAAAGTTTAAACACTTTTGACTGATTGACATGTCGCGCTCTGATTGGTCGGTTTTTTGGTTTGCCACTCCAAAGTGTTTAACCACTCCTTACACCCTAAAGATAAAGCAACCCAAGATCACTGATACTAAGGGGAAAGTTTAAATGAGAACGCTAAATATTGTGAGAACCATAAGAACGAATGAAAAAACCGCGAGAACTTGGTCAAAAACAATTCAAATTCAAAATTTATTTTACAATTATCATTATTATTCGAATACAATATTAGAAATTTAATTTACATGTTTTAATTTATGTGAATTTGTAAACAAAGAAAATTTACATGTGAATTTGTTATATTTACACATGTGTAAAAATCTAGTAAGAGTGATTTTGAGAGGAGAATTTAATTATTTGATGTTATAAATTCTTTGTTTGATGTTGTATTTTAATTACAATGAGGGTTGCATTAAAAATGGTTTTGATTGGTTTTTTCATTTGTTCTCACGATTCTCGTAATATTTAGCATTCTCAAGAGAACTCTTCCCCTCATAGTAAATATGCTTCATAAATCATATTATACGTAACTGATTGCAATATTCGGTTTTGTTTATAGTATAAAATAAACTTGATAATGATTAAATGCATTTAAAAGGAAATTATTCAATTGAAGAATAATGGTGTTTTCTTTTATTTTACAACTAGATTATTAGACCCGTGTACTACACGGGTTTAAGGATATAAAATTATAACTTATTTAATTTTATGTTGTCTTCAAAAATTTATATAAGTGAATTTTTTAACATAGATGACGCACGAGTTGGTCATGCGTTAAAACCGATTCTTTTAGAAACAAACCAACTTTACATAGAAATTGTCTTGTACTTTTATTTATCGTCATGGCAAAACATAGGGCGATAGGAAACTGTCTTCTTTTCAATACGTATCCTTCTATTTGGCAGTATTAAACGAAATCTAGGGATAAACATTTAAGTGCCGGTAACTTCTGGATAATATGAGTGCCTCAATAACCTAATCACCCAGTGATAGGACCTGTAGTAGAGTTCCATTACATAAACTATTCTTTCGATCAATATAACTCTATTTAGGACATCCGGTGAGTATAGACTTGCATCAAAATTATTATGAAGATATTCTATCCTTAAATCCGTGTATTACACAAGTCTAATAACATTAAAAGTGTTTTTAAAGCATGGAAGTAAACCGGTTTTCAAGTATCGGACTAACCTATTCTTTACCATTTTTATTATTATAATATAAAATAATAATTTATTTAATAGATGTTTTAAACATATAGTAAAAAAATCTTTTTAAAGAATAAGAATGTGTTGTCACATTAACATTATTTGAAATTGTTTATTATAAGTAGAATTGTTACTAATAACTAATTATTTATTTTAGATAATTGAAAAGTAAATGATCACTATTTAAGTAGACAATAAAAACATTTATTAGTATTAAGTTAAGGAATTTTTCATTGTTTTGTGTTAATTAATTAATATATAATAATAATATTAGTGAATTGAAGGATAGAATAATGCCATGTGGCATTATGTAAACTCTTTTATTAGTATGAGAATGCCATGTGGCATTAAGTAGATCTTTTTATTAGTATTAGATAGAAGATTAGATAGATTAGATTAGATATATTATGTTTTTTTACATACCGTCTTTTAAAGTAGTTTTAGAATATAGGTTTAGGATAAAATACAAAGGCTCTTAAAAATAAGAAGTCGTACAAAGGGTATTAAACGGACTCCAATTGAGCTCATTCAAGTGGCATTGGAACCGTCTCATAGGACACTACGATGTGAGATTTTAGGTTTTCACTTTTAGATTTATAGGTTGTAAATTTTAGAATTTTTGTTTATTATCGTTGTGTATTATGTTTTTTTCTATATTTGCGTCATTGTGGCTTTTTTTGCGACTCATTGTGTCTTTTTTCCTTAGCATTGTGTTATATTTTCCGGTATTGTGTTATATTTTGTTCGACGTTGTGTCATCTTGTGTGATCCATTGTGTCTTTGTACACTTCTTATTTTTAGGAGCCTTTGTAGAATAAATTAACTCTCACAATATTTATGAATTTAATTGGAACTTGAATTACGTACCGTCTTTTAAAGTAGTTTCATGTATGAATTTAATTGGAACTTGAATGGTTAACTGATCTTTACGTCCTTCTGGTAAATGGCGTAATTACATGACTAAAACTATGTGTAGTAGTTTGGCATCACTAGCCACATCATCCTAAGTAGGCGCCAAGGGAAGCCTGTGTGAGCGAGGTAATCTTGGCGTTTGGAGGAGCATCATGGATTTTGTGAAGAAACCCTCTAGTCTTCATTGGAAACTTTGATTTACAAAGTCAGATACTAAGTGATTGTGAGTTTTTTCTATTATTTTTTTTAATCTCGATCTTTTGGACAAACCAAGCCAAAGTTTTAGTTCAGTTCTTGGATGGAGGGGTGGTACTTTTATCACTAGGGCTACAAACGAACCAAGCGAACACGAAGAAGACCTTGTTCATATTCGTTCCTTAAAAAAATAAATGTGTTCACGAATTGTTCATTATTATAATGATATATAGTTTATTTGGTTGAAACAATTAAATAACTTGTTTTGGAAAACATTTTACAATGTTTTGAGTACTTCTTAAATATTGCATATTTAAGATAATTATATGAAGTTTATTTCAATGGAATATTTTAAAAAGCTTACAATAAGTTAAAGAACAAGCGCTTAGTTTCAACACAATGTCTAAGGAAAAACTTAAACATTCTCAATCAACGAACCAAAACACACATAAACAATAGGAAATCAGTGTGGGTGTCATAGGTCCGATAGGTGTTTCTTTTCTCTACTGATTGCAGCTATATAGGGTCCAATGCATGTTTTCATTACACAAAATTTCAGATTTTATATGTAAAAATTCAACAAATTCGGGTGACTGTCAGCAAACTTTATGGACCCCGTGGTTCCGTCCATGCACATAAACATACCAAATAAGCTAAACGACCGGTGTAGACTTTGAAACCACAAGTAAAACTATACACGATGACTTTAAAACCATATTAAGTATTCAGATTTATTAAATAAATAGTTATATAGTTGTTTGTTATAACGGCTTGTAAACTTTTTAGTGATAGAGGAATGTGTAAGAAAGAAAAGTACAGGGGGCATTTGGAGAAATAAACAAAAGATAAAGGGTCATATAGATAACTTGTTGAACACTCCTCAGGGTTTTAGCCGTTACAATATGCGTCTTCATCGTCTTCTTCAGTTGCACTGATGACATCACCATGACAATGGACTCCAACGCTACTTCTTCCATTGTTCGTCTCAATATAGGTCATTATATCACATTTATTTGCTTTTAATCTATGTATTTTAATTGCAATTTCTGTAATTTTGCTCTGATTTGTTCGATTGATTAGGTTTTCAGTTTAATTTCTTTATTTTACCGTTTTTTTGCATCTGATCGTCAATTATGTATGTTTAAAGGATCTATTGATTAGGTTATCACTTGTTTAGTTATAAAATTGCTGCCTAAACAAGTATAAATGATCGATTGATTAGGTTATGAGTTTTTTTAAGTTAATATTGCTGCTGAAACATGTGTATATGATCGATTGATTAGGTCATGATGTCGAAATGATCGTTTTAATAGGTTTTTTAAGTTAATATTGCTGCTGAAACATGTGTATATGATAGATCGATTAGGTCATGAGTTTTTTTTAAGTTAATATTGCTGCCTAAACATGTAGAAATGATCGATCTATTAGGTTATTAGTTGTTTAATATAATATTTGTGCCGAAACTTTTGGAAATGGTGTATTGATTAGGTTACTGATTGTTTAAATTAATATTGTTGCTGTTGCGGAAAGATGTGAAAATGATCGATTAGTTAGGATATCGTTTGTTTAATATATTATAGCTGCTGAAACAGGTGTAAATGATGCATTGATTAGGTTATGAATAATCTTATTTGATATTATTGCTGAAACTGTTTGAAATGTTTAATTGGTTAGGCTATCATTTTGTTAATTTAATATTGCTGCCGAAACAGGTGGATATGAATTTCTCACTAGTGTTGATACCCTAACTAATAGGGAGCCTCAGTCGATGCTTGCTGCCATGTTCAGTGGTCGCCACACTGTTTACAAGGACCCTGAGAAGGTGAGTATATAATGCCGACAGCACTGGTAAACAACATGTTTGTTTGCAATATCAGCTGCATCTTATCTTTCTTTTGATGATTAGCATAGGTTTTTAGTTAAGTTTTATGAGTAATACTCGGTTTATACTGAATTGCTTAGAACAGTCAGCATGAAGCGTTTTTTCTGCTCAAAATGAACATGTTTTGACTTATGAGCAATCTGTGTTTTTGCAGGGGTATGTGTTTGTTGACAGGGATGGGATGCACTTTCGGCATATTTTAAATTGGTTGAGGGACGGTTTGACTCCCAACTTGTCCGATGTAGAGTGTTCAGAGCTTTTACGGGAAGCAGAATACTATCAGCTTCTTGTAAGTCATTTTTGTTGTTGTGTTCAGTTAATTCATTGAACACTTTCTCTTGGAATTCTCAAAAGATGCACAATCTTAGGACCTGTCTTAACAAAATGTAATTTCCATTATGAATTGGGATCAATCGTCTCGGGTTGGCGGGTTGAATTTTTCAACCTCTGAATTTTTCAATCGTCTAGTTTGAGTTTTGTTTTGGGTCAACCCATTTAATGTTCATTTGCGATATCAGTAATTACTCCTGCTGAAATGAAACAACATTTCGTATTTGGTGTCTTTTTTAATTGTTTTCGTTTTTCTTTATCTCATTCCTAATTAACGAACTTGGTTTTATATATTTTGCTTGGGATAAGGAGAAGCAAATGTAAAGAATTTGAGAATGGGTAGTTGGAACTAATTAATAAATTTTTTTTGAATATAAGAGATGATAAAAGCTTTCAAGACAAAAAAACTGATTTCACTCTCGAAAATTACTAGATAGAGGGAAATAAAATCCAAATAGGAACTTTTTTGAAAAAAACTTCTAAATAAGTTAACAGGTTAACGTATTAAACAACCCAGAACCTGCGTGTTTCCGTATTGTGTATGAGTCTTGTCAGAAATTTCTGCCCCTAAATGAATGATTACACTTTAAGGGGTTGTTATTATATTGGTCACATTACTTTTTCTGATATTCATTTGATTCAGTGATTTTAATAGTTTTTTGATTGAAGAATTGATCCTACATTTTCTTTTGTGGGACTCAAACCCGCACCACTTTGGTGGGGATAAACACCTAGTGCACTAGGCCATGAGGCCATTAGCAATTGATGCTAGTATGCTACCTAAAATTATGTTTTGTATAGTACTTCATAAAATAGTCCTTTTGACTATTTCAGGGATTGGTGGAGGTCTTGAATAAGAAGAAAGATGAACAAATGGATGCTGAGTTAACACGCGCTGATATTATCAAATATAATATTCAATATTCCAGATCCGGACAAGTCAATTTAAGAGGAGTAAATCTCTCTGGGCTTGATCTTTCAAAACTGGTATGATCAAATACATTTTATGTGATCAAGATTACAAACCATCTATCTTATAAAATTGGAAGATACTTGATGTATGTTATATCATAAGTAGTTTTACAGGACATATAAACATGAAGCTATAAAAATATTGTCTGGTAGCACATCTTCTATAGGTTTACAACCCTTTAGGAGATCGGGTTGGCCTTCATATAACATTGATATACGAAACACAAATCTTGTGCATGCTAAATTTTATAACTTTTGAGTACCTGTCACAAGAAAGCTCGTGGGCTCACCAAAACCAGTGCAAGTTGGATTTGAACATGAGACCTCTAATAAATAAAATAGGCTCTTACAAGCGCCACCTCTTTGAAGGGTTACATGGTATCATTTTCACTTATATTAACAATAGGAAACCATCAAAAGAATAAAGTTTACATATTTCATCCTTTATGGTTATAGGGATCTATGTAGTTAACAATTGTGGTAAGTAGGAACTGATTAAGACTTAAAACACTAACATTTAAAACTAACAACTAATAATTAAGATTTAATCATAGTTATTAAAGGCGTTAGGTGCACTCAAGGTGCATAGGCCTCGCCTGGGGCCTTGGCGCAAAAAAAGCGCGGGCTTGAGAAAAAAAAGCCTACAACAAAAAAAACTTAAAAAATTTTTATATAATAGAAAACTAATACTATTCTTCAAATTAAATAAACTAAAGCTATTATATAACATTTAATATCGTCTATTTAGTACCAAAAGTTATAAAATGCTAATTTATTAGTGTAGAAAAGTAGTTTCGTTAGATAAAAGTAGAAATCTAGCTAGAATCTTGACATAATTTAGAGAATTTGGCCGAAAACTCTCAAGAATCTAAGAATCTCGTCGGAATCTGTGCATGCACAATCACCTGGAGAATTAAAGTGCAATTACCTTGACTTAAGGCGCAATTGCCTTGTCTAGCTAGGAAATTGGGCCTAGGCGCAAGAGGTGATGGCTTTTAACAACTATGGATTTAATACACTAATAGTAGCAATAAGAAGAAAGACGGATGGTAGAACTAGGAAGAAAGGTACTGATATCGGGAAAATCGGTGATATATCGGACAAATATCGGTCAATATCGCCGATAATATCGGTACTGATATTCTGACTGATATTGTGCACCGATATATCGGTGATATTAACTGCATAGATAGGGATACTGGCTGTGTTTATATTAGCTAAGTCTCTTTTTCTTAGAAGTATGAAACTTGTTATTATTTTTGCTTCATTATTGATTTTTAGTGGCCATTGTAGATTATAAACATTTAGCTATCATGAACTAGACAAATAGAAAGTCACAATATGCTAATTGTAGTGAATGTTTTACTAGAGTAGTTTTTCCCGTTTAACTTATGCAGGACTTGTCGCAATTTTACTTTGGCTCTGCATGCCTCAAAAAGGCTATCCTTTCAGGTGCTAATCTTGACAGGGTTAGTCTTATGGGTGCAAACTTACAAGGCATGAATCTCTTCTTTTCAATTTATCAAATTCACTTTTAGGTATAATTTTATATATGCCCTTTTAGTATGATATCAACTGCGGGTCTCTGATCAATTGAAACAACCCGCTAGTCACCTATTGGATTACGGAATCTCCGCAACTTGGTTTTGGTTTAAATTTGGAATTCCACCACTCACCGATTGCATTGAAAGGATATTGTTTAAATTGTGTTTTTTGGTTGTTAGGCACCGTATACCGGTAAAAAATTTATTTATACCCACTTGTTTCTGCTAAGGATTAGAAATTGGGTGTATGTAGTTTGACTTGAGAACTTGTTTTGTCTGCAATTTTGACCCTTTTCTTTCAGTTTCTGTGACTAGTTTTTTATTTCTAACTTGTATTTATGAAGACACTAAGGCAAGTGACTTGTAAACCATCTGGCCAAATAAGACTGTTTATCAGTTTTTTAAAACAAATAATTATTTTTTAATATTTGCAGATGCTAGCTTGATAAGTTGTTATATGTCCGGGGCAGACCTGCGATCTGCACATCTCCAGGTACGTTCGACTCTGGATTAAATGCACATTTTGTTTCTCAGTTCTAAATCTTTAGAGCATTTCTATATTTGCAGAGAGCTGATCTCGCAGGTGTAAATTTGGAGGGAGCCAATCTAGAAGAAGCCAACTTAAAGGTTTATTAAATATTTAGTGTTAAGGTTTATGGTTGATGATTCTTGTTTGTCAATATTTGCTCTACTTTTGTAGGGTGCCAATTTGAAGGGTGCAAAATTGAAGGGTGCAAATCTTCAACGTGCTGATCTTCGTGATGTGAGAGTAAGTACCATTGATCTCTATCGTGTACTTTATTACATGCATCTCATGAAAGTTGGTTTAGTATTGTGAGACCACTTGTTAAATCTCTAAAATGTCCTGTAGTAGTGACTAAGCCCTGTGTTTTAATCCCTAAGACCACCCGTAGTGGGGCGTTTTTAAAAAAAAAAAAATTGAAAAAAAACGCCTAAAAACGCCCCTCCCCCCATTACATGGGGCGTTTTTTTTAAAAAAATTTTCAAAAATTGGTTTCCGGCGTTTTAAATATAACGCTATGTACAAATTGGGGCAACCAATCAATGTTGAGCATTCTGACAACTTCCCACTTTTTGCATGTGTCCAACTTTGACCAACCAATCACCATCTCTTTGCTTTTTTTTTTTTAATAATTGGAAGGGGCATTATTAGGTATTATTCCCACTACACCACTTTCGCAATAACGCCCCATGCTGACTGGGATGACACGTGTCGAATAATGCCCCATGGTGGGGGCATTATTTTTCTCTACCACTACGCATGGTCTAAGAGATTTTGATTATTAGTGACAAATGCCTATAATACCTACCCTTTTGTAGCATTTGGAAGACGCGGATCTGGATGGGGCTAAATTACTTGGGGCGATTAGATGACACTATAAACTGATTTAAGACAAGATTAGCAGCATTCTCTTCTTAATTTTTTTTTGTTCTACCTATTAGTCTTTTTGTTACTCTATTGTTCTGTGCATCGTTTGATTCATGGTAATTTGTGGTTTAAAACAAGCTTGTTGAAATACCGGATGTTGACTTTTAAGATATAAAGTAGAAAAAGAATCATATAAGGCTATAGGGTGTGGTCATGATCCTTATGACCATCATGACCTTTCATGTCATCGCAATGTCACCCACCTCTAATCCACCATTTAAAACCACTACTCTAAGGGTGTGGTCATGACCCAAACCACTATCCCTTATTTATTTTAATTTATTTTTGTCTAAAGACAAAGGAAAGGAAATCATGAAAAATGGAAACTAGGACCATGGTTTAATCCATGGGAACCATGGTGGATCAAGTAAGAGGATGGTGTAACCTTCTATTCATGTTCCTACATGGCGAAGCATGTCCCAACCATGATCCTCACACTCTTTAGCCTAAGAAAAAGCAATCCAAGAATTAGATCCGTTACTCGAGTTAGGGTCATCTGAACTAGGTGCAAATTGGATGTGTGCATATATGATGGCTATGATAGTTGAGATCACTCGTATATTAAGAGTACTTGACACGTAAGTCACTGTATTATTCGGGTTTGTTTATACCACAAATAAAATATGCAAAATTTATTTTTTTCCACAATTATATAAAAATACCAAAAAATTGTTTTTTACAAAGATTAAAATGCCTTGAAGAATACCAAAATTGTTTTTTTCCTTTTAAAGATAAAATTGTTTTCCTACAACAGCTTGCACTACACATGTATACACATGTAGGCCCTCAAGGTGCAGTGTTTTTTGGTTTGTTGTGAAGGTTGAGTTTATTAATATTATTGTATCATAGTATTCTTTTGTTTTTTTGTGCATATGATGTATGATATTTGGAGGTTTCTAATTTTTTTTTACAATGTGCTTGTTAGATAAACATAACTTATATGAATTGAGAACCATTCCTTTTTCTGTCAAAAATCAAATCATCGCAAGTTTATTTTGAAAGATATTTGAATTTGGTCTCTGCAAGTTATATATAGTCTTTACTATTTTCATGAGATGATAAAAAATTGAATTGTCATATCAAAGTTATCATACGGTGATAATTGTAAAGTCATTTTCACTTATATATTGTGTGCATTCTGTTGGGATTGAACCCTACCAGAGGAACAGATGATGTAAAGCCAAAACTGGTTCAGAACAGTGGATTCATCATAAGAAGCAGTTTGCACTAAACCTTCCCCTTGAATCTGGCTCAAAAATCTGATATGCTCCAAAGTACTGCTTCTATAAACAACTGCTGACCTACAACTGCTGATTCTACACAAGGACTGATGAAGACTAAAAGCTCTACTGCCCAATCTACTGCCTTGAGTCAAGCACTGCTGATCATGACAAGTGCTGCTGGGTTCACAACAGTGGAAGGATGCAGCAGCAGTTTTGATTCTCTTTATGAAATGTAAGCCAAAGCACTGATGAAGTTTAAAGGCTGAAGCTCAATCTACTGATGAATTCCAAGCACTGGTGAAGAACCAAAGTACTGCTCTTTCAAGGCCTGATCACCCTTTGAAGAAAGCACTGATGTTCAACATCAGTGGTCGACTGCAACAGTGGAATGAAGAATCAGTGTTTATACATAAGTGGTTTTTAAGTACAATCAATGTCAGTAGTTAGCAAAGCAGTAGTTGTATAGATCAGTAGATAGAGTTTGTTAGGTTGTTAGATGTTGCTTTCATGGTGACGTCAGCTGAGATGCGTCAGTGGATTGGATTGCCTATAAATATAACGGTACTCTGTACTATTACATTTGATTGACTGAGTGGATTCTTCTTCTTCAGTCCAAACCTTTCATCTTGTGCAACCAACCTTGAGGTAGTATTAGGCTGAGGGGGAGTTTAGTTATGTAAGCATGCTGGTAATCTTTTGATTTGCTTTATAACCTTTCAACTGATGAAAAGCAATTGTTTATCACACTATTCTCTTCTTTGATTGTGTTTACAAAGTTTGTATCCATTTCCGCTGCACTTTACATCATTTCATATGTTCTTACTGTTCAATTTATACAAACAAACACAATCATGATGGCCCTAGATCCTAACAATTGGTATCAGAGCTTGGACAGTCAAATTCGATCTAACAATCAATTTGACATAACAGTTCAGCTCAAAATTCATTGATACTAAGGTTGATTGTATTCAGTTGAAAAACAGAGCAACGAGAAATCATGTTCAAAATGATGGATCTGATACTCTGTAAAACAACCAAGATGTCATATGACACACAAACTTCACATAACAGGTGATATCATGCATAAAACACCTATAGTACTCAGATCTGGAAATATGTCTGATAACTATGGTATAATCTTTCTTTTTACAAAATTGATTTCAATTGTTGTTATGAAGGTTGTGATGTTTTTATCATGACTGCTGCTAAGGTGTTTACCTCATGTCAACGAAAATCTATGTTCGGATGATAACAATAGTGTTTTTGTTTGCATAAAAAGAGGAAAACTAAAACTTTAGCTATTTAGATCTTATGTATTGAAAAACAGGTTGAAAATCCTCTAAAAAGGACCAAAAATCAACTATGTTAAAAATACATTAAGAAAATCAGCAGTCAAAATATCCAGATCATGAGTAATGTGGAATTTGGCATAAGCAAGTGCAAAAATGTCCAAATCTCTCAAAACATTGCTGAAAATGATTTTGGATTGAGTATTCTTTCCTTGAAAACCTTCCCGTAAAAATTTCAATACTCTTCTATGGAAAGGGTAAGAAGGGAAAGAAGAAAAATTACAAAAACTCAAAAGTGTGTTTATCTCAAAACCTTTGAATTCAAAAGAAAAGAGTATAAACCCAAAACACTTAAGAGTTCACAGGTTAGTCCTACAAAAGGAAAACCAAAAATAGATCTGCATTTTTGGTCAAACATAATGTCATCAATCATCCATGCTCAATCACTGTTTCAGGGAAGTTCAGGTAACAAAAGTATCTCCAGATAAATTTCAAAAAAGGAGGAATAGGCCAAATTTCTCAGGAATTATTCACATGGTAATAAGGTTCACAAAGAACTTTCAAAACCTTTGTGAACGGGCTCCTCATGGTAACAATCAACTGACAAGGAAATGGTACCAAACAGTGGTTACAGGACTTTGGTTCAAACCACTGACCATTGTCCTAAGCTTGAGAATGAAATGATCCTAACCTTATTCGAAGTTACTTTAACTCTTGAGACACACCAGATCTAATTGATTTTATTATCAGAAAACTTTTACTCTTTTTCTCTGTAAAGTTTTCTTCAAATAAAACAGGATATATTATTCTTTTTTTTTTTCTTAGAATGATATACTTTGCACTTTTACTTGTTTTGATAGTAAAAGTTCAATCAACTGTTGGAATATAGAATCCTTTTATTTTTGCATAGGGTGATATATTCCTTGATAATGATTCAAAAGGAGATGGTGAAATAGTTAAGGTCATTTCAAACTCAAGTTTCCATCTCATATCAAAGTTGATTGTTAACAAATTTCAAACATCTGGTTGCCCATGTTTTACTCTAAGTTCTCAAAAGGAATATTAAAACACAAAATGGGTGATCAAAGCTAAATGAGATGATCATCTGGGATACTCAACCACTGTCAAAATCTATAAAAGTGTTCAAAACTTGAAATAGATATGTGGTAAAACCTGAATGCAAGGGCCAGTAAAATTTTTACATTAAAAATCCCTGTAAATCCTGTTGATATGATTAATTCTGATAAATTAGCATCTAAAATGTGTTTGTCAAGAATTTGATTCTGCAGGTAACTCACAATCACCTTCAACGGATGTTGGATATGATACTAAAATCATTTCCATCATCAGAGCAGCAGATGTACAAAACAGCGGTTAAAGCTCATCCACTGATGTACAAACAATGTTTGATCAAAATTGCTTTCTAAAACCCTACCACTACTTCACCAAACCACTGTTGATAAATATTCATCAAAAATGGATAAAAAATTATCAGTGTGCCAAACCCCTCCTTCAAATCCATTCACATCCATTTCAAGCCACTGCTGGATCATCAAAGTCACCAGTAGTGGTTAGCTCAGATGATTCACATTTGCAGCTCCACCTGTTAAAAACATCAATCCTCTTTAAAACTCAACCATTTCACCATTTTCTTGGCAACATCAATGAAAAGGATTCTTTCAAAAAGGCTATCCTAAAACATGTGTCTTCTTGCTGACTCTCTACCACTCCATCAACAAGTCAAAATGCCATAAAGCACTGAAAGACAGAAAGTTGGGTAGTTGTCTTCTAAGAAGAGCTTCAGCAGTTCAGTGATAACAAGATTGAAAAACTTGTGCCACAGCCAAAGGATGAGAATCCTTTTGGCAAAAAGTGGGTCCTCAAAGAACATTGCATATGCTAGGAGCATGATTGTCAAGATTTATCATACTTAAACAAGTACAGACACCAAGAGTGTGAAAATATTACATCAGGGGGATATCAATTCCTAGGCAATAAGCTTAGTGTTTTGACTGTACACATGTAGCAGATGTTTCCACAACATTGATTGAAGAATATTATAATGCTGCTGTTGTTGCTGAAAAGTCCAACCGATTGTAATGCCAAATTATGTTATTGGATTTTGATATAAATTGCTCAAAAGACTTCTTTTATGCAGGGATGTCAAGTAGCTGAAATATATCATCAAAATCCAGTATCTCATTCATCCATCATCACTTGACATCAGACACCACTTCGTGGGGGATTGCTATGAAAAAGGTTTGATTTCTCTGCATCATGTCCATCCTAAAGATCAGCTGGCAGATGTACAAACCTAAGAATTTGATACATCTACCTTTGAAAACTCCATCTCTAGGATTGGAATGCTAAACATGGATCAAAGCAAGTTATGTTGTACTCCATGTGTAAATAGCGTCAAAATGTTTTCAGAAAATCAAAATAAAGCCTTAAAAATAGTTAAAATTGAATTTTCTCAATAAATCTCTAAAGTCTGATGAAACCATAATTTCCAAAACACAAGCAGAGGTTCCTGAGCAGATTTTAGCAGCTATAACTGCTCCTCAGGCACCTGCTGCTGACCCCACTGCTCAAGGTGATCACAGCAGCAAAACAATTGTTGTGAAACCCACACCTAAATCCACCAAAACAAAAGAAAATTCAAAAATCCCCCAAACCTACAATAAAGGCAACTCTGGAAGATGAGATCCCAGAGCAACTGCCAGTGACAACACAAAAGTCACTATAAACCACTGCTGCTACTTCCTCACCGCAGATGGTAGAAAGGTCTCAACCCATGCCTCAAACTCCTCCTACTTCTTCTAAAAAAGAACAGGTTGTAAGAACAGGGACACCAAATTATGATGCTCTGGAATCACTTGATTTCATCATCCACAGTCCACTGCCCGGGGCAAATTCACTTTCAACTCCCATCATCATTTCACAAATACCACCATCAATAATGACCTTGTTGCATGCTTTGGATATAGCTCAGACATAAATTAGTTCCTCTCAACCACCTATCACTGAGAGTATACTCCAACAAGTGACTGAGTCTGATGCTTATACCTCTGCTATCCCAGCAACAACTGAGGAGGTTACACCCCTTGAGTTATAAGTAACTCTTGGTGGTAATTCAAGTGAAGCAGCTACTACAAGTGCTGAACCCACTGGTTTGCATTTGGACAGTAGTTTCATCAATAAGACTTCCTTGAAGGCAATTTCTTCACTGGGAACTCGTGTGTATCCAGTCTTCACTGGTTCACTAAAAGCTGTTTCTCATTATGAAGAAAGAAGTCCTCAGTACCAAGAAAAAGGGGCATCAGTGGTTAATGTTTGGAGTACACTCCCTACCTCAACCACTGATAAAACCACAGCTAGTGGGAAATCAGATGATCTCATTAATTTGGGTGATGGTTTAAGGTACCTAGAATTGACGGAACATGTCGAAAAACTGGATACTTCGGTTGCAGAGATCAAAGAAATGCTGCAACAGTTGTTAACAGTACAAATGGTGCAACCCACTGCTGTTCCAACTCAAGCACTTGCTCCACCACAAGCACATGCGGCAAATGAGTTATGGAATTTATTTCAACCCCTGCACCTATCTTCGAAAGAGTTGATGATGCCAAAAAGGGGGAGAAGATGACTCTGAGGAAAATCTCTTAGTAACTTCTGCTGAAACATCTGTTAAAGAAAAAGAAAAGGGAGGTGATGAAACCCTGAAAATTCAAGCAGATGATGAAGATACACAAATGAAGATCATTCAAGTCAATTCAATTCAGCTGGTCTCAAAACCACTGCTGATATTAAAAGGGTAAGGGATGAGAGCAGAACTTTGGTTGAGAAAAAGATAGTTCTGCAAAAAGAAAAAGAAGAGGTTGGTACTTCATTAAAGAAGAGTCCTGTTAGAAAAACAAGGCAATCAACCACCACAGCTTCTAAAACTAAGCCAGTTACTACTTCAACCACAAATTCTGTTCCCACGAAATCACTTACACCTCCACCATTAACAACATCTGTCACCCAAACAACTGCCACCAATTCCACATCAACACACACCACAACCTCTGTCATCCCCACTAAATCAACCACTGCCATCCTTTATCAAAGAAGGAAACAAAGCAGATGGACGCAAAAATACCAAAAGAAGACCAAGCTTCAGAGAAATAAATCATAAAGATGGTTCTTCAGACACTTTGAGCAGAACAACAAGAAACAGTAAAATCTCAAGACACTGCTCAAAGTTGTCATTACCAGGCCACAATCTTCAAACTCATCTTGTCAAATAAACCTCTCCCAAGAAACCCATTGGATTCAAAAATACTAAAGTGGATGTCTGATCAAAAGACCCACGTATTGACTTTGCTCAGATCCAATGGTGAGGTGAAGCATATATCAACGGAAAATGCACTTGGCCTGGGTGTAGAAGATTTACAAGATCTCCTTGAGCTTACACTGTGCAGGGATGAGGGTGATAAGGATTCCATGAACTTTGAATTACGATTCAAAGGTCAAGTAAGGGAACTCCTGATGAGTCAATAAAGATCCTGAATAATGAAGTATTTTGGCATCATCTGTTCCAGGGGGAGATTGTTGGGATTGAACCCTACCAGAGGAACAGATGATGTAAAGCCAAAACTGGTTCAGAACAGTGGATTCATCATAAGAAGCAGTTTGCACTAAACCTTCCCCTTGAATCTGGCTCAAACATCTGATATGCTCCAAAGTACTGCTTTTATAAACAACTGCTGACCTACAACTGCTGATTCTACACAAGGACTGATGAAGACTAAAAGCTCTACTGCCCAATCTACTGCCTTGAGTCAAGCACTGCTGATCATGACAAGTGCTGCTGGGTTCACAACAGTGGAAGGATGCAGCAGCAGTTTTGATTCTCTTTATGAAATGTAAGCCAAAGCACTGATGAAGTTTAAAGGCTGAAGCTCAATCTACTGATGAATTCCAAGCACTGGTGAAGAACCAAAGTACTGCTCTTTCAAGGCCTGATCACCCTTTGAAGAAAGCACTGATGTTCAACATCAGTGGTCGACTGCAACAGTGGAATGAAGAATCAGTGTTTATACATCAGTGGTTTTTAAGTATAATCAATGTCAGTAGTTAGCAAAGCAGTAGTTGTATAGATCAGTAGATAGAGTTTGTTAGGTTGTTAGATGTCGCTTTCATGGTGACGTCAGCTGAGATGCGTCAGTGGATTGGATTGCCTATAAATATAACGGTACTCTGTACTATTACATTTGATTGACTGAGTGGATTCTTCTTCTTCAGTCCAAACCTTTCATCTTGTGCAACCAACCTTGAGGTATCAGGCTGAGGGGGAGTTTAGTTATGTAAGCATGCTGCTAATCTTTTGATTTGCTTTGTAACCTTTCAACTGATGAAAAGCAATTTTTTATCACACTATTCTCTTCTTTGATTGCGTTTACAAAGTTTGTATCCATTTCCGCTGCACTTTACATCATTTCATATGTTCTTACTGTTCAATTTATACAAACAAGCACAATCATGATGGCCCCAAATCCTAACACATTCCACCACATAGCATAATCTATTGTGCATATTGTGTGTAATCCAAATCACTAGCATTTCAACAAACTGTTTATTTTCAAATTCAACAAAAAGACAAGAAAAATTCATTCGTGAACATGACAAATCACTACTTCTCGGGGTAAAACCCATCAATTGTTGGTACCTTTTAAGATTTCGGTTTGTGTTATAAGAATGGTCGATGTTGGTTATTGGTTCACCCTCAATCGGCAAACCCCATATAACGTTGACGTCCTGTAGTCTTATCGTTGCTCACCAACGGTTAGATGAAAAGTATGGTTTCCGGACGCCGTCTTTCAACCAACGCATGCAATAACGCATGATCAATTGTCTGGTACCCACAATCAATTAGACCACCAAAACCGACATGGTCTAAAATATTTCTAACCCTAGGATCAATCCCATGATCCTTGATACACTGCCAAAATGTTTGGTCACCGCGTCAAACGTAGAGTGGGGGTTCATCGACCAATCCGTATTTGAAAACATTAAAGGCCAGATGTTTGTTGCTAAGAAATAATACATCATGGTTAAGTGGACCAGGATTTAGATGTAGACTCATTTAAAAAAAAACACGGAATAACAAATTTTTAGAATGAAAATTTGGTGAGGTAAAAAAAGTGATCAACTCACCTGAAAATATGAAACACTTTAACAAATGAATTTTGCAATGACGTGGTCCTTGAACAAACAAGAATTGAAAATGTGGTAGTCCTTGAACAAATAAGAATTGAAAAGTTTTCTTTTTACTTGGGTAGTGTGAATGCTAGTAAGGAGGCACCCCATATATAAGTGAAAATAACTTTACAGTTATTAGAGTCGGATAACTTTGATATGACAATTCAATTTTTTGTCATCTCATGAAAATAGTAAAGACTTTAACTTGCAGAGACTAAATTCAAATATCTTTCAAAATAAACAGACGATGATTTAATTTTTGACAGAAAAAGAAATGGTTATCAATTCATATAAGTTATGCTTGTCTAACAAGCACATTGTAAAAAAAAAAAAAAAAAAAAAACTAAAACAAAAAGAAATTTAAAAGCCTCCAAATATCATACATCACATGCCAAAAAAAAAAAAAATACTATGATACAATGATATTAATAAATTGTGCTTCACAATAAACCAAAATGCACTTCACAAACCAAAAAACACTACACCATAGGGGCCTACATGTGCCGTGCAAGCTATTGTAGGAAAAAATATATTTATTTTTAAAACACAATCAATATTTATATTTAAAAGGAAAAAAAATAATAATACACATTTTGCATCCTCCACCCGGTTATGTTCAAACAATTCAACTTTGGAATTTTGTGAATGCGCTTTCTGAACAAGCGACTTGTCATAATCACATTCAACTCGCTTTTCGTACAAGCGTATCCGACAAAGAGAGCTCCGACCATCTGCTTAGTTCATGTCCGGGAAAACCTGCAAACTCCGATGACACAACCTTCCAGCTGGCGATAAAGAGGGGGATGCGCTTGTAATACAAGCGCATTGTAAACAGATTCAGACAATCAGTGGCGGAACCAGAACGATTTAGTTAGGTGGTCATCATAAGCTTATATTCTATACTTGTTCAAATTAGGGGGTCCATCTCTAAGTTTGTTCTTCAAAAACTCAAAATTTATAAATAAAAATTCAAAAAGTTTCAGTGACCGGAGGGTCAACAGACCCTCTTGACCCCCCTCTGGTTCCGCCCCTGCAGACAATACGCTGCAAGTACAAGCGTATTACCTATATTACGAAAAAAATTCAATACTACACCATTGGTCAAATCTAGTTTGAAATTTACACCTTTCTTCCAGAAAAACTCATCTCCACCCTAGTTTTATGCTCTTGATCCTAGTAAGTATCGATGTATGCATTTTAAGGAATCGTGATACATGATTTTCTTATGTCGTTAGGCTAACCAAATTTTAGATTCAAATCCAAGAATCATTCACGAATTCTCAGCCAATGTGACGACGGGCCAGTGGGGAAGCCCACTTTACCCGCTTTGGGCCTTTTGCTTTGGGAGCCCAATTACTTAAAAGTCCACTGAATAGAATATCCTTGCTCATTAAGGTTTCTCCTTCATTTGGAATGAGCGGGAAACAGCTAAGGAGAAGCAGGCTCATTAAATGCTTGATGGAAAGAGTATCCGGTCTAAATCACTGTACTTATCCGGCTGAGCATTAATGGAAAGGGGGGATCGCACCGTTGGGGGTCAGACACGTGTCTGACCTTCCCAAGAAACTACAAATACCATCGGATAACATGGGGGAAAGTCCTCGAGAAGATAAGGGCTAGCCATTATATAAGAAGAAAGGAAAATAGAACTCAAGTAAGTATAATCTCCGGCTACTCCTCATTTACTACTCTCATTAACTCTTCCCTCATTAAATCCCGACCAACATTCCTCACATTTACTACATATAATTCATTAACTTGATTCACACCAAAGAAGGAACTTTCCGGTGAATATCCTCATCGGAAAATACTCATCATCTCTTCTGGCAAGTTTACTTATTCTCACGCCGGAGCTTGGTCACGGATCCCCCTTCCGGGGTCTCCCGTGGCGAGGCTAACGGTTTATTCTTTTGTAGCAAGCAAGGACAGAAGCTCTTGACGTCACCGAAGATCCAGCTAACGTCAGCCGGAGGTTGGGTATTCGACATTTGTCATAAATTTTGGTTTTTTTTATTGTCAAGATGTTATGTATATCATCCAAGTTTGTATACACCACATGTTTGTGTAATGTCTAATTAGTTTGCAAATATAGTGATATCAGATGGTGATATGAAGCTTTTTTTATTTTTATTTTTTTAAAGTTCAGTTTGGAACACATTTTAAAACAGGTTAAAAGAACAAGCGTTTAGTCTTAACAAAGAAAAACTTAAACATTCTCAATCGGTGAATGAGACACATAAACAGTGGCGGAATCAGAACTTTTTAGTCGAAGATCACTATAAACTTCTCTTCTCTACTAGTTGCAGCTAAAGGGGTCTGATGCATGTTTTTGTCACATTAAATTTCAGATTCTATGTTGAGGAAAATAGGTTTGCAACGGATGATCTGAGAGACACGTACTCACTTTCATATCGAATTATTTAGGCAGTTCTCCCAAAAATTCGATCGGATTCAACTCAAACTAAGAACAAGAACTAGTATCTGATTGATGACAGATTTGATCCTCTTCAAAACCTAAATTTAACCATTCACTCCTCCCATTCCATTTTCTCCAAAATCAAACCCTAACCGCTCGTATGAAAAGATATCATAGAACACTCTGAATGCTATCTTCAACTTTGTCATTGATTCATGTTTAAGGTATTCTTCTTGATTTTCCTCACTTTGAAACAAATTGAATGTTATTCGTTCCAAGGTTTGACCGGTCGGGTTTATTTTTCCTTTTATGCATTTCATTTCATAATCACTTTAGCAAGCTCTATCTACCCCATTTTAGTTCCTTTTATGCATTTCATACGCCTTTAGTAGATAGGATTCGTATTGGAATTTCAGTCCCTAAAGGGCATTATGGTCTTTTAACCAAAATCCTAACGTTCATCTAACGGATTGATTCCAATTGACAACCACAGGAACTTAATTGACCATTTTTTTTTCAAATGAGGATTGTATATGCGATTGGGTGTAAACCTCAGCGACTGAAATTGTACTTTACATTTTTACATATAAAAATCCAACAAATGCTATCGACTGGTGGTCAGCACTCTTTTAACCACTCCTCTGGTTCCGCTCTTGCACACACGCATACTAAATAAGCTAAACGAAAGGTGTAGACTTTGAAATCACAAGTAAAGCTACATACGATGACTTTGAAACCATATTAAACAATCAAATTATTAATATTAACGATAATTATATAATTTATGCTATAATTAACGATAGCTATATAACTTGTGTTAGACCATGTGCAGTGGTTTACCCCAATAATGCCCCCACCATGGGGCGTTTTGCGACACGTGGCAGTCTAGTCAGCATAGGACATTATTGGGGGTTATTGCAAAAGTGGCATAGTGGGAATAATGCCCAATAACGCCCCTTCCAATTATTATTTTTTTAATTAAAAACTTAAATAGTGGCCTCCATTAATTGATTGTCAGACCATGTGGGGGTTAGTTGAAAAGTGATTGGTGGGTCAAACATGTACAAAGCCATTTTATTTTCAAAAACACGCCATATAACGCCCCATGTAATGGGGGTCCGGCGTTTTGCGGTGTTTTTTTTCAATTTTTTTTTTAAAATACCGCCCCACTACGCGTGGTCTTATAAAATCGTGGAGAAACAGTCAGTGGGCCAGACCAAAGTCATGGAGAAACGTGCAAGAAAGAAAAGTACAGGGGGGCATTTGGAGAATAAATAAAAGTAAAAGGGGTCATATAGATAACTTGTTGAACACTATTCAGGGTTTTAGCCGTTACAATACGCGGCTTCATCATCTTCTTCAGTTGCACTGATGACATCACCATGACAATGGACTCCAACGCTACTTCTTCGATTGTTCGTCTCAATATAGGTCATTATATCACACTTCTCGCTTTTCAGTTTCTTATTTTACTTGTAATTCTCTGTAATTTTGCTCTGAATCGTTCGATTCATTAGGTTTTCAGTTTAGTTTCTTTATTTGACCGTTTTAGGCATCGGATCCTTAATTATGCATGTTTAAACGATCGATTCTTTAGGTTATTAATTGTTTAGTTTGATATTGCTGCCGAAACAAGTGGATTTTATCGATTAAAACTTGAACAGTGATTAAGTTATCAGTTGTTTAACATAATATTGCTGCCGAAACGTGTTTAAATGATCGATTGATTAGGTTATTAGTTGTTTAACTTAATATTGCTGCCGAAACTGTTGGAAATGATCTATTGATTAAGTTATTAGTTGTTTAATATAATATTGTTGCTGAAACAAGTATAAATGATTTATTGATTAGGTTATCAGCTGTATATTATAATATTGTTGCTGAAACACATGGAAATGATCTATTGATTAGGTTATCAATTGTTTAATTAATATTGTTGCCTTAGTTAATTCTTTACTGCTTACTGGATTCCTTAGGTTATTCTTTACTGCTTACTAGATTGCTTTCATTAGTTTAGTCACTATTTTTTCCAGTTTCTCAGTTATATAGAAAAGTGTTGTGTTACGCTTATTAATTTTCAGTCAGTTAGTAAGTTTTTTTTTGGGTTACTGTTTATGTGAAGTTTGATTTTTTTATTAATTTGGAAAACCAGACTGGGACGGGTGTAAAACTAGTTTAAATTGCTGCTTAAACAGGTGTAAATGATAGATTAATTAGGTATTTAGGTTTTCATTTGTTTAATTTGATATTGCTGCCGAAACAGGTGGATATGAATTTCTCACTACCGTTGATACGCTAACTCATAGGGAGCCTCAGTCGATGCTTGCTGCCATGTTCAGTGGTCGCCACACTGTTTACAAAGACCCTGAGAAAGTGAGTATATAGATTATAGACAAAACTGGTATACAACATATTTGTTTAAGTTTGATAGAATACTCGGATTATACTGAGTTTCTTAGAACATTGAGCATGAAGATTTTTTCCACTCAAAAGGAACATGTTTTGACCAATCTTTGTTTTTGCAGGGGTATGTGTTTGTTGACCGGGATGGGATGCACTTTCGGCATATTTTAAATTGGTTGAGGGACGGTGTGGCTCCCATTTCCAACTTGTCTGATTTAGAGTGTTCAGAGCTTTTGCAGGAAGCGGAATACTATCAGCTTCTTGTAAGTCATTTTTGTCGTTGCCTTCCCCTATACGTGAGCCTACAAGTAGAGGTGTAAACAAGTCATCCTACTTGTGAGCTACTCGAAATCTGCTTGCTAAAAGCTTGAATCGAACCGAGCTCTTGTAAGTTAAACGAGTCGAGCTTGAGCTTAGGCAACCTAGGCTCAACTAGGCTCATTTACACATGTATTTGCAAGTGTCATACAATTTTTATTTCAAGATAACCGGCCCCAATCTTAGAACTGATCCTAACACTATAGAATTACACCTTAAGAATACTCTAGGCAGTGTTATTACCATGGTTACGTTACTTTTTATGATTTTAATAATAAGACGAAGAGAAAAAAGAGAAAACAACTAAAAGACAAAATATAAGAGAATACAATAAACAAAGTCAAATTAAAGTGATGTTTTAGAGGGGAACTGTATGACAAGCAACAAGCTGTTCATAAAATAGTCTTTCTTTTGAATATTTCAGGGACTGGTGGACAGGATAAATGAGGTCTTGAACAAGAAGAAGAAGGATGAACAAATGGATACTGACTTAACACGCGCTGATATTATCAAATATTGCATCAAACGTTCCAGAAATTTCTGTTTAAGAGGAGTAAATCTCTCTGGACTTGATCTTTCAAAGATGGTATGGTCAAATACATTTTGTAATGCGACTCAAGATTAATTGTCAAACCATGTATCTTATAAAATTGTAAGATACTTGATGTTCGCTTAATCTCTTATTTTTAAAAGTATGAATTTGTTATTGTTTTTGTGATAAGACTACCTTGTCAGCGGGTCAACCCATCTTGGTCCAATGGGTCCCGGTTCAATTACTTTGACACGGTCAATCAAGTGCAAAGATTTAGGGCTGAATTAGTGGGGGGGGGGGGGGGTTGAATGCTATTGGAGTCAAAGTCAAGAGGGGAAAGGGCTGAAATTCAGGATTAGTAACTTCTATATTTCTTATTTAAGTATTTCATTTCTGTTCCATTTCCTATGTCTTGTTTATTTGGATTATCTAGTGTTTTTGTATTGGAGATTAGCCCCTCTAGAATCGGGCCAACTATCTTAATATTTCAACAAATCAGCCTCTTGTTTTCGATTATCTATCATTTTGTTTCATTATTTGACTCTTGGTGGCCATTGTAGATAAAAAAAAAATTATCTAGCTATCATGAACTAGTCAAATAGAAAGTCACTGCATGCTAGTAGTGAATGTTTTACTAAACTTGTTTTTCCTGTTGTAACTTATGCAGAACTTGATGTCGTTCAACCTGAGCCATGCATGCCTCAAAAACGTGATCTTATCAGGTGTTAATATTCGTTGTGCTAAATTTCATAACAAAATTCGGGAAACTTTCGTGGTCTTATTTTCAGGCTGCTGCTCTCGCAGGTGCATATTTGGAGGGAGCCAATCTAGAAGGAGCTAATCTGGAAGGAGCCAATTTAAAGGTTTATTAAATATTTAGTGTTAAGGTTTATGGTTGATGATTCTTATTTGTCGATATTTGCTCTACTTTTGTAGGGTGCCAGTTTGAGACAAGCCAATTTGAAGGGTGCAAATTTGAAGGGTGCAAAGCTTCAAGGTGCTGATATTCGTGATGTGAGGGTAAGTACCATTGATATCTATCTATCTTGTATTTTATTACATGCATCTCATGAAAATTGGTTTACTAAGTGTGAGACCACTTGATAAATGTATAATACTGGTAGTTATATCTGCGCTCTGCAGCGGAATAACATCTTTTTTATGGGCGCGTTGCGACGGGTTGTTTTTAAAAATCTAAACATAAAAACACACTCAACGCCGATGCATTTGAAAAGCGCAGAAAGCTACGTCAAGTTATGAAAACGTACATTACGAAAAGTCAGTGAGAAAAATTTTAAAATAAAATATTATTTTTTTAGTAAAATAAATGGAAAAAAAGAAAAGAAAAAACATCCTTCTATGATGGGCACATCGGAAAATAATCGAATCACGCATTTCCCTCGTCTGCCTCTCTCTTCACCGTTATTTCCATTTCTACACGGCACCCTCTTCTCTGGTTGGCAATCGACCAACTACAGGCTCGCTGCCACTGTTGTCAGTTGCCAGAAGCCATCGAAATACCAAATCATCCAGAGAAATCGAAATCAAAGTCGGTGCAAAACCTAGATCGAGAACGAAGGACGTCATTTGAGTGAAAAAACCGCCGCTGTTATGCCTCGTTTTGTGGTGGTGAAACCGCTGCTATGGTTGTCGTGGTACCAGCGCTGATGGTGAAACTGCCTGAGAGCACCTCAGAAAAATAATATATGTTTGGGCTAATAGAAACGCGAGACGTGACACTTAAAACTAGTGTACATGCGACTTAGTAATTGTTGCAGAGATAACCAGTCTAAGTACCCGTGTGTTACACGGGTGGCTAAAGAGGAAAACTAAGGTAGCGTTCGTTTCATGGAATGGAATGGAATGGAATTAGGAAGTTTTTCTTTATAAAATTGATCTTGGTTGGGGGAGGGAGGAATTTGAAATCCCATGAATTTCTTTAATCAATGAAATTTGTGACTATTTCAACATTCCATTCCATTCCTTCATTTGAGTGAAGGATTTCTAAGGAATGTTGAAATAGTCACAAATTTCATTGATTAAAGAAATTCATGGGATTTCAAATTCCTTCCTCCCCCAACCAAGATCAGTTTTACAAAGAAAAACTTCCTAATTCCATTCCATTCCATTCCATGAAACGAACGCTACCTAAGTCCTTTAAAATTTTGAATTAAAAAAAATAATTTTATATATGTTAAAATATTAATGAAAATGTTAGAGAGTACACGAAAAAATTTAAATACATGAATACAACAAAAAAAAATCACAACTCATTGAAGATCTCTTTATAGACAAAGTCCTGTGTCTAAGTCTAACCCCTCGGAGATTTAATTATTAGTGACAAATGTCTATAATACCCTTTTGTAGCATTTGGAAGACGCGGAGCTGGATGGAGCAAATTTAGTTGGGGCGATTAGATGACACTATAAACTGATTTAAGACAAGATCAGTAGCATTCTCTTCTAGTTTTTTTTCTACTTATTGAGTCTTTTTGTTACTCTATGGTTCTGTGCATCGTTTGATTCAGGGTAATTTGTGGTTTAAAACAAGCTTGTTGACCTTTTCGTTACCGGATGTTGACTTTACGATATAAGGTAGAAAAAGAATCATATCCGGCACTCAAGTTATGTGTACCAGGTGCAAATTGGGTGCATATGTGATGGCTATACCAGTTAAATCACATATTAAAAAATACTTTATACGTAAGTCACTATTCCAAGTTTTGTTGTATAGAAAAACTTGCTAATGATTTAGAGTGCCATTTAAATTTTATGAAAAATTTGGTGATGTTTAGAAACTTTGAAGTTAATTCCAAGTGATCGTGAGTTTTTTCTATTGTTTTTTTTAATCTCGATCGTTTAGTTAAAACCTAAGGCCAAAACTTTTGTTCAGTTATCTAAAGATATGTAAAAATACAGGTTATATTTTATTGGTTTCGTTTCCTACCTCCGGTATATGGTAAAAAGAGACGGTATATGATTGGAGATTTTTTTTAAAAGAGAAATATCTAAATATAGAAAGGTTACTTAAAAAAAACTTTAGAGTAAATTGCCATTTTAGTTCCTGAGATTTGTCCAAATTTATCATTTTAGTCCAAATAGTTTTTTTTTTGCCTCTGCGTCCCTGACTTTTCCTTTTTGTTGCCGTTTTGATTACAAACCCTAACTCCATCCAAAAACCTCATTTTTAACTAGGGGCATTTTGGGGATTTTCATTTTAAATCTTTTCAATTGCCATTTTGATCCAATTCTAAAAAATCAAAAAAATCCAAAAAAAATCTAAAAAATCAAAAAAATTCTAAAAATCATAAAAATCATAAAAAATTAAAAAAATTCTAAAAAATCAAAAAATTCTAAAAAATCAAAAAAATTCTAAAAAATAAAAAAAGTCTAAAAACTAAAAAAAAATCGAAAAAAATCTAAAAAATCATAAAAATAAAAAAAATCTAAAAACTCAAACAAATTCTAAAAAATCAAAAAAATAAATAAAAAAATCAAAAAATCTTAAAAATCATAAAAATTTCAAAAAATCAAAAAAAAATTCTAAAATCGTAAAAATAAAAAATCAAAAAATTCTAAAAAATCATATAAATTCTAAAAATCAAAAAAATTCTAAAAAATCAAAAAAAAAATCTAAAAAATCTAAAAAAATCCAAAAAATTCTAAAAAATCAATAAAATCTTAAAAATAAAAAAAATCATAAAAATTCCAAAAAATCAAAAAAAATTCTAAAATCGTAAAAATAAAAAATCAAAGAATTCTAAAAAATCAGAAAAATTCTAAATATCAAAAAAATTCTAAAAAATAAAAAAAAATCTAAAAAATCCAAAAAATTCTAAAAAATAAAAAAAAATCAAAAAAATCTAAAAACTCAAACAAATTCTAAAAAATCAAAAAAAATATAAAAAAATCAACAAAATCTTAAAAATCAAAAAAAATTCTAAAAAATCAAAAAAATTCTAAAATCGTAAGAATAAAAAATATTCTAAAAAATAAAAAAAAATCTAAAAAATAAAAAAAATCACAAAAATTCTAAAAAATCAAAAAAATTCTAAAAAATAAAAAAAAATCTAATTACAATTTCCAAATAGAAATTAGATTTTTTTTACTTTTTAGAATTTTTTTTATTTTTTAGAATTTTTGTGATTTTTTTTATTTTTTAGAATTTTTATGATTTTTTTATATTTTTTTTGATTTTTTAGAATTTGTTTGAGTTTTTAGATTTTTTTTATTTTTTGATTTTTTAGATTTTTTTATTTTTTAGAATTTTTTGGGTTTTTTAGATTTTTTTTTGATTTTTTTAGAATTTTTTTGATTTTTATGATTTTTTAGAATTTTTGATTTTTTAGAATTTTTTTTATTTTTTTTATTTTTTAGAATTTTTTTATTTTTATAGTTTTTTTTATTTTTTAGAATTTTTTTTGGATTTTTTAGAATTTTTAGAATTGGATCAAAATGGCAATTGAAAAGATTTAAAATGAAAATCCACAAAATGCCCCTGGTTAAAAATGAGGTTTTTGGATGAAGTTAGGGTCTGTGATCAAAATAGCAACAAAAAGGAAAACTCAGGGACCCAGAGGCAAAAAAAACTATTTGGACTAAAATGGCAAATTTGGACAAACCTCATAGACTAAAATGACAATTTACTCAAAACTTTATAAAGGAAAGAGAGTTTTTTATTTCATGGCGGATGATTTACAATAGTTGATGTCTACGAAAGATACAAAAGATAAGAAAACACAACACTCTTATTAGTACATGAAAAACTTTTTTAAAGACTTGTTGAAGCTCGATATCCTTTTTTCTTCCTTCCTCCTTTTTGTACCTTTTTTCTCTAGATAGGCTTTACTTCTTTTTATTTGTCTCTTCCTCTTCGCATGTCCTTAATTATGACATGAGGTCTTTTGTTAACTTTCATTTCGTAGGAGGTAGTTAAAGTTGTCTTTAATGAACCAAAGTCTACCGTTAGGGATGTTGACATTTTTAGGAATTATTGTCTCTCAAGCTACGTTCATGCTTGTCTCATAAAGTTAGTTGTCATGAAATTTTGACTCCAAATGAATCTTTAAGACTCAGTTTTGATGCATATCTTCGTAAAATATTAAATCAGATCCTTTGTGTTTTGAAAATCGTATTTGAAGTACATGATTTGTAAAATCTTTAATCTTAAGATGTTTGACCTCGTTTTAAGAATTAATACTCATATTATCTTTTTGTTTAAAACATGATGGATATATATCTTTTTTGTGATTTATGAATACCTCATATTATCTTTTTGTTTAAAACATGATCGAACTATATCTTTTTTCTGATTTATGAATAAGCAAATCTTATATTTTTTAGCTAAACTTTTTTTTTTTAACGACAAATTTGGATCACTGACGGACCACTGGAGTATCATCGTGCCACCAGCTGAACCACCCGATCATATCCATCTCCACTAGGCATAATGTCTTACACCAATTCAGGAGGAAACCCAATAAATATGGGAAAACCCCCTTGTGGGAATCGAACTTAAGACCTATTGGTCTCAAAGCTTTATTCCAACTCCAAGATGCCACTAAGCTATAAAGTCATGGAGTATATTTTTTAGCTAATGGTAGCCTTGCTAGTGAAATCATGACCAGTCTAGGAGATCAAGTTTGATAGATACAATAACATCTTCCCATATTTAGCTATTTAAAAATATGTTTCCATTATTAGGGTTATGATATAATAGAAAGTTTTTTTTGGCTAGTAAGGCTAGAAAGTAATCTTAACCATCAGTTGATTTAATCAAGGGCTAAGATTAAATGAGTGAAACTGAAGAGAAGAAAAAAGGCGCGTGACTTTGTGTAAGGGTATTCTAGTCAATCCAGGACAATAGTTTCTCTCTCCTCCAATTCCCCCCCCCATTTTTTAAACGTTAATAACTTTTTCATATGACATTATTTTTAATAAAAATTGCACCAAAAACGAGTATATTATTGCTATATTTTCAAAAAAATTTTCGAAAACCCAGTTGCGTAAAACGCAATAAAAAAAAACGTAAAAAATGACTTTTTTTAAACGCAATGCACCAAAAACACAAAAAAATGTCTTATTTCTAAAACGCAATGGCCAGAAAACAATTAAAAATGTTTTTTTTTCTAAAACGCAATGGACTAAAAACACTTCAAAAATGTTTTTTTTTTTCTGAAACGCAATGGCCAGAAAACACATAAAACTGCCTTATTTCTAAAACGCAATGGCCAGAAAATACTTAAAAATGTGTTTTTCTAAAACGCAATGGCCAGAAAACACATAAAACTGTCTTATATCTAAAACGCAATGGCCTAAAAACAGAAAAGAAAGTGTTCTCTCTAAAACGCAATAGCCAGAAAACACTTAAAAATGTGTTTTACCTAAAACGCAATGACTAAAAACTCTTCAAAAACTGTCTGAACCAGGAAGCAGGAGATCAAAAACTGTCTACGAAAATGAGGCAATTTCCAGGAAATTAAATTTTCTACCCCTTGGACCCCGCCAGGGGCTGCTGCCCCTTGGACCCTGCTCCCAGGGGCGCTGCCCCGGACCCCCGTCAAGATCGTAAAACGCAGTGACTCAATTCAAAAACCCAAATCGTAAAATTGCAATTCAAGAATTTCTTACATGGATCGAAGCCGATTTCTTTAACGATTGACGAAATTTGAATGATAGAAACACTTATCAGCGATCGAATCGAACGGATCGAGTGATTCGCTTCAAAATCACGGGAAAAAAATGAGATATTGTATGAAGTTAAACTGGGTTTCTTCAAAAAAGTTGAAGAACACGTTGATTGGGTGTTTGAATCATTGATTGGTGACGAAAATCGCACTATAATGTAGTGATTATTGAGATAGAAAGTGAAAAATGGTGGGTTTTGAAGTTACTGGGGAGAAGAAGGAAAAAGATTGGATACGATTAACTAAAATACCCTTCCTCTTTATTTAAATTTTGCCACATGTCATAATACTATTACTTCATATTTTTCCTAGCCAAAATAAACTTTCTATTTGATCCTCACCCTCCTTTATTAATTACTAGTAGTAAGACCCGTGTGAACACACGGGTAGGTTGAATAACGATCGAAATCAAATACTAAAAAACAGATTATAATATATCATTTAAATTGTTTGCGTTTAGTTACATATCTTTATAAAATAATGTTAAAGATAGTATGTGTTAGGACATAATTTCATCTGTAACACCCCGTGTTTTCGAAAGTCAAGTCAAAGTCAAGATTGAAGTCAAAGGAAGAAAAGATCGCTAATTGCGATCTGTCTCTCTTTGCTCAATTCCTGTTTTGACTTCTTTGACTTATACTTAGTCTATTTAATTATTGCGTTGATTGTATTATGTGGAGTATGTATTAATAATCGCATACTAATCGCTATTTATCGCATGTTTAATCGCTTTATCGCTATCGCAATCGCACTCGCAACTCGAATTACGCATTTTGGTTACTGTTATACGTGTGTGTGTGCCTTATGTTAAGATATAGTAGTTGGGATTAAAAGTAATTTGATAAGCAACTCTATCGCATCACTTGCTCAAATCGCATCGCAGCGGGCTACACGTAAATCGAAACGGCAAAACTCGTCGCGCCAAGCACTCGAACCAGGTGCCAGTCGACCGAACTGCCACCCGACTGGGCAGCCACCCGATCGAGGTGCCACTCGACCGGGCTGCCATCCGGGTGAGTTGCCACCCGAGCGACCAACCATTCTTCCCTTTCCACTTGGGGTAACCCTATAAATACCCCTTGTCACTTTCATTCTTTCTACTTTTGGCAATTGACGTCCGACCAGTGCTCTTGCTCGCTTTTTCCTTCGATTTCTCGCAATCCCGGTAAGATCTCGTCCTAAATCTTGTACTTCCTTAATCTACACGCACTCCTACACCTTTCTATCTTTTGAATCATGACTTTTAACCGTGAAATCACCAAGATTCAAGGTGTTCTAGGATGACGTCATCATGTGTTCTTGAAGAACTTCATGTTTTGGCCTCAATCCACCAAGAACAACTTGGATCTAATCGATTTCCACATAAACAAACAAAGATCTTTCATAGATCTAAACATAATCATAATGAAAATGATTGAAAGATGGTTTTCCAACTTTCTTTCAACTCTTTTACTCTCAATGCACTCAAACCCAATGGAACCAGACCTAAGGTTGACCGCCTACTCATTCTTAACGATGTATCAGCGCTAGATCCAAGTTCCATTTGAAAGATAGTGACTTCGGGTTTGGACATGAACAACTGCCTCGAACCGTGCACTGACGAACTAGGGTGATTCCTGTTCGGTCAGGTCATTGGGGACGAGATGGGGTTCCCATTGTTTAAACCAGTCATCACAACGTCTCGCTCAAGTTACAACACTTCAAGCAAGATCAAGTAACAGCACGATCAAGTCGTTGGGACGAGTTGTCATCCAACCGGACTGCTGTCCGACCGGGTTGCCATCCGCTCGACCCACCATCCGATCGGGTTGCATCTTGATTCATTTAAAACTTAAACAATTTTCAACATGTTCAGTAACAGGGTTGCCACCCGGTCGGATGGACATTCGATCGAGTGACCGCCCTACTGTGTATTTGTTCTCACTGAGAAACCTTGCCATTCGAGTCGCCGTCCGATCGAACGACCGTTCGACCGACCGACCTGAAGGGTAGAGATGCCTCTCTGTTTTCAAAATGCTACAACGAAAACTTCAAAGGTCAAGCCATCATACACAAACACATCCTTCCCAAAGGAAGAAATAATCCACTCGAACAGTCATCCGACCGGACGACCGTCCGAACGGATTACCACTCGCACGACTGGCCGTCCGATCGGATTACCATCCGATCGAACTGCTGTCTGACTCACTTGTACCCTGCATCGTTTTACGCGTTGCTTATCATTATGCTATCGATCTGTTCAGGCTAACCCTACTCTCTAGCGCTCCCTTCAATCCATCAGTCGCTGTGAGTATACTCGAACCCTTTTTGCTTTACGCACTTTTGGGTGTTACATACGTTACTTATACAAAATCACATCGAACACACTACGCAATACTTTAAACGTTAACCGTTACCACATGTTATACGTGACTTAATGAATGCTTGTTTGTTATGTTTGCACATGGAATGCTGTCTACCTGCCTTAGCAACGATAGTACTATTTGTTTGGACTCAGCACCCATTCACACGGGGGTTGTTAAGGACAATTACCTACATGGCTCACAGTGGTGAGTGTGTATCGCGAACTGCCTTGGGCAGTCAACCCGCAGTCATTGGTATCAATAGGTTCATGTCGATAACTAACATGCCTCATTTCACTCTGTGTACGTGCTGGTTATGCGTAACGATTTCGAACTCTATATGCTATTATCAAACTTGTATGCTCACCTTTACACTATGTGTATTGACTTTTACTTTAACGTATGTGACAGGTGCTTAGGATGCTTAATTGCTTTACTTTGCAGTGATGAAAACGAGGCTAGGACAAAGTCTAGAAACCAATAAACAATTGTCTGTAATAATAAGAATCTGAGTTGTCGGAACAGAACAATTTGACTAGATTTGTCTGTAATAATTTGTTTGCCTTTTGAGACATGGTATGGGACATGTTACTTTAAATTAATTGGTAATGATAATTGTTATGGAAATTTCTGGACAATCTGTTTCGCTCAGTGCCATGCCCCGATGTTTCCACCATCGGTTGGGGTGTGACAGATTGGTATCAAAGCCATAATTATAGGGAATTAGGCAAGACTCGACCTAGTCCGGCTCGATGTCTTAGAAATGACCTAGTCTATAGTTAGGAACCAACAGACTAACTTATGCATATCCAGTAGGGATTATGTACGAGCTCCCTTACTATTTCTCGCTATTCTCACACACGCTACAATTTTGAATAAGCGATTAAGTCGAGATTAGGTGTGAAAACCGCAAACTCTCGATTAAATTGCTTGTTTGATCTGTATTTATCTATAAAATGCGAGAATTCGCGATGAACCAGGAGTGAAATCCATACTTTAACGCGGATTTTCGTCTCTATTTTCATCAAAACAGGAACGAGGTTGTTAAGCCAGGGGTGAAACCCTAACCTTGACGACATGTTCCGACCTTTACTTGGTTTTACAAAACTCTCACCAAAGTCTTGACGGGCTCCAACGACTTGAAGTCACGGAATGACTAAAGGGATGCGTGCCGAACACCCAAGAATCGAGGTAGAAGCACGGTCCTAAAAGTCAAATGTGTACAACAACCCGTGAGAATAGTCGAATCACTCTGGATAGTCAATGTCTAATAGCCGCAGACAATCTATTTCTCGATTTTATGTGTTTCGATTCTGAGCCCGCAACTGCTGACTCTGATGATTCGTCGATTTTATGTGTTTGTATGTGTATTTATTTGCTTGTGTGTTTAAATTTTGGTGAATTATTCGATTTTTGCTTTCGCTTCGATCGACATGCACGACTCGCACTGCACTTCTATCTCAAAGCGCTGACAAATCGCTAAGTTATGAACAACCTTATGCTGCTATACTATACGCTTATACTATACTAATCGCTATGCTAAACGCGATCGCTATGCTCGAACATCCGTAGACTTTGAATGATAGGTTTCTGTATTTTGACTGCACCTGGTGATTACATGTTTATGTGCTTTTGTGATTCTGTGCCCTACGTGCTTATGTGCTTCTTTGTTTATGTGAATCTGTGATTATGTGCCTATGTGTTTATGTGATACATATTTTACTGTGTTCCTGAGCTTTCGTAAGTAGTAGACGTGTGAGGTGAGGTGAGATTCGAATATATTGTGTTGAGTCCTGTGGCGATGTCTGATGCAGACAATGTCGTCATCTGGATCTCGCGCTACCCGAGATGCTCGCCGAAAGCAAGCAGACAAACGCCTTGCTGCCATGATCACTAAGCAAATTGCAAAGGTTGTACCCCAAGTCGTCAGCGAGCTGTACGAGAACATGAGCAAATCATCTGAGGAATCCCGAACTGAGACTCCCAATGCTGCCTTCAGTTTCAAGCAGTTCAAGGCATGCGGACCGAAGGAGTTCACCGGCGAAGAAGGCCCCACGGCTTTGTTTCAATGGTTTGACTCAATTGAAGTTACCCTGCGACAGAGCGGATGTCCTGATAATCTCCGCACATTGAACGCTACCGGCGTCTTCCAGTCCCGTGATCTAGACTGGTGGATGGCCGAAAGGAACAAGCGCGGAAATGATGCAGCCTATACTCTGTCATGGGACAAGTTGAAGAACATCATGCTCGAAAAGTTCTGCCCTCCCCATGAGCGCCAGAAGCTGGAGGACGAGTTCTAAGCACATTCAGCAGAAAGAAGGTGACAACGCTGCCCTGACTGCTCACTTCAAGCAGCTCAGCATCATCTGCCCCGACCAAGTGAAGACTTTTGACATAGCAATCAAGAAGTACATCCGAGCGCTACCCGACTGTGTTGCGGATTTTGTGCATCCTGCAAAGACCGTAACGATCGAAGAAACTTACTTGCTTGCCGCCGAAATCAACGACAAGCGGGTAAAAGCTGGTTGTTGGGCTATCAAGAAAACACAAGCACGCAAGATGGAGGTAGCAGAGATGAGGATGTTGAGGTGGATGTGTGGACACACGAGGTTGGATCGGATAAGAAATGAGGTTTTTAGGGAAAGAATAGGAGTGGCTAGTATATCGGATAAGATTAAGGAGGGGAAATTGAGATGGTTTGGGCATGTGAAGCGGAGGTAAACGACGACACCAGTTAGAGCAGTGGAAACTCTTACCGTGGAGGGAGGAGAGGAAGAGGCATACCCAAACTGACATGGGAAGAGTAGATTAGGCATGATTTACTAGAGTTGCATCTTTCTGAGGACATGGTCCAAGATAGGACTTCGTGGAGGCGTAGGATTAGGGTTAAGGACTTCCAGAGGATATTGCAATAAGGTCTTAGGTGTATTTTAGGGACGTAGGTTTTTCTTATTCTTTAAGTGACTTTACTGGTGATTGACTTCTTGTGTTTATGCCCGAATGATGTTGTATACTATTATACCATATTTACATTATACTGTGTCACTTTGATTACTTTCTTGGTATAGGTGACTTCTTGTTTTCTATATTCTATTTTTCTATATTCTTTGACTTGATGTGTTGGTATGCTGTTTGTTTTGGAGCCGAGGGTCTCTTCTAGAAGCAGCCTCTCTATCCCTAGGGATAGAGGCAAGGTCTGTCTACATCCCACCCTCCCCAGACTCTATAAGTAGCTTTGCTATTTGTGGGATTTACTGGGTATGGTTGTTCTCGCCGAACAAGTTTACGAACAGTTCGTTTACAGGCCTAGTGAATGTTTTGCTAAACTTGTTTTTCCGTTTTAACTTATGCAGGACTTGTCGGGTGCAGAATTGAGCTATGCATGCCTCAAAAACGTTTTATTTTCCGATGCTAATCTTAGTGAAGCCTTTTTTGTGAGGACCAATCTTCAGAGTGCAAACTTACAAGGCAAAAATCTTTTCTTTTCAGTTTATTAAATTCATTTTAGGTATAATTTTGTCCACCCCCTCAAAATTTGGTATAATATCATTTTTACTTAACAAAACATCAATTATAGACTTTCCGTTTACATGACATCTATGGCTTTCCGTTAAAACTTCCATTACCAGAGTTTAGATTGTAAGAAACAGGGAAGGGTATTATGGTCATATTATTATATGTATTTAATGAAATGGGTAAATATAAAACTTATTTTGAATGGGTGTCAATCGTGTCGGGTTAATGGGTTGACGGTTGCAGGTTGGTGGGTTGAAATGTTCAACCCGAACCCGACCCATATTATTCGGGTAAAAAATTTCAACCCTAACCCGCACACATATCAATGCGGGTGAACCCAACCCCGACCCGTTTAACCCGAGTTGTTGGGTTTTAAGCGGGTAATCGATAACATGTTTAATGATGAGTATGAGTGTAACAAATAAATAATATAATGTGTCAAAACTAACATTATTATGACTAAGCATGTAAAATAGAAACGAAAAGTTAAAACTAACATTATTATGACTAAGCATGTAAAACAGAAACAAAAACAATAATATAAAAGTTTTTTTTCTAAATAGTTAAACGGGTTAACGGGTCAACGTGTTTCTATACGGGTCAGCCCGAACCCGACCTATTTTTGATACATGTAACCTGAACCCGACCTCTTTTTTTATACGGGTCGTGTTAGTTGACCCAAACCTGTTTTTTTCATCTCGGGTTCGGGTCGGTTGACGGGTCGTGTCAAGAATTGCCGCCTCTTTGGACTATGGTTGATATAGTTTATTTTTTGTTGAGTAATTATGAGATTATGCATGTTGGAAATTGCCTCTTTAATCTTTATTAAACGTCTGGTTTGTATACTAATAACTAATAAGCTATAAACATGCAGTGCTAAGTTGTATTTATTAAGAAGCTAAACCAAGTGATCTTTAAAATAATTCTTTTTAAAAATATGTGTAGACTGTAGATATGTGGTGGGGATGTAGTTCATTATTAGTTTTTAAAATAATACCTTTTTAGAATATTTGTAGATGCTTGCTTGACAAAATGTAACTTCTACGGTGCAGACCTGCGATATGCACATCTCCAGGTAAGTCTGACCCCGAATTATATCATTTAAATGCACAATTTGTTACTCAGTCAGTTCTAAATCCTTTGAGCATTTTTATAAATATAGACCGCTGATCTCACACATGCGAATTTGGTGAAAGCCAATCTGGAAGGAGCCAATTTAAAGGTTTGTTAAATATTCAGAGTTTATTTTAGATTATTCTTGTTTGCTTATATTTGGTCTACGTTTGTAGGGTGCCAAATTGAATAATGCCAATTTGAGTTATGCAAATCTTTGTAATGCAGTGAGTACCACTGATATCTTGTACTTCATTACATGAGACCACCCGTTTAATGTCTAAAATGCCCTTCAATAGTGTGACAAAGTCGGTGTCAAAACCTCCTAGAGATTTGATTATTATTGAGTTATTGACAAATGTTTATAATACCTTTTTGTAGGATTTGGAAGGCGCGAACCTAGACGGGGCGAGTTTATTTGAGGCGATTAGGTGACTATAAACTAACACTAGACAAGAAGGTCGTTGCATTCTCGCCTATTATTTTTCATCAATTTTTCTCTACCTAATCTTAGTCTCTTTGTTACCGCGTGGTTTTGTTACTCTATGGTTTTGTGCATATCTTGACTCGGGTGATTTATGGTTTAAAACTAGCTTGCTGAACTTTTTGTTACCGATGAGATATTAAGTAGAAAAAGAATCATATACAACAACCATACCCGGTAAACAGTGGCGGATCTAGGATTCCGACCAAGCGGTAACGTTTTATAAATAAGCGGTAACGAAATCGAAAAAACGTCAAATTTTTTCAAATTTTACACTAATTTTTCAAAATTTTTTCCGAACAAGGGTAGCGGACGCCACCCCTTAACTACCTATAGGTCCGCCCATGCCGGTAAATCACACAAATAGTAAAGCTACTTATAGGGTCTGGGGAGAGTGGGATGTAGACAGACCTTGCTCTATCCCTAGGGATAGAGAGGCTGCTTCCAGAGAGACCCTAGCTCGGCTCCAAAACGAGCAGTATACCAACACACCAAGTCAAAGTAAATAGATAAAAAATCATATAAGAGATAAAAATCCAAGAGTTGGATTCGGTAGTCTAGCGGTGGCGGATGCGCACTAGGTGCTCGTGTGATGGATACCTGCACGATGTACGATATTAACTCCTAACTTTATGATTTTGGTAGTAGAGCACAGTAGTACGTCATTTAACCACCAGGATGTCTTCTTGGGGACAAAAAGTTTCTTTTACCATGATTGTATAAAAAACGTGCTTAGGTTAAAACGCCACTAAAAATTTGAGAAAAATACTCTGTATCATTACATCGAACACCAATGATTCAATTGAAGAACGAAGGTATTTTCTTTAGTTTTGCGGTATTTTGGTATGTTTTTATGTTGAGTAGTGTCCTATTATATGTGTTGGTTTAATCAAATTGTATACTTAAGTATAGATACATGCATTTGGATCAGTTTGGATCGAGATACATGCATTTGTTTAGATTAGTAACATGATTCCATTGTAAAGTGTGTGGACGGTGCGTTTGGAGGAGAATCACGGGTTTTGTGAAGGAACCCTTCAAAAGCACATGACTCCATTGATAACTTTTATATACAAAATTGTATTTCAAGTGATTATGGGTTTTTTTATTGTTTTTTATCTCGATCGTTTGAATAATTTTTATTGCAGTATCTCTATCGTTTGAATAATTTTTATTGCAGTATTTGATGATAACTCTAACTTCAGGTTGTAATATTGGGTGGACAAATTTAATTTAAACGAGAAAAAAATAGACGACGTAAATATATTGAATCGTACACGTACGTTGCGCCATGTTAACTTGTAAAATTTAGAATGGAGCGTATTGCAAAACGTAAAATCGTTGAATCACACACACATTGTGTTGTGTTAACTCGTAAAATTTAGAATTAAACGTAAAACAAAAGATTTTGCAAAATATGGAAAATATAGGGGATTAAAATTGAAAGTAAAAAAGTTGTTAGGTTAAATTGAAAAAACTAAAAACTTTTGGGTTAAAACTATAAAATCAAGTAGTTTGGGTTTAAAATGAAATATCAACTTTTTTCTTGAAAACCCTCCAAAACATGGGGTACACCACCTCAAAGCACCAACTTGTTGCTAATTTATATTATGTAAAATTATTTTTTTTTAAACTCCCCAAAACATGGGATACAACACCTTAAAGCACTAACTTGTTCCTAATTTATATTATGTAAATTATTTAATATACAAAATTATATCTTGTGTCTTTTATTTAGTTGGGAAAGGATCCACTATATAGTGTATTTTGCCTAAGTAGCCTAAGAAGGATTGTGATGATTACATGTGACACTCCTAATAAGTAAGAATGAAGGGCATTTTGGTCCTTATAAATAGGAGTAAAAATGACATGCGGCACCCCTTTTGTTTTTTAAAAATACAACAAAAAAATCTAGTAAAAAAAATTTAGCACAAAATCTAGTAAAAAAAAATATAGCACAAAAAATGTAGTACAAAAACATAGCACAAAAAATCTAGTACAAAAAAATATATAACAAAAAAATCTAGTACAAAAAAATATAGCACAAAAAAATTCAGCAAAAAATATAGTAGAAAAAAATCCAACACAAAAAATTGAGAAAAAAAATTAAGAAAAAAAAATTCAGCACAAAAAATTTAGCACAAAAATATAGTACAAAAATTCAGCTCAAAAAAATGTTATACAACATAGAAATACAACACATTTTAGTGGGCTTTTTTAGTCTTCATATTTTATATAGCAATATGGTACTCAAATTAAAGATAAAAACACGCTCGATTTTATGGTGAAATTTTTATGAAAAAATTAATGTCGCATAAAAAAGTTATGAAGGTTTAAAAAACGGGGGTGAAATATGCATGTACTTTGCATGTTGAGAGAGAAAGTCTATAAATAGGATTTTCCAAGATACCCTTGCATTACTTCTTTCACCTACATTTTCATCTTAACCATTGATTTGAAAAATAAATGGTTATAATTTCTTCTCATACTACTTAGGCAAAATGAACTTTTTATTTGATATTACCTCTTATTTAGTTATATAGAAAATTGCATGTTCAGTCATCAATTATACGAATTGTCCTTAACTTTGATGATTCGTTCTTTCCACTAACATATTAAAACTTCACTTAACTTTTATGAAGAAAAAAAAACGGATTACTATTAACATCAACGGCCAAAATATGTAATTTTTGTCAAATTACTTTATTATCTTTGTATTATATAAACTGATTTTACAATTTGTTAGTTAGTGGATGTATTTACTTATATAAGTATAATCTATATCTATACTATATAATAAAAGAAACCTGTTTTGGGACACTTGTCATTTTTTTATTTAATTGATTAAAATTATTAATAAACTAATAATAATAATAATATTTAATCTAAATTAATACAAATTCTTATTATTAATAATATTTAATCAAATCTAAAATTTAATCTAATACAAATTTTTATTATCAATAATATTTAATCAAATCTAATAAGAATTCATACGAATTCCAAAGTTGATATTGATTGAATGTTGTTCGTATATAAGTTGAGGTTCATCACATTGGTCGTTGTTTGTAAACTGTTGTACATTCAAATTAAGAATTTAACTATTATAATCCGTAATCAACATTTAACTATTTCAAATTGTAAAAAGTTGTACAATCAGTTTGAAAATTTAACACGAGAGTGAACTTCTCTAATTATATTTTCAAGATGTTTTTTTCATACCAACCCAATTAAAGTTTACATAGTTGTAAAATCTGATATTTAATAATAGCTAACAAATTTGTATATGTACTTCATATTTAGGGGTATTTGTTTTTTTTTTTTAAAGCACTTCAAGACCTCTTATGTCTGTACCATGCAGACTATCCGTAGACCTTTTAGTTTGCAATGTGTTTGTTTTTTAGAAGTGATTTCATTAAAAAATGCCTTCTAGACCTCTTCCTCACGCAGATCTGGACTCACATCTTCAGATGTCTTCTCATCTCTTCTGCTCCTCTTTCAAAACAAAATTTCTACAAACCCTAGCATACTCCTCCCAGCCACACCTCACCTACTCCGCCACCACCTCCACTTCTTTTTTATTATTTGGTATATAAAATCATATTTATTCAACCCATGTAATACACGGGGGTTTTTAAAAAATATAACTTTTTTTATTATTTGGTAAACAATATTACATTTATTCCCCCGTGTAATACAATGGTTTTAAAGATATAATTTTTTTATTTTTGGTATATAATATTACATTTATTCAACCCGTACAATACATATGGTTCTTATAGATATAACTTATTTTATTATTTAATATATAAAATTACATTTCTTCAACCCGTGCAATAAAGAAGGCTTTTAAAAAGATAATGTTTTATTATTTGGTATATAAAATTCATTTATTTAACCCGTGTAATACACGGGGTTATAACTTAGTTTTATTATATATTTTTTCATCTTCCCAACTGGGGCGGAGGTCAATGGTGGCTTGGAGATGCCCTAGTCTCCACCAATCTTTTTGCTTGGAATGTTAATTTTATCGAAAACTTTTGAATTTTTTTATAGTGTAAAATATTAGATTTTTAAGAGCCCGTTCCTCACCGATTTGGATTTTGAGAGTCCAGCCTACTAAGATTTTGTTCAAGCTCCGTCACTACTGGCCGGTTATTTTTACTTTTCTTATTTGTTATATTTGTTTAAAACTGTTTGAAGATTGATAAATTACAAACATTACAATTACTTTTCTAATCTCCTTTTACTGAAGAAGGGACACTCATTTCTTTTACACTAGAACCCATCAATCTTGCGTTACCACTTGATTTTTACCCTCAACTAACCTAATACTACAAAATTACTAAGAACACCCCCATTCAGTTACTCACTTTCCTTTTATTAGTTGAGATTTTAGGAAAAAAACCCGCTGATCAAATATTGGTACCCTTCCCGATGTGGTGAAGGATACCTGTGAGGCTGTGATCACAAGTCGCACACCTTACCCGAATGGATGACGGCCATTTACCTTCCTTGGTTAAGTACCCGAAAGGGGTACCCGAGAGGTGCCCCTCGTTCGTTAGTATGTGAATAAATTACAAATATTATTGTGGTACACTATTCAACTTTGATTGTAAATGTAAATTTACTAGTATTAATTAAGCACCACACGTTGCGACGGGGTAAAACCATGTCAAATAACATCAGTGTCATACTCTCGTCAGTAACCACCAACACCGAAAAACTCGTAAAACAAAAAAGCTAACGAAAAGTAGACGAAAAAACGTTGAACCACGCATGGCTGTTGCGGCTTGTTAATGCGAAACATAAAAAAATAACTAAGTCAATCGAAGACCCGTGCGTTACAACAGGGCCGATAAACGGAAAAAAGTAAACGTAAAAATGTTGAAACACACGCGCACGTTGCGGCGTGTTAACTCGCAAAACTTAGACTGAAATGTAAAATGAAAAGTTTATAAAAATGAAAAGTACAGAGTCAAAGTTGAAAGTTAAAAGCGTTAAGTTAAATTATAAAAGATAAAAAGTACAACGATTAAAAATTAAATTAATAAAAAAAATCACAAAACATATGATACAACTATCAATGCATAAATAACTTTTTAATTAATTAAGCTATGGGTAGAACTATGAGATGTACAATACACTCACAAAGCTTGATGTACAAACACTAATGCAATAAAATGTTATAAATTGATATTAGAGTAAAATGCACGGATAGTCCCTGTGGTTTTGTAAAATAATACATATAGTCCCCAACTTTTGGAAATTACACCCGTACTCTCTGTGGTTTGACAGCTTGTTACTCGGATAGTCCATAGAGTGGATGACAGTTAGTTTTCTCCGTTAAGTCCATTTGAAATTACAAAATTACCCTTGCTTTTATTAAATCATAAGAAAAAAATATACACTCACTCTCTCTAAAAAACACACACAACTCTCTCTGCCTCTCTCTCAGGCAAACTCCCACCACCACCTGCCGCCACCAGCACCACCACCTGCCACCATGGCGCCATCCACCCTCACACCTGCACCACCACTGTCACACCACCACAACCACCGGCCACCTCTGCAAACTCCACCAAACGAGAAGCCACTGACACCGGAACAACGAGTCGGTTCATGGTCGGAGTTGTCACAGCCCCCGATCCCTATCTCCCGGGAACGGGCGGCCGTGAGCCAGTTTCGGTGGTATCACATTTTATTTATCCAATTTGGCAGCGGAAATTTTCATCAGGACCGTAGTTAGGAAATATTTTAATCAGAGTAAACCACCATGTTTATAACATTAAACATATGGGTAAAAACCCAAGTTTTCAATACACACGTTTCATAGGAATAAATCCTATTTATTTAATAAAAACATCCATTTTATTCTTAGGTAACTTTATTGCCACTTTTCCAAGCCTTCAGTGCTGTCCAGCTGGCTTCTATTTGGCTTTCACATTTTGTTACCTGAAACGCGTTTTAAAAACATTTTGTCAGTGGGAAATACTGGTGAGTGAATCCCAGTTTAATCAAGTTTAAGTAAAAACCAATTTGCAGTATTGAGGGCACATCCGCAATTACATTTGTATCCAAGACATCACAATTAACATCAGTGGTACGGTCATACTCAACATATGGGATGTTACCACGCCAGTAACCAATTTTGTATACAAAACCCCAACATACCCACTATAATTGTATTCTTTACAAATACTCAAAAACTGCTTTGTATATATTTAATTAAGTGAGGTTTTGTAAAAACATTTAACAAAAAGGTTTACTCACAAAAATGAGTACATAAAAAGAAGAATCACTCACATTGCTGTTTTAGGTTTTTCGTAAGGGTTTCCTGGAGATAATCTATAAATTACACAAATGCACGTGTGTTAGTATAATAACCCATTTTAACATTAGTAATACCCTCCCCGAGACGGCATTCCAACGACTACGTCGGGCAGAACCACGACAGCCGTTACGGAACCCTAGATCAATCGGGCAGCGTATCTAATACGTCTCCAGGGGTTATAATACTTACATCGTAGCAGAACCTCGCTATTTTAGGGGGTATTGGACTCGGGTATAATGCCCACTATTTAAAAGCTAGAGAGAAAGAAAGAAATTTTGAGCGAAACTGACTGAAGGCCGTTGCCCTCTATTTATAGTTGTGAAATCGCGTCCCCACGCGGCCCGCGTGGAGTTTGGCCAGGCCTTACGCGGCCCGCGTTGACCCAAAGTCAACGTATAGCTTGTTCCGGTCATCATCTAGGGTTGACACGAGTTGGACACGTGGCGGCTCCGGGTCATGCCACCATTCTGGACACTCGCGGCCCGCATGGACTTAATCAACCATGTACGCGGCCCGCATCAACTTGTGCTTTAGGAAAAGTCTGGTTACACCCTCGCGCGGCCCGCTTTAACTTGAGGTGAGGCCCTACGCGGCCCGCCTCAACTTAATAATTATTGTTTTTATATATTTTATATAGTATAATCTATTTTCGGGCACAGTTTTCATATACGGGGTGCATATAAAGACATATTGATATATTTAAAGATATATTAGGGTCTCGGAATTATTATGAGGATGTCGGTTTTACCGAGGGTTGTTATATCCTCCCCACCTTGTTTTAGAGCTCGTCCTCGAGATCTACTAGAACAAGTGTGGATATTTCTTTTGCATTTCGGATTCAAGCTCCCACGTGTACTCGGGTCCTCTTTTGGAGTCCCACCTTACTTTGACTAGAACTAGTCTTTTGTGCTTGAGATTCTTAATCTTTCTATCTTCAATCTGTAGAGGCTTCTCCACAAACTTGAGTTGCTCATTAACCTCTATATCCTTAAGAGGTACTACGAGTGATTCATCAGCTAAACACTTTTTAAGATTGGATACATGAAATACATCATGTATTCCTGCCATTTCCGCTGGTAGTCGTAGCTGATAAGCTACAGGTCCTATTCTTCTGATAATTTCAAAAGGTCCAATATACCTGGGGCTAAGCTTTCCTCTTTTAATGAATCTTACCACTCCTTTCCAGGGAGAGACTTTTAATAATACTCTATCTCCTACTTGAAATTCTAAGGGTTTACGTCTGTTGTCAGCGTAGCTCTTCTGGCGATCACGTGCTGTTTTCAGTCGTTCCTTGACTTGAATGATTTTATCAGTTGTTTCTTGTACTATTTCAGGTCCAGATAATTGTTTTTCCCCAATTTCTGCCCAACAGACTGGGGTTCTGCACTTTCGTCCATAAAGTGCTTCGAATGGTGCAGCATTGATACTTGTGTGATAACTATTATTATAAGAAAATTCTATTAAAGGTAAGTGTTCGTCCCAATTTCCTCCAAAATCAATTACACAAGCTCTAAGCATGTCCTCCATTGTCTGAATTGTCCTTTCACTTTGTCCGTCTGTTTGAGGATGATAAGCTGTGCTTAGATTTAACCTAGTTCCCATTGCTTTTTGGAAACTTGACCAAAAATGAGAGGTAAAACGGCTATCTCTATCAGAAACAATTGATAAAGGAATGCCATGTAATGAAACAATTTCATTTACATACAATTTGGCTAATTGTTCCATACTAAAGGTTTCCTTCATTGGTAAGAAATGAGCTGACTTGGTTAACCTATCTACAATCACCCAGATTGTATCATTACCTTTTCTTGTTTTAGGCAATTTGGTAACAAAATCCATTGTTATCAATTCCCATTTCCAAACTGGTATTTCTAATTGTTGTAACAATCCTGAGGGTTTCTGATGTTCAGCTTTAACTTGTGAGCAAGTTAAACATTTAGAAACATAAGCTGCTACGTCCTTTTTCATTCCTATCCACCAGAAATTTTTCCTTAAATCCTGGTACATTTTATCACTTCCTGGATGCATCGTATATTTAGACTTATGGGCTTCTTCTAATATACGGTGACGTAAATTTCCTAATTTAGGTATCCACATTCTCTTTTTATGGAACCTCCAAATTCCATCCGTTCCTTGTTCTAATTCCTTAATCATTCCTTTTAACTTTTCAGTATCCTCCTTGATTACTGATTTTTGTGCTTTTCTAATTTGATTGTTTAAATCTACTTGTAGATTTAATTTAAGAGAACGTACCATTTTTGGTTTTTCGTGATATTTTCGACTTAAAGCATCAGCCACCACATTGGCTTTTCCTGCATGATACTGGATATCACAATCATAATCACTAAGTAATTCCATCCAGCGTCTCTGTCTCATATTCAACTCTTTTTGCCCGAAAACATATCTTAAACTTTTATGATCCGTGAATATGGTAAACTTACTACCATAAAGATAATGTCTCCAAATCTTAAGGGCAAAAATTATGGCTCCTAATTCCAAATCATGGGTTGAATAATTTCCTCCATGACTCTTAAGCTGTCTAGATGCATAAGCTATAACCTTTTGACGTTGCATCAATACGCATCCATAACCTAATTTAGAAGCGTCACAAAAGACTACAAAGTCTTCAGTTCCTTCTGGTAATGCTAGTATGGGTGTATGGGTTAATCTTTGCTTAAGGATTCTAAAGGCTTCTTCTTGTTTTGGTCCCCATTCAAACTTAACAGATTTACAGGTTAGCTTAGTTAAAGGAATGGCTATTCTAGAAAAATCTCGAATAAATCTTCTATAATAACCGGCCAATCCTAAGAAACTTCTAACTTCAGTTGGTGATTCTGGGGTTTTCCATTTGGTAATTGCCTCGATTTTCGTTGGATCTACATGAATTCCTTCATGGTTAACTAAATGTCCGAGAAATTGTACTTGTTCTAACCAAAACTCACACTTTGAAAACTTAGCATAAAGCTTCTCTTTTCTCAATAAACTTAAAAGTAAGTGCAAGTGCTTTGCATGCTCTTCTTTACTTTTAGAGTAAATTAGAATATCATCTATGAAGACAATTATGAATTTATCCAAATATGGCTTACATATTCGGTTCATCATGTCCATAAATGCGGCTGGGGCATTGGTTAAACCAAATGGCATGACAGTAAATTCATAATGACCATACCTTGTTCTGAATGCGGTTTTAGGAATATCCTCTTCCTGTACCTTTAATTGATGATATCCTGATCTTAAATCGATTTTAGAGAAAAATCGAGCTCCTTGAAGTTGATCAAACAAATCATCGATCCTCGGTAATGGGTACCGATTCTTAATCGTGACTTTGTTCAATTCACGGTAGTCAATGCACATACGCATTGATCCGTCCTTCTTTTTAACAAATAAAATCGGCGCTCCCCATGGCGATGAGCTTGGCTGTATGAATCCCTTTTCCAACAACTCGTCTAGTTGTTTCTTCAGTTCTTGCATTTCAGCGGGTGCTAAACGGTAAGGTGCTTTGGCAATCGGTGCTGTTCCTGGTAACAGATGAATTCTGAATTCAACTTCCCTGTCTGGCGGTAGTCCTGGCAATTCTTCTGGAAAGATATCTGAAAATTGGGATACTACTGGGATATCTTTTACTTCTTTTCCTTTAGTGTTAGTGATTATTGAAATCAAATACACTATAGATCCTTTTCTTATACAACTTGCAGTTTTCATCACAGAGATGAATTTAGTGGATCTAAAAGGTTTATCTCTTTTAATTGAGATCTTTTCACCTCTTGGTGATTTTAATTGAATTGTCTTTTGATCACATAAAATACTGGCTTTATTGGCTATTAACCAATCCATTCCTAATACTACATCAAATCCAACCAGATTCATTGGGTAAAGGTTTGCCATAAATTTTTGATTAAAAATTTCTATTCTTGCTCCCTGCAAGATTTCAGAAATCTTAACAGTTTCTCCATTTGCGGTTTCCACTAAACATTCTTGTGGTAGTTTAGTTAATGATTGATTTAGGAGTTTGCAGAACGAAGTATTAATAAAACTTTGGTTTGCACCAGAGTCAAATAATACTTTAGCAAAAATATCATTAACTAAAAACGTACCAGCAATTACGTCTGGAATCATCCTGGCTTCCTCTGTAGTTAGCACGAATGCTCTGGCATTTTTAGGATTTTTGTTGGTTGTAGCTGGAGCCAATTTCGGACAGTTTGTCCTAATGTGACCTTTTTCTCCACAATTGAAACACATTCCATTACTGGATTTCTTCTTGCAATTCTCTTCCTTGTGTCCTGGGGCCTTGCAAAAATTACAGTAAGTAGAGCATCTTCCAGAATGCTTCTTTCTGCAGGCTTTGCAGTAGGGTGCAGAGGTAGAACCTACATTCCTACGATTGGAATTCCCAGAACGGAATTCTTGAGTAAGCCTTTGGGTTAGGTTTCTCCTCTGATCTTCTTCTCTAGTACGGATTAACTCATCTGTCAAGGTATTAGCTAGTTCTACAGCTTCCTCTATGGTTTGGGGTCTAGCTGCCTTGACTACATGTCTAATTTCTCCAATTAATCCCCAAATGTAACGGGAGATTAATACTGGTTCAGGTGATGCAAGGGTAGGTACTATTCTAGCATATTCAAAGAATGTGGTAGTGTAACCCTTACTATCTACCCCAGTCATTCTTAGATTCAGAAACTTATTTGCTATCTGTTCTTTTTCATTGGGAGGGCAGAATTTTCTTTCTACCATATTCTTAAATTCCTCCCATTCCATGTTATAAATTCTATCACTTCCTCTGGATTGGAGGATAGTGTTCCACCATTCTAAGGCTGCATTTTTAAACAGATTTGAAGCAAACATTATTTTATCTTCTTCAGCACATTTGCTTATTTTCAGAACTGCCTCAGTTTTCTCTATCCAGCGTAAAGCTGCAATGGGTCCTTCATTGCCCGAGAATTCTATTGGTTTGCAGGACCAGAATTCCTTGTAAGAACAACCATGTGGCATGGTTCTTCTTCTTTTGGGAACGGGCGCTTGAAGTATGGGTCCATTGTTCACGCTGTTTTCGGGTTCAGTTGGTCGCTTACTGCTATGCTTACTTTTATTATTCGCTTCCTGAACTGTTTGAATAATAAATGGCATCGCATCTATAATTCCCTGTGCCACAATATGCTGAACGGCACTATTATCCATTTGGTTTCCGTTGTTATTATTGTCCGAATTCTCATTAACCACGTTAATGTTACTCTGGTTATCGTTATTCAGATTTTCTTGATTTCCCGCGTCGGCCATCTGAATTTTAGACATTTACCAAATATTAATATCACAAATAATATTTATATATAGCCAATCACATGACACGCACTTTTTAACCAAAAGCGTCGAGCATTGCGACATTTACTCTATTTATATAGTATGCATCAATACACACTAGTACAGAAATTAAAATTACAGTACCTGACTGAAATGTAAAACTACAATACTAATAGTATGCATCCGTAGTTTTTTTTTTTAACACATACACACATATATTATTATATTATTATTACTACTACCGTATCGTCATCACGTTTACTGATATGGATTCATCCAGAAATCCATATTACGCTCATCGTATTTCCATACGAGGCGTTCTCCCACCTGTCGCATACGATCACTGCTTTCTAAAATTTCCTCCCCAAAAGTCCTAAGTTCCTGGACATTTTCTGCACTCATTGGGGGTGCAGGTTCTAGGACTGGGTTTGGAAACTGAGGTATGGGTTCCTGATACGGAGGCATAGGGGCTTGGTACGGGTATGGATTTTCTAAAATTTCCCTAACATATGCGTCACTAATGTTGTAGGGATCTTGAGGATCTAACCCTGGATAAGCTCCTAAGTTGGGTATTGGCACATTTTCCTGAATTGGGTTTTGTTGCACGTAGTCCCTAACATCGTCCCACCAGGGGTCGTAGTTGTTTGGGTCTAGAGGATCAGGTGCAGGTACCCTAGGTATCTCCTCCGGGTTGAAATCAGGCATTTCTATCTGGTTTTCTATTTCCATGGGTTGATTAGGATTTTGTGGTTGGGGTGCTAGCATTTGTTCCAGGTTTGGGTCGGCAGCAGTGGTTGCTAAAATATGGATATTAGCAATACCCCTATTGAGCATATCCTGATTATAAGCATCAGTTTCTCTTTTTGCTGCGGCTAACACTCGCTGTTCCTGCAACTTTTTCATTCTTTTCCTACGCTCGTGCGCTCCCCTACTGAACCATCCCCTCTTTTTCTGAGGAAATGGCTCTTCAGACTGAGCCTTAAACACAAAGATCCCTTCTTCTGTGTCAGCAGAATACCCTGAGAGGGCAGGCTGAGAAGAGGAGGTGCCTTCGCTCCTAGGCGAACCAGACAGTTGACGATAGGCGTCAGAAGGTCCTTGGTCACTCATACTGTAAACTAACAAATAGTCAGATAACACATAGCAAGAAATACAATTATACACGTATTTCCATAGTTTATTTCCTAACACTTTGAATTTTGATGTCAGCAGAACACTTCTGTGGCTGAATCAGTGGCATAGCTCTGATACCACCTTCTGTCACAGCCCCCGATCCCTATCTCCCGGGAACGGGCGGCCGTGAGCCAGTTTCGGTGGTATCACATTTTATTTATCCAATTTGGCAGCGGAAATTTTCATCAGGACCGTAGTTAGGAAATATTTTAATCAGAGTAAACCACCATGTTTATAACATTAAACATATGGGTAAAAACCCAAGTTTTCAATACACACGTTTCATAGGAATAAATCCTATTTATTTAATAAAAACATCCATTTTATTCTTAGGTAACTTTATTGCCACTTTTCCAAGCCTTCAGTGCTGTCCAGCTGGCTTCTATTTGGCTTTCACATTTTGTTACCTGAAACGCGTTTTAAAAACATTTTGTCAGTGGGAAATACTGGTGAGTGAATCCCAGTTTAATCAAGTTTAAGTAAAAACCAATTTGCAGTATTGAGAGCACATCCGCAATTACATTTGTATCCAAGACATCACAATTAACATCAGTGGTACGGTCATACTCAACATATGGGATGTTACCACGCCAGTAACCAATTTTGTATACAAAACCCCAACATACCCACTATAATTGTATTCTTTACAAATACTCAAAAACTGCTTTGTATATATTTAATTAAGTGAGGTTTTGTAAAAACATTTAACAAAAAGGTTTACTCACAAAAATGAGTACATAAAAAGAAGAATCACTCACATTGCTGTTTTAGGTTTTTCGTAAGGGTTTCCTGGAGATAATCTATAAATTACACAAATGCACGTGTGTTAGTATAATAACCCATTTTAACATTAGTAATACCCTCCCCGAGACGGCATTCCAACGACTACGTCGGGCAGAACCACGACAGCCGTTACGGAACCCTAGATCAATCGGGCAGCGTATCTAATACGTCTCCAGGGGTTATAATACTTACATCGTAGCAGAACCTCGCTATTTTAGGGGGTATTGGACTCGGGTATAATGCCCACTATTTAAAAGCTAGAGAGAAAGAAAGAAATTTTGAGCGAAACTGACTGAAGGCCGTTGCCCTCTATTTATAGTTGTGAAATCGCGTCCCCACGCGGCCCGCGTGGAGTTTGGCCAGGCCTTACGCGGCCCGCGTTGACCCAAAGTCAACGTATAGCTTGTTCCGGTCATCATCTAGGGTTGACACGAGTTGGACACGTGGCGGCTCCGGGTCATGCCACCATTCTGGACACTCGCGGCCCGCATGGACTTAATCAACCATGTACGCGGCCCGCATCAACTTGTGCTTTAGGAAAAGTCTGGTTACACCCTCGCGCGGCCCGCTTTAACTTGAGGTGAGGCCCTACGCGGCCCGCCTCAACTTAATAATTATTGTTTTTATATATTTTATATAGTATAATCTATTTTCGGGCACAGTTTTCATATACGGGGTGCATATAAAGACATATTGATATATTTAAAGATATATTAGGGTCTCGGAATTATTATGAGGATGTCGGTTTTACCGAGGGTTGTTATAGGAGTCGTCGTTTCTGGAAGATGTAAACGAAGAGCCGCCGGAAATACAAGTCGGGTCGTGGTCGGAGTCCCCGTTTTGGAAGATGCAAACGAGGGAAACCGGCATTTTGTTGAACAAATTGGGGTTTTGTGGTCAGAGCCGATTCATGGTCGGAGTCGCCATTTTGAACAAATTGGGGTTTTGTTGCTTATGGGAAACTGTGCACTATTAGATTGAGAGAAATTGTGAAAGTGGGGAATTGTGTTGTTGTACAAATTGAATTTAGCCATTTTGGAAGATAACATGACTATTCGATTGAAGCTTTTTAAAAGTTGGGGAAACTGTGTGAAATTTACATCTTAATGTGAAATTAATTGTGGGGTTTTGTTGTTTACGAAGAAGTGGGTGGTGTGGGGGTGGGAGTGGGTGATGGCAGGCGGTGGTGATGGTGGCGGGAGGTGGGGGGGGGGGGTTTGCACTAGAGAGAGCGCAGAGAGAGTGTCTGTGTTTAGATATATGTAAATATAATATATAAATCATTTTGTTTTAATTATTAAAATGGTGTTTTAAATAAATAAGTAAAAAGTCCAAATTACCCTTCACTTAAGGGTAATTTAGTAAGGGTAATTTAGTTTTTTTACATCAACTTAACTGAGAAAACTAACGTCCATCCACTCCAGGGACTATCCGAGTAACAAATTGTCAAACCACAGGGACCACGGGTGTAATTTCTAAAAGTTGGAGAATATAGGTGTTATTTTACAAAACCACAGGGACTATCCGTGCATTTTACTCTTGATATTATATAAATATAAATGAATCTATCTACGATAATAAAAGAAACCAACTTTTGGACACGTGTCATTCATTAAAGGTATCCTTAAATCTATACTTATTTTATATTAATTAAATAAATAAATAATAAATTAATATTAAATCTTATCATACTTTAATAAAATATTATCCTGAAATCTAAATTGTTAATTTAATCTATTTTTAAAACAAATACCTCTCTATCCTACTTATCTTATATTATATATAAATAATAAATTAATATTAAATGTTATCCTAATTTATTAAAAATATAACTTTTTTTTGGTATACAAAATTATATTTATTCAACTCGTGAAAAACACAGGGTTTTTAAAAATATTTTTTTATTATTTACTATTCAAAGTTACATTTATATAACCCGAGTAATACACGAAGTTTTTAAATATATAAATTTTTATCATTTGCTATGTAAAATTATATTTATTAAATACGTGTAATACAAAAGGGTTTTTTATAGATATAATTTTTTTATTATGTGGTAGATTTTTCAACCCGACTATACATAAGTTTTTTAAAGATACGATATTTTTAGTATTTAATATATAAAATTACATTTATTTAATCTGCGTAATACACATGGTTTTTAAAGATATAACTCTTTTTTAGATCTATTCAACATGTGTAATATATGGGGTTTTTAAGGATTTAATTTTTTATTTTTTGGTAGATTTATTCAACCCGATTATACACGTGTTTTTTAAAGATACAACATTTTTAGTATTTAGTATACAATTATTTAATCTGTGTAATACACATGGTTTTTAAAGATATTTTTTTTATTATTTGATATATAAAACTACATTTATTTAACCCGTATAATACACGGTGTTCATAAAGATATAACTTTTTATTATTTAATATATAAAATTACATTTATTCAATCCGTGTAATACACGGATTCTAGTTGATATTATATAAATAGCCTAAACTCTTAGACTAAAGGGTATGGGGGCCGGCTGAGGCCCGGCTAGGACCGGCGCCGGTGTTGGGAATCATGGTATCAGAAAAATAGCGGAAGCGGTTTATATAATTTACCAAAAGCCGATTATATAAATTTGATTTATTAATCCGATTAATAAATATTCCCAATCAGGATCAAGGTTATACGCGTATAAACAAATAAACTAAATAAACAACCATAGAGGGTTTTAGTAATCAACCTTTGACGACTACACCGGAATTGTAACACGCGGGTTACAACGAATCCTCGCTAGTAGGAAGTTCACAACCGAGCACAAGATACCTCTAGTAGAACCGACTAAGAAGAAGGTGGTTATTCAAAAAAAGTCTCTTTGGGTTTCCACCTTAAACATCCTTTTATTCTAAAAGGTGTCTCTTGGGTTTCCACATTAAACATCCTTTTATTAGAAAAAGGTGTCTCTTGGGTTTCCATTATTATTATTTCACAAATAATAATCTACCTACTCGTGAACATATACGATTCGTGTACCAACGTGTAACTCTTCGGATCGTACCAAGTTAGTTACGTTGACTTTAATTAAGGTCGGACATACATATATCCAACAATCTCCCACTTGGACGATTTTAATTAAATGAGTCAACGTGTGCAGAGTTGGACGCCTAGCTGCATTGCACTGCTCTTAACACGGCATGACACTTTACAGTCGTCAACTAGTTCTTTGCGTTCAAGTAACACTTTACTTAACCAAATACTATAGCCCTGATAATTCTATCAATAAGTCCCTTCTGTATAGAACATTCGTTGATCATAAGACATGGATCATTCATTCTTATATAGTGATCAACCATTCTCTATTCTCGTCTTTAATTCAAAGTGGTCTAACGAACTACTCTTAGTCCGAGCGTGGCCACACGTTTATTCCAGTTTGAGTTTAACGAGGGCGCCAGAATGTCTAAACTTCTAATCCCATAGAAGTACAGAATTCCATCAGCACCATACAACTCCCACTTAACCTTGGATTCCTCCCAACGCTACCCGGATTACTACCCATGTTTCAGGACAGTGTTAGATAACATCAAAGATTGTCCTTGATCAATGTAGTTTAATATGTGCCTAAAGAAAAAGGACAGATTGAACATATCAATATCAAAACATCTCATGACTTAGATCCATGGAGATCGTTTTGAAGCGAGTCACATCCAATATCATTCCCTAGTGATATCTGTGAATTTTGATTCTCAAACTCTTGAGTTATTCATCTCATGAATACAATCATCTCAATTCACAATAGTCTTACATTCAAATTCATTCCCATGTAATTTGATCGACTACGGATATTTTAGAATACGCTTATTCAAGGATATAAACATACAAATAACGAACACAGTTACAAAATAATTAAACTTGCATTTAACCAATAAATCAAATAACTATTTCAATGTAACTGTTGTAGTTCAAAATTAAAACACCAATACTAACTACAGATCATGCCCACTGTCTAGCAAATCTAAGCCCTATTTTTCCAGCATGCTCCTCATGTTTAGCTTGAGGTAGAGGCTTAGTAAAGGGGTCAGCCAGATTTAGATCTGTATGAACTTTGCTTATTACGATGTCTCCACGCTCTATTATCTCTCTAATATAGTGGAATTTTCTGAGTATATGCCTTGTGGTTTGATGCGACCTTGGTTCTTTTGCAAGAGCAATGGCACCAGTATTGTCACACAGCATCTCGATTGGTTTCTTTATGCTAGGCATAACATCGAGATCAGTAATGAACTTCTTCATCCAGGCAGCCTCCTTAGCAGCATCCGATGCAGCATTGTATTCTGATTCACAGGTGGATTGAGCAACCACACTTTGCTTCGAGCTCTTCCAAGTAACAGCCCCACCATTCAGAATGAAAACATATTCAGTCTGTGATCTTGAATCGTCACGATCAGTCTGGAAACTTGCATCAGTATAACATTCAACTGATAGCTCCTCATCCAGTCCTCCATATATTAAGAACATGTCCTTAGTCCTTCTTAAGTACTTAAGAATGTTCTTCACTGCAGCCCAGTGGCTCTCTCCTGGATTCTGTTGATATCTACTCGTCATGCTAAGAGCATACGAGACATCAGGTCTGGTACATAACATGGCGTACATGATGGAACCGATAGCAGAAGCATATGGAACTCTTTCCATTTTCTTCTTTTCCTCTTCGGTCTTAGCACACTGCTCACCATTAAGAATGGTTCCATGTGCCATGGGCAAGAGCCCCCTTTTTGAGTCTTGCATTGAGAAGCGTCGTATGACCTTATCAATATATGTACTTTGACTTAAACCTAATAACCGCTTTGACCTATCTCTATAAATTTTTATTCCTAGAATATAAGCGGCATCACCAAGATCTTTCATTGCGAAACATTTTCCCAACCAAGCCTTAACATCTTTTAGCATGGGGATATTGTTTCCAATGATTAGTATGTCATCTACATACAGAATTAGAAAAGTGATATAGCTCCCACTAGATTTCTTGTAAACACACGGTTCATCTTCGTTTTTAATGAAGCCAAACTCTTTAATTTTCTGATCAAAACGAAGATTCCAGCTGCGAGATGCTTGCTTCAATCCATAGATGGATTTATTTAGCTTGCACACCTTATTAGGATTATTTGGATCGACAAAACCTTCAGGTTGAACCATATAGACATCTTCAAGTAAGTGTCCATTAAGGAACGCGGTCTTGACATCCATTTGCCATATCTCATAGTCATAATATGCAGCAATGGCAACTAGAATTCTAATAGACTTAAGCATGGCTACTGGCGAAAAAGTTTCCTCATAATCAGTTCCTTGAGTCTGAGTGAACCCTTTTGCTACAAGCCTTGCTTTGTAGGTTTGCACTTTTCCATCCATGTCGGTCTTCTTCTTGAAGATCCATTTGTTTCCTACAGTCCGACCTTCGGTAGGAAGATCAACCAAATCCCAGACTTGGTTATCATACATGGATTGCATCTCTGCATTCATGGCTTCTTGCCATTTCTTGGATTCTGAATCCAACATTGCAGCTTTGTAAGTAGCAGGTTCAGCTTCATCAATCATGAAGATATCGTCATACCTTTCAGGGGCACGACGATCCCTAATACTTCTTCGAACACTTGGTGTTTCTGTTGTTTCTTGAGTCCTCTCAGGCTCAACTTCAACAACTAGATCAGTTACTTCTGGTTCTGTCTGAACAACTGGTTCAGTCACTTGTGATTCTCGAATTTCTTCAAGATCCACATGGTTTTCTCCAATCCCTCGTGCCAGAAGCTCTTCCTCCAAGAAAGTGCCTCTGCGTTTAGTGAAAATCTTATTTTCAGTGGGATGGTAGAAAAGGTAACCGATCCTTTTAGCGTATCCTACGAAAACCACTTTTTCGCCTCTGGGATCTAGTTTATCCGAAGATTCTAGAGTGACATAAGCGTTACATCCCCAGACCTTGAGATAGGATACTTTTGGTTTCTTTCCATGCCATATCTCATAAGGCGTTTTGTCAACCTTCTTCGTTGGAGCTATATTCACAAGTTTTGCGGCAGTTTCTAGAGCATAACTCCAAAAGGAGCGTGGGAGGGTTGTTCGACACATCATTGATCGAACCATATCTAATAGAGTTCGATTTCTCCATTCAGACACACCATTATGTTGTGGTGTTCCAGCTGGAGTAAGCTGTGAAACTATTCCACTATCCTTTAGATGGTCGATAAACTCCTGACTAAGATATTCACCGCCTCGATCTGATCGAAGCATCTTAATAGTTCTATTTAGCTGATTCTATACTTCGTTTTGGTACTCCTTGAACTTTTCAAATGTCTCATGTTTATGCTTCATAAGATAAACATAACCATATCTACTGAAATCATCAGTAAATGTAACAAAGTATCTTTCTCCATGTCTTGACATTATTCTGAATGGACCACATACATCTGTATGTACAAGTCCCAACAGATCATTAGCTCTTTCTCCAACATTTGAAAAATGTGCTTTTGTTAACTTTCCACTTAAGCATGATTCGCATTTGCCAAACGTTTCTGAACCCTTAGAATCTAATATTCCTGCGGTTTTAAGCTGTTTAACACGATTCTCGCTTATGTGACCAAGTCTACAATGCCACATATACGTATCGTTAAAGTCTAACTTGTTACGTTTATGGGAGATGTTGCATAATATGTTATTGTTTTGGATTTCTATCTCATAGATTCCATTGTTTGGTTTTGCATCAAAGTAAAATACATCATTAAAATAAGCATAAATAAATTCACCATTAAAATGATAATTGAAACCTTGTCCATGCAAAGCAGAAACCGAAACAATATTTCTAGTAACACTAGGAATAAAATAAACATTGTTCAAAACAAGTTCTAAACCAGAAGGAAGTAAAAGAACATATTCTCCAATCGCCTTCACAGCAACTCTTTGTCCATTGCCAACATGGACCTCCAAGTCGCCTTGTTTCAGCTTCTTAATCTTTCTTAGTCCCTGCAAAGCATTACAAATGTGAAAACCACATCCTGTGTCAAACACCCATGTTTTGCCAGAAAAAGAAAAGATTTCAATAACATATATACCTGAGGACTCTCCTCCTGAAGCCTTGGCTTGCTTCAGTTCAGCTAAATACTTAGCACAGTTCCTCTTCCAGTGCCCAATTTCATTACAATGAAAACACTTGGCATCCTTTTGAGGCTTCTTGTTTGCAACTAATTTGCCTTTGCCCTTCCCTTTGCCCTGATTGCCCCTTTTCTTGGTGTTAGGTTTCTTAACATGACCCTCCTTGATCATCAGCACTGGTGCAGTCTTGCTGGGTATATTCACCTCAGCAGTTTTGAGCATCTGATGCAGCTCTGCAAGTGTCTTCTCCATCCCATTCATATTGTAGTTCATAGTGAACTGATCATATGACTTAGGTAATGAGTTGAGGATGATATCCCCAGCTAACTCATCACTCAAGGGGGATTCCAGACGAGCCAAATGATCAACATATGCCTTCATTTTTAGCACATGAGCGCTAACTGATGTACCCTCTTGCATACGAGTGGTTATGAGTGATCTCATCACATCAAACCTCTCATGACGAGCCTTCTGTTGGAACATTTCAACCAGGTGCTCATTCATCTCATATGCCATCTTGTCATCCATGGTCCTTTGAAGTTCAGGAATCATGGATGCTAACATTAAACATGAGACTTTCATAGAGTCATCAAAGTGCTTTGCATAGTTTCTATATGCAACAGTTTGCTGATTGATGGGTTCATCAGGGACTGGCGTTTCAAGAACATACAGTTTGCTCTCCGCCTTGAGAACAATTTTCAAGTTGCGGTGCCAGTCCATGAAGTTGGAGTGGTTCAGTTTGTCCTTCTCTAAGATGGACTTGAGAGAGAATTGGGAGGAATTGTTTTCAGTTGACATCTACAAAATTCAAAATTAATTAATTAGTATTTTATGTTTTAAATATCTTAATTTAATTTTATGACCCAAAAACAAAATTTTTAAATAAGATGAGATCCCGATTCATCATATGACAGTGAATTGGCTTAAGCACTATCCACTGGTATGATTATGTAGGTAAACAACGATTGTTAATTGTGTCCACTACACAACTCTCCATTTGGGGTTATCGCTTAAAACGATGTATGTTTAACCCCAACTATGCCCACTTGATGAACAAGTGATGTTTTGTCCTTTACTATTAACTGTATCACCGGCCTATGTTACACATGAAACGCGATGATTACCTTCTTTCATGATGGATGCCCAGATGCAGGGTATAGCACTAACATTTGGGTTCGATTTAGAATGAAGTGTTAACTCGTTAAGGGTGGCATAAAACATCAATTTAAAATTTGGGATTTATTTTAATATTTACCAAAAAAAAATATTTTGAATAACTCGTAGCATGAGGCGAGTTACACAATAGTTTATAAAATCCAATTTTATATAATTCGTGATAATAGAAACTCCTTTCCACGCTCGCACGATATAGTATTAAATACCCTATTAAACTATGTCGGTCGATTTATCGCGAATGATCTTGTTTTAAATATTAATAAAACCCTTTTATTAAGTATACTTTTAGTTTTATAAAACTTGTTTTAATAAAACCGTTGTCTTGATTGTGAAAATTTTATTTATTTTGGGTTATCTAGATTATTTACAATAAATAAAACACAACCACAAAACACAATAATAAAAATCGAATCGAGCCACTAATAGGTTGGCCGTTTCGTTTTAGCCAGAAACGAAACGAACTAGTCAAAAGGGTTTCAAAAGCTAATTTTTGAAAACTCCCACTTGACCCGCGATCTCTATCTTCATGGTACCTGTTCGCCATTTATCTTGATCTTGTACTTGAGGGATTACAATAATAAATTTAAAATACAATAAACCAAATTTATTCTAATCCTATCTATTACATCGGATCCAATATCCGAAGAAAAAAAATACAAATCAAAATAAAACCATAACCAATACAACCATGACAAAGGTCATAACCTAGGGCTCGATTCACATCACAATCCATAGACAACCAAAAGCTTTTGATCTTTTGTCAAAACAAATATTTTTTGACAAATAAAACATAGATCAAAATTATAACTTTACCATCTATACGCGTGTAACCGTGGCTCTGATACCACTGTTGGGAATCATGGTATCAGAAAAATAGCGGAAGCGGTTTATATAATTTACCAAAAGCCGATTATATAAATTCGATTTATTAATCCGATTAATAAATATTCCCAATCAGGATCAAGGTTATACGCGTATAAACAAATAAACTGAATAAACAACCATAGAGGGTTTTAGTAATCAACCTTTGACGACTACACCGGAATTGTAACACGCAGGTTACAACGAATCCTCGCTAGTAGGAAGTTCACAACCGAGCACAATATACCTCTAGTAGAACCGGCCAAGAAGAAGGTGGTTATTCAAAAAAAGTCTCTTTGGGTTTCCACCTTAAACATCCTTTTATTCTAAAAGGTGTCTCTTGGGTTTCCACATTAAACATCCTTTTATTAGAAAAAGGTGTCTCTTGGGCTTCCACTATTATTATTTCACAAATAATAATCTACCTACTCGTGAACATATACGATTCGTGTACCAACTTGTAACTCTTCGGATCGTACCAAGTTAGTTACGTTGACTTTAATTAAGGTCGGACATACATATATCCAACAGCCGGTCCCCCACACCGCCCCCCATAGGGTCGGCTCGGCAACATCGGCTCCCCACAGCCGGATGTGCCGTGCCTCTCTCCTCTCTCCTTCTCTCACATATACCTATACATATATATATATATATATATATATATATATATATATATATATATATATATATATATATATATATATATATAGGGAGCCGCTAGAATGAAAACCACCTCGAGTTGTAAGAACCCCGAGAACCACACCCCACGGAGCGCCGTTCGCCATGATTTTTTTTTACAAGTAGATGTGTATATTATAAACACAGCCGTAAAAAATCATGGCGAACGGCGCTCCGTGGGGTGTAGTTTTTTACACCACAACTTTGGTGAAAAAAAAAGAAAAAAGAAAAAAAAATTAAAAACACCAAACTTGTGGTGTAAAAAACTACACCATACGGAGCGCCGTTCGCCATGATTTTTTACGGCCGTGTTTATAATACACACATCTACTTGTAAAAAAAAATCATGGCGAACGGCGCTCCGTGGGGTGTAGTTCTCGCGGTTCTTACAACTCGGGGTGGTTTTCATTCTAGCAGCCCCCTATATATATATATATATATATATATATATAAAGGGGCTCATCCCCCACCCCCTTAGGTCCATCCCCTCCAAACCAAGCTTACGTGGCGTCTACATGGCGGCCCATCCCCTTGGGGATGAGGCTCCCATACCCTTTAGCCTAATCATGACCACAGTGGCGGATCTAGGATTCCGACCAAGCGGGAACGTTTTATAAATAAGCGGTAACAAAATCGAAAAAACATCAAATTTTTCCAAAATTTACACTAAAAATATCAAAAATTTTCCGACCAAGCGGTAGCGGAGGCTACCTCTTGATACACTTTACATCCGCCCCTGTATGACCGGACAAATCAACGATTGCGATTGATCAACCGTACACTGGGCCCATCAATAAGGCCAACATGTTTTGTTCTACTAAAAGAAACAAAATCACTCCTTTAAATCAACGATAGTGTTTTGTTATATCATCTTTTATTATCATTCCAAAAATGTATGTTTCGAATTTAATAAAAAAACAATTTAATACGCTTTAATATTTGATAATCAGTTATTAATCATACAAGTGGTTTTGGTGTTCTAGCAGCAAAGCAAAGCCTTTTTCAATACATTAAGCGTGATGTCCTGGGTTTAAATCTTACAAGAAATATGAAATTCGTCTTTTAAATTTTTTTTATTAATCATACAAGTTATTTCTTAATTACTATCAGATTTGCATGTAAATGAACTGAATGCTTAGTGTATCATTCGATGAAAAGTATGTTTATGAGCGTAAATGAACGAGCAACATGTGTTCATGTTCGCTTATTTAATAAACAATTTTTTAATTAATGTCCTTTCATTTATATAGTCATGTAACATTATTTATTAATTGTTAGCAATTGCCCATCATGCATCAACCCATCACCCAAATCAATTTCAAAACCAAACTTTGGGTAATAGACTAACGAATTGAACAAACAATTTGGGTAATAGGCTAACGAAATGAACAAACAAACACGAAGACGCAGTGGTGAAGCTTCTTGTTGGCCCAGGGTGCCCTGGCCTCACCTGATCTTTCGCTCGTAGTATTAAGTTTACCGAAATTTTCTTTTATAGTGTAGAATATCGGCTTTTTAAGAGTCCGGTTCCTACGGTTGTTTCGTTCAAGCTCCGCCACTGCGAACACATTCATTTTCTTTGTCCACTTAAGTTTGGTTACGTATGTTTATGTTATTTCATTTCATTTACGTTCGTTTATGTTCATCATTTACATTTGTTGATGTTTGTTCCAAACTTGCTCATTTTCTTAAGAAACTAACATAAACAAGAAAATTCACTTAAATGTTTATAGTTGTAAGATTAGAGTTAAACGAAATGTTGTGTTAGTGATATTTTTAGGGTATTTTTATATATTACGACTTGAATTATTTAAAAGCATTGTTAAAATCAAATTATTGATTCCATTGGTATATGTTGAACGGACAATAGTTCGACAAGTGGCGGTCGAACCAATTCAATGACCCTCATCATTATCCACCAATTAGATTTCAATTAATTCATGAATTGAGAGGAGTGTGGTATACCATGAGAATCAGGATCCATTTGGTAATTAATGACTCAAATCACCATCCTCACACCCCCACAACCTTATAAATATTAAAAAGAAAAGAGTAAACTGCCATTTTAGTTCATATGGTTTGGCCAGTTTTGCCACTTTAGTCTAAATCTCAAACTTATTACATCTGGGTCCCTGTGGTTTGCATTTTGTTGTCATTTTAGTCCAAAATTCAAAAACCCCATTTTTTTGACTGTTACAACCTCCTATTTTGTCCTTTAGTGTAGGGGCATTTTGGTCCATGTTAATTTATTATAACATTTCAATAATTAATAACATCATCTTCAAGAACATCATCAAACATCATCATCAAAACCCAGAAAATTCAGAAAATCAAGAACATCATCTTCAAGAAAATCAAGAACCCAGAAAATCAAGAACATCATCAAAACCCAGACCTCGTTCATCTTCAAACATCATCATCAAAACCCAGAAAATCAAGAACATCATCTTCAAGAACCATCATCTCTCACGGCAGATCTGAACCACCATCAACATCATCTTCAAGAACATCATCAAAACCCAGACCTCGTTCATCTTCAAACATCATCATCAAAACCCATAAAATCAAGAACACCATCTTTTCCGATATCAACTCTACAAACTCGTCATTCGGTCTGCATCACAACCGTAAACATCAATCAAAAAGTTAAAGCCTACTAAAAACATCAATCAAGAAACTTACATATATGAAACATCAGTTGATTTCTGTTGAGAGGGTTCACTCTTTCCACTGATAGATGATCTATACAACTCTGAAAGTGACATCTTTGAATCAAAATTTCACAAAAAAAAATCTCTCAAATTCACTCACACCCTTCAAGAACTCCAACCCACTTGAAGAAACCCCTGCAGAAACCATGACACCAAACATATTCTTTAATGGTGCCCTAAAAGATAAACAAACCAAAGCTGAAAATCAATCTAATTAACCTTCAAAAATGCATTCTTTAAGCAATTAACTAACTACCCACAACAGATTATTAATAAAGGTATAAACTTGATGAAAGAAAGTAGAAACCCACCTCTGTAACTGCAATAAGAATCACAATCAAGAATACCAAAAAGAAGATCAGTTGATTTGAGCAGGCATGATTGATTTTATGAGGATATGAAGTGATAATCTTGAAGACCCAGATGATATCTTGATTGAAATTAGTGTAAATATGTTGAAAATGGTGAAAGTGATAATCTTGAAGACCCAGACCTCGTCCATCTCTCACGGCAGATCTGAACCACCATCCCGCACCAACAACCCCGCACCACCACCACACCGGCAGATCTGAACCACCATCTCTCCTCCATCCTTCTTTCTTTTCAGATCTGTAAAGATCGACGTTATTTCCGGCAGGTTATAGCAACGAGATGTTGATGATGACTGATGATGATGATGATGGACGGTGATTATGATTATGAGGGTGTGGCTCGGGTTTGGGTTTGGTGAAGGTGGTGACGGCGGCTATGATGAGGGTTTGTGGTTTGGGAGGGATGATGAAGATAATGATGATGGGTTTGTGGTTTGCAAGATGATGAAGATGATGTCTTTATGATGATGACGACTGATGATGAATTAAGGAGATATGTTTTAATAAATTTAAAAAATGACCAAAATGCTCCTGCACTAAAGGACAAAATAGGCAGCTTTCAACAGTCAAAAAATAGGGTTTTTGGATTTTGGACTAAAATGGCAACAAAATGCAAACCACAGGGACCCAGATGTAATAAGTTTGAGATTTGGACTAAAGTGGCAAAACTGGCCAAACCACAGGGACCAAAATGGCAGTTTACTCAAAAGAAAAAAAAAACAATTGACCCATGACATTATAGCTAATGATATTTTGTAGGTGAGATAAAGCTTAAGGGTGGAGGGTATAGTCAAACAACTTAGGGTGTTTGAGCGAAATCCTACCCAATAGTATTATGTCATGTCAACTTCTCATTCTACTCCCCATTTTACACTCAATCACTAGGTATAGTCAAACACCCCTTAATTAAAAAAAAAACATGATTGGTTGAGCCTCTCTCTCTCCTCTCTCCTCTCATCACTCTCCCCCCTCAATCGGTGAACACTCACCGAAATTCACTACCTCTCTCTAACTCAAACACCCAACTCAATATAGTGGGGGTGGTCACCGATCGGTGACTCCACTCAAACACCCTTATACCCTCCACCCTAAAGACCTTAAAGACCACTAGGTTCTAAGTTTGAACCCACAAGGAGGTTTTTTCCAAATATGTTTGGTTTTCTCTTAAATTTGCGTATATATATTATTGTCTAGTGGTAATGAATATAATCAGATGGTTTCGTTGGTGACACGATAATATTCTAGTATTACGTCAATGATTCAAAATTGCTACTAAAAAATTAAAGGGAGTATTTCACATAATAGTAACCAAGTTTTAAAAGTGTTCTAATTAGGTCACTGGTGTCGCTTTTGTCACAATTAGATAACTTAACATTCAAATTGAGCCATGTCTTTTTTTTCCACGTGTCAAGAAAAAAATGGAGCATAAGATGTTGGGGTTAAATTATTTTAATATATGAAATTATATTTATTAAAAATAAAAACCATTTAATTACATTAAAAATTAAAAAAACAAGTTACAATCCACGTCATCACTCGACGTTAGCATCAAATAAAAGAGAAAAAAGAAACAAAAATCCACATCACCACGGTTATCTACGAAATGGATGAAACCCTTAATTTTAATGAAGAATGAATGTTGAATGATCTGATTAAAACACTTTTGAAACTTGAGTGACCTAATTGAAACATTTTTGAAACTTTGTTACTATTTTACAAAGTTACCCCAAAATTAAAAAACAATTAATTAAAGAGGAGGAAAGAAGGAGTTTTCTTTTTGAAAGATGGCCATGATAAAGAAAAGGTTATAGATAGAAAAATATCATTTGCGGGTCCCACCTAATGTGTCAGCCTGTGGTCACAGAGTCGGTCACGTGACGCACGGAGCCCACCCTCCTTCCTTACCGACACTTGATATCTTTATTTATTTATTTTTTGTGTTGGCCGCGTCACGTACGCGTTCTCTATATAAAATACGAAATAAAATAACAGAAGATAAGGGTGAAAGGAGTGGTTAAACAGGTGAAAGTGGCAAACTTTAAAATGGACCAATCAGAGAGTGCTACGTCAAAGAGGAGAAAAAGTTTAAACTTTGTTGAAAAGTGTTGACAATTGTTTAGACAGTTGAAAGTGGCAAACTTTTTTTTTTGTTTTTTTGTTTTTAAAAATTATGTGTTAAATAAAAACAATAAAGCATCAAATTAATTAAAAAAAACTACATTAAATGTTGATTTATATAATGAAAAGTATAATTTTTTTTAATGATAAAGCATCAAATTAATTACACACACCCCAAGGTCTTGTCTCTCCCCTTTGTCGATCGGTGACCACATACCAATTGTGAAGTTTGGCGCACGGTAAACTAGGGAGGGCGGCGGTGTTACCGCTCGGCTTTCTCCTTTGCCGAGTGGTTTCCCGCACCACTCCCTTCACCCTAAAGTTGCAAATCAGACATCGAAGTGAGATATATAACAAAAATCACAAATCAACTTTTAACTTCTATTACTTTATTTGTGGTAGTGTAACCAATGGCTCACCTTTAACTCATTAAATCATTAATTATAAGTTATTATATAGCTCTTACGATTCATTATAGAAAGATAATTTATAATTCTGCAACAAGAACACCTTATATACATGAAAAAGTTTTATAAAAAAGTTAGAAAGTTTACTTTTCTTCATAATTAATTAAGTTTTAGTTGAATTTATAATACGCTAACAACGTTTGCATCTACAATGATCCAAAGGCTACAAATATATGATGGTCGTGATGACTGATATTGGGTGACAATAGTGGCTGAGCTAGCCTATTAATTTTAGGGTAGTCTGAAAATATTTTTTTTTAGTTTGGATTTTGGGTTAACTTTATCAATTATATTTTAGGCCTCATTTCAATTATTTAATTTGGACTTATTTTATCATTCAGGCTTAATTATTCTACAAGTTTTCAGGTTGTAAAATGTTTGTGCTTATAAGAAAAATTGGATTTTACTAAAATCAAGTATCATATTTTTTGTTAGGGGTATACTCGTATTTTTTAAGAGTATCCTTGTATAAAACCAAAAAAATAAAACAAAAAATAACACTATAAATACGGGGTTGAGTCGTAGCCCGTGCTACGACCACTAATACTATAGTTCCGCCCATTTCATTGTCGTTAGACCATGTGTAGTGGTTTAGTGAATAATGCCCATACCTTTGTACGTTTTCCGTCATGTGGCAGTACAGTCAGTAAGGGGGCATTATTTGGCGTTTTTATAAAAAGGGCGTAGTGAAATAATGCTCCAACCCATCCTTACACAATTATTATTTTTTTAAATTAAAATGTTAAAATACTTCATTAAATTAAAAAAATTACAAAACTAAAAATAAAAAAAATAAAAACCGACTAAACTGAAAAAAAAAACAAATTAAAATAATAAAAAACCGGAAATAAAAAAAGGAACATTACTAAAAAAAATAAAAAAAATGATAATCTAAAGGCCGTATTTTTCCCGAAGTTTTTGACGGTGCATTTGCGCAACGATCAACGCGTTGCCTTGGAGGTGATCGATCGGTTTGGACAAAAACTCTATGTCTTTTTCCGTTTGTCTTGCCGCTTGTATCTCATTAAACTTTTTGTTTTCGGTGACTCATTCTTGCATAGTCTCCCAACGCTTGTGACCGAGGTCTCGAATGTATTGGAGACGTCGGTTCATCTCCTCGAAATCTCCCTTCAACTCGAGATTATCGGAAGAAGACTCTATCGGTTTTTTCCCGGTTTTTTTTCTTTTCTTCTACCAGGCGGTCGGGACAACTCTTCATCTTCCTTGTCAACGGTGCGGGCATCGGAAGTTAGTGTTTCCGGGTCAACCGATGATGATGTTTTCGACCGTTTAGCTTTACGCCTACTACTAGACGTCATGGTCGGTACGCTAGCCCACTTTGGACTATTTCTTAGAAGCTCCCAACATCTATAGTACGTGAAAACTCCTCAAGTTTTCTCGTACTCATCCATAGCCCTCGTTAAAACATCGACGTCACCTCCCACGCTCGGCCGATTATCTTTGTTTCGTTGATAAACTTCTTGGAATTGGTGACATTTGTTGTTGATATCGGGCCATTTGCTAGAGATGGAATCTTTGTCACGATGTTCACCTTTTCACATCGCATTAAAAAAAAGCTCACGAATTCTGTTCCAGATTCTGGACCGGTTTGAAAATTTGCTACAAAAAGAATAAAATAAAATAAAAAGTGATACGTTAAAAAATAATAAATTCGACGCGTAGTTTTATAATACTTACCCATTTCGGGGTCCTCCGAAACATTGACCCACGCTCTAACCAACGCGTATTCCCCGTCCTTCGTCCAAACAACATAACTATGCTTACGACAAGGAGCGTTCGCGTCCTTTTTTATGTGACCTTCTACCGTGTTTGGATGTCTCGCGATCGGGTTCGGGTTACGTCTCCGGCACTGAATCCACCTCGGGTTCGGCTTGTTCTTGGGATGGTTGCGAAGAGCCCGATGGGGCAAAGCCGTAAGTGGTTGGAATGAAGGGATTAGAGCCGCTCAAGTAAGGCGCGTACGAAAACACATTCGAGTCCATGTCATGAAAGTTAAAGTTTTTTTTTTTTTTTTTTTTTTTTTTTTTTTTTTTTTGCGGTTGGGTGGTATTTGGGTTCCTGGGTCTTGACGGAACACCAAACGGGGGTTGGAATGGATGCATGGTAAATAAGTTTATAAAACTTGGAAGAAGTACAGAGAAGGGTAGATAGAAAGTTGGATTTTTTCTATAAAAAGTTGGATCAAAAGTGGGGTATATATAGATTTAAATGGGAATTAAAAAAAATATTTAATGTTTGTTACCCTTTTACAACGGTCAAAACTAAAAAAATGTGCAAATTTGGCGTGATTCAAAACACGCTTTGGGGTTTTTTTGGAAAATAAAGCCGAAACACGCATAAGGGGGAGGGGCATTGGCGTTTTCAGGCGTGTTTTGGGGCTTTTTTTGAAAAAAACACGCCCTCTACGGACGGTCTTAGTGGTGGTGGTGGTCTATGGTGATGATGAAATTGGTGTTCGGAATTACATAGTAGGGGGGGGGGGGGGGGGGGGGGCTAAGTTCGGTTGTGGGGCTCGCGTTGGAGATTATAAAGATTTTTAACATCCAAAATGAAAAAAACGCAATCAGGAGGTTATAATGATATTTAACATCTAATAGAGAAAAAGACAATTTACACTTTATGTGTAGATCATATGCGAAAACTTATAATTTGTGTACTAAGGACAAACTATATAATCTAGGCATATCATAACAAAATTAGTATGTATATTTTTTCTAATAGTTATAGCTTTAGAGAAATGTTCAAAACCGAACAATTTTTATGTATAGGATTGTGAGTATCGAAGAAGAACGTATTTGTGTGTAATACTTATATATCTTAAAACTGAAAAGAATGGGGGACATATGAATGCCTAAACTGTTTTCTAAATCACACTAAAACAAAACAATAAAGTATATAATAAAACTCCCAATGTTATACATTATACCACTTAATAAGAGGTAAAAGTAATGAAAAACAATAAAGAATAATAAAACTCCTAGTTAACTTCTTAAACATAAAGCTTTTAACGTCTCTTAATACATGGAATGGGATCAAATACAAACACTTAAGTTTGTAAGAACCATAAGAACCAATACATAATTGACAAGTGTCCATCAATAAAAAATTAGTTTAGGGGCAATTTAGACTTTTTGACCATATTTATTTATAACTAATTAAAAATAATTACAAAAAATATAATCAGCACAACACTATATAATTAGCACAACATCATTAATCGTTCTTCATTATCAGCACATCGTCCTCGAATCGTTCTCCGTTATCAACATAAACGACATTAGCACAACATCTTCAATCGTTCTCCATTATCAGCACACCAGATGTGCTGATTATATCTACTTTTGGTGTTTGTTTGTATTATTTTGTAATTAACACATAATCAGCACCTTATTAGCACAAATATAAAACACCTTTTGTTAACTTTTTTTAAAAAACACTTTTATAAATACAAAAAGGTATAGCAATATGGTACTCATATTAAAGATAAAAAAATACTTGATTTTATGGTATATATTTTTAAAAAAAATAATGAAGTATATAAAAGTTATTTTAGTTTAAAAAACCTTGGTGGAATTTGTATTTAATAGAAAATGGTCAAATGACTAGCAATTTTACAAAATTACCCCTAATTTGTTAGTAGTAATTTTTAATTATAAGAGTTTTATTTATAATCAATATCAACCCTTGATTTAAATTAACAATGGTTCAGATCTGTTCTTACGGTTCTTATAATTAGCACTGTTTGTACAGGATCTCAACCCCTTAATACACCACTAAAGATATAACGCGCGTTAATAAATGTCAACTAGTATTAACGTCTACAGGCGTTACTGTATACCAGACGACCTCAGTTAAGCTGGCATATTAGTATAGCAGTGTAATTAAATGTTGGATATGAAATAGAAAATTCCTTGAAAAAGATCAAACATAAGCTTTTTAAGTTGAAATAAAATAATTTTTTAAGGGTCATAATAATCGCAAATGGTAAAATCTTATTCTTATATGGTGTATACGGTTATACGACACGTACAGAATAAAATGAAGTGCCAAAGGCTGTGCCAGCATAATGTTATACGACCATTATACGGGCCGTATAATGTTACGTATACTTTGGATTTCTAATTTTTTTAAATTATTTGACTCGACGTATTATTCCACGATACGCGTGCGACTAGACATAAGATTCCTCGGTTCGATATTATATTTCTCGATTCTCGTGTGAGTTATGTGATTAGACGCTAGATTTCTCGATATTCGTGCGAGTTATTTGATTTAACGTTAGATTCCTCGATTCGCGTGTTAATCATTTGAAACGATGTAATATTCCATAAAAACTTCTATATAAACGACACTAATCTTATTCATTTTCATTCAAATTCTATTAATTTCTTCTATATTTCTCTGTATTCAAATTATATTACGCTATCAGTGTCGTTTTGGGGTGACGGTAACTTTTTCGGTGATGACTCGGCTAGCGAGTCGAATCAGAGGAGTTATGAAATCAATCAAAATAACAATCCCAGTTAGTTTGAACTTAATGTTTCGTTCGGTCTCAATCTTGCGTCTGATGCAAGTCAGGATCCTTGGGGTTTGGAGGAGAGACTGGCTCATGTCGAGTTAGATGTAGATACTATACGGGTGGATGTATCGCGTATGCAGAGCGACATACAGTGGATGGTGGAGTCGATTATTGCTATGTATTCTGGCGTGCCTTTACCTCCACGAGCTGACACTGCACCACCACCACCACCATTGCCAAAGCTGCTTATTGTATTTTTGGTTTTGTTGTTTTACTTTTGAAACATTGTAAACATTTATCTTTTATAGTTTTAGATGTAAAACATTGTAAATATTAATCTTATGTTTATATTTTATCTTGTTTTTATGATAATTATTATCGTATTGTTTATCGTATGCACATGTTTTGTTGTTAATAAATTGTTTTAATTATTTGAAACTCGTAGTATTACAAGTTCGTAACACAATCCGATATATATAAAAAACAATACTACGTTTCACATAATAAAGTGGACAATTATTCAACTCGTAACATAATCTGATATATTTAAATAATATGGCAAACGATATCTAAACAATTACTAAAATTTATTAAATGGTTTTTCTTATATATATATATATATATATATATGGGAAGGTTCATTTGAGAAGAAATTTAATGTGAGAAGAAAAAGAAAAAAGGGCATATTAGTAAAATATTATTTCATTTATAATTCATATCATTAATTTTTCTCTCTTTAATTAACTAGTCAACTAATCATTAATTATCCTACATATAATCTACAAAACCTACACATATCAAAATTTTCCTACATATACCCTACACATTATAGAATTTTATACTACACAGTCGAAATTTATCCTACACATCTCGAAATATATCATATACAACTCGTAATTTATCCTACACAACTTGTAATTTATTCTTCACTTTAAATTAAGTTGTTTTTTAATTTAGAAAAATATATATTTTGAAAATAAGTTACAAATTTAATTTAGTTAGTTATTAAATGGGAAGAATACAAATTAATGATTTATGTAAGTTTACCAATATACCCTTATATTAAAATTAAATGCAAATATTAAATGAAGTAAAATGAAGCATTCTTATTTGTTGAAACTTCTCTTTTTTTCTTTTTACAAAAAAAGTTCTTCTCATTTGAACCCTCAACTATATATATATATATATATATATATATATATATATATATATATATTAAAGATCCTGTACATTAATTCAAAAGTGTGAGAAACATGAAAAATATTGTAGAGATGACATGTGTCCTTAATCTAAATTAATTCAAAAGGGTAAACAAGTAATTTTCTCATTGATTCAGTTAATTGATAACCTTCCATAACCGTCACCCTTTATTTTAGGAATACGAATTAATCTAATTTGTATTTTTTTTATGTTCATCAATTATAACTTTCCGAAGATCGCAGAATGAAGGTTTTATAAAGTGTTATATAGTAATGGATACATAATGAAGGTTTTATACAGTGTTATAGTGTTATATTTTCTGGTAGCAGGTCTATGATGGATGTATAATGTTATATGATGGATGTATTGTGTTATATAGTGTTGCATAGTGTTATATATATATATATATATATATATATATAGGGTAAGGTTCATGCGAGAACCACCTTTATTGCGAGAACCGCGAGAACCAATGTGAACACATGGCAAAATTGTAAATATATTGAATTATAACAAAAAAACACACGGTGTCAAAATTGTAAATATATGGACTGTAACATAAACACGTGTGTCCCCTGTTTTAGGGTTTCTTCATCACATTTGTTCCCAATCCACAATCTGCATCATCATCATCATCTGCTTAGAACTTTTAAAATCACCGCCTCACATCCATCACGTCCCCGATTCTCCTCTAGTTTGGACTTTAAACAAACATTAAATCACAATACATCACTTATTCATGTCCGATACATCTGATAACCTACAATCATCATCAATCCGTGCGATTCATCCAACAAAATCAAGATATACTCTCCACGATATCAGATACCAGCAGTTTGTCATCAAAATTAGTCGATGTCAGTGCATTAACAACATAATCATCGATCGCACATTCGTATTCCAGTCTAAATTAGGGCAAAACGACCGTAATCATCGAGGTTTGTTGCACAGATAGGGATAATCGAGGTTTGTTGCACAAATATGGATAATCGGAAGAACACACATCGTCTAATGGACTATCGATTATCTGTTGCACCGTTCCGTGAGTTTGTAAGTTTATACACCTTGTTTTGTAGTCGTATATGATAAAACAACTATTAACCGTCGATTCAGACATGTTATTATGTGGTTATTGCATTTAAACAGTTGTTTCATAAACGAATTATTGAAAACTGTGGTATATATATGTTTTTTTAGTGAACAGAAGGGCTAATGTTGTGATGAACTATATGTAATGCGGTACTGATGTGTTGTTTTATGTATTTTTTTATTAAGTAATGTTGTTATGTGCATAATGTTGGATATGATTGGTAACACGGAAGTTGATTTGGTAAATGATAGGGTTTTTACTACTGAATTATGACTGTCGACAAGTTATGTGGTGTTAATGCACATGTGCATTAACACGATATAATAGGCTTATACTGAATAGTCAGAATAGGCTTATACAGAACATGATAATAAGATAATTTTATGATCTATACAGTTAATGCACATGTGCATTAACACGACATAATAGGCGGAACAGGATAATAAGATAATTTTATGATCTATACAGTTAATGCACATGTGCATTAACACGACATAATAGGCGGAACAGGATAATAAGACAATTGTATGATCTATACAGTTAATGCACATGTGCATTAACGCGACATAATAGGCTTATACAGAATAGGCTTATACGGAACAGGATAATGAAATAATTTTATGATTATTGATATTATTTTTTAGTATTTTATTGTTTTCTTGTTTTGTATATTATTGTAGATCAACAATGGGAAAGATCGAAGAAAGTAACTTTTGTTTTGAAGTCAATGGATGAAGGGTCAAAAATATGTCGGATGCAATGGAAGATGATTATGCGACTTGCAATGGAAGATGATTACGCGACAGTTAAACAAAGAGGTAAAAATCGAAGAAAGTAACTTTTGTTTTGTCTATTATTTTTTATTGAAGAAAACCTGTTGATAAGCTCAGTCATGTTAATGCACATTGTAACGCCCGGCTATTTTGTACTTTCCATTTATAGAAAGTTTGATTCGTAATTCTATTTCTTGGAAACTTTGTATTCTTGTAATCGTTTCTTTCCTTGTAATCTTTATCAAATCGAGACTTGGATCATTAATGAAGCTTATATTTTGTTACATCTATGTTAAACGCATTCTATGTATACTCGTATGTTCAATTTGGTGAATCAGTCTATGTTTAATCGTGATTCTTGGAAACTATGTGCGAAACTTGTAATTAAACTAAACTTACGCATTGAACGTGTTTTGAACGAGAACGATACTTGGTTATGACATTTATACGCTTAAACTTACTTCGGTTATGATCATCATGCTTAACTACACCTTAAACTATGCTTTTACATCAAAACAAGTCCCTAAACTATCAAATATGCACCTAAAGGGATCAATTACAAACTTCAGGGGCTAAAGTGTAACAAAAACAAAAGTCGGACAACCACACCCGCCGCGCGACGCGAGGGTGCTAGGCGTCACGCGACGCCCTTGTTTCGGCAGAATGTGTTTTCTTGAGCTGATTGTGCACGAAATCCCATTAACCTAAACCACCCAATCACCTTTAATCCACCTCTAATCACCTCCAATCACCTTCTAACTCTTCCATTATAAATACCCACCTTCTCCAACCCATTTGACACTTTCACAACTCCTAAATCTTCACTAAACTACTCTCTAATCAGCTGAGAATCTGAGTTTTGGACAGATTCGTGAAGACTTACAAAAGTGAGTGTAACTTGCTCATTTCTCAACCAAATCACTTGGTTCTTCTTCCTATTGCTTTGTTATGTCCTTGGGTTTGAATCCTTGGTTTTTCCTTGGAAGAATCATGCTTGGATTTGCCCTAAAATGGACTAAAACTTTCTGTTTTGTTTATTATTATTCAACAACTTGTTATTTCTTATCCAACTTGTGTCTAACACATCTCACACCAATGTCCTAATGCTTACAACCTCTCTTATGGTTGGGTAAGCTTAAAAACATGGTTGAGACACTTAAAATCAGAGGATTAAACCTCATAAACTTGGTGTTTTGATTAGGGTTTTAACCCACAAGTCATGTCAAACTTAGACTTTGATACATGAGTGATTATGGAACAACTTGGGTTGTCCAAACATACAATCCTCACATGATTTGATGATTTCTATTAGTTAGCTTATCTTACATACTCGTATAAACCTTAGTTCGTGACCCTCCTTGGTTGTCTTTACATCAAGAGAAGTGGTGAACTTCAAAGGGGTGCCTAAATGGAAGCTTAGTCTTCCTACCCCATACATGACATCCTTGTAACTAAGAGGTGCCTAAATGGAGATTTAATCTTCTACCTCCTACTTGAAATATTGGACCTAAATAATATGTAATATTTAGCCTAAGTATAAGCATATACTCATTCGAACCTTTGATGTTAAACTTGTGTTTACATGTTAAAGAAGTAGAATATCATCCAAGACCTAAACCTTAATATGATTCTAATGGGTTCACTACCCATGAAAAACATTAAATAACCATATTGGTTACCTAGTGTCATATGATGGTTATAAAGTCTAAAAGATGATTATTTTTACATACACATATACTTTCGTTATACTAAGTTATTTCCATATTCTTAATCTTCCGTAAACGCCAAACTCACACACCTACGTCTCCTCGTGTAGAAGGACTAGGTGCTCCAAGCTAAATCATCCACCAAACTTGCTCTCGGAACTTCAAGTCACCACTTGTAAACCGTGAGTATACTCGAACCCATTTCTACTTTTAACACTTTGGGTGCAACATGTATTCTATATTAAACGCACACGACACTTGAAACTTATTTGAAACTTACTCTATCCATTTAAACATGAAACATGAAACTTGTGAATCTTGAGACTTTTTGTGCAATGTGAACGTTTAATTCTTGTGTGTAGTTCCGCCTTAACAATAGTAGCGCTATAGGAGTAATGCACCTCCCCGTTAGTCTTTGGGGTATTGTTAGGAGGAGACATATCAACCTCCCGTTAAACTTTGGGTTAGGTACTTTAAACGCATTGGGAAACTTGGGCTATCACATGGACTACGTAAACTAGCACGTTCAAACTATTTTATTATGTTCATGTTGGATATGAGTTTTTATTCTATTATGCTATGTAAACAAACTTGTATACTCGCTCTTTGCTTTTGCATTGAAACTCTATTTTAATACATGTTGCAGGTTGATTTTTGAAGTATGGATGATTCATGAAACAAGTTTAGGGTGGACTAGATACACACCTAGATTAATCTATCACTTTGTTGGTTATGTTATGTTATGAAACAAAGTTGTTATTTCCTTTTGAATTATGTATGACATTTAGTTTTGAAATGAAATTTAAATTTAAATTAATTATTGTCACATAGTGTTATGACGTTTTGAGCAATCTACACACTTCGTCTCATCCCGATGTTTCCGCCATCGGTTGGGGTGTGACAGATTGGTATCAGAGCCATAACTATAGGGAATTAGGAAAAAATTGCCATGCTTTTGCCCTAATCTATAGTTCTAGGAATTTTGCCTCTTATTTGTTGTTTAAAACTTTTGTACTCTACCATGCATGCTTCCTAGCTATACTTTTGATTAAATTTATGTGCCTTCCCTAAGGCTAACACGAATACACTTATGCTATTTTTATACTCTTGTAACACCAACGAGAAGAATTTACCAAAATAGGCGTGAAACCCACAATTTGGTAAACGACTCTCATTCTACCTTTAATCTATTTGCACGAAATTTCACCATTAAGCTAGGAGTGACATCCACAACTTAATGGTAATTTCCATTTCAACTCTAGTGGACCCTCGTCAAAGTGTCGAAATTTTATTTTGGCCGACGAGTACCAACCACATTTAGGGTACGAAATTGTCAAGTTAGGGGTGAAACCCGCATCTTGTCGATTAAGTCCCATTCCTTGATTTTTATTCTCGCCAAAGTCCCGAATGTTTCAATCATTTAGAGATGTGTAGTAACCGGAAGGGTAAGATACCGTTAATCGCTTCTCGACGAGAGTATCTTACTTATAGGCCAAAGCACAATATCTCTAATTCGAAAGAACTTTCGACCCACTTTGGAATAGTCGACGTTTCTCTACCCGAAACACTCCAATGTTTTATTGAGCCTCTCTTTTATGTATCTCAATTTATACATGACTTTTATACTTGGACGTTCGTTCATTTCAAAATGTCGTTTTAAACATTTCGCACGTTATCGCAATCACAAACAATAATAATCCCTCGTGAACAAACTAAATTTACAATGCTTTCGTTTATTCATGTTATGCTATGTGGAATTCATGACTATGCTATATGAAACGTTTAAACTTTTATGCTATGAAAATCAACTTGAACCTTTATGCTATGTGACTCTTTATGCTATGTGATCAATTTCGTTTTCATAAACAAACATTATGACCAAGTCTCACTCATTTCGTTCTTTAAATCTTAGATGTCTTCTCGTCTCTCCAACGCGTCTAAGAAGTCAAAGTCTCGCTCCACCAAGAAGATGATGGCTTTCATGGCCGATCAATTCGCTCGCGTCGTCCCAAAGGTCATTTCCGAGATTCGAGCCTCTGAAACTCCTAACTCTTCCGTCGACTCTAAGGTTGAAGCACGCAAGCCCGTCTCGTTCCGCACCAGTATCAAAGGCGGACAAAAGCTTTGTGTCCTTAGAATTCGAATCATTGTTAAAATGTGCACGCTCTAAGCTACCTAAGTCGTTTTCCGTTGAAGTCGCCAATGGCAAGTCTATCCTAGTCGATTCCATTCTCCTCGATTGTCGTCTTATTCTTAACGAGCACGTTTTCTCTATCGATCTCATACCCATGCAACTGGGTAGTTTCGATGTCATCATAGGCATGGATTGGCTTCAAAAGAATCATGCCGAAATCGCTTGTCACGAGAAATTCGTTCGCTTACCTCTTCCCTCTGGTGATGTTTTACACGTTTATGGAGACCGACCTTCAAGGGGACTAAAGTTGATGTCCTGCACACAAGCAAACAAGTACTTACGCAAACAGTACTTTGCCTTTTTAGCCCACGTTGTGGAAGAAAAAGGCAAGGGAAAGAGCCTAAGTGATGTTTCAGTGGTGCGCGATTTCCCTGACGTCTTCCCTGAAGATTTGCCCGGTCCTCCTCCTCCTCGATCCGTTGATTTTCGTATTGATCTCGTACCTGGCGCAACTCCTGTTGCCAAGGCTCCTTATCGTCTTGCACCTTCCGAGATGCAAGAATTATCTTCGCAACTTCAAGAACTCCTCGAGAAGGGTTTCATTCGTCCAAGTACCTCTCCTTGGGGTGCTCCCGTGCTATTCGTTAAAAAGAAAGATGGTTCCTTTCGCATGTGTATCGATTATCGTGAGCTCAACAAACTCACCGTCAAGAATCGTTACCCTCTTCCGCGTATCGACGACCTCTTTGATCAACTTCAAGGCGCTACCTGTTTCTCCAAAATCGATCTTCGTTCTGGTTATCATCAACTTCGAGTCCTCGAAGAGGACGTTCCCAAAACCGCTTTTCGTACTCGCTATGGACATTACGAGTTCGTGGTTATGCCTTTTGGCTTAACCAACGCACCCGCTGTGTTCATGGACCTCATGAATCGTGTTTGTAAACCTTACTTGGATCGCTTCGTAATCGTCTTTATTGACGATATCCTCATTTATTCTAAATCTCGAGCCGATCATGAGCGTCATCTTCGTCTTATACTCGAACTCTTGCGTAGTGAACGTTTATACGCTAAGTTCTCTAAATGCGAGTTTTGGATCAAAGAAGTTCAATTCCTTGGGCACGTTGTTAGTGAAAAAGGAATTCATGTCGACCCTTCAAAAATCGAAGCTGTGAAGAATTGGACCGCGCCTAAATCTCCTTCTGAAATCCGTTCTTTCTTAGGATTGGCGGGTTATTACCGTCGATTCATCTCGAATTTTTCAAAGATCGCCGTTCCTCTCACTTCGTTGACTCAAAAGGAGAAACCTTTTGCTTGGGGTCCTGAGCAAGAGGAATCTTTTCAAACTCTCAAGGACTTGCTTTGCAACGCTCCTATTCTCGCTCTCCCTGATGGGACTGATGATTTCGTGGTGTATTGTGATGCATCAAATCGTGGTCTTGGTTGTGTGCTCATGCAACGAGACAAAGTCATCGCTTACGCCTCTCGCCAACTCAAAATACATGAGAAAAATTATACTACCCACGACCTCGAGCTTGGCGCAGTTGTTTTTGCGTTAAAGATTTGGCGACACTACCTATATGGTACTAAGTGTGTGGTTTTCACTGACCATAAGAGCCTGCAACACATCTTTGACCAAAAAGAACTCAATATGCGACATCGACGTTGGGTGGAATTACTTAATGACTATGATTGCGAGATTCGCTACCATCCTGGTAAGGCGAATGTCGTGGCCGATGCACTTAGTCGTAAAGCTCACGTAGATGTCATTCGTTGTTTTCATATCTCGAGCGATCTTCACAATCGTATTCGTGAAGCGCAATACTCGTCTATCAATGAAGGTTCCATGGCTGTAGAAATACGTGGAGCTTCTGAAAGTCAACTCGTTTCGAAACCTGATGGTCTTCTCTATTGTTGTGATCGCATCTGGATCCCAGACCGCGACAATCTTCGTGACCTTATCATGAACGAAGCACACAAATCTAGGTACTCAATTCATCCTGGCGCCGACAAGATGTACCATAATCTACGTACATCCTATTGGTGGCCTGGTATGAAGAGAGACATTGCTGTGTACGTTTCCAAGTGTCTTACCTGTTCGAAAGTCAAAGCCGAGCATCAACGACCTTCTGGCCTACTCGAACAACCTGAGATCCCTGTTTGGAAATGGGATAGCATTGCGATGGACTTCATAACTAAACTTCCTCGTACACCTGCTGGTTACGATAGTATTTGGGTGGTCATTGATTGTTTGACCAAGTCCGCACAATTCATTCCCATTCGTGAGGATTTCAAGGTTGAACGACTTGCTCGTATCTATACCAATGAAGTCATACGCCATCATGGTGTTCCTCTCGACATCATTTCTGATCGTGATGGTCGATTCACTTCGCGTCTCTGGCAAACTTTTCAGTCCGCTATGGGTACTCATTTAAATCTCAGTACGGCCTTCCATCCTCAAACGGATGGACAGACTGAACGTACTATCCAAACCCTAGAGGACATGCTCCGTTCTTGTGTCATCGACTTTGGTGGTAGTTGGGATGTGCATTTACCTTTGATCGAGTTCTCGTACAACAATAGCTACCACTCTAGTATTCAAATGGCTCCTTTCGAGGCATTGTATGGTCGCAAATGCCGATCTCCTTTAAGCTGGCACGAGATTGGTGATAAGCATTTTTCTGGCCCTGAGATCATACAAGAGGCAACGGATAAGATTCTCCAAATCCGTGACAACCTGCTCAAGGCTCGAAATCGTCAAAAGAGCTATGCTGACAAGGGACGAAAACCAATGGAGTTCAACGTTGGGGACCATGTCCTACTCAAAGTATCTCCTTGGAAAGGAGTGGTCCGTTTTGGTAAAAAGGGAAAACTTGCCCCTCGTTATGTCGGTCCTTTCAAGATACTCGAAAGGATTGGTAAGGTGGCTTATCGACTCGACTTACCCCAAGAGCTCAGCAACGTTCATCCAACGTTCCACGTCTCGAACCTAAAGAGATGTCTCGCTAATGAAGGACTTTAAGTTCCTCTCGAAGATCTTCAAATCAACGATACTATGCATTTTGTGGAAAAACCAGTGGAAATCGTTGAGCAAGAAGTCAAGCTATTAAGGCGCAGCAAGATTCCTATCGTCAAAGTTAGATGGGAAGGAAAACGTGGCGCTGAATTTACATGGGAACTCAAAAAGGATATGAAGTCAAAGTATCCTCATCTCTTCCCTACGTCTTCCTAAATTTCGGGACGAAATTTCCTAAAGGAGGGGAGACTGTAACGCCCGGCTATTTTGTACTTTCCATTTATAGAAAGTTTGATTCGTAATTCTATTTCTTGGAAACTTTGTATTCTTGTAATCGTTTCTTTCCTTGTAATATTTATCAAATCGAGACTTGGATCATTAATGAAGCTTATATTTTGTTACATCTATGTTAAACGCATTCTATGTATACTCGTATGTTCAATTTGGTGAATCAGTCTATGTTTAATCGTGATTCTTGGAAACTATGTGCGAAACTTGTAATTAAACTAAACTTACGCATTGAACGTGTTTTGAACGAGAACGATACTTGGTTATGACATTTATACGCTTAAACTTACTTCGGTTATGATCATCATGCTTAACTACACCTTAAACTATGCTTTTACATCAAAACAAGTCCCTAAACTATCAAATATGCACCTAAAGGGATCAATTACAAACTTCAGGGGCTAAAGTGTAACAAAAACAAAAGTCGGACAACCACACCCGCCGCGCGACGCGAGGGTGCTAGGCGTCACGCGACGCCCTTGTTTCGGCAGAATGTGTTTTCTTGAGCTGATTGTGCACGAAATCCCATTAACCTAAACCACCCAATCACCTTTAATCCACCTCTAATCACCTCCAATCACCTTCTAACTCTTCCATTATAAATACCCACCTTCTCCAACCCATTTGACACTTTCACAACTCCTAAATCTTCACTAAACTACTCTCTAATCAGCTGAGAATCTGAGTTTTGGACAGATTCGTGAAGACTTACAAAAGTGAGTGTAACTTGCTCATTTCTCAACCAAATCACTTGGTTCTTCTTCCTATTGCTTTGTTATGTCCTTGGGTTTGAATCCTTGGTTTTTCCTTGGAAGAATCATGCTTGGATTTGCCCTAAAATGGACTAAAACTTTCTGTTTTGTTTATTATTATTCAACAACTTGTTATTTCTTATCCAACTTGTGTCTAACACATCTCACACCAATGTCCTAATGCTTACAACCTCTCTTATGGTTGGGTAAGCTTAAAAACATGGTTGAGACACTTAAAATCAGAGGATTAAACCTCATAAACTTGGTGTTTTGATTAGGGTTTTAACCCACAAGTCATGTCAAACTTAGACTTTGATACATGAGTGATTATGGAACAACTTGGGTTGTCCAAACATACAATCCTCACATGATTTGATGATTTCTATTAGTTAGCTTATCTTACATACTCGTATAAACCTTAGTTCGTGACCCTCCTTGGTTGTCTTTACATCAAGAGAAGTGGTGAACTTCAAAGGGGTGCCTAAATGGAAGCTTAGTCTTCCTACCCCATACATGACATCCTTGTAACTAAGAGGTGCCTAAATGGAGATTTAATCTTCTACCTCCTACTTGAAATATTGGACCTAAATAATATGTAATATTTAGCCTAAGTATAAGCATATACTCATTCGAACCTTTGATGTTAAACTTGTGTTTACATGTTAAAGAAGTAGAATATCATCCAAGACCTAAACCTTAATATGATTCTAATGGGTTCACTACCCATGAAAAACATTAAATAACCATATTGGTTACCTAGTGTCATATGATGGTTATAAAGTCTAAAAGATGATTATTTTTACATACACATATACTTTCGTTATACTAAGTTATTTCCATATTCTTAATCTTCCGTAAACGCCAAACTCACACACCTACGTCTCCTCGTGTAGAAGGACTAGGTGCTCCAAGCTAAATCATCCACCAAACTTGCTCTCGGAACTTCAAGTCACCACTTGTAAACCGTGAGTATACTCGAACCCATTTCTACTTTTAACACTTTGGGTGCAACATGTATTCTATATTAAACGCACACGACACTTGAAACTTATTTGAAACTTACTCTATCCATTTAAACATGAAACATGAAACTTGTGAATCTTGAGACTTTTTGTGCAATGTGAACGTTTAATTCTTGTGTGTAGTTCCGCCTTAACAATAGTAGCGCTATAGGAGTAATGCACCTCCCCGTTAGTCTTTGGGGTATTGTTAGGAGGAGACATATCAACCTCCCGTTAAACTTTGGGTTAGGTACTTTAAACGCATTGGGAAACTTGGGCTATCACATGGACTACGTAAACTAGCACGTTCAAACTATTTTATTATGTTCATGTTGGATATGAGTTTTTATTCTATTATGCTATGTAAACAAACTTGTATACTCGCTCTTTGCTTTTGCATTGAAACTCTATTTTAATACATGTTGCAGGTTGATTTTTGAAGTATGGATGATTCATGAAACAAGTTTAGGGTGGACTAGATACACACCTAGATTAATCTATCACTTTGTTGGTTATGTTATGTTATGAAACAAAGTTGTTATTTCCTTTTGAATTATGTATGACATTTAGTTTTGAAATGAAATTTAAATTTAAATTAATTATTGTCACATAGTGTTATGACGTTTTGAGCAATCTACACACTTCGTCTCATCCCGATGTTTCCGCCATCGGTTGGGGTGTGACACACATGCATAGTTATGCACAAATGCATATTTTACCAGATTATTTCAATTAGGTCAGTTATATGGATGAAAATGTGCAGTTAGGCACATGTGCATAATTTTCCAGAATATGCTAATAAGGTCATTCATGTTGTTATACATGTGCATAGTTATGCACATGTGCATAGTTATGCACATGTGCATAGTTTGCCAGAATATGTTAACAATGTAATTTATGTTGATGCACATGTGCATATTGTATATAGTAATGATAATGTTAAAGTTAATGCACATGTTCATTGAGATTGTATGTTTGTTAATCATATGTTTTTTGTTTTGTTTATTATTGTAGATCGATGACGGAAAAAAAAATCAAAGAAGGTAACTTACATTTTGAAATCAAGTGATGAAGAGTCAAAAAAATGCCGGATGCAATGGAAGATGATTACGCAACGGTTAAACAAAGAGGTAAAAAAGGTTGACTAATATTCGATGATGCAGTTGGGAGTTTATGCACATGTGCATCCCTTTATTACTTTCAAGTTAACTGATATCATTTATGTAAACACATTAAATATATCCCATGTAGGTGCACAAGAAGAAAAAAAAAGCATAAATGGGAGGATAAGCAAGCGAAATCACTATGAAAAAATTGAACAAGTAAACGAAATCCCTTTATTACTTCACAGATTGCGGGTTGTTCGCTATGCGACATATGGAGATGTATAAAGGGATTGGTGAGAAGTTTGATTGCATATTCAACAAAGATAAAGAAATTCAAGACTTGCAACTTGAGAACATGAGAGTGAAGATAGCAACAAAATACTGTCGTTATCAGAGGCGAATGATCGTGTTCGTGAATATATGATGTATTACGTTGTTTATATGATGTATTATGTTGTTTGGTAGAGGGAATATTGGTACCACACATGTGCATAGTTTGAAATAACATACATATTGGTATTGTATAATGTATTACAGATGGTTATATGTGTTAATTTAGGATGTAATATGTTTTTTGGTATAGTATATTTTGGTGGTGCATATCTGCAATAATGATTGTTGATCGGATTATATGATTCTTATGATGAGGGTGTTATATTTACTTGTTGTAACTGTGTTAATGTTGGTAATGCACACGTGTATTAATAAAAAACAATAAACATGTCGGTAATGCATGTGTATATTTTGAAATAATGTATTTTTGTTTATATCATATTACGTATGTGGTACCCTATTACGTAGGGTACCACATTACATATGTTGATGTATATGTAAGGAAAACGGATTACATGTAATTAAAAAATATACATGTATGCACGTGTGCATTGTTCGAAACAATAACCATGTGTAATGAAATGGTAAACATGTATGCACATGTGCATTGGTCAAAACAGCAACAATGTGGAGTGAAAGAGTAAACATGTATGCACATGTGCATTGTGCGAAACAGTAACCATGTCAATATAATGCACATGAGCATTATCATTTTATATATAACATGAGCATTATCATTTTATATATAACATGAACATTATCATTTTATATATAACGACATTGTTTTTGAACAGAACAAGAAGCCATATATTCAAACCAGAACTCTAGCCAGGAACTAGAGAATTACGCTTACAATAAACATATAAACTCCTAATTTTCTATTACATTCACACCACTGGTGTACCACTCTTCAGTCACTAAATTCTCCATTTTTGCTCTAATTATCCATTTTGGCTATGACTTTCATCCACAACATAGTACACTCCTTGACTTGTTCCAGTCTTCTAGCATTTGAAATCTGCACGACTTTGAATACCTTCTCATTTCTGCTCGACCATATGATCCATAATGTAGCCATCACTATGCAGTTGACTACCTTTTTCTTATTCTTAGAAATCTCCAGCTTACAGGAAAATCTTTTACTCCCGACCATGCTCCGACCATCCACCATAGCGTTTTTGACATCAAACATGTAATGTGAATGTGTTCAACAGTTTCTTGCTCGCATTTGCAAACCGAGCACAATGTGTTGCTGGTCTAAATTACCCTTTTTTTCCAGCTCCGTCTTTGTCGGTAACCTGGCTTCGACGCCTTTACATGCTAACATACTGGCTTTAGGTGTAGCCCAACTGTTCCAGGTCATTACAAAGCCATTCGACAGGTCCCCGCTTGTGACACACAAATCCTTTCTAACGGTTTTAACATTAAAAGTCGACTTATTTTCTAAGTGCCAACCCCACCCATCTTGACCCATCTTCATTCTGGTGTCTCTCAGCAGTGCCAAAAGCTGCATAAAATCCACCCGTGCCTCTCCGGTTATCGGTTTGTTCTTCCATTACCAATCCCACACATTCACCTCCCCTATTCTTTTGTAGTTGTCTGCCACCCAATACCATTTGTTTGCTGCCATTCTGCACATAATTGGATAGTTCTCCATAAGGCACTTGTTCAGAATCCATAAATCAACGACATAGTCTAATTTTCAACATAATGCACACATGCATATAATTTAATGCAATATAATTAAAATCAACATAATGCACATGTGCATATAATTTAATATAACATCATTTACAGTAAGTATAATGCACATGTGCATATCATTTAATACAATATCATTTACAAATTATAATACCTTTAGTCACAAATCGAATGAATTATAACTCTTGAAGTTCTGTATTTGTAGGTGTCGTACCAGTCAACGTGATGTAGACATAGAGTAAAGAGTCTGCATTTCAAAGCCATGAAGTGTATGTCGACTTACAACAGTTTTAGACATAATTCTGGGACTATCAACGGTATTGACATCAGATGGACCACCAAAGTCGGCATCAGATGTTGTATGAGGATGATATTTAGACAATATATGAGGAGGTTCATCGGATATACGAGGATCGACATGGGATGAATCAGAAGACGCCATATGCCGCTGTAAACATCAGCCTGTACGCCGCCGTGAACAGCGGGTTCACGCCGTCGTGTCAATGTATCGATGCTGCTGATGCCGATTATGCTGATGCCGATTGTGCTGATGCCGATTGTGCTGCTGATGCCGATTGTGCTGATGCCGATTGTGGATCGATTGTGGATTGGAAACATTGTGGATTGGGAACGATGTGAATTGATGAAACCCTAAAAACAGGGGAACACTTACAGAACCCTAATAAAAATTGAAGGACGTGCGTGTTTTATGATACAGTATAGTATAATTACAAGTTTGCCATGTGTTCACATTGGTTCTCGCGGTTCTCGCAATAAAGGGTGGTTCCTAACGGATCTTTGTCCTATATATATATATATATATATATATATATATATATATATATATATATATATATATAGGGCATGGATCTACAGAAAACTTATTTCTACTAAGAAAACCTAGGAAACTCAATCTAGACCATTGATCATGATCATCCAATGGCTCATAAAATTTGAAGCATTTTTGAATTAAATTAAATAGAGTGGTAAAGTCAAAAAGGTACTTCAAGGGCATATGGGTAAAATTACCTATGATATTATTACATTTTATATATTATATTCATATTGATTAGACATGCATGATTTGAAAAGGAGAGAGAAGCACAATTACCTATAACCAATACTCCCCTTTCTCTCTTTCTCTCTCAGACCTTCCTTTCTCTCTCAGACCTTCCCTTTCTCTCTTTCTCTCTCAGACCTTCCTTCTACCCCAAAACCCATCGTCGGATAAGAAAGAAACAAGAGAGAGAAAAAAGCTGGAGAAGAAAGAAGCCGGAGAAGAAAGAACTATAAGTTTGATTCGCCGGAGAAGAACTATAAGTTTGATTTGCCGGAGAAGAAAGAACTATAAGTTTGATTCGCCGGAGAAAAACTATAGCCGGAGAAGAAAGAAGCCGGAGAAAGAACTATAAGTTTGATTCGTCGGAGAAGAAAGAAGCCGGACAAGAACTATAAGACATGTTTGATTTGGAGAAGAACTATAGCCGGAGAAGAAAGCCGGAGAAGAAAGAACTATAAGTTTGATTCGCCGGAGAAGAACTATAGCCGGAGAAGAAAGAAGCCGGAGAAAGAACTATAAGTTTGATTCGCCGGAGAAGAAAGAAGCCGGACAAGAACTATAAGACATGTTTGATTCGGAGAAGAACTATAGCCGGAGAAGAAAGAAGCCGGAGAAAGAACTATAAGTTTGATTCGCCGGAGAAGAAAGAAGCCGAAGAAAGAACTATAAGTTTGATTCGCAAGTAAGTTTGATTCGGTGTTTTATATTCTTATGTTTTTTGAACGCCCGAAATGTAGGTTTAAGACATGTTTTTTTTTTAATGCCCGAAATGTTGGGTTTTCTGCTTTCTCCTATCGATCGGTGTTTTGGTCCGATCGGGGTGGGGTTTTTGTTTTGAATGTGTTAATGTTGGTCCGATCGGGATGGGGTTTTTGTTTTGAAAGTGTTAATGTTGGTCCGATCGGGATGGTTTTTTTTTAAAGTGTTAATGTTGGTCCGATCGGTCTCAAAAGCATATAAAATATATTAGCGTAACATGTGTTAAACCTGTCTGATATTAGGGTACAAGTCAACGGAATCAAAAGCATATAAACATATTAGCGTAACATGTGTTAAACCTTCTTATTAAGTTACCATGTGTTAAACCTCCCTGATTAGGTAAACATATTAGTGTAACATGTGTTAGACCTGTCTCATTTTTATCAAATGATGTAACATGTGTTAAACATGTCTTATTACTATGTGTTAAACCTCTCCTATTAGGTAAACATGTTAGTGTAACATGTGTTACACCTGTCTTATTTTTATCAAATTATGTAACATGTGTTAAACCTGTATTATTTTTATCAGATTAGTTAACATGTGTTACATATGTTAGATGGAGAAACCAGTGAAGAATGGGAACAAGAAGTCGATGAAGGGCAGGTGGTGGGTACCTTTGACGTTGCACAGAAGTTACCCTCTGGTGTAACATATGTTACAAACATGTGTTACGCATGTTCAACCCCTTTGTTACCAAAAATCGGGGCTGCACATATGTAAGACATGTTTGTAACTTATGTTACACTAGAGGGTAACACATGATTGATCACTTTTGGATCATTTGTATATATTTAAGTCTGTATAAACCTACAACATCGAAACCCCCAAAAAGGTTACACATGTTATGACAGAATGGGAAATGTGTAGCCGCGTTTAATACTGTTGTTTCACTCTATAGTGTGTAACATGTGTGACATGGCGTTTGTCAGCAAAACATATAACTTGTAAGGTGATACGGTTGTATCTTTAAAACATGTTACCTATAAATACTTACATGTTACAGGTTGTATCTTTAAAACATGTTTAAACTGGAAACACTTACAAAATTTAAAGCAGAGTTACACAAGATGTAACATGTGTAAACTGGAAACACTTGTGTAACATTTCGGTGTAACACATGTTACATGTTGTATCTTAAAAAACATGTTTACCTATAAGTACTTAAAAAATATAAAGCATAGTAGGAACACAACTTTTAAGGATGTTACAAACGTTGTAGATAAGATGTTACATGTGCACACACAATTAACATGTGTAACATGGCGACAAGTGTCATGTGTGATCTTTTTTTGTTACCCTAGGGTGCTAAACGTATTACAACGTTCATAACGCACGTAAACTTATACTAACATCCATCCCTATGTCCACAGATGATCTAGAACATACTCCACATTACCATCTTTACGAGTCTTCTAATGGCACTAAATTGTGGACACCGAATGTCAACGAGCAATATCATCCTATTAATGTTAAATCATATGTCACACTGTAAGAACTTCTTGCCATGTATAAGACTTATGAGCAATAAGCTGGGTTCAATGTAAAAAATATACGTTAATGCAGTTTTTTTATCTACTAATAACATTGTTAATAACAACTCTAGGTACATATGTAACATGAAGTGTATCGTTTGTCCCTTTAATTCGTTACGCTAGTCTCATATACTTATAGTTACATATATTACTTGTTTGTTCATTGATATGACATTTTGGATGACGTAATGTTGTTACATATGTAATTTTACTAAGTTTAAATTGACACCAAAGGGACTGACATATGTAACATATGTTACACTATGGGGCAACAAATGTAACACATGTATAGCCATCTTACACATGTTACATATAGGTGTTACATGTGTTACAACGTCAAGGTTACACATGTTACATATAGTTGTTGCATCCCAAAAAAAATTGCCGTCACATCAACATCCGTATTCATCCAAAAATGGGCATACTAACAATGAAAATGAAAATAAAAATGAATTTTATATCAATAGTTGTAATGCTTCTAAAAAATGGTCTTCACAACAACATCCATCTTCACAACACATAGCAGCCAACCAAAAAACACACCATCGTCACCACGAAATCCTGATGATGCGTTGTAATCCTTCGGCGGGCTTCGCTTCTTGATAACCATCTTCATCTTGAACACAAAACATTTTTTCACCTGTGAACAAAATAAGTACATCAATATTAGTTTCTATAGTTAAAACTTATTAATCTCCTATGTAACATGTGTAACGTGGCTATACATGTGTTACCTCTCTAGTGTAACACATGTTACAAACATGTGTTACATATGTGCAACCCCCCTTTGTGTCCAAAAAAGGGTTGGGGTAACTACAAGTAACTTGGGTAACGTTTACTACATATGTAGCTAATTATCCCACCAAAAAAACACGACTTTTTATTTGTAAAATAAACGAGATATTCCGAATAAATTATAAAGTTTATACATTTTAACATTTAACAACCAATCTTAAAAAAACGTTATAACATTTAAACTTACTATTACGTTAAGTAAAAACCTTTTGTAACACGTAAAAAACCTAACACGTGTTGCATTGGATGTATCTTCAAGCTGAAGATGGGATTATAAAAGGAAAATGCACAACACTAAAAAAGTTGTAACACGTGTTACAACGGTTGTTTTAAGAACTTTCAAATAAACAAGTGTTGCAAAGTGGATGTTTTTAAATAACTGTTCAAATCAACGTAATAGAGATGTGTAAGTAGGTAATTTTCTTTTGTAACACGTGTTACATTGGATGTATCTTTACGTTGAGGATGGGATTATAAAAAGGAAAATGCACAGCTGAGTAAAAAGATGTAACACGTGTTACAACGGTTGTTTTAAGAACTTTCAAATAAACAAGCGTTACACCGTGGATGTTTTAAAAAAACTGTTTTCATCCATTTGTAATAGAGACGTGCAAGTAGGTAAAAACCTGTTGTAACACGTGTTACATATGTGCAGCCCTGATTTTTTGTAACAAAGAGGTTGAACATATGTAACACATGTTTGTAACATGTGTTACACTGGAGGGTAACTTCTGTACAACATCAAAGGTACCCACCACTTGCCCTTCATCGACTTCTTGTTCCCATTCTTCATCGGTTTCTCCATCTACCTTCTTTCGTTATCGTTCTGTTTCTTTATCGTTCTGCTTTCGCTTATTAGCCAGCCTACCCGTCACGGACCTGGTCATTCTCCTCACTCTTGCAAATACAACAGCCATAGTAAATACATACTAACACAAGTAATTATTCCGGAGTTATTTAACACAACAAACAGGTACGAGATAAGTAACACATGTTACCTGAAACTGTATTCTGCACCGAAACTACACAATCGTCAACAACTATCTTCTTTTCGTCAAGCAACGCCCTCACTACAAAGTGTTACCTGAAACTGTATTCTGCACCGAAACTACACAATCACACTCTCTGATGCACTCGGGACGTTGCATTTTTTCTGCACACACCTTTCCACCCTACGCCTTCACATTTTAACAAAAAATGCCCACATTCAGCTAATCCGACACTAAAAACACAATCTCAATACTAAATCTAACAACATTACCAAACTAAACCGCTTAAACAGAGAAAAAATAATATTTGAACAGTCCTAAACAAACAATAATCACAAATTAAAAAAGACTGAAAAAAAAACCAAAGAATCCAAACCAAATGACACCTAACCGAGTATAAAACCAGAGAATCCAAACCAAAATAAAACAAGAGAATCCAAAAAGACTGAAGCATACTTGGACTGGATCACTAACCGGAAACCTGAACCGAGTCCCGATCTGCGGCTGACTCGAATCTGAACTGAGCTAAAATCAGAATCCCCACTCCGGTTGCCTGTAACACCGTCGTCGGCACCGACGGTTCGTCGTAGAACCTCCATCGATGTAGACGAAGGCTTGTAATCAGAATCCCCACTCCGGTTGCCTGTAACACCGTCGTCGGCACCGACGGTTCGTCGGAGAACCTCCACCGCTGTAGACGACGGCTTGTCCGTCGTCCATCGTCGTCTTCTTCTCTCTCTTAAATCTCTCTCTACCTCCTGAACTCTCTCACACACACTTGTGTGTGTTCTTGGTGTTTATTTTGAAACATGGAGAGAGAGAGAGAATGAATGATGATGATGGTGAATTTACAGAAGAAGAAGAAGAAAGAGATGGAATGATATATTTTGAATTCTAAAAGAAGAAGAAAGAAGAAAGAGGGAGAATGAAATGATGGGTAATAAATGAGTTGATGGGATGGGGGAGAGAGTGAAATGATGGCTTGAACAAATGACTAATTTGCCCTTTAAACATGTGTTTGAAGATATGATGTGGATCAATCTTGACCACACAATTCAGGTTTCCTAAGTTTTCTAGATTAAATGGGTTTTCCATAGATACTTACACTATATATATATATATATATATATATATATATATATATATGGGAAGGTTCAAATGAAAACCACTAGTTATTGTGAAAACTCGAAAACTAATTAAAAAAAGCCAAAAAAACATACAATTTTTTTTTTTTTGCAAACCAAATTTCCCAGGTTTTCATATATAAAAAAAAACTTTTAAAAAAAAAAATTTGTGTAGTGCACATGTGTAATACTACTACACATGTGTAATACTACTACACATGTGTATGTGTACTACACAATTTTTTTTTTTTTTTGTAAAAAAAGTTCTTTTTATATATAAAAACCAGCGATTTTTATTAAAAAATTGAAAAAAAAAGTTTTTGTGTGTTTTTTAGGCTTTTTTTAGTTAGTTTTCGAGTTTTCACAATAAAAGTGGTTTTCATTTGAACCATCCCCTATATATATATATATATATATATATATATATATATATATATATATATATATACTCGAAAACTAACTAAAAAAAGCCTAAAAAACACAAAATTTTTTTTTTTCAATTTTTTATATAAAAATCGCTAGTTTTTATATATAAAAAAAAATTTTCAAAAAAAAAAAAAAAAATTTGTGTAGTGCACATGTGTAATAATACACATGTGTAGTACACATACATATGTGCAATATTACACATGTGCACTACACAAAATTTTTTTTTTTTTGAATTTTTTTATATTAAAAAACCTGCGAAATTTTGATTGCAAAAAAAAAAATTAAAAAAAAAATTTTTTTGTATGTTTTTTTGGCTTTTTTTAATTAGTTTTCGAGTTTTCACAATAACTGGTGGTTTTCATTTGAACCTTCCCCTATATATATATATATATTTCTGGTAGCAGTTACATTTTTCCGGATTTTTAGAATGTCCGGATTTTTAGTGTTAGTATTAAAAATGGATTGCTGGAATTTAGGAGATGTTACCTTATTTGAAACATATAAAAAGAGATTATTACCGCTACAATTTTCAAATCAGTCTAACTAATTAAAACAAAATTTACAATTTGGTCCCTATTGATCTCAACCATTAGATCAAAGATCTAATTGTTTAAAACACTTCTTAACTTCTCACACTTTAGACTCTTTTTACACTATCCTTACCCTATAAATATATATATAAAGTATATCGTACAATATGAGTTAACGTACGCTGCGTACGCAAGGCAAGTTCGTATGTTACAAAAAACTAATGCTATAAATTTCGCATGTTATATTACATTTCTTGAATCGCATGTATATACATTCTAAAAGTCTCATGTTATATTTATTGAAAGTGGCATGTAAATCGCATGTTATATTATTGAAAGTCTCATATAAATCACATGTACATACATTTCTAAAAGTTGCATGTTATGTATAGAAATGAAAGTCGCATGTTATAAACCAAAATTGTATGTTGATAATGCCTCGCGTACGCAATGTACGTTAAAACATTTTGTACATTAACCGGTCTCTCTCTCTCTCTTTCTCTCTCTCTCTCTCTATATATATATATATTATATACGACCCGTATACAGGTATTAAAAACACCCAAAAAACTGATTAAAACCTCACAAAAAAAAACATAAGGCTGTATAACATTATATTGCCCGTATATTGTTATACGACCAATATACATTTAAAACAAAAAAACATTCTACTGTATCTATTTATGTACAACAAAATTTTATATGTGTCATATAACGTTATACGACCCGTATATAAGTTTGAAAATAATAATAAAATACGGGTGTGAAAATAAAAGAATTCTATTTTATCCATAGAAAAATGCACCACAAAATATTTGGTCAATTGGTCGGTTTCAAAAGTATTAAAAACGGATAATGCTAAAATAATCCTTACACTCCTCTCACAAATAGATATTTTTAGAAACAACTCGCCACGTGTCCTCCTCATCCCCTCTATAAATCCAACTCCACTTGTACACCAATTCCCCACACCAAATCAAAACCTCATTAATTTCAGTAATACTTTGCAACACAAAAGCGATCAAAATGGCCGGAATCATGAACAAGATCGGAGACGCACTCCACATCGGCGGCAACAAATCCGACGACAAGAAGCACGAATCTGATCACAAATACGATGACAAGAAGCACGAAGGTGATCAATCGAAGTCTGAGCACAAGGAAGGGATAATTGATAAGATAAAGGATAAGATCCACGGAGAAGATGGAGGAAGCAAGGAACACAGCGGTGAAGGTGAGAAGAAGAAGAAGGATAAGAAGGAGAAGAAGAAGAAGAAGGAAGGCGATCATCACGACGGCGGTAGCAGCAGCAGCAGCGACAGCGATTAGATCTCCAATCGGTATGTGTATGTTTTGATTATTTTCAGATCTGTTAGTTACTTCTTACACTTGTTCACTTTTCGGTTTTCATACGAACGAGCGTTGAAACGACGACGCATCGTTGATGATCACTATGTCCGTCGATTCGTATATTTTCAGATCTGTTCGCTCTCACACATATTCAGTTTTTAGTTTTCATAGACGTAAGGTTTGCACGAACGAGCGTTGAAACGACGACGTATCTGTGTATACAGTATACCTACAGTTTCAGATCTGTTATACACTTGTCACATACGTAGACTTTACATGATCGAGCGTTGAAACGATGATACATGTTTGATAATCACTGTGAGGATTCATCATTCATCATTCATGTAACGGAAATTAGCAACGGATTTTATTTATGTGTTTTTAGAGTGTGATTCGTGAGATGCAGGTTTTATTTGAGTTTTCGTATGATTAATTGTTGTTATTGTGTGCTTTGTTTGTGCAGGGGATGAGTGGTTCACATGGAGCTAGAGCTGTCATGAGTGTGCTTTTTCTGTTGAAATAAATTGTCATGTAATGAAAAAAAAAGGAAAAAAAAAAGAGTTATGGATTGGTGCTGAATCCGTAATCAATGGGTGTAATTGCTACTAGCTAGTGAATGAAGAAGTTTTAATATTGTACTGTTACTCTGTTAGTTTAATACTTCATCAAGCAACTTGCCTTACGCGTTGTCAAGGTGGTTGAAACATAAAATACGTTAGAATTTATACTTTCTAATAAAAACGTACTATATTTGCCTTGACCTGACTGGTCTCTAGACAAATATCAAAATATAGATCAACTAAAAATGTACATAAAAATAAGCATGGAAACGTATTTTATTTTGACCTGGTTCATTTACGGGGAAAATATAAAATTTACGTCAAAACGTAGAATAACAAAAAACACACATAATAAAAAACATACATAATAAAAAACATAAGAACATATTATATTTGATATAACTCATTTCTGGTAAGAAAATTACGTCGAAACGTAAATCAACTTGAATTTACACTGACACGTACATGACAAACATGTAGAGCTCTATTATAAAGTCTTTAGAAAGTTAAAGAGTTGTAAGTGTCAATACTAAAGATTGAAAGGTAAAAAAAAATAAGTCAAAGTGCTATTCACAAAAGGTTGGTTATTATATTGTAACTAGGATTTCCCCACCACGTGTTGTGGCGAAAAATCCATGTACGAATAAAATGAAAAAAATCAGTTTTTAAAACAGTTATATTACATCATAATATATATTCAAAACCGACTTGTTCTAATTAATAAGAGTAAATTACAAGTTTTGTCCTTCATGTTTATACCAAATTGTGCGTTGTCCTTTACCTTTAAATTTGACGAGTTTTGTCCTTAACGTTTCAAAATCCTGCACGTTATGTCCTTTAGCCCTTAGTTAGATTTTATTGTTAAATATGGTCATGTGCCTTGCACATGAGGGTATTCTTGTCATTTAACATCCTTAGGGACTTTTTTATAAAATAACTTATAGAAAGGACTGTTGTGTATCTATTTATGTACAACAAAATTTTATATGTGTCATATAACGTTATACGACCCGTATATAAGTTTGAAAATAATAATAAAATACGGGTGTGAAAATAAAAGAATTCTATTTTATCCATAGAAAAATGCACCACAAAATATTTGGTCAATTGGTCGGTTTCAAAAGTATTAAAAACGGATAATGCTAAAATAATCCTTACACTCCTCTCACAAATAGATATTTTTAGAAACAACTCGCCACGTGTCCTCCTCATCCCCTCTATAAATCCAACTCCACTTGTACACCAATTCCCCACACCAAATCAAAACCTCATTAATTTCAGTAATACTTTGCAACACAAAAGCGATCAAAATGGCCGGAATCATGAACAAGATCGGAGACGCACTCCACATCGGCGGCAACAAATCCGACGACAAGAAGCACGAATCTGATCACAAATACGATGACAAGAAGCACGAAGGTGATCAATCGAAGTCTGAGCACAAGGAAGGGATAATTGATAAGATAAAGGATAAGATCCACGGAGAAGATGGAGGAAGCAAGGAACACAGCGGTGAAGGTGAGAAGAAGAAGAAGGATAAGAAGGAGAAGAAGAAGAAGAAGGAAGGCGATCATCACGACGGCGGTAGCAGCAGCAGCAGCGACAGCGATTAGATCTCCAATCGGTATGTGTATGTTTTGATTATTTTCAGATCTGTTAGTTACTTCTTACACTTGTTCACTTTTCGGTTTTCATACGAACGAGCGTTGAAACGACGACGCATCGTTGATGATCACTATGTCCGTCGATTCGTATATTTTCAGATCTGTTCGCTCTCACACATATTCAGTTTTTAGTTTTCATAGACGTAAGGTTTGCACGAACGAGCGTTGAAACGACGACGTATCTGTGTATACAGTATACCTACAGTTTCAGATCTGTTATACACTTGTCACATACGTAGACTTTACATGATCGAGCGTTGAAACGATGATACATGTTTGATAATCACTGTGAGGATTCATCATTCATCATTCATGTAACGGAAATTAGCAACGGATTTTATTTATGTGTTTTTAGAGTGTGATTCGTGAGATGCAGGTTTTATTTGAGTTTTCGTATGATTAATTGTTGTTATTGTGTGCTTTGTTTGTGCAGGGGATGAGTGGTTCACATGGAGCTAGAGCTGTCATGAGTGTGCTTTTTCTGTTGAAATAAATTGTCATGTAATGAAAAAAAAAAGGAAAAAAAAAAGAGTTATGGATTGGTGCTGAATCCGTAATCAATGGGTGTAATTGCTACTAGCTAGTGAATGAAGAAGTTTTAATATTGTACTGTTACTCTGTTAGTTTAATACTTCATCAAGCAACTTGCCTTACGCGTTGTCAAGGTGGTTGAAACATAAAATACGTTAGAATTTATACTTTCTAATAAAAACGTACTATATTTGCCTTGACCTGACTGGTCTCTAGACAAATATCAAAATATAGATCAACTAAAAATGTACATAAAAATAAGCATGGAAACGTATTTTATTTTGACCTGGTTCATTTACGGGGAAAATATAAAATTTACGTCAAAACGTAGAATAACAAAAAACACACATAATAAAAAACATACATAATAAAAAACATAAGAACATATTATATTTGATATAACTCATTTCTGGTAAGAAAATTACGTCGAAACGTAAATCAACTTGAATTTACACTGACACGTACATGACAAACATGTAGAGCTCTATTATAAAGTCTTTAGAAAGTTAAAGAGTTGTAAGTGTCAATACTAAAGATTGAAAGGTAAAAAAAAATAAGTCAAAGTGCTATTCACAAAAGGTTGGTTATTATATTGTAACTAGGATTTCCCCACCACGTGTTGTGGCGAAAAATCCATGTACGAATAAAATGAAAAAAATCAGTTTTTAAAACAGTTATATTACATCATAATATATATTCAAAACCGACTTGTTCTAATTAATAAGAGTAAATTACAAGTTTTGTCCTTCATGTTTATACCAAATTGTGCGTTGTCCTTTACCTTTAAATTTGACGAGTTTTGTCCTTAACGTTTCAAAATCCTGCACGTTATGTCCTTTAGCCCTTAGTTAGATTTTATTGTTAAATATGGTCATGTGCCTTGCACATGAGGGTATTCTTGTCATTTAACATCCTTAGGGACTTTTTTATAAAATAACTTATAGAAAGGACTGTTGTGTAAAAGTGAAAAAATATTTACAAATTAGGGACATTTCACATCCTCTACACACACATCTCTCTCTCTAAATCCCCCCTTTCTCTTCTCTCTAGCCTTAAATGACCGCCCACCCTATTACCAGCCACCACCGCCTTCACCCTGCCACCACCGCCTGGTTCGCCTCCACCTGCTACCACCCTCTACCACTGTTATCACATCAAACCAATTGCAGTCATCGAAACCCTAACTCAAACGCCACACTCTTCGACGTCGTAATTCTCACATATCTCCAGCGACTCAAATGGGGTCCAATTGCAGGAGGAAACGGGGCGGGACGAGACAAGTGGGGTCGTCCTTCTCACATATCTCTGACGTCGTCCTTCTCACATATCTCCGGCGACTCGACCGGATACCTTGCATAGGTTTGGGTTGAAAGAGGAGTGGAAGTGATGGGGTTCATAGAAGCGGTGATGGGGTGGTGGTTAGGGAGATAAGAGTCAAGGAAGCTTGTGGTAGTGAGTGTTCTATCTAAGAAATTAGAACAGAGATATTATATAGAGTAGCAAATACTCACTGCAGTATACTGAACCAAATTCTTCAAATGCCCCATGGTGGTTTCTGCTTCTTCTTTTAGTTATTTCTAGGGAATTAGTTTTGATTCCAATCTAAACAATATAATAAACACATTAGGATCATGTGCAAATCAAATTCGACAAAATAGATGGCAAAACGGGTCAAAAGACTCAAAACATGTATTTTCTGGTACAAATCAGATTGAAAGGCTGAATTCTTAAAATACGCCATTTTAAATAAAAAACAATGATTTTATCATTGGATTTGTATGTAGTTGCAGCATTGGCGGTGGGTGGGTTGGGTAGGCGGTTTTGGTCTAGTTGCAATGGTGGTGGGTGGTTGGTGATGGTGGTTATGGTGGGGTTGCACTATTGCAGTGGTGGGGACTGGTTATGCGGGGTGAGGGTGGGGTGGTGGCGGCAGGTAATGGCAAGTGGTGGTTGGAGAGAGAGAGAGAGAGAGAGAGAGAGAGAGAGAGAGAGAGAGAGAGAGAGAGAGAGAGAGAGAGAGAGAAGTGAGAGAGAGAGAGAGAGAGTGGGTGTGTTTTGAGGGAGAAATTGCCGGATAGTTTTATTTGTTTTCTAAAATCATTTATAATTAGGATGTGAAAAGACAATACTACCCTCATGTGCAGTGCACATAACATAACTTAGGGGCTGTTTGGCAACATTTGAATCAATAAGTGCTGAATGAATAAGAGGTCTGAATGGATAAGAGGCTCTGAACCAGTAAGTGCTGAACCAGTAAAGTGCTGTTTGGTTGCACATCTGAATGACTGTGTAAAATGACATTTTTACCCCTTTTTCATTCATTTCTTTTCTAATTTGCTTCTTATATTTCAACTGCACCACCGATCTTCAACAACACCCATCACAACACCCACCACCGATCTTCAACAATTGTCCTTCTCATTCGGCCGCACACAAACACAGTGTCCCTTCTCTCTCTCATCCACTCCGGTGATCGGAGTTCGTAATTCCGGCGACTGCGCCGACCGATGATGGCTGCTCCTCCGACAAACCACCCCACTACAACCCTTATCACCCCTGGCTCCCCCCTCTCACTCTCTAACCAGAAACCGGAGGGAATTCTTGCGAGCCGAACATCACACACCCCCAGCTGATGGTAACTGTTGCTCTCACACACCCCATCTCGAAGAACAGGAGAGAAAGTGAGACAGAGTGACGGAGTGAGAAGGAAAGGGAAGCACGGCAGCGGCACCGCCGCTCACGGCGGCGACAGTGGAGGCGACGGTGGTGGTTTGTGGTGGTTTGAGGCTCCGACGACGAATTTCACCGGTAAAACTCCTCCTCGTCTTCTTTCGTCTCCTCATTTTTCTTGCGATTGATGACGATTTCTGTGTTATCGGTGATGATAAGGATTTGAAGGGTTGTTGTGGGGTGATGTGAGGGATATTGAAGTCTAATGTTCATTCAGTGATGAGTCAGACTTCACACAATGTATGATCCGGTCATAGGGTAATAAGAGGTTGGGTAAGTGTTAAGAGGCATGAAACAAACAATCTGAAATCTGACCCAGTCAGACATGACTTAATAAGAGGCTATTAAGTGCCAAACAAACAGGACCTTAATTGAAAATTATAACCCTAAAGAACATAACGTGCAACATTTTCAAACATTAAATACAAAAGTCATCAATTTTAAAGGTAAATGACAACGCCTGAAATTTGAGACAAACATAAATGACAAAACTTGTAATGCACTCAATTAATAATGACCGTTTAAAACATCAATTTATATAAAGTACTTTGAATTTCTTTAGTTTATTTGTTAAGAAAACTAAATAGTTAAACTAAATAGTTTGCTTTTCAGTTTGAAACGTCTAAAACTACAATGGGCTTATTTTAAGGCCCAGGTGATAAAGAGAAGGCGCATAAAACAAATAAAAAGAGCCCGTGTTCAAATGTATCTTTGTGCATATAAAAAGGGAGCTACATTTAAACTCACCTATCTATACTACTTTAATAAGCATATAGGAAGGGCAGAAATGGTCATTTGCCACTTTACAAGTCTTTAAAGCATATTGTATAACCAACTAAAGCACAAATGTTGAAACTGCTAAAGCAACAAAAGTTTGGGCGGCCAAACAAATTTTGGGCGGCCAAATGTGGATTCAAATTTTGAATCCCTTTACTCATCTCAACACGCTTTAATCGCCAGATCTGTCTGTTCCTATTCTTTCTTAGAGAAACCTAAAACACAAACCCTCCATCTACTCTCACTCTCTCTTGCGATTCTATACCTAGAATAAACTCATCTCTGGATCCACTTTCAAGTCGACCCCAATCACCGATTTCCTCTGGTTATGCTAAAAACGTCTAGGGATTTGCAGATCTTGAAAAGAGAAGAGAAATATAAAGAGAACGTTGCGGGCTATGACCTCCGACGACGATAAAGCAGGTCATCACCTAAGTTCAGCACATAAGCAGGTATTGACGGTCCGATAATGCAGACAACAACAGATGTATGTTCTTCCATGGCTTTTAACATTAAATCAGTTATTTTTGCCCATTTAGGGTTTGCTGTGTTAAGGGATGGCCAAAGAAGGGATTACATCATCATCCCAGCATCAGCAACTTTCTTTCTTTTCAAAACTGCAGCATACCAGGTAAAAGTTTGATTAATTGGGCTGCTTTTGTTAGTATTTTTATTGTAATTTGTTTACGGTCAGAAATTATTTTGATTATTTGTGATTGATGTGAGATTGTTTGGGTAGGGTTGGGGATTTAGGGTTTAGGATGTGAATTAGGGTTTGAACTGGTTTTATTCTGAGTTTAGAGCTAAAGTTGGTTTTTTGATATTGCAGGAGTATAATAAGACTAAACATCCACAACTTTTGTATGAAGCTAGGAGTACAATGTTCACTCTGAATGATATGATTTGTAATGTTTTAGTTTCACTTGTAGGTGGTATACCTTCCATAAGGTCCGGTGTAGATGGAGAGGATAATGTTTTAATTATTGATTTGCTAGGACCGAGTCTTGAGGACCCGTTTGTGTATTGTGGGAGGAACTTTCATTTGAAAACAGTCTTGATGTTGGCTGATTAAATGGTAAGTTGTGTATATACCATATTTGAACATTGTACCTCTTTTATATGGATGTCACCTTCCAGGTGGATTTATGGTTTTTCACAATCAGGTGCTAAAAACGCTCTGCACCAGCCTGAGTGGGCCTGAACCAGCCTTGTGGTTCCTTTGTTTGACTTAAATCCACTCTATAGTCATCTCTCTTGCCAAATTTCATTAAAACCACACTAAAAAATATAGTACACTTAAAAAATATATATGAGATCTATCATCTGTATGATCAGTATTTTACCCAGAGCGATCAGGAGAAGCTGCTTGCTAGGTACTCTTTTATAACTAAACTTGCATGGAATTTGTTTGATTGTCTGATTTTTCTGAATGCTATGGGGCTCTTTTTGTTTCTTTGTAAATATGGAGTATTTTTTAAGAACGGGTATCTGTAAGTTTGGAGCATCTTGTAAGTTTCACAATTCTAGACATACGGGTGGATCTTTGAGTGACGGTTTTAGTTTTTTATTTGAAGTTATTGGTCTAAATGATTACCTGGTAGCTAATGTTGTTATTTTTTACCATGTTGAGGTTAGTCAAAACTGTTTTTTCTATAATTATTTTTAATTTTTGAATTAAGTGATATTAACACTTGTATTGTGGAGGTTAAAATTGATCTAAGTTACAGGGTCTATGATGCTGGTCTTTATGGCGGATTTATGTGTGGCCGAGGGGTAGCCCGGTATACCCCTCAATTTTTTCCGCGAAGTGCAATTTTATGTTAGGTAAAGATAAAAATGAAAGGAAGTTTTGTGGTTGACGGAAACGAAAGTTTCCTATAGACTGCAGCGATGTTTTCCGATGGACTGCAGCAGCACTTGTTATTTATTGGAGAAGATGAAGTTATATGTTTATATTAATATATTTATATGGTCATGGGGAACATGAATGAAAATCAAACTGCAAAATCGAATTAATAAATTGGTCAAACTTGAATTATATTTATCCATGCAATATGGATTTGGGCTGGGTCGAAGTTGGGTATTATTTGAGTTCTTCTTTCAGTGTGAGGTGTGGTGGGTGACTTGGGTTTTGGGTTAGAAGATGACCCGACAGAAGAAGACGCTTGCGGTTGTCAATTTGGATAGTATTTATGTGAATTGCGTGCGTGTTTGATCCAATTGAAGATGACCCCACAGAAGAAGACGCTTGAGGTCGATAGTTTCTTAATTTTCTGTATTTTATTTCAATTAACTTTTTTTCTGGAATATAATTTTGTGAATTCTGTTTTTGAACCTGCAGGCGGGAATCCAGCCAATATAATTCAGTGCTTGAAACATGTGGACTTAAAGGATGTTGCAAGACCCGTTGCGTTTCTAGCCAAAATGACGGGTCATGGGCCACTGGTTGTACAACTCCTTGGCAAGGGTCTGCTGAATCCAAATTCAATGAGACGGTTACTTGATAATTCTTCACCAAGGGAAGTCAAACTGGATGTTCTAATGATAGTTTCAGATGTAGCTCGTATGCATAAGGTCTGTCACTCGGTCTTTATTGACTTGACTAAGTATGTTTTTGATATTGATTATTTATATATTATTAGGAATTTTAATCATACACAGGATTTTTATGAGCACATAAAGGGAGCAGACATCTTGGAACACTTGAAAGGCTTTCTTACACATGAAGATCCTAATATACGTGCTAAGTAGTGCAGTGCTCTAGGAAACATGTGCCGACATAACTCCTACTTCTATAGCTTGTTGTCTTTGACTAATACTCGGGCATTTTTTTCTTGGATTGTTGGTACTATCCTTTTGAATACCACAATTGCGTTTTAGTAGTCTTAACTTTCAATCGCACATGTGGTTAAAGCGTTTTGTGGTGGTGCAGAGCCTTCATTATTAATCTTGGGGATATGATGGAACGATGGACAAATTGTTGTTCAGGTAAGTTACTCTTTTTATGGTTGGAATTTTTCCCATTATAACACAAAATGAGCGTGTTCTGTATCTTTCTGTTGCAGATAACACTACGCCGAGTTATGCCAACTGGGAAAGAGCGATATTCTGTAATTACTTACTTATTAACCAATTACACTTACATCTGTTTTTGTGCTTTATTTAACCATTTTTTTTACATAAAAACCCACCCAATCTAAGGTTTTTCGTTTTGAAGTTATAGCATTTCATTCTATGGCTTGAAATAAACATGAGCTGGGCTATTGTTTTTTTCCAACTGTAAACAACTCACAATATGATATGCAGATGGCGTTGTTTTTGGATCCTAATCCCGATTGTATTGTTGAGTGCTTGAAAAGCTGCTGCAGCAACTCATCTCCTCCAAGGTATGTGTGTGCGCGCGCTACCATGAAAATGTGGCATTACTGAGTTACTGACCGCATTGTCATTTTATCTGTGCTTTAAAGCGGTAAACTTGAGTTCAATTCTTTGGTTAGTATGAAATTGTTGAAACATAAAGATCGGTTTGGTTTGTAGGTTTCCTCCAATACATAGTGGAGACCACCTGAGGGATCGTATCAATGCTGCCTATTCCTCTTCCTCATAGAATGTATTTGCAGTTGCTATCTTAAAAGTCTTGAGTTATTGTATAATCAAAGATATAACTTTATAAAAAATGTTTTATGTAGTATGGATACAAGATTTTTTACTACCCCAATGATTTTAGTTCTAGGTGTAACTAAATGTTCATTTTTATGTTTATTTATATAGTGATATCTATACGACTTTTTATCATCATAAATTACCATCATTTTTAGAGATGGTCTTTACTCTTCCGTAATCAAAACCATATGAACAACAAGATTCCAATTATTCAAACGTAGATGCCAAGAGATCTTAGAGTGCATGGCATACGACTTTTGTTTGTTGATATAATTTTAGTACATTGAAGTGCTATGTTCGTATTCACAATGAAGTCATCTGGGTTTTGTTGAAACCATTGATATCATCTACAAAGAGATTATTAACATCTTTTAAAGATGAATGAAGACTGAAGTTCATATTTGAGGATATGCTGGTACTGCATTACTCGGAGCACTTTATGAATGAAATGCGTTCACAACTTGGTGCACTTGATCTTGGAGTTTGGATTAATCATTACGTAAAAAGTCACAATCTTTCGTTAACTGTTGAGTTTGGATTAATCACTACGTAAAAAGTCACATTCTTTCTACAACTTGGTGCACCAGATATGCGAATTCCATATCTTGTGAATTAGAATCAAACATGGTTAATTAAACTCTCTCAAGCTTGACTTTGTTTTGTTAAACTCTCTCAAGTTTGACTTTGGTTTGTTGGAATTAATCCGAAAATGATTCAGTTGGTATTGCTGCGAGTTTGTCCATGTGTGATTGAACATATGCAAACGGAAAATACAATTCATGTTTAAGATTAATACATTGATTTTTACCTTATTTTTCTAATTTTCTGGGACAAACAAGTAACAAATTCGACTAAACATATTCGGTTGTTTATTAGCGTTTCTCAAAAAAAAAAAAAAAATCAGTTGTTTCTTTTTAGGTGAGCCTTTCAATTCAGTTGTTTAGGTGAGCTTTTAAAACGGGCCTTCAATGTTTTCTAGAAACCACATGACAAAATCAATGCAAAGTTGTTTGTGCTTTTTGGAGTCTAACCCAGTGCGAGTATTATAACATCGTCATTTGTTCTAATTATGTCAATAAAATCTTTTTTTTAATCTTTCTAAAGTCCCTAAAGTTTCGTTATAATACTATGTAATTATCGGGTTATTAGGTCATCAATGAAAGTGTGTCTGGTTTATTAAATTTTTTAATCTTAAGGCATTGTGTAGTCGTCATAAAGCCCTTTGGGGGGCGTTATGCGACAAGTGACGAAACGCGTAAGAGAGGGGCTTTATGAGACTTTGTATTACAAGAGGGTGTAGTGGTAAGGGAGTTATATAACCCCTTCAATTATACATACATATGTTTGTATATATATGTGTGTGAGTGGGGGATAAAGGGCAATGCCGCTATCACTATAACGGGAGATGCAAAAACCCATCCCATAGCGCCCGCCGTAGTGGTGTTGGTGGCACTATCGGGGTGCCATATTCAAATTTGGTGTGATATACTGCCCCATTACACATAGACTAAGAAGAAGCGGGTCGAATGCTTTTTTGCTTAAAAAGAAACAGGTCGAATGCCTTTTCAGTTAAAAATAAGCGGGTCAAATGCTTTTTCGGTTAAAAAGATACGGGTCGAATGCCTTTTCGATTAAAAAGAAATGGGTTGAATGCTTTTTCACTTAAAAAAACGTTCTTTCGCTTAAAAAGAAGCGGGTCAAATGCTTTTTCAAATGTATAAAATATGTAAGTTTTAGATTATTATTGAAATATATAACCTTTACCATACTACCTAACCAAGGATGGACCGATCGGTGATAAGAGCCATGTCTCGACTAGAGTCATGGGGACGTACGGATACACGGCTCCCGAGTATCTAGCCACCGGTATGCACATGGGGTTGTGTCAAAAAATCCAAAATTTATCTCTAATATTTTTTCGTGTTTTTCCCGTTATAGGTCATTTAACGTCTAAGAGTGATGTCTATAGCTTTGGGAAAATGGGCTGGTTGGGTCGATAGGTTTTGTGTGGACTTAAACATGCCTACTTACGTTGATTCAAGACACTTGTTCAACATATTTACCTTTTTAATAAATAATTACTCTTAGATATGATCAACACATATTCCCTAAACTAAATTTCCAAATAAAATAACTAAAAGAGGTTTTAGCATTAAAAGTATAAGTTGGACGGTTGTTGACGTTTTTCATTAAAATCAAGTTGTGAATATCCCATTTGGCATATCTTTTTGGATTGCTATACCGAATGTCGTACCAGTACTCTAAGGAGCCAAAACGACACAGGCGTACAATACAGTAAATTACGAAGTGATTGATAGACTAACTATAAACAACCTCCGTACATAGCCCAAAACTCACCAACCTAAGTGATATATGTCCCGCCGCATCGCGCGGGTAAATGACTAGTTCAATAATAGAAGGTTTTATATATTTCCTCATCTTAAGAGGGCTTATTACATATTTCTTCAAACAAAAAACTCAATTACATATTTCCCCTCCTAACCCACATGATTTACATATTTTCCTTTTTCATTAAAATTACTCTTAGGCTATAGGGTGTGGTTGGAGCCCCATGAGACTTTATCAAGTCCACGTAGGATCCACGTAGATCCACGTCAGCCATGGAGCCCCCCTTTAATTTGTAGGGTGTGGATGGAGCCCCCTATTAAATAAAATAAAAAAAAAATTTATTGGTTTACAAGTTATGGGCCCCACCTGATAAAGGCCTTCGAGCTCGTTACCATGGTGGCGAGACTTCAATGGCGCCCCGCCATAGCGCCTAGGGTGTGGTTCGATAGCACCTTGGGGCGCTATAGGTGCCCAGCTGGCGAGGGTGGCGCCCCCACACCCTCCAGCCTTATCAATTACTATTTTACCCTTAATAAACTTGTTAAGTGACTAATTACATATTTCTCTAATTCTTCTATTTTCTCAAAGGCTTTTCACATATGTCCCCGTTCTAAGACCCTTCCTAGTACGTCTATGTCGGTTTCAAATTACTGAATTAATTAATAGTTAGTCTCTGTAACTTGTTTCATGATATTGATGCATGTTGTGAATCATGCCTATTTAAAAAAAAAAAAAAGTATACACAATTAGAAAATAACCAAGTGCTATCAGCAATCATCCTGTCATCTTAACTTTTTATGTGATAATCATTCAGCGCAATAAATTATAAGTTCTACAATTCGTAGCTCTTGATCCAACAAAATAAAATAACAAAAAATTTAATCACAATGTAGCGTGTGTATTGTAAGAAAATAATATTATTACTTTCTAATACTCTTTTAAGTAGTAAGGTAAATTAGTTAGCATTGTTATTGTTAATCAAACAAAAGCATACTGTTACAAACAGTAATTATAAATTATATTTATATTTAAACGGTAGAAAGGGGAAATATGTAATTAGTCATTTAATAGGTTAATTAAGGGTAAAATAGTAAAAAGGGGAAATATGTAATACATATGGGTTACGAGGGGGAAATATATAAATGATTTTTTTGTTTAGGGAAATATGTAATAAGCCTTCTTAGGAGGGGGGAATATGTAAAAAACCTTTAATAATATTATCGAAACAGGTGGAATGAAATTCCGCACAACCGCTGATACACTACCTCACAGGGAGCCCCAATCAATGCTTGCTGCCATGTTCAGTGATCACCACACTGTTTGCAAGGATGACAAGGTAAGTATGTAATGCAGACACAACATGTTTGTTTGCGAGATCATGTGCGTTTCATATGTCTATTCTTGTTGACCTTGATATTTTCATATCTTGCTTTTGTCTGATGTGAGTAATACTTGCAGTGGCGTAGCTTAGTGGGAACCGGGGGTGCAACCCCCCATCCATCTCAATGTTCTAGTTCTTTTCATGATATTGTGAAATGTTTTCTATAAAAGAATCAGTTGGTGAAACCAAGACCCAAGTAATGATGAGATTGAGTTAGTGTTCGAATAGCTAGAAACTTGTTTGAAAAAAGCTTACTCCAAAATAACTCGAATATAGCTAGCTCGATCTTGACTAGGTTGTAAACAAGCCGAGTTCAAATTGACCCCACCTCGACTTAATTTGACTCGTTAAAGAGTTTATTTCCCCACATATATATCCACGTTATTTAGTTAATTTTCTCAAAATTTAAAATTTTGGAAAATTGTGAATTGACCACCACTTTAACCAACCCACTTTCTTTTTGCCTTTGATTTGTATCAATTGCGCTGAAAGTTTTAACTTTCTTTTATAAAGTTAACTAGGTTTATCATCATCGCCGCGTTGCGGCGAACTTTTTTTATTATTTAGTCTGTGTTTACATGTGTTTTGAAATTATTACGAGCGCGTTGAGTACGGAACCGCTGACAATAATGTAGAAAAAAAACACTAAAATATGACCAAAAGAAAATCAACCAAAAAAATTGTATGGTAATGTTGTTATTCATATTAAACCCGTGGTCAAAGATGAGCAAATGGTACTGGGTATCGATTCTGAATTTTCCAAACCGAAAGATCTTAAGTACCAATTCGGTACCGATTTTTGGCGTTCCTGGTACCGGTTCGCTACCAGTTTTTACCTTCATATACTAGTACCGTAACCGGTATTTTCGGTACCAGTATCGATTCGGTATCAGTTGGTACCGAGCTCATCCCTACCATTGAAACTAAAAAAAACATAAATCATTAAAAGTTGAAGTAAATCAACAAAAAAAAGTTGTACGACATAGTTGTTGTTCGTATGGTAGCCGTGATCAGTGATGAGCAAATGGTACCAGGTAGTAGTACCGAATTTCCCGAACTAAAAGATTTTCAATATCAATTCGATATCGACTTTTGGTGTTTTGTGTACCACGTTGGTGCCGTTTTTTTACTTTCATGTACAAATACCGAAAGGACCGTACCGGTATTTTTGATGTCGGTTGACCCCAAAGTTATCTCAACCCGTAATAAAAAAAATTATTAAAGTTAAGATAAAAATAAAAATGTATTTAACTTAAAAAGTAAAGAAAATAAATGTGTAAAAAACAATAACTTGTGATCAATTTGAAAAAAATAAAAAGCTAACTATTCCTAACCTTGATTTTTTAATAATATAGTAAAGTAATTTTTATAAAGGTTGGATTTAAGTAAACCATATATAATACGTTACGAATTTACATCGAGATAGTTGGTAAACGGGCAACAAGCTGCGCCGCTACCCCTTTTTGAACTCGACTAAGTAGGTCTACGGCCTCTGGCGCCAGAAAACCAAAAGTATAAAAAAATACTAAAAAAATAGTAAAATACAGTAGTATTAACAATTAGTGGTATTAATAAATAATATTTACAGATAAGTTTTCAATGGTTTGAGATTTTTTTTTCATGAAAAGTTCAAAAAAAAAATTAATTGAAATTTTCTAACTTTTCTTTAACCTTCAATAAATTTCCAATCTGTTCACTTTTGTAATTCCAACACCACCTACATGCAGAAAGACTCTTGAGTTTTCAATTTTGCCAACTTTTCACCTTCAATCTCATAGATGCTTTTCATTTCATCTTCAGTGTTCTTCAATTCCCTACTATTAGACCATGTGTAGTGGTGATCAACTATAATGCCCCCACCATGGGGCGTTTTGCGCCATGTGGCATCCTAGTCAGCATGGGGACATTATAGAAAAAGTGGTGTAGTGGTATAACGCCCCATAATGCCCCATTCAATCATTTTACAATCATTTCACAATTATCTTTTTTTTAATTTAAAACATAAAATAACATTCATTAATTTAAAAAAAAATTACATTACTTGAAAAAAAAAATTAAAAAAAAAATTAAAAAAAACCGAAACTGAAAAAAAAAAGCTGAAAATAAAAAAAAAAAACAGAAAAATAACTGAAAAAAATAAAAAAAAAACATTAAAAATTAATATCATCTAGAGTCCATATTTTTCTTTAATTTTTTGGCGACGCATTTGCGCAAGGATCAACGCATCGCCTTGTAGGTGGTAGAAGGTGGGTTTTTTTTTATAAAAGTGGGAAGAAAGTGGGAGAGTTTGTGAAGTTTTGTATAAAAAATGGTGAATGTGAGTTAAATATATATAGTGGGAATTATTTAAAATAAAAAAAAAAAATTAAAGAAAGTTACCGTTGAAGGCAACGGTCGAAAGATGTGGGCCCCCACCATTTTCAGCGTTATTTTTAAAACGCCGGAGTAAATTTTTTTCGAAAATAACGCTCCATAACGCCCCCTGTAATGGGGGGTGGGGCGTTATAGGGCGTTTTCTGGCAAAAAATTTTACAAAAAACGCCCCATTACGCATGGTCTTATATATAGCACAATTATATATCTTCATTGGTTGCACTGCGAATATCTCAGTCAGGAGGAGATGGCAATGTACTCCAACGCCTGTTCTTCCACTGTTTATCTTGATATAGGTCATAATTAATAACTATCATATTTCTTGGGGATGTAGTTGATTTTAATTGTTAATTCAAGAGGGTTGTGCTAAATGTACTTCTTCTTCTGATTTTTTGGCGAACAATCACATCATATTTCTACTTTTACTATAGGGGGTGCGTTTAGGATACAATGGAGGTACGTTTAGACTCACCTATTTAATATTGTTATCGATTCAGGTGGAACGAAATTCCGCACAACCGTTGATACACTAACTCATAGGGAGCCCCAATCAATGCTTGCTGCCATGTTCAGTGGTCACCACACTGTTTGCAAGGATGACAAGGTAAGTATGTAATGTAGACACAACATGTTTGTTTGGGAGATCATGTGCATTTCATATGTCTAATATTCTTGTTGACCTTGTTATTTTCATATCTTGGTTTTGTCTGATGTGAGTAATACTCGGGTCATGCTGGATTTCTTAGAGCATCAAACTATATTGACAATGAGTATTCAGATTTTTTGTGCTCAAAAGGAACATGTATCATTGCAGGGATATGTGTTTATTGACAGGGATGGGAAGCACTTTCGGCATATATTGAATTGGTTGAGAGATGGTGTAGCTCCGGTTTCCAACCTGTCTGATTTAGAGCGTGTAGAGCTTTTGCGGGAAGCGGAATACTATCAGCTTCTTGTAACTCATTCTTTTACCAATCTAAGTATCCTCAAGGATTTATTGTATAGTACTTTGTATATTAGTCACCCTTTTGAATATTTCAGGGACTGGTGGACATGATAAACGAGTTTTTGAATAAGAAGAAGGATGAGCAAACGCATACTGACTTAACGCGCACTGATATTATCAAATGTGTACAATATGCCAATGGCGGATGTGTCAGATTAATGGGAGTAAATCTCTCTGGGCTTGATCTTTCGAAATTGGTATGATCAAACACATCTTGTTTTGGAAGATACTTGATGTATGTTGTATCATTAGTAGAATTTTTGGACATGAAGTTACAAAGGATTGGCATATATTATAGATTTATAATATAGGAATATTGGATTTTAATAATTCAAACTATTCGCCGTTGGCCGCCAATAGTCCCAACTTCAAAAATAACCACCGGCAGTCCCAACTATTGACATATTGGCCACCAATGGACCCTGACTAACAGAACCTTAACGCCGTTAGTCCCCGGTCGCCGGAAAACCGTTTTTGTCCAGAAAAAGGTTTTAAAGGTCCGATCTAAGGTTACAAAGAGGTTTGAGACGAAAATGTTGAGTTTTTCGGCCAAAAAGTTGAGTTTTTTGGCGAAAAAGGAGTTTTCCGACGACTTTAATAATTGGGGCTATTACTAGAAAAAGGTTTCCAAATGTCCATAATAAGGTTACAAAGAGTTTCGGGTCAAAAATGTTGACTTTTCCGGCCAAGAACGTTTTTCCGGCGACCGGAGACTAACGGCGTTAGGGTTCTGTTAGTCAGGGTCTATTGGAGGCCAATATGTTAAAAGTTAGGACTGTCAGTGGTTATTTTTAAAGTTGGGATTGTTGGCGACCAACGGCGAATAGTTGAGATTATTAAAATCCAATATTCCTGTATTATATAAGCTCTAAAGAACAAATGGTTTCGGGCAGGCTTCCATCTAACATTCATATATTTAGAGTTGAAATACTTATTAGCAAGCTAAAACACAATAGCGAAATCCATCAAAAACGATTAGCGTAATTTCTTTTTTAGAAAGTATGCAAGTAAAACACATTTAGCATTTTTTGTTCATTTTTTTGTTTGAATGTTTGACTCTTAGACCACCCGTAGTGGTTGTAAATTTGGGCGTTTTTGGGGCTTAATCACGCCCAATATTGCCCCTTTGCCACTACGCATGGGCGTGATTGGGCTTTTTTTGGTTTGGGCGTTTTCTAAATCACGCTAAGAGGGGAAAGAATTGACCAAATAGATTTGAGCTTGCGTTGTTTTGTCCAATAACATTTTGTGAATTGTTTTTTTTTTATTTATTTTATTTGATTACAAACATAATGCCCAATAATGCCCCATCCCTACTACACTCATTTTAGAAAACGCCCAATAATGCCCCATTGCTGACTGGGCTGCCACATGACGCAAAACGCCCAAGGGTGAATATTGCCCACTACGCATGGTCTTATTGTATAAAAAGTTATTTGGCTATCCTGAACTTGATAGTAATTCTTCGTCGCTAAAGGTTTCAAACTTTGTATTTAGTAGAATTGGTTTTTCTATTCAAAAGGGGGTGGCGGCGCAACTTGTTGCCCGACTACCTGCCATTGCTTTGTAATTGCCCTTTTTCGTGTGGAATGAAAAGAATATCCATTTTTGTAAAAAAAAAAAAAAAAAAAAAAAAAAAAAAAAACTTGACATATATAAAATCAAAACATGCTGATGTTTGTGAGTGTTTAAATAAACCTGTTTTCCCATTATGCAGAAATTGTCCAGTGTGGACTTCAGCTTTGCATGCTTGAAAAATGTTATCTTCTCACGTGCTAATCTTTGTCATTCTAAATTTCAGGTACAATATGTGGCTTGTTTTTTTTTTTAATTAACGTAACTAGTTTTATATATGCCTAACGTTAGCGCCTTTTTATTGATTAATTTGATCCTACAATTATGTTTTCTGTTATTATTCCAGGAGGTAGATGCTGAAAAGACCATTTTTCACGATGCAACAATGAGCGAGTAAGATTTTGCAAACCTATTATCTGTTCTTGTTGTGATGCACAAAGTTTGCGTTTATTTTTGTAAATTTGCAGACCTTTTTAGTATCTTTTGTGAACCCTAGAATCAAACTTTTTTCCATTGTTAGTCAATTCAATTGATTTAATTAGTCTTGCCTATGGAAGTTGTGATTTCACAAGGGCTAATCTTCGTGGAGCTGTGCTGGCAGGAGCTGATCTTCAGAGTGCAAACTTACATTGTAAATATCTCTCAAAACTTGTATAATATCATTATATTATACAACAACTTCACCGCGTGTGTATAGGGGACGGCGGTGAAAGGGTCACTGCGCAGTGTCCGCACAGTGCACCCCATTCACCCTAAGTTTCCACGAGTATATTTGAAATTGCTATTTTGTTAAATGTTTGGTTTGCATATATGCTTGCATGGTAGGTTGTTGTTTATGTGATGCAGACCTGAGATCAGCACATCTCAAGGTATGTTAAATTCAGGATTAAACACACAAATTATTCTTAGTTCTAACATTTGGAGTATTTCTATATGTTCAGTGGGCCAAACTTACAGATGTGAATTTGGAGGGAGCCAATCTTGAAAAACCCAATCTGGAAAGAGCCGATTTAACGGTTTGTTAAAAATTTAAGGTTTAGTGTTTAGTGTTAGAGAAAAATTCTAATTAATTCTTTGTTCACTTTATTCGTTGGTACTTTTTTAGGGCGCTAAAATGAGTAAGGCAAATTTGAAGGGTGCAAATCTTCAAGGTGCTCGCCTTATTGGTGTTGAGCTTGAGGATACAGTAAGTAACTTTGATAGCTTGTAGTCTACCACACACATCTCATAAACGTTGAGATAATCGTTTTCTTTCTTAAACGCGAGACCACTAGTCATATGACTAAAATTCTCTTTAGAATTGTGTATAACTAAAACTTTTTTTTTATTGTAATTTTTTTAATCTTGTAGTGTTTAGAAGGCGCGAATTTACATGAGGTAATTTGGTGGACTGAGTATTAAAGACACAAGAAGGTTGGTGGTGATCTTTTCCTTTGCTCCATCTACTTCGGTCTTTTGTTATTGTATGGTCCTATGCACTATATGATTCAAGTGATTTTTGGTTTAACAGAAGCTTCGGTAGGTAGTTGTATGTAAGTACCAATTATCGGCTTTCTTGACAGAGGAGGAAAATTTATATAAATACATTTTGATTCGATCAACATTTTTATTTTTTAGTGATATGTCTCCATTAACTTTTCTAAACAAGTTAATGAATCATGTTGTATTACATGAAATTTTTGATGCCGCCGCCGCTGCCGCCGCTGCTGCTGCTGCTGCCGCCGCTGCTGCTGCTGCTGCTGTTGCTGCTAAGAAAATTAAATAGTTCGCATTTTAGTTTGAAACTTTTAAAACTACAAATGGGTTTTTCGAAGGTCGGAATGACAAAGAGAAGGTCCATAATATACATTTCTTTGTTCTTCACAATACTTTCTATCCAAAGTTAACCATTCATCTACAAAGGGTAAGGCCGTGGGGTATGGCGGGGCGGGAGTTTGGGTTTGGGTTGGGGCATTGGTTGACATGTGGAACCGGGTGGCAGACATGGGAAACCCACTACAACACACGGTATGGTGGGTGGGGGTTTGGGGGCGTGGGTTTGGTTGGCTTGTGGGCTGACCGGCTGGGCAGACCCAATAACACAAATTTACTATTTTTTTAATAATTTTAAATAAAGAAAATTACAAAAAAAGAAGATTACAAAAAAAAAAAAAAAAATTCCTGACTTTTATATTTGTTTTTTATCTCTTCTCTCAACGCCAAGACTATTTCTAACTCGTCACCCTGTAGGTGATCAATTGGCTGGGATAGAATTTTCAAATCATCCTGTCTTTGTTTCAGGGCATCTCTAGCGGCATCTCTAGCTTCTTTGCTCCTACGTATTTCGGCTCTTTGTTGTTAGAATACGTTGAATGTATCCAACTTGCATGAAATGTCATCCAACTGGTCGCTGTATATTCCCCTACGCGAGCCAGAACTCCCAGCTGAAGGCGACGCCGTTTGTTTTTGAGCACGCCTTCTTGAGGCATTTCTTCCATGCTCAGGCCGGTTTGGGCTTGGCGAATCATCCAAAAGGTCCTCAAATTAACTCTTGATCTCGTGCATCAGATTGGGCTTGGGATGAGGTCCTTGACCTTTTGGAAGACGAGTTAGTTTCGCTACCAATGGGGACAGTCGACCACTTTGGATGGAATTTACATATCTCCCAACAATGCATGAAACGGAAGTCGGCCTTCATATTTGACTTGTATCCGACGAGTGCATTTGTCAAAATGTCGGCTTCGGCTTCACCACTTTTAGGGTTTTGCTTTGCTTTATTTAAACACCCACTAAATTTTGTAAGTTGGGTGCTTATTTCGGTCCACTTTGAGGATAAGCTATCGTTTTCACGATAAGTCTCCCTACCCATTTCTTCATGGAATTTCCTACTAACGCATTTCCACAAGGCGGTTCGATGTTGCGGATTTCCTATTTTAATAAAAAGATATTAATATATTACAAACTCATATAAAAAATAATCATTCCATTAATATAAACTAAGGTTAAGAATACCTAAAGTTGAATGTTGAGATTGTTTACACCAAGCCCTCGCCAATGCAACATCTTCAGCATAGACCCATTTTTGTTGTTTTCGTTTGGCGGTTTCAACTACTTTATCCTCCTCGGTTTTTTTCTTATGACTTCTTTTTTTGATGGGTTTCGATGCGGAAGGACCCTCTTTGGGTGGTTGAGTTTCGGGAACGGACTCGTTTAGTGAAAGGTCGATGAAGGTTGGTGAAAGGTCGATGGGCGATTGTGAAAACGGGGTAGGTATTGAATCTTCGGTTTGTGGGAAGTTAGTATATATACGATTCCCGATATACGATGCATAACCTGCTAAATCGGGCGTAGGAGAGTGTATGAAAAACGGACGAGCTATTGGACGAGTGGGTGGTGGGCTAGGATTATTTTCATGGAATGCATACGGGTTGGTCGGGTCATAACCATGGTTATAAGAATGCATTTTTTCGTATTGTAGAAGGAGAATTTGAAGATGTATAGAAGATGTGGTTGATGAATGTGGTAAAAAATGGAAGAAAAATATGAGTTTTATAGTGAAAAAATGGAAGGTTTTTTTTTTTTTTTTTTTATTATAGCCGTTGGCCAACGGCTAGCCCAACGGCTCTTTTCTTTGGGCCATTCACAAACCGCCATGTCACCTCTTTGCCCCGCCCCACGCCCGGCTTGAAACCCAAGCCCCAAAGGGTCACGCCAAAACTCCCGCCCTCCCGGGGTGGTGACTTGAGCGTTTTGCCCCAACCCTCGCCCAAACTCCCGCCCCATACCCCATATTTTTGTCCCCTTTTGCCATGTAGTTTACAAATGTAGTCCCTTGGATGGGAGTATCGAATTGACATTTTGGACTACCGACTACTATCAAAAGATGAAGCAACACGATGCATGAAAACGGTTGTGTAAACTGTAAAACATATCATAGCATCATACCCAAGTTTTCTTTTTTGTTTCAAGTTTTAACCTATTTCTTGATCCCACCTTTGTCACTTTGTTTGACTTTCAATTTCACAAATCTCCAATAAACACCTATCATTTTTAGCATTGAGATTAAATAGTACAATATAACTTTTTTAATCAGCTTAATTTAAAAATTAACTACTCTTCCTACCATACTTCTTAAGTTAAACTATAATTTTAAGGTTAAAATTTTAAGCTTAAACTATAACAAATCTTTTAGTTTAAAGCAAAATATGAAGTTAATGAATCTTTTAGTATGGATTTGCATGTTAACAAACATAATACTCGAATAAACAAATATGAAACATGGAGTACTAAATGATATTTTGATTAAAAAGAATTTGAAATCCGGTCCCACCACCCGGTTCATATGGACTCAGCTGCAGGGGCGGATGTACCATATGAGAAGGGGTAGCCTCTGCTACCCATTGGCGCTCCGGCGGTAGTGTAAATTTTGGAAAAATTTAAACTTTTTTTAACGTTTTTTCGATTTCGTTACCCATTTCTTTTAAGACGTTACCCCTATGAAGGTTTTCTAGATCCGCCACTGCTCAGCTAGACCATTAGGGATGCATAATGATTATATTATTTATGGATCATGTTGTATTACAAGAATTAAAGATGAGATGAATAAAATTCCTACAGGGGTCGCTTTGAGGAAAAGAAACATCCCGATTGAAGATGTTTCATGTCCCCTCTGTAGCTTCGGAGATGAGACGGTGGAACATCTTTTTACATCGTGTTTGGTGGCTTCTACGGTGTGGCAACATGTGAGCACGTGGTGTAAGTTGCCAAGCATTTCTGCTTTCTCGTTTAGGGACCTCCTAGATCAATATAACATGGCTAGCTTGTTGGATATAAGGAAGGAAGCGGTCCAAGGTATCATCATTATTGGTTATGGAGCATTTGGAAGGCTAGTTACAGAGTTGAAGTTCTCAAATATACCGGTTAAATTGGAGAACATTATCAACGAGATAAAGGCGTTAAGTTTCTTGTGGTTTTCAAATAGGTCAAAACATAAAGAGGTTGATTGGGATAATTGGTGTAAATTTGTTTTGATATAATTATTGTTTGTTTGTGTTGTCCGTTACCGGCCTTGTGTCTGGTCACTTTGTTCCAATGAAGTTAACTTTTCAAAAAAGAAAAAAAAGATGATATTATAGTTTATCGAATTTCTTTTCGAATATTTGTTAAGAAAATTATATAGTTTGTTTTTTAGTTCGAAACGGAAAAAACCACAAATGGGCTTCTTCCAGGGCCATAGGCCCCCCAGAGTGACAAAGAGAAGGTCCATAATGGCATAATATAATTATGCTTCGTGTTTAGCTTGAGGGGCATATTAGAGTGTGTATAAGTATATAACAGTTTAGTAAGTTATGACAGCCGTGCCAGTTCATGCTGGCTGTCAGCCAACTGTTGATGGTTAGTTAGCTATGATTCAGATTAACACAAAAAAATACAGAAATCAATGAATACATATTAGTCTGATTATCTTCAGAAAGTCCTTTGTTGTGGTACTCACATTGATAGATAGTTAACCTATGTTTTTATAGCCAAATCGGACGTCTTACACTCCATAGACAAGACCACATTTAAAGCACGGGACGATCTCATAAATAATTTAAAACAATATATGAAACTAATATATCTTGGATTTGCAATGTTAGCTCAATAAAATACCCGAAAAAACAGAATATGAAACATGGAGTAGTATATGAGATTTTGATTGAATTAAAATGGATACCGTTTCAACCAGTAGGTTTGGTCTGTTGGTTTAACCGATCTGGCTGGCAACCGGGTGGTAAATGGACTTAGCTACTAGCAGGACCGATTATGTAGCCGGTTTCCATCCGGTTCTAAGAACATTGTATTTATACACCCAAGTTTGTCGGTTCAAACAATTTTATCTTATAAGCCATTCTACAATCCTTTCCATTCGTTTCTTCTAATATCGAGCTAAATATATGAACTCAAGTTTGATAATTGGGAATAAGCGATTTAAAAACAAAAAACAATTAGAAGTATACCAATACATAATAGGTTTCGGATGAGTTGAAGTAAGTGATTGTTTTTATAGTTTTCAGTCGACTTAAAATACGTGGTCAAATCCTTTTTAAAGACTTTATTTTTTGGTTTTTCGATTTTAGTTGCTATACTGAGTGTATGGATAATACCGTAATAAACTAAACCCATTATTACCCAATATCCTTCACTAACATATTTAACATTGTGTATAATTAAAGAGTTAAATGCCATTTTAGTCCTTATGGTTTGGGCCATTTTGCCAATTTAGTCCAAATGTTTCATTTTTAACTTGTAGGTCCAAAAAGGTTTCACAGTTGCCATTTTAGTCCACTTGGTTAACTTCATCCATTTTTTCTGTTAACGAGAAGGCCAATTCGGTCATTTCGTATGTAATTCTGTTAACTAAAAGGGCAATTCAGCCATATAAAATGACCGAATTGGCCTTCTCGTTAACAGAATAAATGGATGAAGTTAACCCAGTGGACTAAAATGGCAACTGTGAAACCTTTTTGGACCCACAGGTTAAAAATGAAACCTTTGGACTAAACTGGCAAAATGACTCAAACCACAGGGATTGAAATGACATTTAACTCATAATTAAATTTAGGCGCAATTAACAATTATTCAAAAAAAAAAAAAAAAATTCTTTTACTTTTCCTTATTCCACTTTTGTAGTTCCAAGTTCCCAAGACGTCACCGCCTATAGTCTATAGAACGACTTGTTGAGTTCACAATTTTGCCAACTTGTTTCCATTTTTCTTGTTTGCTAGCATCTGATCAGTAGGCAATGACGACGTCTTACGATGCGTGTTCTTCGAATGTTCGTCTCAATATAGGTCATAATAATAATATGATATATCTTGCTTTTCATTTTACTATTTTACTCATAATTATCTGTCATTTGGCTACGAGTTCATCGATAATTAGCTAGGTTTTCAGTTAAGTTTCTTATTTTTTATCGTTCTTGCTACCTGACCGTAGATTACGTGTGTTTATGTTGGTTGCCATATACGATTATTTGTTTGTCATAAGTTTATAAGTATTTATTAATGCATGATATTTGAAATTTAGGTTTAGCCGCTTAGCTGATTAGATTTTAACTAGGGATGACAATCAAACCCGAATCGGATGGATAAACCCGTAATCCGACACATTTGGGACAGGTAATCGGGTATGGTATTAATTATCATTTTTTACGCGGGTTTGGTATTTGGTGATATACCCATTTACCCGATTGTATATCCGATAGAAACCCAACGGATTTTGCGACGGGTTTAGGACGATCTAATTGAGGTTGGGGTTGGGATTACCTATACCCGTCCCAACTCCCAAACTCGCCCGTTGCCATCCCTAAATTTTTAACTCATGGATAACCCAAGGACATGAGTAATTAGGATTAGGTTAATTTGTCGTTATAAAACAATATTAGTGACATATTTAACGAGGTTTTGCTATACGTGTATACGCACCTCTTTCTTTTTCTTTTTCGAACGGCCAACAAAATATTATATAAAGTTATAAACCACCAAAAGAAGTCCAACAAGAAGCTAGACGCCTAGACTGCAACGAGTCATAAAAAACGGAAAAGGAACAAGCTAGAACAAACAAAAAACTAAGCACCACAGGCATTGAAGCTGCACCATTGTTCCCACATAAGCGCTAACTCCTTATACTAGTGTTTGACCCAAAGGAACGCTGAAGCTTTAGTCTCTTCGACGGCTCTAGCTAAAGACGCCTGCTTGTGATTGAAAAGCAAATCGTTTCTCATATGCAAATACACTCCATTCCGGATAGAATAACGGCATGGAAACCTTTTTTTTTTTATTTTTTCTTTTTCTCAGACCCCTTGAAGAAGACCATACATTTACATACACCCCCCCCCCCCCCCAACCTGTTAGCCCGGCTCATGAGAAACTCACACACGCCCAAAAGGTTCACCTGGCATGTGGCGTTAGCCCATAATGGATGGTGTTATTAAGTCAAACACATTATCTCTCTACTTTGGTAAGTGGTACATTTAGTCTCACCTATTTATAACTTTTGCCGAAACAGGGGGAAAGAAGTTTTGCACAACTGTTGAAACGCTAACTCATAGGGAGCCCCGTTCGATGCTTGCTGCCATGTTCAGTGGTCGCCACACTCTTTGCAAGGACTCTGAGAAGGTAAGTATGTAATGTAGACACAACATGTTGGCGGGCGTGTCAGTTTAATAGGAGTGAATCTCTCTGGGATTGATCTTTCAAAACTGGTATGATCAAATACATCTTGTTTCGGAAGGTACTTGATATATGTACTTGTTACTGATTTAACACGCACTAATAAACTAGTTCTTCGGATTGTAACCAATGCAGTGCTTGAAGGGTGTGGACTTCAGCTTTGCAAGCCTGAGAAAAGTTATCTTCTCAGGTGCTAATCTTCATCATGCTCAATTTCAGGTAAATTATGTGACTTGGTTTTTAACTTTTTCCACCTTAACTAATTATATATTTAATGTTATTGTTGGGTGCGTTGTGTACACGACTTTGTAATATAGTGGTTTATGGTTGTCTTAATAATTTGATCCATGGTTGTAAAAGTCCCGTCTAGGCTCCGATTACTCCCCGAGTACTTGCTACAAGGTCGGTTGCTAAGGCCCGACTATTGTTCGCCTAGGCCAATTACTCCCCGAGTAATCTGCGCCTAGGCCGAGTACTTCCCGAGTCCTCCCGAATCCGACTAGGGAGCGCCTAGCGACTTTTGCAACCATGATTTGATCTACAATTATGTTTTCTGTTTTTATTCCAGGGAGCAGATGCGGAAAATACCAATTTTCAAAATGCAACATTGACCGGGTAAGATTTTCATAACCTATTATATGTTCTTGTTATGAAGTTTTAATTTTCTTCCATTGTCAACTCAATTGATTTGATTTATTGTTGCCAATGGAAGATGTGAGTTCACAAAGGCTAATCTTCGTGGAGCGTTGCTGGCAGGGGCTAATCTTCGGAATGCAAACTTACATTGTAAATATCTCTTTTATATTTTTTTAATTCATTTTATAGCGATAGTTTTATATATTCCTCTTATTTACCCAAGTAAAATAAAATTAAAAATATTCAATATACCCAACTGCTATGCTAAGCCACGTGATCTTGTAAGCAATTGGACAAGTATGTGATGGAGATTTCGTTGTTACATCATTTTTCAAAAAAATTATATATTTGCAAATGCGTGTGTGGTAGGTTCTCAGTTATGTAATGTAGACTTGAGATCTGCACGTCTCGAGGTATGTTTAGCTCTGGCTTAAATACACAAATTATTCTTTGATCATTCTTAGTTCTAATTCTTGGAAAATTTCTATATTTTTAGAATGCTAGACTCACATATGCGAATTTGGAGGGGGCCAATCTCGAAGGAGCCAATTTAACGGTTTGTTAAATATTTAAGGTTTATGGTTTAGTGTTTAGGGAAAATTCTGACTAATTATTGGTTATCTTTATTCGTTGTACTTTTTAGGGCGCGAAAATGAGAAAGGCCAATTTGAAGGGTGCAAATCTTCAACATGCTCGTCTTGTAGGTGTTGATCTTACGGATACAGTAAGTAACTTTGATAGCTAGTAGTCTGTCACACACATCCCATAAAAGTTGAGATTGAGATAATAGGTTTCTTAAATGCGAGACCATTAATCAAATGACTAAAATGCTCTTTAATAGTGACAAATTGGTGGATAACCACTCATAGGTTTTTAATATTATTATCATTAAGAGCATCCACAATAAGGCCCATTAAAAACACCTAAAAATATGTACAGTCAGCTGACACATCAGAAAAACACTCACCCTTCAAAAATATCAAAAACTCACCCAATAAGAAAACACAAAAACACTTAAAAACATTACCACATCATCACCACCTTTTTAATTTTTGACCACACATTTACACCACTTATTCTCTCTCTCTATATTATATATATTAAAAGTACATGGGTCCCACCATTTTGTTGTTTTTAGTCGTTTTTGCAGACAAACATATCTAAAAAATGAGGTACAAAAACAAGGTCCACAATAAGAAAAAATGGATGATGTGGAAAAATGAGTAAAAACAACACCAAAAAATGTATTATTGTGGATGCTCTAAGACTTTTGTTTCAATCTTGTAGTGTTTGGAAGGCGCGAATTTACATGGGGCAAGATATGATTAGATTTAAGACACAAGAAAGTTGGCGGTAATCTTTTCTTTTATTTTCCTCTACCGAATTTCAGTCTTTTGTTACTCTGTGGTTCTGTGCATTGTATGATTTTAGTGGTTTTTGATATAAAACAAGCTTCCTGAACTTCTTGTATGTACACACTGATTACCGATTATCGACTTTTTAAGGATAAATAGATAATAATCCAAGACATCACCGTATATTAAAATTAGGGAAGCTGCAAATTGGGTGCACGATCGTGCTGTGTCGTATGTTTGCTGGCTGCAAATAGTGTACAAGTCATTAATTAATGTATATGATACAAGGAGATGTATATAAAAAAGAACCAACCATGCACCCCACCTTCTGTTTCTTCCCCATCCGAATCTTTAGACGACTTCCAAATTCGCTCTCCTCAAATGTTTCCTTCAACAGTGACGCCCAACCATCCGGCCCAAAAAAAAAAAAAAAAAAAAAAAAAAAAAAAAAAAACAGGTATGACTTAAAAAACAGCTTCGTGTATTTGTTGTTAAGAATTAAGTAGTTTTCTTTTTTAGTTTGAACTTTGAAACAAAGTGAAAGATTTCTACAATTTAACAAAATCGGATTTACTTTCTTTTTATTTCATTTTTCTTCACAACTTAACCCAAAGTTAACCACTTACACAAGCCATTAGTTGTGTGGTTTCCTACTCGGACGAGCCGTACGTTTGACTTTCGAGCCTAATGATCTCCACTGCTGTATGCATTTGACAATTGGGTGGATTGAAGGGCCAGATAATATTGCCCTAAATCGATGTACTCCGGTTTTGAACCCAGGTTTCCTGTTGACAATTGAAGTTTGATACGAAAGTCCAACCAGTTGCTCTACTTGGAGTTTAAAAATGATTTACAAAATGTAAAACAATATATTTTTTTCTTCTTCTTTTGCCATGCAGGAAGCAATAAAGTATTAGAGCTGTAATTTAAAATCTAGAAAATTCATTAAGGAGTAAATGATCATTGATCTACTTTGTAATTTACAAATTTAGTCCCTTGGATGGGAGTATCGAATTCACATTTTGGACTACTATTAAAAGTTGAAACAACACCATGCATAAAGATAGTTGCTTAAAAGATATCATGTTAACCAGTGGCGGACTCAGTAATTTTTTTCTAAGAGTGCGTATGAAGGGTTCAACCATATTTTCAAGGGGTGCGATCGGGATTTTTGTCTAAAAAATACACTATATTTTTTCAAAGGGTGCGACCGCCCACCCACCCGTCAAGGTAGGTCCACCCCTCAAATTGGTAACATAACCAACTAACCAAGTTTTCATCGTTACAAGTTTTAACCTGTTTCTTGACCCACCTTTGTCACTTTGTTTTACTTAGGGTGAGCAAATTAACCATCATAACCGATAACCGAACCATAACCGATATAACCGAACCACTAATAACCGATAACCAATATAACCAATGGTTATGGTTATGAAACTTTGTATAACCGCTCAATCGGTTATGGTTATAGTTAGAAAGCTTTGGTTAACCGGTATAACCGAAACCGAACCGAACTTGTGATGTTAACTTTACATAATGGATTTGTGTTTTACAAAACCATATAGAGGGTTTTTACTAAGATAAAAGTATGTTAGCAAAATGATCTTGATGTAGATGCCATTTATTTTGATAAAAAACTAAAAGTATCTTAGTAACAAAATGATCTTGATGTAGATGCAATTTATTTTGATAAAGAACTAAGGTGTTATGGCCATAATTGTTTTTTGTGAGAATTACTTAGAAAAAGAACCCTAAATCGGTAGTTTAACAAAAAAGTTTAGTCTCCGTTATCTTATAAAATAGGCTCAAGCTAAGTTCAAATCGTGCACAACCCTATTTATTTCAAACCTTGCTTGGTTACTTAACCGAAATTAACCAAAACCGAACCATAATCGACTTCATAACCGATTAACCGTAACCGAAGTTTAGTTATGGTTATGGTTACCAAAACTCCATAACCGAACTAGCGGTTATGGTTATGGTTAATAGTAAAAACCGAACCAAACCGACCCATTCACATTTTACTTTTAGTTTCACAAATCTCTAATAGACACCTATCATTTTTAGCGTAAAGATTAAACAGTACAATAGAACTTTTCTAAAGCAGCTTAATCTATAAATTCAACTACTCTACCTACTAATTTATTGTTGGTAATAAGCTACAGATATGAACTCAACAATCTTAGAGGGCTGGGGGTGGGGCTTGGGTTGGGGGATTGGATTGATATGTGATGGAGATGGGTTCCACCATACCACCCCAAAAGAGTGGGGTGTGATAGTGGCATGGGCTAGCTGGCATGAGGCCATGTGTAGTCATAAAGCCCCCAAAGGGGCGTTATGCGCCATATGGCATGCCACGTCATCCCGGGGCTTTATGGGGCTTGAGGCCGTAGTCATAAAGCCCTACCTCATCATAACCAAAGTGTAAAATGCAGGGACCAAAGTGTAAAATGCAGGGACCAAAGTGTTTTAATGCAGGGACCAAAGTGTAAAATGCAGGGACCAAAATGGAAAATGGAAACCTTCTCGCGCCGCGAATTTTTTCACGCCAGGCTTTTTTTTTTTGATCATCGCGCTGGGGGGGGGGGCGGTGTATGGGGCTCCATACCGGCGCTATGTTGTTGGTCGCGCCCCATTACATGTGGGCTGAGTGGACATGTGGCACTTGCTATTTTTTTTAAACTAATTAAAATTTCATTTAATTAAATTAACAAACTTGCTAAAAAACTACATAACCTTGTGGTTGGCCGTGGGGTATGTTGGTCGGGTTTAGTGGTTGGCGGTTTTGTGGCGGACTAGGGTTCGGGTTCTCTTGGATAGCGAAGGGTTGTTCGGGTCGAGGTTTCGGTTAAATGGATGCATTGTAGAGGATTATGGGTTGAAATTATAAAAAGATATAGAGATTGAAGAAGGTGAAAAGTAGAGAAGTGGTAAAAGTTTAAAAAATTTGGTGAATATCTATAAGTTTGAAAAAGACTTTTTTTTTTTAATCTAGCCGTTACCCAAATATTTATATTAGCGCCTACAAGAATACCCAAATAATAGAAAGGAAACATCCCGCTTTTGCATCCCAAAACCTCCGCTAAATCCTCCACTTCCATACCACTCACCCCAACCCAAACAAGTTGGATTTGTGAATATTTATTTTAAGTCCCGAGCAAAGATAAAACACCTTAAAACCCGAGCCGTACTCTCTAGATTGTTTCTATTCCACTCCCCCATGATCAACGCGTCATTAGCATAGAAAAGATGAGATAAAGCCACATTACCATTCCCAATCTTGATCCCGTGTAACTCATTTTTGCGGGAAGCAGAATACTATCAGCTTCTTGTAACTCATTTTTTACCATTCTAAGTATTCTTCTGGTTCTATTGTATAGTACTTAAAATAGTCTTTCTTTTGACTATGACAGGGATTGGTGAACAACATAAATGAGGTCTTAAATATAAAAGAAGATGAACAAATGGATATTGATTTAACACGCACTGATATTATCAAGATTGTACAATATGCAGTTGGCGGGCGTGTCAGTTTAATAGGAGTGAATCTCTCTGGGCTTGATCTTTCAAAACTGGTATGATCAAATACATCTTGTTTTGGAAGGTACTTGATATATGTTTTATCATGATCGAGTAGATTTTTTGGACATGAAGTTACAAATGATTGGCATATGTTATATAAGCTCTAATGAACAAATGATTTCGGGCAGGCTTCCATGTAACATTGATATACTTATTAGCAAGCTAAAACATGATAGCAAAATCCATCAAAAAGGATAGTAATTTTATCTCTATAGTTACTAGGGCAAAATATAATGTATATATGTGTGGGCGCTCGAGGGGGCAAAAGTGAAATGGTACTAACTTTAACGTTATTTTACTAATTTCGAGAAAATAACGTTAAAAGCGGCGGATGATTAATCATGTGGTGACGTTGATAGCTGAAAGACACGGGGTACATGTACCAATCAATCTCTGTCCCGATTGTTTGAGTGTTATGTGTGTTAGGTCTAAGGTTTGATACAAAACTACAATCGAGCCGGGGGTCTCGCTGTAAGCAGCCTCTCTATTCCTACGGTGTAGAGGTAAGGTTGTCTACATCTACCCTCCTCAGATCCTACTTTAGCTTTGCTATTGGTGGGATTTACTGAGTATGATGATGATGAGTTACAGGGGTAAAACACATGTAACATTTTTTATTCATGTTTTTGTTTCAATGTTTGACTCTTATTGTCCATTACACGTAAAACAATATTTGGCTATTACATGCTGATATTTGTGAGTGTTTAAATAAACCTGTTTTTCCCATTATATCTTATGCAGAAATTGTCCAGTGTGGACTTTAGCTTTGCATGCTTGAAAAATGTTATCTTCTCACGTGCTAATCTTTGTCATTCTAAATTTCAGGTACAATATGTGGCTTGTTTTTTTTTTTTTTTTTTTTTAATTCCAACGTAACTAGTTTTATATATACCTAACGTTAGCGCCTTTTTGTTGATTAATTTGATCCTACAATTATGTTTTATGTTATTATTCCAGGAGGTAGATGCTGAAAATACCATTTTTCACGATGCAACAGTGAGCGAGTAAGATTTTGCAAATCTATTATCTGTTCTTGTTGTTAAGCACAAAGTTTGCGTTTATTTCTGTAAATTTGCAGACTTTTTAGTATCTTTTGTGAATCAAACTTTTTTCCATTGTTAGTCAATTCAATTGATTTAATTAGTCTTGCCTATGGAAGTTGTGATTTCACAAGGGCTAATCTTCGTGGAGCTGTGTAGTGGCGGATCCAGGAACTTCTTTTAGTGGGTTCGTTTTGGGAGATTCTCATTATTTTTTCCAAATCATACGAAGTTCTTACTAATTTTTCCAAACCACGTGGGTTCATGTGAACCCACAAAATAGGGTTGGATCTGCCATTGGCTGTGCTGGCAGGGGCTGATCTTCAGAGTGCAAACTTACATTGTAAATATCTCTCAAAACTTGTATAATATCATTATATTATACAACAACTTCACCGCGTGTGTATAGGGGACGGCGGTGAAAGGGTCACTGCGCAGTGTCCGCAGTGCACCCCATTCACCCTAAGTTTCCACGGGTATATTTGAAATTGCTATTTTGTTAAATGTTTGGTTTGCATATATGCTTGCATGGTAGGTTGTTGTTTATGTGATGCAGACCTGAGATCAGCACATCTCCAGGTATGTTAAATTCAGGATTAAACACACAAATTATTCTTAGTTCTAACATTTGGAGTATTTCTATATGTTCAGTGGGCCGAACTTACAGATGTGAATTTGGAGGGAGCCAATCTTGAAAAAGCCAATCTGGAAAGAGCCAATTTAACGGTTTGTTAAAAATTTAAGGTTTAGTGTTTAGTGTTAGAGAAAAAATCTAATTAATTCTTGGTTCACTTTATTCGTTGGTACTTTTTTAGGGCGCTAAAATGAGTAAGGCAAATTTGAAGGGTGCAAATCTTCAAGGTGCTCGCCTTATTGGTGTTGAGCTTGAGGATACAGTAAGTAACTTTGATAGCTTGTAGTCTACCACACACATCTCATAAACGTTGAGATAATCGTTTTCTTTCTTAAACGCGAGACCACTAGTCAGATGACTAAAATTCTCTTTAGAATTGTGTATAACTAAAACTTTTTTTTTATTGTAATTTTTTTTTAATCTTGTAGTGTTTGGAAGGCGCGAATTTACATGAGGTAATTTGGTGGACTGAGTATTAAAGACACAAGAAGGTTGGTGGTGATCTTTTCCTTTGCTCCATCTACTTCGGTCTTTTGTTATTGTATGGTCCTATGCACTATATGATTCAAGTGATTTTTGGTTTAACAGAAGCTTCGGTAGGTAGTTGTATGTAAGTACCAATTATCGATTATCGGCTTTCTTGACAGAGGAGAAAAATTATATAAATACATTTTGATTCGATCAACATTTTTATTTTTTAGTGATATGTCTCCATTAACTTTTCTAAACAAGTTAATGAATCATGTTGTATTACATGAAATTTTTGATGACGTACGAAATAAACCAAGGCATATTATTATTATTATTATTATTTGTTGATGCATTTTTGTGTCTGTCACTAATCTTGTACTTTACGTTGTATGTTGTATGGTCTTTTATCGTTTATCGAGTTTGTATTCGCAGTCGACCAAGTCGGATATCCTCCTATCCGCTTGTGTCCGACTTGTTTGTCTCCTTTTGGTATGTAAAGATATATGAACGATGCATGTTAACATGCAAGGGTAATTCTGTCCATATGTAAGTGTTTGTTTGTGCCTTTTGTTTGTTGTCTGTTTGCAGCAAACAGATTACATTTTGCAGCCTTCGACGAAACAGGTTTGTTTCGTCGAACACATGTCGACGAAACAGACCTGGTTATGTTTGATTCTGTTTCGTCAAAGTCAACAACGAAACTGATCTATTTCGTCATCTGATGGGCTTATTCTTGGGCCTTGTTCCGTTTCGTCGGCCCAAGATGTGTTTCGTCGAGATCTTTAGCCCAGCTGCTATATAAAGGCACAGATAGTCACAGTTTCAAGGAAGAGATGAGAGAATACCCTTCAAGTCTGTAAATTGTGTTTGTATCAGTTGTGCATTCTCATCCAGTTAATCAAACGATTGTGTTTCTTTGGTTAACCACTGTTCTTGTGTTGTTCTATGTTTTGGTTTGGCTTAGTTAAGTGGATTCCGCACACTTAACTTTGTTGTTATAAACAAGGGTTTGGTAGTGAAAATCGATCCTCCGATTTAGGGATCTACATTATTATTATTATTATTATTATTATTGTTGTTGTTGTTGTTGTTGTTGTTGTTGTTGTTGTGGTTGCTAAGAAAATTAAATAGTTCGCATTTTAGTTTGAAACTTTTAAAACTACAAATGGGCTTTTCGAAGGTCGGAATGACAAAGAGAAGGTCCATAATATACATTTCTTTGTTCTTCACAATACTTTCTATCCAAAGTTAACCATTCATCTACAAAGGGTAAAACAATATTTTTGTCACCTTTTGCCATGTAGTTTACAAATGTAGTCCCTTGGATGGGAGTATCGAATTGACATTTTGGACTACCGACTACTATCAAAAGATGAAGCAACATGATGCATGAAAACGGTTGTGTAAACTGTAAAACATATCATTGCATCATACCCAAGTTTTCTTTTTTGTTTCAAGTTTTAACCTATTTCTTGATCCCACCTTTGTCACTTTGTTTGACTTTCCATTTCACAAATCTCCAATAAACACCTATCATTTTTAGCATTGAGATTAAATAGTACAATATAACTTTTTTAATCAGCTTAATTTAAAAATTAACTACTCTACCTACCATAATTTCTAAAGTTAAACTATAATTTTAAGGTTAAAATTTTAAGCTTAAACTATAACAAAACTTTTAGTTTAAAGCAAAATATGAAGTTAATGCAGCTGCGGATGTACCATATGAGAAGGGTGTAGGTCCCTGTTTCGCGGAGGATTACGAACCTAAACCTTGTTATACAAACCTACTAGCGAGTGCGGAATCCAAGCTAGCAAGCAAACCGAGTTAGTAGCAAGTAGAGAAACAAACACACAAAGATTCACCGATTAACACTAGTCGTATTAATGCAAATGAAGGTTCGGTTACAAGCTCAATGTTTACAGAAGTGTTCTATAAACTCTCTAAGTGTGTGTGTGAGTTCTGGGCAGAATGCTCTCTAAGCTTCTATCTCTTGGTGTGTAAAATGGCAGAACTAACTCTCACACAACACATGCATGGGTATATATACCCAGCTCAGCAGGTCTGCTCGAAGGATCCGAAAGATGGGCCGAAGGATCATCTTTCGGATACAATGCTTTCGAAGGATAAGCAGGGACCTCGAAGGATAGTCTTTCGAGGTCTATCGTTCGAAGCATATCTTTCGATGAGATCGAAGGATCCAAATTATCCTTCGATCTCTACATCATCCTTCGATCAGAACATCTCTCAACATACAATCTGTTGTCCAAGTCAAACCGGAGGATGGTTGACTTGGTCAACTTACAACACAAATCATGTCATCGTTACATAAGACCGAATACAGACAAAGTACAGACACAAGTGCACCAACAAACTCCCCCTTGGCTGTAGCTTTGTCTTTGATCTCTAAGCTTTGTCTTGTTCTTCTAAAAGTGTAGACTCGTCTTGAACTTCGACGGTCTTTGGTCTTCAAGTCTTCAAGACTCTGATGTCCTATCATGTCTTCAATGTCGGAGGATCTTCAAAGTCTTCACGTCTTGAAAGTAGAAAGTGTATCAACAAACTACCCGTATCATGTAGGAAGTGTGTTGACAAACTCCCCCTTAACATAAGCTCCCCCTTGAGTTATGCTCGTGAAATACTTTAACTTTATGAAGTAAGATCCTTGTGGTGTTGATGATGGCCAGCGGCAACTCGATCATCTTCATCTTTTGAGCGCCTTCTCGTCGTGTCTTCATTCCAAGGCTTGTCATCGACCATGTTCTCCTAGCCTTTAGAATCTGCACATGCAAGAAATCTAAACGCGTAATGAGAACAACTGCTTGGAATAGTATAAACAAATGACACACGAGTGACCATGTCAAAATCAAACACCGTCCGACAGTTTGAAAGTTTAATAAATTTATCAATTTTAAATTCTAACTTTCAAAATCTGCAAATTTTGACCGTTTATGAAGATTTAGTCAGTTCGGTTTTCAGTCAGGTTTCAGGTAACGAAGACTTGAGCTCCAACATCGTACGATCGAAAATAAAGCAGAAATAAAATCTTTTTGGCTTTTATAAAGTTTATATTAAAACAAGCCTAAAATCTTTTTGGTATTTTTGAAATTAAAAGACAACAATTTAAAATCCTTTGAGTGTTATCAAACGACATCACCGCTAATGTCGTGCTGATATGCACCAAACGACGAAACTGTTTAAAAGAAATAATAAAAGTTAAGCAGTAAATAAATATAGACAGACATTCTTTTTGTGAGTTTCGAGGGTAAGAGAATCATGTCAGTGTACGGTCATGCCAAAACACTCTTGTTGTTTAGTTAGTTAACATTAAGATAAGCATCCTATAACAATTATCGGTATTGTTGTCCACTTAAGCTCAACTTATCAGATGTAATCATGTTTAGAGGATACGTTAATGTATGATTTATACTTACCGACCGGTGTTCATCCACATCACGACACATTCCCGTATCAAGGTATGCACGAGAGTTCATCTTACCGGTGAGTATACCGATTATCATCTGTTTGACCGTATAAATTGTGAGATACTCACTTATTTTGATTCGAAAACAAGCCCTTTGTGATATAATCACTTATTGATGAGGAACTTGATTTTCGTATGCATGAGGGCACAGGTGCAAGTCCGTGAACAGGTCAGTACTTCCGTACAGCAGAGAGACGAACTTGACACCCGGATAAATGTGATATTTTATCACTTATTTGATATGGACATGTGATTGTTTATCACTTATTGAGGTCGAATGCAGTATGCAATATGTACACGTATGTATAGTATCATGGAAGATCTAGACTTGCGTCCCCGTTATTTTTCGGTAAAAGATACAACCATGATACCCAGATGATAAGCAGCATAAAGACCGAATATCTCAGAACCTCGGCAATCTATCAAACGAAATTTCGGTACTAAGACCATATGCCAATGAATGGTTCCCACCTGATCTTCAGTCGATTAAGATTTATATCACCCTGCACACTTTAAAATGATTGTGAGCCTACCGATACATCTTATATAGAGCTGCTTATCGTTTTGCATTTAAGGTTTAAAGAGGTTTGGATAGACCACTGATGTACTATCATTTTCTTTTTTGCTCGCCAGGAAACTCTTTTTTGTTTTTCTATTGTTTTTGTGTTTTTGAAATTTTTCGATGTTTTTGGATTTTCTGATTTTTGGATTTACTCCCCCTAAAATCAATAAACTAAGACAAATTTAAAAGACACAAAGATATTTTCAAAAATGATTTTCCGATGTTGGTTTACTCTTGTGCTTGACCTTAATGCCGTTTACCAAAATTAAGTTTTATCAGAAAAGATTTAACAAATTTTGGAAAAATGAGTTGGCATGTCGGTAAGCGGTGCGGACCATGACAACATTGATGAGTTTCATATTGAAACAATCACTTGTGAGGTGATATCCGAGATCAACGTGTCAGGTCAAAGAGTGCTGTACGAGACAATAACAATTCAGAAAGCAGTTAAAATATCGACAAGTATAGGAGAGATTAAGAATTTAAAGGCGTATCCTGCAACTGTTCCGTGCATTGCAAGGAATCTAAGCACTCTCCCAACTGGATATCCACCCGGTGTGGACTTCAAGGTCGAATTTGCAACTACTGAAAAATCTCTTGACAGCAACAAGCTCATAAACCTCCGGGTCCGGCTGGTCTTCCACATTTCACCAGCGAAGGTCTTTGACTTTCTCTTTCAGAAATGGTGTGCGGATGTTCAATGCACTCCAAGGCATCGACACACATTTCACTTCATTCGTTCCTGTGGACCCGATCAAAAACCAGAATGACCAAATTTTTGGCACGTTCTTCAGTTGGTCGAATTTTGCAACTTCATTCAAACACATTCTCTTTTTCTTTCCTCTCTCTCCATCAAAGGCAACAATTTCTTCTGTCGCCTATCTTGTGCAAGGACATTCCACTATCAACAATCCTAAGACTATCAATAGTTCCTCCTGGAACTTCCTGCACACTCACTCAGAGATTAGTTGGAGAGGGGGACCCAAGCCATTGTGGTCTTGGGTCTTCCATTTTCATCAATGACAATAACTTCTTGTCTTTGATGGTTTGTAAATTGTGATGGTCCCCCTGATTCAGTAACCGATTTAGGTTTCCATGTCTGTTTTGTTTTATCAGTGTCATTCTTTAAAATTTTAACTTCATTACAGTTTGAAGTTTTTGAATGTGTTGATTTTACAGAAACAGATTGTTTTTGAACCACATCGGTTTTAATTGCTTTTTCAATCCTTTTGACCTGTTGGCGTTTCTGCTTCTTCTCCCTTTCTTTTACAAGTCGGGGATCTTGTTTTGTGGAAGTAGATGGCTTACGGTCAGTCTTGTCACGGGGATCATCAACCTTCCCTTTTTGCTTATGAAGGTAAGGGCAATTTCGAATTATATGCCCAATGGTTCCACACTCAAAACATGATCTTCGTTCAACATACCTCGAAGAATCATGTGTTCTCTTAGCCGATGATGTTGAACCTTGTGAACTCGAGGTACTAGGCTTTGAGCTGTTTTGTTCATTCCTTTTCAAAACAGTAGCTTTCTTGACAAAATCTAAGTTAGATTTATTTTCAAACGTTTCAATTGTGTCCGTTCCCGTCGATTTCACAAAGTTAACATTTTTCTTCTTCTTTTGATTCGGCTTCTTCTGGACTTGAGCCGGTGCCTTTCCTTTGGGCTTGGTGTGATTTTGCTGTTTTGGCATTGCTGGTAATTTCTTGTTGCCAAATTGTTTTCGAACTTCAGCCTTTGGGATTGGAGGACACTGTGTAACTGTAACATGTGGTCCTTTCTTCCCCAAAAACTTACTTGTCGAATTTTCAAAGACTTTATCGATTAGGGATTGATTAACGTTCTTAATAGGAAAATCTTTGTCTGAGTAAATTTTATCATCACCAACCAAAGTGTACAGCAAGGTCACACTCTCCGACTCCTTCTCAGACGAGGACTCAGTTGCAACAGTCTTAGCGGGTGTGACAGGGGGATCACATAGAATGTGATTCTCAAGAGGTATGTCCTCATTTTTGACTACCGCATCAGACTTTGCTGGAGCAGCATCATCAGATTCATCATCTGAAGAATCAGCATCCTCAACCTCAACTGGAGGATCCTGTTTCTGTTCAGCAGTTACAGATGTATCTGCTGACACATCCGAATCTGAGGATACTTCTTTCTGGTATCCGAGTCCTGCTGCAAACTCCTTCACATCAAGAGGAACAGATGGTTCGAAGAACACTCTATCCTCCTCATCAGGCATGGCATCATAATTGTGTCTGACTGGTGGTGGACATTTTTTGTATCCTATGCATGTGACATCCCGTTTTTCTTTCTGAACGTCAATGATGTGATCCAACACGTAGCTAGAGCTCAAATAGCTGTCTAGCTTGAGTTGGATTGCCTCACTTTCCGTTTTTACACAGACCATTTCTTTTTGCATTGCCTCAAGACGTGAGATGTACAAATTAATGTCCGTTTGTTTTCTGGAAACCATTTTAGTCAATTCAGTTTTGTCTTTCTTTAATGTCTCAATCATTGACTTAAATTCCTTTTCATGGTTTTCATAAAACATATTGGCTTCTGTGCATTTTGAAAGATCCACAGTCAACTTCTGATTGTGGATGAATGTCACATCATATTTTTCTTGCAAAGCCTCGTGTTTGCTTTGCAATGCACACCACTCAGCATTCAAGGAATCATGTTTGTCTTGCAAGTCAAACAAACTAGCTTGTAAAGCATCATGTTTGGCTTGCAACTCAGACATGCTTGCCTCAAACTCAGCACATTTAGCCTGTAAGCTATCACAATTATCACAGTTTACAGCAATGGGTTCATCGACACATACCTGACTTGAAGAACTGTCGACATTAGCCATAAAGGCTGAATGGAGAGAAGACGAAGTACAAGCAGCTTGATCCATCAGAACAGATCTTCTTTGAGTTTCTGCTGCAGCTTCCTCCAAAAGTTCATCAATATCAGCATCAACTGAGACACCAGATGTCTCACCCATATTCTCATCGCCTGACCCAGATGAATCTTCATCAACACTTCTGCTGTACCCAGAAGAGTCTTCATCTTCAGACGATTCACCACCACTGGCGGAAGATTCTCCACCACTGGTGTTAACTACATCCTTCACAACTTGAGCAAAGCAAGCTGTACCATTAGGAGCATCACCACCAAACTGGATTGTCCAGTCGCAACCTTCATCCATCTGAACTACAAGTGCCCGGTTGTCTTGATTGTTGACAGGCACTAATGTACGTTCATTATTCCTGTTCTGGTTCTGCTGGTTGCCCTGGTTTCTGAAGGGGTTCTGGTTTCCATGCTGTGCTGGCTTTGCACATTCCCGTTTAAAGTGACCCCGTTCACCACAGTTGAAGCACTTTACAGCTTGCTTATCGAACCCATACTTGGTGTCTCGCTTACTTTCCAAGCTGGTTCTTCCAGTACTTTCCATCCAATCCTTTGCTCTTCTCACAGCACTAGCAAAGGCCCACTTGATATCCATCAAGTCCATCTCTTCTTTATCTATCTGCCGATAGTCTTCCTGTGTCAGATTAATGTTGCCAATCTGACCTTCTATCAATCCACAGTACGCGCTCACTATAGTGTTAAGTAGCTCCATGTGTTCCTTGGCTACTTCTACACTGACTTTTGAGAAGCTTGAAGTGTCGAGCTGTACTGTATTTGGCTTTGATTGTTGACCAGCAGATGATGTTCCTCCATAACATGCACGTTGTTGTTGAGCAGGAGGCGGAGGAGGAGGTGGTTGGATTGGATTTCCAAATATGTCTGTGGTGGGAGGCGGCTTAACAGGAACTTGTATTGGATTGCCAAAACAATCTGTACTTGTGACAAACGCCGTTTGAATTGGAGCATGTGAACCAGTTCTTGCAGACGAAGAGCTGGAAGTTCCATAATACACTTCTGGATTCTGTGGCAATGGAACTCTCTTCGCCTTCAAGGTTTCCTCCTGATCCTTGTTTTCCAAAAGCTGCACGAAGTCGTTAAAAGTTGTAGTTCTCAACGCTCCGTTATACTTAAGAATTTCCAAGAAACTACTCCATTGAGGAGGTAAGGCATCAGCAAACTTCTTCACCACCTCTGCTTGAGTTGTTGTAACTCCAAAATTGTTCAACTCAGTAAGCAGGTGATAGAAACGACTTGTCATGTCTCCCAGAGACTCCTTATCCATGCAAGCGAAGCTGTCAAATTCTTTCTTGAGTAGGTCATGACGCAGCTGACGTGTTGCTTCATTCCCTACTCCTCTTGTTTTCAACCCGTCCCACAACTTCTTAGTTGTCTTGAAGCTGACAAACTGGTGATAAATATCCTTGCTCAAAGCCTGGGTGAGAATGGCGTATGCTTTCTTTTCCAGATCATACGTTTTCTTTTTATCTTCGGGAAGATCAGCAAATGACGCAGTCTCTGAAGCAGCAACCTCTATGGCTTGATCGAAATCTGTGGTGAAACGTATCCACAGTTCCGTATTTTGACCTAAAACATATGTTTTAAACCTCTCAGCCCATCCTGGATATTCATTCAAACTCATCAGTTTTGGGGGTCGATTCAAACTTCCTGTTTCGCTTTCGCTTAATAAGATACTTTGTACACTCGGAGTTTGACCCGTTACTAATGCCCATTGATTTGATGGTAAAGCATTTGCTTGTGAAGATGTAGATACTGGAGATTCGGCCCATGATGGTGATAGACTTGTACACGTGTACTTTCCACTATCAGGAGCCGGTGTACCCCACCATGAAGGAGTAACTCCTGAACTTGTATATTTACCACTGTCTGGGGCAGGATTCCACCAACTCGGATTCATCTTTGACAAGAAAAATAAATTCTAAGTGAATAATCCGAGAGATCACACAGCCGAACGATCCTGTTCGAAAGATCTGAAATCACAGAAACTTGTTAACAATAAACAGACCACAATCGAAAGATCAACTACTGTTCGAAGGATCAACAGTACTCGAAGGATTACTGTTGAGTCTTGAACAATAATTTCGAAAGATTCAAGAACTCGAAGGATTCCCTTTTGAAAGATCCTTATCTTTCGAGTCAATCCCTATCTTTCGGACACTTATCTTTCGAATAGCTAACTTCCGAAGGATCACACTTGTTCGAATGATCAACAGTGTTCGAAGGATCACTGTTGACTTTCGAGCACTGGCTTCGAAAGACTCAAAATCTCGAAAGATTCACACTTGAAAGATCCTTATCTTTCGAGATAAAACAACTATCTTTCGAAAAGATTCCCTGATCGAAAGATATGTTTCGAACTTCGAAGGACTACTCGAAAGATGTTTATCTATCGAGCTGTCACTGATCGAAGGATGGACTTTCGATGTCGAAGGATATCTTTCGATGTCGAAGGATATCTTTCGAATGAGCACTGACACACTGACACAGATGTGACGGGTTGGTGAAAAGGTGATGGGTAGGTAAGTCAACTTTCGGCAGAATGGTATGGGCAGGCTGTCCTATCACCACCAACTTTGAAAGTTTGCCAAAAATGACAACCCTATCTTCAACACCAGTCACCGGAATTTTAAACCGGAATATAGCCGGAAAATTCAAAATCACTTAAAACAATTTTTCAAGTTACCCAACCCCACTTTAAACACTCCCGGTTAGTTTAGACACGTTTTTACTCAAAGAAAAAGCAAGAAAACCAGTAAAAACAGGTGCAAAAACCAAGTGTTTCAACACACCAAAACTTGTAAAAACCCGGTTTTAAACAAGGTTAAGAGCCTTAGCTCTGATACCACTTGTAGGTCCCTGTTTCGCGGAGGATTACGAACCTAAACCTTGTTATACAAACCTACTAGCGAGTGCGGAATCCAAGCTAGCAAGCAAACCGAGTTAGTAGCAAGTAGAGAAACAAACACACAAAGATTCACCGATTAACACTAGTCGTATTAATGCAAATGAAGGTTCGGTTACAAGCTCAATGTTTACAGAAGTGTTCTATAAACTCTCTAAGTGTGTGTGTGAGTTCTGGGCAGAATGCTCTCTAAGCTTCTATCTCTTGGTGTGTAAAATGGCAGAACTAACTCTCACACAACACATGCATGGGTATATATACCCAGCTCAGCAGGTCTGCTCGAAGGATCCGAAAGATGGGCCGAAGGATCATCTTTCGGATACAATGCTTTCGAAGGATAAGCAGGGACCTCGAAGGATAGTCTTTCGAGGTCTATCGTTCGAAGCATATCTTTCGATGAGATCGAAGGATCCAAATTATCCTTCGATCTCTACATCATCCTTCGATCAGAACATCTCTCAACATACAATCTGTTGTCCAAGTCAAACCGGAGGATGGTTGACTTGGTCAACTTACAACACAAATCAGGTCATCGTTACATAAGACCGAATACAGACAAAGTACAGACACAAGTGCACCAACAAAGGGGTAGCCTCTGCTACCCATTGGCGCTTCGGCGGTAGTGTAAATTTTGGAAAAATTTGACCTTTTTTAACGTTTTTTCGATTTCGTTACCCCTTTCTTTTAAGACGTTACCCCTATGAAGGTTTTCTAGATCCGCCACTGCTCAGCTAGACCGTTAGGGATGCATAATGATTATATTATTTATGGATCATGTTGTATTACAAGAATTAAAGATGAGATGAATAAAATTCCTACGAGGGTCGCTTTGAGGAAAAGAAACATCCCGATTGAAGATGTTTCATGTCCCCTCTGTAGCTTCGGAGATGAAACGGTGGAACATCTTTTTACATCGTGTTTGGTGGCTTCTACGGTGTGGCAACATGTGAGCACGTGGTTTAAGTTGCCAAGCATTTCTGCTTTCTCGTTTAGGGACCTCCTAGATCAACATAACATGGCTAGCTTGTCGGATATAAGGAAGGAAGCGGTCCAAGGTATCATCATATTGGTTATGGAGCATTTGGAAGGCTAGGAACAGAGTTGAAGTTCTCAAATATACCGGTTAAATTGGAGAACATTATCAACGAGATAAAGCCGTTAAGTTTCTTGTGGTTTTCAAATAGGTCAAAACATAAAGAGGTTGATTGGGATAGTTGGTGTAAATTTGTTTTGATATAATTATTGTTTGTTTGTGTTGTCCGTTACCGGCCTTGTGTCTGGTCACTTTGTTCCAATGAAGTTAACTTTTCAAAAAAGAAAAAAAAGATGATATTATAGTTTATCGAATTTCTTTTCGAATATTTGTTAAGAAAATTATATAGTTTGTTTTTTAGTTCGAAACGGAAAAAACCACAAATGGGCTTCTTCCAGGGCCATAGGCCCCCCAGAGTGACAAAGAGAAGGTCCATAATGGCATAATATAATTATGCTTCGTGTTTAGCTTGAGGGGCATATTAGAGTGTGTATAAGTATATAACAGTTTAGTAAGTTATGACAGCCGTGCCAGTTCATGCTGGCTGTCAGCCAACTGTTGATGGTTAGTTAGCTATGATTCAGATTAACACAAAAAAATACAGAAATCAATGAATACATATTAGTCTGATTATCTTCAGAAAGTCCTTTGTTGTGGTACTCACATTGATAGATAGTTAACCTATGTTTTTATAGCCAAATCGGACGTCTTACACTCCATAGACAAGACCACATTTAAAGCACGGGACGATCTCATAAATAATTTAAAACAATATATGAAACTAATATATCTTGGATTTGCAATGTTAGCTCAATAAAATACCCGAAAAAACAGAATATGAAACATGGAGTAGTATATGAGATTTTGATTGAATTAAAATGGATACCGTTTCAACCAGTAGGTTTGGTCTGTTGGTTTAACCGATCTGGCTGGCAACCGGGTGGTAAATGGACTTAGCTACTAGCAGGACCGATTATGTAGCCGGTTTCCATCCGGTTCTAAGAACATTGTATTTATACACCCAAGTTTGTCGGTTCAAACAATTTTATCTTATAAGCCATTCTACAATCCTTTCCATTCGTTTCTTCTAATATCGAGCTAAATATATGAACTCAAGTTTGATAATTGGGAATAAGCGATTTAAAAACAAAAAACAATTAGAAGTATACCAATACATAATAGGTTTCGGATGAGTTGAAGTAAGTGATTGTTTTTATAGTTTTCAGTCGACTTAAAATACGTGGTCAAATCCTTTTTAAAGACTTTATTTTTTGGTTTTTCGATTTTAGTTGCTATACTGAGTGTATGGATAATACCGTAATAAACTAAACCCATTATTACCCAATATCCTTCACTAACATATTTAACATTGTGTATAATTAAAGAGTTAAATGCCATTTTAGTCCTTATGGTTTGGGCCATTTTGCCAATTTAGTCCAAATGTTTCATTTTTAACTTGTAGGTCCAAAAAGGTTTCACAGTTGCCATTTTAGTCCACTTGGTTAACTTCATCCATTTTTTCTGTTAACGAGAAGGCCAATTCGGTCATTTCGTATGTAATTCTGTTAACTAAAAGGGCAATTCAGCCATATAAAATGACCGAATTGGCCTTCTCGTTAACAGAATAAATGGATGAAGTTAACCCAGTGGACTAAAATGGCAACTGTGAAACCTTTTTGGACCCACAGGTTAAAAATGAAACCTTTGGACTAAACTGGCAAAATGACTCAAACCACAGGGATTGAAATGACATTTAACTCATAATTAAATTTAGGCGCAATTAACAATTATTCAAAAAAAAAAAAAAAAATTCTTTTACTTTTCCTTATTCCACTTTTGTAGTTCCAAGTTCCCAAGACGTCACCGCCTATAGTCTATAGAACGACTTGTTGAGTTCACAATTTTGCCAACTTGTTTCCATTTTTCTTGTTTGCTAGCATCTGATCAGTAGGCAATGACGACGTCTTACGATGCGTGTTCTTCGAATGTTCGTCTCAATATAGGTCATAATAATAATATGATATATCTTGCTTTTCATTTTACTATTTTACTCATAATTATCTGTCATTTGGCTACGAGTTCATCGATAATTAGCTAGGTTTTCAGTTAAGTTTCTTATTTTTTATCGTTCTTGCTACCTGACCGTAGATTACGTGTGTTTATGTTGGTTGCCATATACGATTATTTGTTTGTCATAAGTTTATAAGTATTTATTAATGCATGATATTTGAAATTTAGGTTTAGCCGCTTAGCTGATTAGATTTTAACTAGGGATGACAATCAAACCCGAATCGGATGGATAAACCCGTAATCCGACACATTTGGGACAGGTAATCGGGTATGGTATTAATTATCATTTTTTACGCGGGTTTGGTATTTGGTGATATACCCATTTACCCGATTGTATATCCGATAGAAACCCAACGGATTTTGCGACGGGTTTAGGACGATCTAATTGAGGTTGGGGTTGGGATTACCTATACCCGTCCCAACTCCCAAACTCGCCCGTTGCCATCCCTAAATTTTTAACTCATGGATAACCCAAGGACATGAGTAATTAGGATTAGGTTAATTTGTCGTTATAAAACAATATTAGTGACATATTTAACGAGGTTTTGCTATACGTGTATACGCACCTCTTTCTTTTTCTTTTTCGAACGGCCAACAAAATATTATATAAAGTTATAAACCACCAAAAGAAGTCCAACAAGAAGCTAGACGCCTAGACTGCAACGAGTCATAAAAAACGGAAAAGGAACAAGCTAGAACAAACAAAAAACTAAGCACCACAGGCATTGAAGCTGCACCATTGTTCCCACATAAGCGCTAACTCCTTATACTAGTGTTTGACCCAAAGGAACGCTGAAGCTTTAGTCTCTTCGACGGCTCTAGCTAAAGACGCCTGCTTGTGATTGAAAAGCAAATCGTTTCTCATATGCAAATACACTCCATTCCGGATAGAATAACGGCATGGAAACCTTTTTTTTTTTATTTTTTCTTTTTCTCAGACCCCTTGAAGAAGACCATACATTTACATACACCCCCCCCCCCCCCAACCTGTTAGCCCGGCTCATGAGAAACTCACACACGCCCAAAAGGTTCACCTGGCATGTGGCGTTAGCCCATAATGGATGGTGTTATTAAGTCAAACACATTATCTCTCTACTTTGGTAAGTGGTACATTTAGTCTCACCTATTTATAACTTTTGCCGAAACAGGGGGAAAGAAGTTTTGCACAACTGTTGAAACGCTAACTCATAGGGAGCCCCGTTCGATGCTTGCTGCCATGTTCAGTGGTCGCCACACTCTTTGCAAGGACTCTGAGAAGGTAAGTATGTAATGTAGACACAACATGTTGGCGGGCGTGTCAGTTTAATAGGAGTGAATCTCTCTGGGATTGATCTTTCAAAACTGGTATGATCAAATACATCTTGTTTCGGAAGGTACTTGATATATGTACTTGTTACTGATTTAACACGCACTAATAAACTAGTTCTTCGGATTGTAACCAATGCAGTGCTTGAAGGGTGTGGACTTCAGCTTTGCAAGCCTGAGAAAAGTTATCTTCTCAGGTGCTAATCTTCATCATGCTCAATTTCAGGTAAATTATGTGACTTGGTTTTTAACTTTTTCCACCTTAACTAATTATATATTTAATGTTATTGTTGGGTGCGTTGTGTACACGACTTTGTAATATAGTGGTTTATGGTTGTCTTAATAATTTGATCCATGGTTGTAAAAGTCCCGTCTAGGCTCCGATTACTCCCCGAGTACTTGCTACAAGGTCGGTTGCTAAGGCCCGACTATTGTTCGCCTAGGCCAATTACTCCCCGAGTAATCTGCGCCTAGGCCGAGTACTTCCCGAGTCCTCCCGAATCCGACTAGGGAGCGCCTAGCGACTTTTGCAACCATGATTTGATCTACAATTATGTTTTCTGTTTTTATTCCAGGGAGCAGATGCGGAAAATACCAATTTTCAAAATGCAACATTGACCGGGTAAGATTTTCATAACCTATTATATGTTCTTGTTATGAAGTTTTAATTTTCTTCCATTGTCAACTCAATTGATTTGATTTATTGTTGCCAATGGAAGATGTGAGTTCACAAAGGCTAATCTTCGTGGAGCGTTGCTGGCAGGGGCTAATCTTCGGAATGCAAACTTACATTGTAAATATCTCTTTTATATTTTTTTAATTCATTTTATAGCGATAGTTTTATATATTCCTCTTATTTACCCAAGTAAAATAAAATTAAAAATATTCAATATACCCAACTGCTATGCTAAGCCACGTGATCTTGTAAGCAATTGGACAAGTATGTGATGGAGATTTCGTTGTTACATCATTTTTCAAAAAAATTATATATTTGCAAATGCGTGTGTGGTAGGTTCTCAGTTATGTAATGTAGACTTGAGATCTGCACGTCTCGAGGTATGTTTAGCTCTGGCTTAAATACACAAATTATTCTTTGATCATTCTTAGTTCTAATTCTTGGAAAATTTCTATAATTTTAGAATGCTAGATTCACATATGCGAATTTGGAGGGGGCCAATCTCGAAGGAGCCAATTTAACGGTTTGTTAAATATTTAAGGTTTATGGTTTAGTGTTTAGGGAAAATTCTGATTAATTATTGGTTCTCTTTATTCGTTGTACTTTTTAGGGCGCTAAAATGAGAAAGGCCAATTTGAAGGGTGCAAATCTTCAACGTGCTTGTCTTGTAGGTGTTGATCTTACGGATACAGTAAGCAACTTTGATAGCTAGTAGTCTGTCACACACATCCCATAAAAGTTGAGATTCAGATAATAGGTTTCTTAAAGACGAGACTGTTAATCAAATGACTAAAATGCTCTTTAATAGTGACAAATTGGTGCATAACCACTCATAGATTTTTAAAATTATTATTATTAAGACTTTTATTTCAATCTTGTAGTGTTTGGAAGGCGCGAATTTACGTGGGGCAAGGAGGTAATCTATATATGATATTTAAGACACAAGAAAGTTGGCGGTAATCTTTTCTTTTATTTTCGTCTACCGAATTTCAATCTTCTGTTACTCTATGGTTCTGTGCATTGTATGATTTTAGTGGTTTTTGATTTAAAACAAGCTTCCTGAACTTCTTGTATGTACATACTGATCATTGGCGAAGCTTGAGATTTCCGACCAGGGGTCGAAAATGTATATACCCAAAATATTCTATAAAACGGGGGGTCGAAAACGTATATACCAAAAAATTTCTATACGAAAACTATACATACTCTTCACTACTGAGCGAAAAGTTCGGGGGGTCGGCCGCCCCCTCCCGTCCCCACAATGCTGCACCACTGATACTGATTACCGATTATCGACTTTTTAGACAGTAGAAAATTCGTACAAAGGATAGATAATAATCCAAGACATCACCGTATATTAAAATTAGGGAAACTACAAATTGGGTGCACGACCGTGCTGTGTCGAATGTTTGCTACTTAGTTTGCTGGCTGCAAATAGTGTACAAGTCATTAATGCATATAATACAAGGAGATGTATATAAAAAAGAACCAACCATGCACCCCACCTTCTGTTTCTTCCCCATCCGAATTTTTAGACGAATTCCAAATTCGCTCTCCTCAAATGTTTCCTTCAACAGCGACGCCCAGCCATCCGGCCGAACGAACAAAGCTCTTGAGATGGTCTCATGTGAGTAAACTGTGAAAGCAAAGTATATTGTACATAGGTTAGGGTGGCTGGACACATATTGGGTGTACGAGTGACAGTTACATCCATTAAGACCACCCGTATATTAAATTTATTTCATACGTTAACTATATATTATCCGGCTTCCATATATATTAATTTTATTTCTTACTAAATTTAGCAAAAAAAAAAAAAAAAAAAAACAGGTATGACTTAAAAAACAGCTTCGTATATTTGTTGTTAAGAATTAAGTAGTTTTCTTTTTTAGTTTGAACTTTGAAACGTATATAATAAAAATGGGCTTCTTCCAAGGCCAGAGACCAGTCACCAGAGTGACAAACAGAAGGCCCACAATATAAATAAGATTTGAGGGTGGAGGAGCTTGGGTTGGGGGCATTGCTCGACACGTGACGAGTGTGGGATCCAAAAGCTTATGGTGAAAAATGAGGGGTGTGGCGTGGCGTGGCCAGCCATGTGATTTTTTAATTAAAGTAGCCAACCAAAGCCAGCCATATTGAACCAGCCAACCAAAGCCAACCAAGTCACCTGTCCCCCGCCCCACGCCAGGCTGAATACCCACGCCAAAGGGGCACCGCCCCAACCAACGCTAGTATATATATTTAACAAAATTAATTTATATATTATTTTTTATGTTTATTTATTTTAGTATTTAGGGTAAAATGACTAAAATACCCTTATGTAGGGTCCAGTTGATCAAATTTAATTATAAAAATTAACTAAGTTAGGGTAAGGGACATAATTTGTGAGTGTTTGAATACATAGAGTACGTTTTTGTAATTTTTGAAGGTAAAGGACATAGTTTGCAATTTGGTGTATAAATAAATGAGTTTTTTTTTTTTTTTAATTTACTCATTTTATAAAGTGTGGGTTTTTATATTTTTGGTGAAACCAAAGGTTAGAGCATTCACATCCAATCCATCAAATTATACATACATTCCACTAAAAAACAACTCCTATATCAATATATTTTCACTAAAAACAAATACTTTTTCTCTCTCCTTTTAAATTAAATAATATTATCATTACATTTTTCTATCTCCTTCACTCACAACCACTTTCAATATATATTAAAAAAATTATACTGGGTGAACAGTGTCCCCTCAAATATACAGATGAACAGTAATATTTTCTCTCCTCCACTCACAACCACTTTTTATACCCTTTATTAACAATTAGCCTTCTACTCATTTTACTGATTTCTTAGAGCATCAAACTTTATTAACAATGAGCATGCAGATTATTTTTGTGCTCAAAAGGAACATGCTTTGAACATGTGTTATTGCAGGGATATGTGTTTATTGACAGGGATGGGAAGCATTTTCGGCATATTTTGAATTGGCTGAGAGATGGTGTAGCTCCCATTCCCAAATTGTCTGATTTGGAGCGTTCAGAGCTTTTGCAGGAAGCAGAGTACTATCGGCTTCTTGTAAGTTTCTTCATGGATCTATTGTATGGTAGCAACTGTGTATACATGTTTAGTAGGCTTGAGCTCGGCTCGTTTAACTTAAAAGTACGAGTGCTCGAGCTCAGCTCATATTGAACTCTATTTCGCTTGAGCTCGACTTGTGAGTAGTTTTCCAAGCTCATATTTTTTTCTATTCCTTTATTGTAATATAAATATATAATAACATATATAATATAGTTATTTTTATCATAATTTTATAGTTAACAATGTATATGCTATATAAATATCATCATCATACTCAGTAAATCCCATGAATAGCAAAACTAAGGTAGGGTCTGAGGAGGGTAAGATGTAGACAACCTTACCTCTACCTCGTAGGAATAGAGAGCCTACTTCCAGTGAGACCTCCCCCCCCCCTCGGGCTCGATAGTAGTTTTGCATCATGCTATGGACATAAGGCACATGCCACTCAACAATTAAAACAAAGCAACAAAGGCCGATTAGTGCATCTATCACCGCGACCACATGATGCATGATTAAACGTTCGCCGCTTTTAATGTATCTTCTCGAAATTAGTAAAATAATGTTAAGATTAGTGCACTTTCACTATTGCCCCCTGAGTGCCCACACACAGTGGCGAAGCTTGAGATTTCCGACCGGGGGGTCGAAAACGTATATACCTAAAAAATTCTATACGAAAACTACATACCGGACACTACTGAGCGAAAAGTTCAGGGGTCGGGCGCCCCCGGCCCCTACAAAGCTGCGCCCCTGCCCACACATATATACATTATATGCGCACACCACAAGCGGGGCCTTATATAAATAAATATCTAATTGTTAAATAAAATATATATAATGATTAAATGTTTAGGCTCGTGAGACAGCTTGGGCCCGACACTTTTAAACAAATTTACTTTTCAGACTCAACTCGTTTAACCTCGGCTTGATTCGAGCTTTGAGTTAAGTGATCTCGAGTTGTTCACGATCGGCTGGGCTGGTTTAGATCATTCCGTATATGGTACTTCGTAATATTTTACTATTTCAGGGATTGGTGGATGAAATAAATGAAGTCTTGAATAGGAAGAAGGATGAAGAAGTGGAAAGTGAATTAACACGCACTGATATTATCAAATGTATACAATCTGAAAAAGTCAGATTAAGAGGAGTGAATCTTTCTGGGCTTGATCTTTCAAAACTGGTATGATCAAATACATCTTGTATTTGAAGATACTTGATGTATGTTGTATCATGCATGAGTAGTATTTTTGGACATTGCAGGAATAAAATATATTCTATATATTATAGGTTTAGAAGCCCTAATAAAATTTGGGCTGGCTTCCATATAGCTTTAATATATTTAGAGCTGAAATACTTCTAACCAAGCTAAAATACAAATCATTTGCATGCTATATATTAAGATAATTTTTTTTTTCTTAACCGTGAGAATCCGTCACTAGAAAACTCACAGCCCGACTATTAAAAAACCCGCTATTTCTAATTAATTCATTATAACTTATGCAGGACTTGTCGGGTGTGGACTTCAGCTTTGCATGCCTGAAAAATGTGAATTTCTCATGTGCTAACCTTTATCGTGCTAAATTTCAGGTAAATTATGCGACTTAATTTTTATTTCATTCACCCTGATTAATTATATATTTAACATAGTGCTTTATTATTGTCTTCTTATTAATTAAGTTGATCCACAGGAGGTAGATGCTGAAAATATCCTTTTTCACAATGCAACATTGAGCTAGTAAGATTCTGCAAACCACCTATTATTTCTTATTGTTATGAAGGCAGTCATAGAATATGAATACGCGTTTCACCTAGCAGTTTTTAGTGATTTTTAGAGCCAACTTTTTTTTTTTTCCATTATTAGTCAACTCACATGATTTGGTCTTGCTTGTGGAAGTTGTGAGTTCACAAGAGCTAAACTTCGTGGAGCTTCTCTGGAGGCGGCTAATCTTTCGTGTGCAAATTTACAGGGCCAGTAGTTTTTCTTTTAACTTTATTAAATTCAGTATTAGGGATATTTTCCTATGTCCTCTCAACACATGGTATAATTTAATATTTACCCAAAAAAAAACTAGATGACTATGTAATGACATTTGTGGCGTTTTCTTTAACGCTTTTTGGTTTTTTAAATATAATGTTATTCAAGTTTCCAGAGGTATTTATGTAATTTTTTCAAATATCTGGTTTGTATCAAAATGTCTCTTGACCAAGTGCATTTTCAAAATTGTCACCTTCTTGCGTCTTTGGAAGGTCCTCCCAGCCTCGGAAGCGTCCGTCTTTCATGTTGAAGCGTCCGTTTCCTTTTAAGCAACACGTGTCCGATGTTGAAGCGTCCGCCTCAGGCGCAATGCGTCCGTGAGCTTCTGAAGCGTCGGTCAACGACGTAGATTCCGTATCTTTGTCCACTTTTTTTTTATAACTTATAAACATTTCTAACATGGGATCATGTGCATGCTCTTTATAAAAACTATATGTATGTTAACAGAGCAAATTTTAAACGATATAAAATATGTTATTTTTTAGTTAAAATTTTTTATATTAAACATCAAAACATAACATAATAAAAAACAAAAAAAAAGAACCAAACAACACATAATATTATATCTAAAACCATATCCTAATAGCCTCCCACTCCGAGACATGTTTGAAGTCATGTCTCTCTTCATGACGGTAGTTGATGAGGGCCACCTCCTTCTGATCGTCCTCACCAAGGTCCGGCATTTCTGTCTCCACTTTCTTGAAATATCGATCAAATCTCTCACATTCCAACCGCAGCACACGGAACCTGGACGATAGTGCGTCAACGGTCCGATTGTGTTCCGGACCACGTAGTTGGGCGAAATTCTGTTGAACACGGACCCAAAGCCCACCATGTCCTCGAGGTGGAGGATCGATCATGGCCTGCTCCCATGCTTCGCATAGAGCAATGTCTTCAACATCAGTCCAGGAGGTGGCCATTTTCGGGTCGTTGACGGCGTCGGATTTTCTAGTGAAATGGCTGATTTTGTTTGAAAACGGCGGGTGTTTTGATTTTGATAAGTGATAAGTGAACGGGTTATATAGTGGGGTAAATGTGTGCAACGGTAAAAGTTAAACGGCTTTTGAGTTTCCAATGTTTTTTTTCGGAAGCGTCGGGAAGCGTCGGTCAAGCATCGGGGGAGCGTCGGGTCAAGCCTCGGAAGCGTCGTCCAGGCCTCGGAAGCGTACACATGGACGCATTAAAAAATTATGGTTATCATGCGTCGGTGACTGACGCAATTTCGTAACGGAACGGACGCTTCAACACGTGTCGCTTGAAAGGGAACGGACGCTTCAACGTGACAGGCGGACGCTTAAACGCGAAAGGCGGACGCTTCCGATGCTTGGAGGACCTTCCAAGGACGCATGAAGGTGACAATTTTACAAATGCACTTGGTCAAGAGACATTTTGATAATTTTCCCTAATAATTAGTTATGAGATGCAATGCTATGTAGTTGTACTTATTAATAAACTAAGCTAAGTGACTGTGCAAGTCTCTAGGTTAAGTATGCAGTTAAGATTATGATTTTTTGTGACCTTTTAAGATGAATTACTATTTATTTATTTATTTTTTTTTGATATTTGCAGATGCTTGCTTGATAGAATGTAGTTTATGTGGCGCAGACTTGCGGTCTGTGCATCTGGAGGTATGTTCAACTTTGGATTAAATACACATTTTATTTAGCAATTCTAGATCTTTAGAGTAATTAATTTATCAGACAGCTGATCTCACATATGCGGATTTGATGGGAGCCAACCTAGAAAAAGCTTTTTTACAGGTTTGTATGATATTTAAGATTTTGGGTTTAGTGTTTTAGAGTAAAATCTAACTAATTTTTGTTTCTCTGTATTTGTTCTACTTTCATAGAGTGCCAAGTTGAATAATGCCAATTTGATGGATGCAAATCTTCAACGTGCTTATCTTTGTAGTGCGGATCTTCAGGATGCAGTAAGTACCGTTGATATATAGTAGTTTGTTACATGCATCACATGAAAACTGAGAATATTGGTTCAGTAAATTAATAACTAAATGGGAGATACATCAATGATTTTGATTATTAGTGATAAATGTCCGACATACCTCGTTGTAGCATTTTGAAGGGGCGATAATGGATGAGGCGAATTTGAAAGGCGCGATTGTAGACCCGTCAAATTTTTTTGGAGCTATTAGGGAGGGCCGGACTTTGGGGGCCCAAAGCGAATAAAAAAAATTGAGGCCCTTTTTAATTTTTTTAGGTTCGTAATTTCGGTTTGTATTTGACATGAAATATATTAGGAAGAAACTTTTAAAGCACTTAGGCCATGTGTAGTCATAAAGCCCTTTTGTGGGCGTTATGCGACACGTGTCGTGCCACGTCACACAGGGGCTTTATGGGGCGTTATGTCACTAGAGCCCGTAGTCATAAAGCCCCTACCTCATCATAACCAAAGTGTAAAATGCAGGGACCAAAGTGTAAAATGCAGGGACCAAAGTGTTTTAATGCAGGGACCAAAGTGTAAAATGCAGGGACCAAAGTGGAAAATGCAGAACAAATCACCACCATCTCGCGCCGCTATAAATATCACGCCATTTGTTTTTTTTGGCATAGCGCCCAGGGGGGTGGTGTGGGCGGCGCTATGTGGGCGCTATAGCCCCACTTCGCGCCCCACTACGTTCAACCTTAACCATTATATAAACTAGATGATTTCCCTAATCAAATAATGTTAGGATCTAATACATAAATCAAATCTAAATTGGTCAAAAGAGTTTAATCTAACAAATAACAACCTACGTTGTGTGAAAGGAATTAAAACATGCTATTTATTTTAAGTATACTATTGTTATTAGTTAGAAACGATTTTTTTGAATAAAATTTTACATGGACGTATCATGTTAAAAATTGTGTGGACAAAATATTTTAAATTATTAATTAAGAGAGGTGATTAGAAAATGGGTAACGGGTGGGATTCGAACCCAACCCTCTACAAAAACCAAATCTTGTTCTTATCACCAGACTACACTTGTATTAACATTAACAAATATCACCGTAAATATAATATTCTCTTTTTATAAATACAGATATATTTCCTTTAATTTTGGAGGCCCTATTTTTTCGGAGGCCCTAAGCCGTCGCCTAGCCCAATTACACTAACAGGCCGGCCCTGATATTTGGTCATTTAGACGCTTAGATGACTAAGAACTCATTTACGTCATTGCAAGATGACTGCTGTTTTTTTTATATATATATTTTTCTTTGTTTTAAGTACATACCTAATTTTGGTCTACCTGAGACTGCTTTTTATGCATCGCTTGATTCAGGTAGTTTGTGGTTCAATATAATTTGCTTAACATTGTGTACGTATATCTGGCAACCAAGAGGGTTTTTTCCCTTTCCACTCACTACAAGAAATACAAGCAATAGAGGCGACCTTTTTGGCGACGACTTCAGAAAAGTCGCCACTAATGGTTAACACCTTTAGCGACGACATCTTTAGCGGCGACAAAGGGCTCTTTAGCTACGGATCTATAGCGGCGACGGATCTAGTGCTTAGTTTTCTTGTAGTGCTGGGGTTAGTTTTTTTCCAATGCTAGGATATCTGTCAACTTAAAGTTCGAACATTCAGGTCGGTGGACATAACTAATGATAGCTTACCTTCGCAACCAATAAAAGACATTTTTATGTTTTTCAGATGCAACATGTATAATTTGATATTTTCCAAGTAAGTTTAAAAATATTGGGCTCAACATCTAAAAATTCGAATGAATAGCTGAAAACCCATGATACACATTCCATATAAAGAATAGTTGCACCCGATATACTATATATGTTGCCCATGTACATACTGATTGTCTTGACGTTTGAAATATGGATTTGAAAAAAATATAAGAGTAATCCAAGAATCAGATTCGGCAAGTTAGAATGGCATATGCGATATTGCGCTTTGCCTTCGGGTGGATGTTGCAGGATGTGTGAGAGGTACAACATTTAAGAATAAATATATAGGATAAGGATCCTAAGAGAACCACATGGAATTTGAAAACCGTAGGAACTAATGTGGGCCACTCATTTTCTCTAAGACTGCCATTAATCATACTTTTTTTTGGAAGATCAACTTCATTAAAAACAACGGATGGGCCACGAAGCGTGGACCACAACCACACCGATTACATCATATACAAAGGGTTTTTGCACCACTCATCCCAAATAAGACTAGTACAACCAAACTGGTGTTTATACCAAAAAAAAAAAGAACCGAGTCCGACCCATCTTCACACATAACATATCCCGCATCATCAACATGAACCCTCCTTTTTCCAACTCATCCTTTGTCGGTAACCTATGCATCTAGAACACCACACATGGATATTGCACTTGAGAGGAACCCACCTCATCCATTTCATTTTAAACCACCCAACATCTCGGCCTTCCTCATAAACATTCCTAATGGATTTCACCGAGAAGCCAGCACCACCCGGGCCCTCCCAAACCCACGTATCTTTCGTACTACTAAATGTGACGCCCGATAGAATTAAGTTGCACTCCTGCAGATCCGATAATTCTTGAGTCAATTCAGAGGGCTTCCTCTAGTTCCACCGAAGATGCAGCCTGCCTTCTATTGTATCCACTTTATCAACAACAGAACTAAACTTATCTTTGTCAAGAATGAAAATACTAGGCCATCTGTATCGGAGTGGAGAGTTACCAAACCAAATATCATACCAAAACCTCACACTTCTACCATTACCCAACTTAGATTTAATAAGATTATTTAAATACCTCCCATCTTCCAGCTTCGAATCACATTGTTTCATAATATTTGCCCAACAACTTGTCAAATATCGATTACAAGGGATAGAAGACCAGCAAGTTCGCGTGTAGTTAATACCATCAATCACTTTCCTCCAGAGGCTCTCTTCTTCATACCTGTATCGCCACACCCACTTAAAAAGAAGGGTGTTATTCATATCGACAAGCCTAGTGATCTCCAAACCACCTAAATGAATAGATAAAGTGACCCGTTCCCAAGCGACCCAATGAATTTTATTTGCCTCACTAGTACCCGACCATAAAAATCTTATCATAATCTTTTCAATCTTGTCTATCACACCTTTAGGAGCTTTATAAATAGAAAAGAAGTATAATGGTAAGCTTGTGACAACTCGAGTTTCCAAGATTTCATTCTTCGCATTTATTACGCGTTCACTGTCTGTTTAGTACTTACCTGCACAATTTGTTTGCATTGTAACTGTATACGTTGTGGCTCGATAAAGTGTATTATGAATATTGCAAGGTTACGTGTTATTTTATGAAAGATTTGACAACTACATGAATTTGGTGGTGAAACTGTAAATTATGTTGTGATGGGTGTGCTTTATGTAAAAGGTGATACTTAGGGGTGTGCAGAGTAGTTAGTGAAATTTTAATCACCCTTAACCCTAACCTCCTCCCTAATCATTCACTAATCATCTCACAAACCATCATACGTATCTTCAAGACTTCTCTACAACCCTCTCTTGCAATCATCTTCTTTCTCATTGGCACAAGTTCTCTTGCATCAATCTTGATCTTTTATTCCATCTAGAATCAATCCAAGGTAATCGTTTTATGACTGTTTGTTGTTAATCGTTGATTGATTGATTCATGCTAAAACCCTAGTTCTTCATATGATAGTTCTGTGCTTATTGATTTATTCTGATTATTGAGAAATGAATATGATTGTTGTGTAATCATTTGCTGAATGTTAAGATGCCTGTTATGATAGAATGGTTGATTGTTGATTTGATTTCTGCACTGTGAAAGTATGAAATTAGGGTTTTCTGGATCGTGAGAACGTAACTGTTATATTGAGCTTGGTTAATACGCATGTTGTTAGTCCGTAGATTATGTGAAGTCACAAAGATCTGAGTTTTGGAAATACTTGTGGTCCGAACTTTATTAATGAAACATGTCTGAGTTTTATAAGCATGATCTGGTCCGACTTTGTAAAGGGTGCAGGAGTCCGAATTTTTAACCAGGGACAAGGAGGCAGACTTTTAAGGGGGATGGGGTCCGACCTTTTTGAAAGGCACAAGGGGTCCGAGTTTTAAAGGGGCAAGCCCCTTGTCCGAATTTGTGAAGGGGAAGCCCCCTTGTCCGAATTTGTGAAGGGGGCCCCCTTGTCCGAGTTTTGTGGGGGGATAACCCCTGTCCGAGTTTTAAAGGGGGGAACCCCCTTGGTCCGAGTTTTCATGTATAGGGGATGTTAGTCCGACTTTTTGATAAGGGATAACATTTGTCCGATTTTGATTACATGTTGGCCCGAGTTTCGTTGTCTGTTAAGTGATTTACCCTGCTAACTGTTAAGTGTTAACTGTGTGTTCTGTTATGTATGTCAGATATGTTAAGTATGTAATTGAGTTATGTTAACCATGTATGTAAGCTCAGTATGTGCGATAACCCTAATAGTTCTGATTTACTCTGTCGTATGATGTATAGTTTGATGAACGTGAAATAACTGTTATGTGCTACATGACAATGATCGCTTAAACACTTCGTGACATATATTGTATGCGAATTCATGCGAGCTTACCTGATTGGGTATACATGCATAACTATAGGACTTGACTGATTTCTTGTGAGCACATAGTATAGCATACCGAGCAAACCAAGGTGAGTTCACACTTTTACTAAGGCATGGGATTCCCAGGGCTTGGGAATGGGATTGAAGGAATGGGATGGAATAGATTTGTACTTACACTGTTACTAGACTACCTACCATCGTCCTTGGTTGTGCAGGACACATAAGTAAAACCTACGTATACTTGTACTCATCACTGTCCTCAGGTTGCGAAGGACACTCACGTAAAACCTACGTGAACTTATACTCACTACTGCCTCGGTTGTGTCAGGAACTTACGTAAAACCTACATAAACCCCCACGTACCCTTGTCCTCGGTTTGTGAAGGACACTTACGTAAATCCTACGTAAACCTTGTACGTACTACTGTTCTCAGGTTAAGAAGAACACTTATGTGTCAAATAGTCTAGTGTATATGCAACATGGGAAGCCCCCACCAATAGAACATACTAGTGGCCCAGTAGAGCCACACGTTACAAACGAACTTACTATTATGCATTTACTTTCTGTGAACTCGCTCAACTAGTTGTTGACTCTCTGTTACATGCCTTGCAGGTCGTTAGGTATGCATGGAGCTTGCATGGGGAGGCGCGGTCGTTGTGGACAAGGATCGTGATGTTTTGATTAAACACTATGACGTTACATACTTTATTTACATTGGGCTTTTACTCAATTGCTTCCGCTAAACTTTGTTATTATACATGTGTTTTGGAACACCTTTCATATGGATTGGTATGGTTTAAATACAATTACTTTTACTTTTTACATTGTTCTATATGATTGGTGGCTTGATCCTGGTCAGTCACGCTCCCAAGCGGTGATACTCCGCGTGTGGATTTTGGGGGTGTGACAGATTGGTATCAGAGCCATTGGTTATAGAGAACTTGGTTTTAATAAGGGAAAAACGTTTTATTAAAACCAGACTATAACTAGTACAGTGCTCAACGATCCACAACGACGCCTCGCTCCACGTGCAAGACTCAACATCTTAGGTAATAAGGTTTATGTTTATTGCCTATATGCTAGAATTACATAGAACTTTGCTCGTGGTATGCTTAGATTACATTGCTCACTATTTGTTATTGCTTGAGAACACTTGTGTGCTTACACTATTCTGTCATCGCACTATTCGCGAACCTTTCTCACTTATGTTTCCTTTGATGTGAAGATCAATGGCCGGACGTATTAACTTGACTCAAGCCCAGTTGACGGCTCTTATCAACGAACAAGTTGCTGCGGCACTTGCAGCTGCAAACGCAAGAGGTATACCCTGCAGTCGTAACTCATACTAGGATCCTTAGATCCTACATTCCTAAATCAACTCTTGTGTTTAACCTTGTCCTATTCTTACACATTAGGTCAACACGCTCCACAACCTGTCTGCACTTTCAAGAATTTCATGGACTGTCGTCCAAGTACGTTCAGTGGCACAGAAGGAGCGGTTGGACTTCTACATTGGTTCGAAAAGCTTGAGTCGGTATTCGAAATGTGTGAATGCCCTGAAGCTCGCAGGTCAAGTACGCCACTGGTACTTTGGAAGGGATCGCGCTGACTTGGTGGAATGCGCAGGTCCAACTCTTGGGATTGGCAGCTGCTAACGCCACTCCCTGGAATGATTTCAAAGAGCTGATTAAGCGAGAGTACTGCTCACGAGACGATATCCACAAGTTAGAGGTGGAGTTCTTCAATATGAAAATGACTGGGTCGGAAATCGAGGCTTATACTAAAAGGTCGAATGAGCTGGCCGTTCTGTGTCCAACTATGGTGGACCCTCCTATCAGACGCATTGAGTTGTATCTCAAGGGGTTGGCACCAGAAATTCAAAGCCACGTGACATCGGCCAACCTTGCTAACATTCAGGATATCCAGCGCCTTGCTCATCTCCTTCCTGAAGGCTCAGAAATGTCTGCGAAAAGGTCACACCGCCATTTTGGCACTTGTTACTGATGCATCAACGAAAGAGAAGAGAATAGAGGATATCCCAGTTGTACGCGATTTTCCTCAAGTGTTTCCTGAAGATTTACCTGGGCTACCGCCTCATCGCCAGGTCGAGTTTCAAGTCGAGCTAGCTCCTGGAGCAGCACCTATAGCTCGTGCACCATATCGTTTAGCTCCAACTGAACTGGAAGAACTGTCAAAACAACTGCAAGAGCTCTTGGATAAGGGTTTTATTCGTCCTAGCTCTTCGCCTTGGGGAGCTCCGGTATTATTTGTGAAAAAGAAGGACGGTACCTTCAGGATGTGCATTGATTACCGCGAACTGAACAAGGTCACAGTGAAGAACCGCTATCCTTTTCCACGTATTGACGACTTATTCGACCAGTTGCAAGGGTCGAGCTACTACTCCAAGATTGATCTGAGGTCAGGGTATCATCAGCTGAGAGTCCGCGATGAGGACGTCTCTAAGACAGCATTCAGAACTCGCTACGGTCACTACGAGTTTCTAGTCATGCCATTCGGGTTAACAAACGCGCCTGCAGTATTCATGGATCTTATGAACAGGGTGTGCAAGCCTTATTTAGACAAGTTTGTGATTGTTTTTATCGACGACATCTTGATCTACTCCAAGAGTCAGGAGGAACACGAGCAGCACCTGCGTCTTATCTTGGAGCTTCTTCGAAAGGAACAACTGTACGCCAAGTTTTCAAAATGCGACTTTTGGCTTCGTGAAGTCCACTTTCTAGGCCATGTGGTAAACAAGGATGGGATTCATGTAGATCCATCCAAGGTAGATTCTATCAGAAACTGGCCTGCGCCTCGCACTCCAACGGAAATACGCCAATTTTTTGGTTTGGCGGGTTATTACAGGCGGTTCATCAAAGACTTCTCCAAGATCGCACAGCCGCTTACATTACTAACGCAGAAAGGTGTTACCTATCGTTGGGGTAATACACAAGAAACGACTTTTCAGTACCTGAAGTGTCACACCCCAACCGATGGCGGAATCATCGGGGCGCGGCACTGAGCGAAACAGATTGTCCAGAAGTTTCCACAACAACTATCATACAAATTCAGTTTAAATGATACGTCCCATACCGTATCCCAAATAAATAACAAGTTATTACAGAAAGCATCTAGGCAATAAATCCTGTTCCGACAACTCAGATTTAATTATTACAAACCAAATAAAATATTGTTCGATGTTTCTAAGACCCCTATTCTGTTGACTCCCCTGGCTATAGTGCCTGTGGACAAGAACTACAGATAACCATGACCCAGGAGCTTGTTCAGGGCCAACAACTATCTGTTGAGGATTCCTAGAAACTTATTTATGCCTCGCTTCCCTAGCAAGCTAACACCTTAAACACCTGTCACATGCGTTAAAATAAAGTCAATACATATAATGTAAAGGTGAGTACACAAGTTTGATACTAGCATATAGAGTTCAAATAGTTTACGCATAACCAGGCACGTACACAGAGGAAAACGATGCATGTAAATTATCAACATGGGACCACCGGTACCAACGACTGCGGGTTGACTGTCCGAGACAGTTCGCAATACATGATTACCACCGTAATCCATGCAAGTAATTGTCCTTAGCAACCCCCGTGTGAACGGGTGCTGAGTCCAAACTATAGTACTATGTTGCTAAAGCAGGTAGATAGCACTCCACGTGTAAACATAATAAACAGCAATCATTTAGTCAAGTAGCACATGCGATTAGGTTAGCGTTCAAATAGTTTGTGTTTGATTGTGATTTGATAGATAACGTATGTAACACCCAAAAGTGCTAAAAGCAAAAAGGGATCGAGTATACTCACTATGATTTGGTATGGATTGAAGGGAGCGCTGAGAGTAAGTTAGCCTGAATAGTTCGATAGTATAACGATGAGTAACGCGGAAATGCAAACAAGTGATAATTGATCGATTGGGCCGTTCAATCGGACAACTGGCTCGATCGGACGGGCTGTTCGTTCGGCTTGAAAGTCCGTTTGAACATTCCCATTCGATCGGCCGGTAGGCTCGATCGGCTGGTCCTTTCGAGTGGATTGTTTCTTCCTTTAGGAAAGGATGTGTTTGTGTATGATGGTTTGAACTTTTGAAGTTTTTGCAGCATTACCTTTCAAGTTGGCCGATCGAACGGACTGTTCGATCGGTTAGCCCAACCGATCGGTTAGCATCTTCAGTGTTATCAAATTGGCAATGTGCCACTCGATCGGGTGACATTCCAATGTTTCGAAAAGGCTAAGTGTTGAAGTGTAATATCTCATGATTCGATGAGTAATGTTACAATCGAGTGGCGTAATCGATCGAACATCACTTCGTCAATACTACACTTTGTGAAATTGTGGGTCCATGTGTTAGCCGATCGGCTGGCCCGGTCGATCGGCTGGGTAGTCCGTTCGGTTGGGCTGTTCGGTCGAACAACCTAACCGTTCGGCCAGCATTTCTAACCTGGTTAGCCTATCTTCTAACACTTGGTTGTTCTGGTTAACTTGATGTGATTTTGAGGTAGTTTGATAACGAGTTGCACCACAAAAGCCTAAGTCCTTACTTGGTTCACTGGTTCGGGCAGGAATCACCCAAGTCCGGTCAGTGAACGGTTTGGGACCTTAGCTTAACGTTTAACCCGGAACCGGTGAACCTCGTAGGTAGAATCCGAATCTTGAACCATGTGTTTGTTTAGGATGATTTGTAAGTTGGTTCAAGCTCCGTTTTCACCGGTTGAGTGTAAAAGAGTTGAAAGATAGTTGAAATTCGTCTTTCAATTCTTTTCCACCGTGAAATGTTAAGATCTTTGGTAGATTTTAGGTTGTTTATGTGGAAATCGGTTAGATCTAAGCTAATCGTGATGGAATGATGCCAAGACTTGATGTTCTTGAAGAACACCATGATGACATCACCCAAGAACACCTAGATCTTGGTGATTTCACGGTTGGAATCCAAGTTTTGAAAGATAGAAAGGTGTAGAATCGTCAAATGAACAAGAACGTACAAGATTTAGAGTGAAAACTTTCCGGATCGGAGAGAAATCTGAGAATAGTGAAGAACAAGGGGCTGGTCGGTCAGAGCTTTCCAAAAGTGGTAAAGATGACAATGACAACCCTATTTACAGGCTTCCAAAATAGGAAAGGCCCAACCGTTCGAACAGGATTCTTGGTCGAATGGGCTGCTCGATCGAACAGCCTGTTCGATCGGCTAGCCTGTTCGATCGGAGGTCCTGTTCGATCAGGATGTTCCTTTTTGAGAATTTCGTGACGATTTTTGATATTTCGATTCCGATGAACGATGATTTGAGTATGATAGAGTTCTAAGCCAAATTACTTTTAATCCTAACCACTATATCTAACATATAAGCATCCTTACTTCACAATTCGGGTTCGATTTCGATTGAGTTCGATTGTCCTTCGAGTTTCGATTTGATTTGATTGATTCACCACACATAACGACGTAAAATAAACATGCACAAGTAACACGTAAGGCACACACACACGTATAAAAGTACCAAAATTTCCGTATTCGAGCTCGATGATTGATTCAATTAGCTTGATTATTGATTGATTAACTTTATCGTATTGTTACTTCCTATTATTCACAGTCGATCGTTGGTTCGCAGTTAGGTTATCGATCGATTAATTTGGTTATACAACACTTACTCAACATAATACAAAAATAAAAATTAAATTAACTTTAATTCCAATAACAGTCAACATTTGACTTTGACTTTGACATTTGGAAAATACGGGGTGTTACAGCCTCCCCTTGTTTAGGGAATTTCGTCCCGAAATTAGGCTGAGAGCCGTACATCGCCGTGATTTTACCAATTTGATGCTTCAGATCTATCTGAACAACTGCGGGTACTTGGCCTTCATGTCGCTTTCGAGTTCCCAAGTGAACTCCGCGCCTCGTTTGCCTTCCCATCGGACCTTCACGATTGGAATGCGAGAGCGTCTGAGTTGCTTGGTCTGGCGATCCATGATCTCGACAGGCTTTTCCACGAAGTGTAACGTTTCGTTGACCTGAAGATCGTCAAGTGGTATGACTGTATCGGGATCAGCTATGCACTTTCGAAGGTTTGACACATGGAAAGTCGGGTGGACGTTATTGAGTTCCTCCGGTAACTCGAGTCTGTAGGCGACTTTTCCGATCCTTTCCAGAATCCTAAAAGGTCCAACATATCGAGGCGCAAGTTTCCCTCTCTTGCCGTGTCACACCCCAACCGATGGCGGAATCATCGGGGCATGGCACTGAGCGAAACATATTGTTCAGAAGTTTCCATAACAACTATTAATACCATTCAATTTAATTAGTACGTCCCATACCGTACCTCAAACGATAAACAAGTTATTACAGATCAACATCTAAACAAATACTCTGTCCCGACGACTCAGATTTCAAATAAACATAACATAAATTGTCTTTTTGGTTTCTAGACATCCCCCTATGTCTTGACTTCCAATTAGCTAGCAATCAGACATCCTAAGCACCTGTCACATACGTTAAAGTAAAGTCAATACATATAATGTAAAGGTGAGTACACAAGTTTGATATAGCATATAGAGTTTAGAATTGTTTGCGAATAACTAGCATGTTCACGTAATATAATGCAGCATGTTCGCTAATCGACATGAATTCTATCAATACCAGTGACTTCGAGTTGACTGCTACTGCAGTTCGAGTGCATGGTCGCCACTGCGCACACGCAAATTGAATTGTCCCTAACAACCCCCGAATGAACGGGCGCCGAGTCCAGACTATAGTACTATCATTGTTAAGGCAGGTAGACAGCATTCATGGTACACACATAACAAACAGGCGTCATATTAGATCACGTATAGCATGCGTAGATTGGTTATCGATAAGATAGTATTGAGTTGTGTGATTGATGTGTTTGAATAGTTGAACGTATGTAACACCCAAAAGTGCTAAAAGCAAAAAGGGATCGAGTATACTCACAGTGATTTGGTATGGATTGAAGGGAGCGCTGAGAGTAAGTTAGCCTGAATAGTTCGATAGCATAACGATGAGTAACGCGGAAATGTAAACAAGTGTTAATGGATCGAGTGGGCCGTTCGATCGGACAGCTGGTTCGATCGGATGGGTTGTTCGGTTGGTTTGAAAGTCCGTTTGAACATTTCCCATTCGATCGGCCGGCAGGCTCGATCGGCTGGTCCTTTCAAGTGGATTGTTTCTTCCTTTAAGGAAAGGATGTGTTTGTGTATGATGGTTTGAACTTTTGAAGTTTTAGTTGCAGCATTTGAAAACACCAAAGTGTTCTTACCTTTCTAGTCGGTCGATCGAACGGGCCGTTCGATCGGTTAGCCCAACCGATCGGTTAGTCACTTCATTTGTTTATCAAAATGGCAATGTGTCACTCGATCGGGTAGCATGCTCGATCGGGTGACATTCCAATGTTTCGAAAAGGCTAAGTGTTGAAGTGTAATATCTCATGATTCGATGAGTAATGTTTACAATCGAATGGCGTGATCGATCGAACATCACTTCGTCAATACCACATTTTGTGAATTTGTGGGTCCATGTGTTAGCCGATCGGCTAGCCCGATCGATCGGCTGGGCTGTCCGTTCGGTTGGGCTGTTCGATCGAACAGCCTAACCGTTCGGCCAGCCTTTCTGACCTGGTTAGCCTATCTTCTAACACTTGGTTATTCCCGTTAACTTAATGTGATCTCGAGGTAGTTTGACTACGAGTTGAACCACAAAGCTGAAATCCTTACTTAGTTCACTGGCTCGGGCAGGAATCACCCAAGTCCGGCCAGAGAACGGTTTGGGACCTTAGCTTAACGTTTAACCCAAAATCGGTGAACCTCGTAGGTAGAATCCGAACCTTGAAGCATGTGTTTGTTTTAGAATAATTTGTAAGTCGGTTCAAGCTCCGTTTCCACTGGTTGAGTGTAAAAGAGTTGAAAGATTGATGAAAATCCATCTTTCAATCCTTTTCCACCGTGAAATGTTAAGATCTTTGGTAGATTTTAGGTTATTTATGTGGAAATCGGTTAGATCTAAGCCAATCATGGTGGATTGATGCCAAAACTTGATGTTCTTGAAGAACACCATGATGACATCACCCAAGAACACTTAGATCTTGGTGATTTCACGGTTGAAATCCAAGTTTTGAAAGATAGAAAGGTGTAGAATCATTAGATGAACAAAATCGTACAAGAATTAGAGTGAAAACTTACCGGATCGGAGAGAAATCTGAGAAATAGTGAAGAACAAAGGCTGGTCGGTCAGAGCTTTTCCAAAAGTGGAAAGAATGACAATGACAGCCCTATTTATAGGCTTCCAAAAGAGGAAAGGCCCAACCGATCGGCCAGGATTCCTGACCGAATGGGCTGCTCGATCGAACAGCGTGTTCGATCGGCTAGCCTGTTCGATCGGAAGTGCTGTTCGATCAGGTTTGTTCCTTTTTGAGATTTTCGCGACGATTTTTGGTATTTCGATTTCGATGAATGATGAATTGAGTATGATGGAATTCTAATTCAAATTACTTTTAGTCCCAACCACTATATCTAATATCTAAGCATCCTTATACTACAATTCGGGTTTGATTTCGATTGAGTTTGATTATCCTTCGAGTTTCGATTTGAGTTGATTGATTCACCACTCATAACAACGTAAAATAAACATGCACAAGTAACACGTAAGGCACACACACACGTATAAAAGTACCAAACTTCCCACACTTGAGTTCGATGATCGATTCGATTTGCTTGATTATTGATTGATTAACTTTATCGCATTCTTACTTCCTATTATTCAAGGTCGATCGTTGATTTGCGGTTAGATTATCGGTCGATTAATTTGCTTATACAACACTTACTCAACATAATACGAAAATATAAATAAAACTAAATAAAATAAAATTTAAATTAACTTTAATTCCAATAAAAGTCAACATTTGACTTTGACTTTGACTTTTGGAAAACACGGGGTGTTACAGCCACCCCTCCTTTAGGGAATTTCGTCCCGAAATTAGGCTGTGAGCCGTACATCGCCGTGATTTTACCAATTTGATGCTTCAGATCTATCTGAACAACTGCGGGTACTTGGCCTTCATGTCGCTTTCGAGTTCCCAAGTGAACTCCGCGCCTCGTTTGCCTTCCCATCGGACCTTCACGATTGGAATGCGAGAGCGTCTGAGTTGCTTGGTCTGGCGATCCATGATATCGACTGGCTTTTCAACGAAGTGCAACGTTTCGTTGACCTGAAGATCGTCAAGTGGTATGACTGTATCGGGATCGGCTATACACTTTCAAAGGTTTGACACATGGAAAGTCGGGTGGAAGTTACTGAGTTCCTCCGGTAATTCGAGTCTGTAGGCCACTCTTCCGATCCTTTCCAGGATTCTGAATGGTCCAACAAATCGAGGCGCAAGTTTCCCTCGTTTGCCGAATCGGACTACACCCTTCCAAGGGGATACCTTTAGAAGTACGTAGTCACCAACTTCAAATTCGAGAGGTTTGCGTCGGTTATCGGCGTAACTTTTCTGTCTTTCCCGGGCCTTTACCAAGTTTTCTCTTATTTGGTGGATTTTGTCAGTCGTTTCTTGTAGTATCTCGGGACCGGTTAATTGCGAATGACCGATCTCGTGCCACACAATAGGCGAACGACATCTCCTACATACAAGGCTTCGAAAGGTGCCATCTGAATGCTGGAATGGTAGCTATTATTGTACGAGAATTCGACCAATGGCAGGTGTTTGCTCCAACTACCACCAAAATCAATAACACACGCACGGAGCATGTCTTCCAGAGTACGGATCGTTCTTTCAGTCTGTCCGTCGGTTTGTGGATGGAATGCGGTACTCAAGTTCAGCGTCGTACCAAGAGCCGCTTGAAATGTTTCCCACAATCTCGAAGTAAACCGAGCGTCACGGTCAGAGATGATGTCTCGAGGCGTACCATGGTTTTTAATGATCTCGTCGGTGTAGATTTGGGCTAGTTTGGCCACCTTATAGTCTTCTCATATTGGCAGAAAGTGAGCTGATTTGGTTAGACGGTCGACTATAACCCAAATACTGTCGTGACCTGATGGCGTGGTCGGAAGCTTAGTTATGAAGTCCATAGCTATGCTCTCCCACTTCCATACGGGTATCGGCGGTTGTTCGAGTAAGCCGGAAGGTCTTTGATGTTCAGCCTTAACTCTTGCACAGGTTAAGCAGCTACCAACATAGAGAGCGATATCTCGTTTCATCCCAGGCCACCAGTACTTGTAGCGAAGATCTTGGTACATCTTGTCTGCACCGGGATGAATGGAGTATCGGGATTTGTGGGCTTCATTCATGATAATCTTTTGCAAATCTGTTCTCCTCGGAACCCAGATTCGGTCTAGATAGTAGAATATCCCATTAGCTTTGCTCACAAGATGAGCTCCATCGTGACAGATTCTCTCTCTCTTCAATGTACGCTCATTAAAGCAAGCATGCTGAGCTTCACGGATGAGAGCTTCGAGATTATACTGCGCTTGGATGTTTCGGACACCTAACACATAATTTTTCTTGCTGAGCGCGTCAGCAACTACATTCGCCTTGCCTGGGTGATAACGGATCTCACAGTCGTAATCGTTGAGGAGTTCTACCCATCGGCGTTGACGCATGTTGAGTTCTCTCTGATTAAAGATATGTTGTAAGCTCTTGTGATCGGTGAAGATCGTACACTTTGTACCGTATAGGTAGTGTCGCCAAATCTTTAATGCAAAGACAACTGCGCCTAGCTCGAGGTCATGGGTTGTATAGTTCTTCTCGTGGATTTTGAGCTGTCGAGATGCGTAGGCTATAACCTTGTCTCGTTGCATAAGAACACAGCCAAGACCAAGGTTTGAAGCATCACAGTAGACAACGAAGTCATTGATTCCGTCGGGCAGTGTAAGAATCGGTGCATTGCACAGCATATGTTTGAGGGTTTGAAAGGCAGTCTGTTGCGCAGTTCCCCACACAAAAGGCTTGTCTTTATGAGTAAGGGTGGTAAGCGGCACAACGATTTTAGAGAATCCTTCGATGAATCGTCGGTAATAACCTGCTAATCCGAGAAAAGAGCGAACTTCTGACGGATTCTTAGGCGTGATCCAACCTTTAACTGCTTCTATCTTCGCGGGATCAACGTGTATACCTTGACTATTCACAATGTGACCCAGAAATTGAACCTCCTCCAACCAGAATTCACACTTGGAGAACTTGGCGTAGAGTTGATTCCCCTGAAGTAACTCGAGAACCAAACGCAGATGCTGCGCATGTTCGGTCCTCGACTTGGAATAGATCAAGACATCGTCGATAAACACGATGACAAAACGGTCTAGGAAGGGCTTACACACGCGATTCATTAGATCCATGAAAACCGCGGGTGCGTTCGTCAAACCAAAAGGCATGACAACGAATTCGTAATGGCCATAACGGGTACGAAAAGCGGTTTTTGGTATATCTTCCTCTTGAATCCGCAACTGATGATAGCCTGAGCGTAGATCGATCTTGGAGAAACACTGAGCACCTTGTAGCTGGTCAAATAAATCGTCGATTCGGGGTAATGGGTATCGGTTCTTGATAGTCAGCTTATTCAACTCCCGATAATCGATGCACATCCGGAACGACCCATCCTTCTTTTTGACGAAAAGGACTGGTGCGCCCCAAGGAGAAGTGCTCGGGCGAATAAAGCCTTTTTCGAGTAGTTCCTGGAGTTGGTTCGATAGTTCTCGCATCTCAGAGGGAGCGAGTCGGTAAGGGGCTTTGGCTACAGGGTTAGCTCCAGGAATAAGGTCGATTCGAAAGTCGATATCACGACTTGGAGGTAATCCAGGGAGATCATCAGGGAACACCTGAGGAAACTCTCGGACAACTGGAACGTCTTTAACTTCAACTTTCTTTTTCTTTTCCTCCTCCGCTACTACAATATTGGCCAAAAGGCACGATATTCTTTGCGAAGATACTTGCTGGCTTGAAGACATGACATAAGCTTGAGACCTTTCGTAGCAGTTTCACCATAGACACACAGAATATCACCATTGGCTAGCACAAATCGAATCATCTTTTTGAAGCACACGACTTCAGCATGGTTTTCGCGAAGAAAGTCCATGCCTACTATGACATCAAAACTTCCGAGTTGCATCGGAATAAGGTTGATTGGGAAGATGTGATTGTTGAGCTCGAGAGTACAATCACGGAGTACAGAATTAACCATGATAGATTTCCCAGTAGCGACTTCGACTTCAAACGACGATGATAGATAAGAGCGCTTACGACTAAGGAGCTTCTCGAATTCGAACGATACAAAACTATTATCAGCTCCAGTATCAAATAAATATGAAGCATATATACCATTCACGAGGAACATACCATTAACCACATTGTTGTCTGCTTGAGCCTGGTTCACGTTGATGTTGAATGTTCTGGCTCGGGCTGCTGGTTGCTGCTGCTGAGGCTGCTGCTGAGGCTGCTGTTGGAGCTCCTGCTTGACAACCCTGTTCGGGCATCTGTTGGCGAAATGATTGGGATCGCCACAGTTATAGCAGACTCGAGCATTTACTGCCGGTGCTTGAGCTGCTGGTTGGCCTTGCGGGGCTGGAAGTAGAGCTTGGTTGGCAACAGCTTGAGTAGGGGCTTGGCGAGGACCATAGCGGCATTGCGCGGTATAGTGGTTGTACACCTGACAGTGAGCGCAGTAACAGCAGGCGACACCCACCGGATGATGATAGGAGCAAGTAGGACATGCAGGGTGGGGTCGTGTATACGCACGCTTGGCTGGCGGTGCACTTGCCACTGGCGCAACTAGAGCCGGTACGGCTTGCTGAGGAGCAGCTGTGATTGCGCAGTTCTTGTTGGAGTGATTCTTTCTCTTGTTCTTCTTCTTGCTTGGAGTGGCAGAGTCGGTTGTTGATGAGGTAGCTTGATGCAAAGACTTGACTTGCTTATCCCAGACACCAGCCTTTACCCGCTTGTCATTAATTTTAGCGGCTAGCAGGTAGGTTTCCTCAATCGTTGCGGGCTTGGAGGGGTGAACGAAATCCGCGACACAGTCTGGAAGAGCACGGATGTATTTCTTGATGGTCATATCCGGAGTCTTGACCTGATCGGGACAAATGATGCTCAACTGCTTGAAACGAGCGGTGAGACCAGCGTTGTCTCCCTCTTTCTGCTTGATACCCCAAAATTCATCCTCCAGCTTTTGGCGTTTGTGAGGAGGACAGAACTCGTCGATCATGATTGCTTTCAGTTCCTCCCACGTCAGCTCGTACGCTGCGTCGTTCCCGCGCTTGTTTCGCTCCGCGGTCCACCAGTCCAAAGCACGTGACTGAAAGACGCCGGTAGCGTTGAGAGTACGGAGGTGATCAGGGCATCCGCTTTGTCGGAGGGTGACTTCCACCGAGTCAAACCAATGAAACATGGCGGTAGGGCCATCCTCACCGGTGAACTCTTTTGGTCCACACGCCTTGAATTGCTTAAAGCTGAAAGCAGCCTTGTTGAAATCTTTGGGGACATCGGCTCGAGATTCCTCCGATGATTTGCTTGCGTTCTCGTACACATCACTGACAGCCTTCGCTACAGTTTTGGAGATGATCGCAGCAAGACGTCGGTCCCTCTTTTCCTGACGAGTAAGACGTTGGCGTGACATGGATGATGACGACATGGTCTGCAATAGACATCGCTACAGGGCTCAACACAACGAATTCGAATCTCGCCTCACACGTCTTAGATTACTAAAGCTTAGAATCACGCCGTAACATATAACACATAACACATAAGCACAAAACACCGAATGCACATAGTCACAGAAGCACATAAGCAAGTAGAGCACGAAACACTCAAACACATACGCTATTTAGCACAGAGGCATTCAAATCGAGTATCTTTCGTGTTATGGGTGAAATTCTGAGCCCATATCCTGGAAAATATCTTGATATATGTCTTGTTTATTGTATCTGTATACATCCGGGATGCTGACTCAGGATATTGGTAACATCCTGAATGGTATCCTCAGGATCACTAACGGATTAAGTGCAGGTGCGTGGGTTAGAAGCTAGCAACGTTCATGAAGACCTTTTCTACTGAAGACTCGGTCCAAGTCGTTCACAAGAAGCCGTTGAAGCCGCACTACTCGGTCTACAATGTTCACATTGGAGTATTCGGAGCATCCCATGTTTATAGGAATTTTAGTTTATAATTTGTTACTATAAATAGAGGGTACATCAGATCAACTAGGACATCACAATCACACTCTCTACACTCTCAACACTTGCTCTCTCGCAACTTACACAAAATTCATTGTAACACTTAGCGATCTGATCTATATCCTGCACTGTATCCTGAAGTTTAAAGCAATAAGGAGAACTAGGCAGCTGCGATTGTCAGCTCCCGAGGTTTTATGCCGGCGATCTAGATTGATCAAGGGCTTTCCTCGTACATCTCGTGTCATTTACTTTACTTTTTTGCTCATTGTTTGATCGTAGATACAGCTCAATATTCTGAGCCGTATCCTGAAACTGTTTTAGCAAATAACTTAACTTGAATATTTTTCACACGTATTTCTGGCACACTACCTCACTTAACTAATTTGATCACTTAATTACTTCGGTAATTTTTGACCAAAACAATTTGGCGCCCACCGTGGGGCAAGTGGTGCTCTCTTTACTAAAAATCTTTGCGAAATCATTAATCGGTTTTCTGTTTTCAAAACTTTTTGCCACATTGTTTACAATGGCCTCAAGATCAAACATGAGCTCTTCTACTGTGTCTGCTACAGCTTCTGCAACAGTTGGTTCGGTGCTTCCACCACCTCCTCCAAGGATGCCAGCCTCTACACGATCTCAAGATGTTATCCCTGCTCGGAATATCCAGGAATCTGCTCCTGTTTTAGCTTCTAACGATGAAATTCTAACCTTATTTGGAAGTGCGGCGGCCAAAAGACATGCAAAGGAGGCTAAGGCCGAGAGGGGAGACAAACCTATCAGGATGACTACGCTTACAACTGACAAAATGATCACTTTTGATGCAGATGATAGGGATACTGTCCAGGATCCTCACCATGATGCTCTGGTAATAACATTATATGTGGCTAACCATTTTGTACGCAGGATATTGGTCGATAATGGCAGCTCCGTCAACATAATACAACTGGAAACTCTGAAAAGGATGAATGTGTCTCTGATGGATATCACTTCGAAGTCTACTGTGCTCGTTGGTTTCAGTGGAGAAGCTAGGAACACAGTGGGAGAGATAAGGCTGCCAGTATATGTTGAAGGAGTCAACAAGATGCAACGTTTTTGTGTGATGGATTCTCTATCATGCTATAACATCATCCTAGGAAGACCTTGGATCCACGATATGAAGGCCGTTCCATCAACGTATCACCAATGCATCAAGATCCCTACCCCTTGGGGGGTTGTCAAGATCGACAGTGATCAGCAAGAGGCGAAAGAATGCTACTCATCCTCGATGAAATCCTCAACCAAACCTAGTGCAGCATAGCAATTAAAGACGCGGGCCCAGGATACCGTGGAGGATCCGGAGCAGGACGTGAAGAAAATTATCCTGGACCAGGATAATCCCGATATTTCGGTGCTCGTGGGAACCAATATCCCTCAGGATATTGAAGAACAATTAATTAACTTTCTGAAATGCAGGATGTCAACATTTGCATGGAAGCATGAGGATATGACAGGTATATCTAAAGACATCATTACTCACAAGTTTGGAATTGACAGGTCATTCAAGCCTATACAACAAAAGAGAAGAAAATTCGCCCCTGAGCGGAATGCAATTATCCAAGAGGAAGTGGAGAGATTATTGAAATCTAGGATGATCAAAGAAGTTAAGTTCCCAAGATGGCTAGCAAACGTGGTTGTGGTACAAAAGAAAAATGGGAAATGGAGAGTTTGTGTAGACTACACAGACCTGAACAAAGCTTGTCCTAAAGACCCATTTCCTCTCCCCCACATTGATGCAATGGTAGATGCCACTGCCGGGCATGAAATGCTGACCTTCATGGACGCATCTTCAGGATTTCAACAGATCCAAATGGAGCCTTCTGACCAGGAGGATACTGCCTTTATGACACCAACAGGTATTTATTGTTATACAGCTATGCCTTTTGGTTTGAAAAATGCAGGTGCAACATACCAAAGATTGGTAAACATGATGTTCAAAGACAAACTGGGGGACACCATGGAAGTGTACATTGACGATATGGTGGTAAAATCAAAGAAAGCTCAGGATCACCTCCAGGATATTAAGGGAGCATTTGATATCCTGGACAAGTATAACATGAAGCTGAACCCTGCTAAGTGCCATTTTGGAGTGGGGGCAGAAAAATTTCTAGGATATATGGTAACCAAAAGAGGAATAGAAGCAAGCCCAGAACAAATTAAAGCTATCTTGGATATTAAACCGCCCTCAAATATGAAGGATGTTCAACGATTAACAGGGCGAGTAGCAGCATTAAATAGATTTATCTCAAGATCCTCAGAAAAATGCAAAGACTTTTATGATATCCTGAAGAAGAACAAGAAATTTGAATGGGGAGAGAAGCATGAAGCAGCCCTGCAGGATTTGAAGCAGTATCTCTCAACCGCACCTCTACTGATGAAGCCTGAGGATGGTGAACCATTATCCTTGTATCTGGCAGTATCAGGGAATGCAGTAAGTGCAGTACTCGTAAAGGATCACGAAGGTCAGCAGTATCCTGTTTATTATGTTAGCAAAAGTTTGTTAAATGCTGAAACTAGATATTCTCACCTAGAAAAACTAATACTGGCTCTAGTAATGGCATCAACAAAGCTTAGACATTATTTTAAAACACATAGGATTCATGTTAAAACTAACTATCCTGTTAAAAATGTGCTTAGGAAACCAGAAATGTCAGGTAGAATGGCTAAGTGGTCAGTAAAATTAAGTGCATATGATTTAGTATATGAACCTAGAAATGCCATAAAGTCTCAGGACTTAGCTGACTTTGTGGCTGATTTTAGTAGTGACATTCAGGACGAGGTAGACCTAGAAGTTCAACAGTTAGGAGAATCCTCAGGATCCTGGACATTATATACTGATGGTGCATCTAATGTAAGAGGAGTAGGATTGGGAATACTACTAAAATCGCCACAGGGGGACATAATACCCCAGGCTGTTAGATGTGAATTCCCTGCTACTAATAATGAGGCAGAATATGAAGCTTTAATTGCAGGATTAGAATTGGCTAAGAGTATGAATATCAAGAATTTGCAAGTATATATTGATTCTTTGTTAATTACTAATCATTTTAATGGATCCTATGCGGTCAAGGGTGAGAAACTAATGGAATACCTCAGTATTCTTAAAAAATTAGCAGGATATTTCGATGTTTTTACGCTTGAACAGGTACCAAGAGAGGATAACGCTGAAGCAGATGCATTGGCAAATCTGGGATCATCAATCAGGATACCAGAAGGAATCCCAATACCGATGTTACATATCCTGTATCCTGCAACGGATCCTCAGCATAAGGAAGTAGCAAGTATTCAAGATCCTGAAGTGGTGTATCCTGAAGAGGATCCTAAATCCTGGACAACTCCAATTATGAGATATCTCAAGGAAGGACATATCCCCGAAAATGAAAATCCTAAGGCATTTAGGATGAAGGTATCACGATTCACTATTATAAATAATATTCTATACAAAAAATCTCTTGCAGGACCATACTTGAGATGCTTGAAGGATCCTGAAGCCAAAGAAGTACTTCAGGATATACATGAAGGGGATTGTGGTAACCATACCGGGGGCAGGTCATTATTTTCAAAAGTGTTGAGGACAGGATATTATTGGCCAACAATGAGAAAAGATGCTGCAGAATATGCTCGAAGATGTGATGCATGTCAGAGGCATAGTAACATATTGCATCAACCAGCTGAACCACTATATCCTGTAACATCCCCTTGGCCGTTCATGAAATGGGGAATGGATATAGTAGGGAAATTACCGAAAGCTCTGGGAGGAAAAGTCTTTATGCTGGCAATGACGGATTATTTCTCTAAGTGGGTTGAAGCTGAAGCATTTGTGCAAGTTAGAGACCAAGAAGTGGTATCCTTCATAAAGAGGAATATCCTGACCAGGTTTGGAGTACCAGCTGAAATAATTTGTGATAATGGGTCCCAGTTTATAAGCAAAAGGACTACTGACTTTTGCAAAAGTTGGGGAATCAAGATGATAACGTCTACTCCGGTGCATCCTCAAGCGAATGGGCAAGCTGAGTCTTCAAACAAGATAATAGTGAACAACTTAAAGAAGAGACTTGGAGCCAAAAAAGGAAGATGGGCAGAGGAATTACCCTTTGTGTTATGGGCTGACAGGACAACGGTAAAAAATGCAACCGGACAAACCCCATTCTCCTTAGTATTCGGAGCAGAAGCAGTAATTCCAACGGAAATGGTGATACCTACTGCAAGATCTATCCTACAGAATCCTGAGCAGAATCCTGAAGCCTTATGTCAAGATTTGGATACCATAGACGAAAAAAGAGACGCAGCAAGGCTAAGGATGGCAGCATATCAACAAAGAATATCCAGAGCATATAACAAGAATATAAGGACTAGGAGATTTCAAGTGGGTGATTGGGTGCTAAGGAAGGCTTTTCAGAATACTACTAATCCTGCCGATGGCAAGTTAGCTCCAAAATGGGAAGGACCATACGAAGTTGAATCAGAAGCAGGGAAAGGAGCATATAGACTCAAGAATATGGAAGGGGATATGCTACCAAGGTCTTGGAATGCTGTACACTTAAAGCTCTATTTCAAGTAAGAATAGAATTTAATTTCTATCTCAGAATGGTATGTATCCTATCTCTTTTAAATATATATGTTTATTGTCTTGAACCCAATACTGACTTAGGCATCGGAGGGGTGTTAGCCAAGCTAACACCCACCTTAGTTTACAATTGTTTTGCAGCATATGCTCCAGGATATAGCTCCAGGATGTGTACTCAGGATAACTCAGAAGATTAGAGGATTGGCCCCCTCTCTCACGTTAAAGGGATACCGATCCCTTCACAGGTTTAAAGGTATTCACCTTTCTCCCGAATTGGGTTTAAACACCCCGCCTGGAGCGCAAGTTATTCAGGGATAGTTCAAGGTGGCGGGACCAGTCCATGTAAAAGTGGCTGACAATTTCGTTACTGTTGGCTATATCCTGAATTCTAAAGGTATATGAGGATTGATCACCCTCTCTCACGAAAGGGTATTTTCATACTCTCTAAGGTTTAAAGGTTTTCACCTTTCTAAGTCTTGGAGTTTATACACTCCCGCCTGTAGCGCATGAAACTTAGGGTTTATCCCCAGTATACTAAGGGTTCATTTCAGGATATCAAGAGTTTTGCCCTGAGGTATGTGGAATTCATTCGCGTCAAAAATATGAATACATTTGTGTTTCTATGTTGAGTACAGGGGACATACGTCATACTATTCTGAGGATGAATTTGAGTTTATAAGTGTGCACTGGGGACAAGCTTATGATGGAATATTAAAACTGATTCACTAAGAATCTCTGGTATGATTTTTCCTTTTTACTTAGATAATTAATAGGTTGTATTTTGATATCTTTATCAGCATATCTTTCAGGATATCTGCCGGGATATATCTGTAATATATTCCCCGAAAATGTTTGAACAAAACAATTTTCATAAGAGAAATTTATAACAATAGTAATAAAGTCTAAAGAAGAGTTATATTATTAACATACCAAAAGATGTGCTCTTAGTTTCACCTAATAACAAGGCCCATCCACTAAGAGCACTAGTAGTTCATTACCATATTTACCCAACAGTTGAAGGCTTCATCTCAAACCGAGACCCATCCACCTCCAACTGTTGTATTGTTCAAAATAAACCATACTAACTGATGACCAAGGGCTTCGTCCTGAAACTCAGGATCCCTCCACCTTTGGCCATCATATTGTCTACTTGCAGGAAATTAAAATTGTTCAACAGACAAGAAAAGTAAATTGTTCAAGACACCAACCATTAAACCTAAAAAAGTGGGCTCCGGCCTAGGCATCAATATCCATCATCGCCCACTCAGCTGCCCTCACACAGCGGCATCCTTTCCTGCTTTCCCCGGCTTCTCAGCACCAGCATCCTCTCCAGCATCCTCTCCAGCATCCTTACCAGCATCCGCTCCAGCATCCTTCTTGCCTCCAGCCTGATCCGCCACCTCTGCTGACTTGGAGGATTCACCGGCTTCAGATGGGAGTGGCACAGCCTTACCTCCGAGCTCCTTCAGCTTGGCTACCCAGGAATCAATTGGCCAGGATGGACAAACAAGACCTGTCTCCTTGGCCTCGTAGGCCAGCTTGATGCGTGCTTGTAACAGGGAGACAATAGCGGAAGTCTTGATTCCTTCCCGGAAATTGATCATGGCCTGATCGTGATCCATTTGCATGGTGGCCACTTTGAGCTCAGCATCCTGGTTGGCCTTCTTCAGCAAGCTTTCGTAGTGCCGGCTCTTGGCTTCAGCGATGGCACCTTGGTCAGCAACGGTGCTCTCGAGCTGTTTGATCCTGGCTTCATGGAGGGCGACAGTACCACATGCATCATTGTACAAGTGGAGCAAATGCTGGAGGCCCTGCACATCGATAACAGGTACAAGTTAGGATATATATCTCTATAATGACTAAGATGTCCTATCAGGATATCCAGTTAGGATATCCAGGCAGGATATATGTGCAGGATATACGTGCAGAATATGTGTCAGGATATTACCTTGTTGAGGAAGGATGTCATTGGCTCTAAGGAATCGGTGAAGCTGAGTTCGTCATAGGAGAACCCTTCTGAGCTTGGAGCGCTGACTTCAAGGCCTTTCCTCTTTTTCGCCGTGGAAGCACGGGTCCTTGGGTTGGCCTTGGGAGCTGGGAGCGGCTTGGAGCTAGTGGCAGCAGGAGCCTCCTTCTTGACTATGGAGGGAGTCGGATAGCTGTCAAGTTCGTCAAGGTCTAGGTAGACTGGGACTTTGCTGGAATCTGCACACAGGGAGTAAAGTTTTAAACTTTTCCTAAAGATGTCAAATAAAAAACATGTGTCTATAGGATATCTTGCAGGATCCTTACCAGACATGGTTGCGCTTGAAAGAGGGCTTGGAGTTACTGGAGATGGGTTGAAACTTCTCTCTGCTTCTGGAAGGAGCCTGATGGCGTCTATTCTTTTCTGAGAATCTGCAAGAGGAGGTGCTAGCTTCCTAAAATCAGCTGTACAAGAAAACAACAAAGTCAGTTCAGGATATAAAGTAGGATATAAAGCAGGATCATCTTTAAACCCTAAATCCTACCCTTCTTCAACCAATGCACCGGATAATCTGCTCCACCAGGGATTGAATCTCTTTTTACGAAAAAGAATTTGGATTTCCATTCCTCTTCATTCCTGGTGGCTCGGAGGATTAATGGGTCACTGGAAGTAGAATAAAACAAGAATCGGCAGGAACCGTGGCACCTAAGCCGGTATGCTAATGGGAGATCATGAACAGAGAGATCAGGGATATGGTTGTTCTTGATTTGATCAAGAACGGACAAGACTCGCCAAAGCATTGGCATTGTTTGACTGAAGCAAATTTTTGTGACATCAAAAAACTCGGTGATAAATTCAGAAAAAGGAAATTGTAAGCCTAGAGTAAAGGGGAAAGCATTGAAACACAACCACTCATCGGAAACCATGTCTGATCGGATTTCCCGATCAAACGGCCGGAACACTGTCCCTTTCGGGAAAATGCCGGAGGTTTTAAGGGCCGATAAGTGTGCACCATCGAAGGTGCAAATTTCTTTCTCCGGATCTTGGAGAATATTCTGGTGAATGAATGTGGGGGCGGAATCGCCGGAGCTGGATCTTGTCTGCCTAGTCATGTTGCCGGAATATTGAAGAGGGTGAAAAAGAAAGATGAAGTTGGGAGAAAGTGTTTACCTTTTTTCTCTTGGGAGATAGTTAAATGAAGATAAGGATGAAAAAGATATAGGTATCACCATTTCCGTTGGAATTACTGCTTCTGCTCCGAATACTAAGGAGAATGGGGTTTGGCCGGTTGCATTTTTTACCGTTGTCCTTGTTTTGGTCAAAAATCACACAAGGATAATGTAACCAAACTTTATGTAAACGGGGTATGATGCTTGGTTAATTAGAAAAGTAAAGGAACACTTTAGTGAGAAATATGCAAAGACACAATGATTTATACGAGGAAAAAGCCCTTGATCAATGTATGATCTCCGGCATAAAAAACCTCGGGTGATGGCAACTACCGATCACCAAACTTCAATATAAGAAAAATGGTTACAACTTTGGATGATAATGAGCTGAGTACAAGGATCACTATGGTTTCGAGTGTCTAAGCGTGTGAGAATTGTGTTGTGTGTTCTTCCGAATGGGGAAGAGTGTTATATATACAAGTGTAGGTGACCTATTTTAGGTAAAAAGACTAATAATCAGCTCATTACCCCTTTAGAAATAAAAGTAAATCTAGCCTAAATTGTCGCCCTTAAATCGTGCTAAGTTTCCATATCCTTTGCAACGTCCATCTCCGATTAAGCACATGCTATATTTGTAAAGACGCGTCCCTTGATGATGATGCTAAGAGCGGATCCTGCTAGATGTTCCTGCAATATATCATTTAATTCCATGAAGGTAACTGTTAGCATGAGGATCCTATAATGGTCCACGATCCTGATCCTGAAGTCCCGCTGAGGATCACTATCTGCTAAAGAAACAAGGATCACTGGTTAGGATCATATGTAAGGATCATGTATAAGGATCATGTGTATAAAAATCCAGCCCTAACAATTGCCCCCAAAATATAAGGAGTTTATTGTAAATTAATGAGTTATATTTTGCTTCGATCTTATCTGCAACGGGCGACTTGGATAACTAGCCGTTATAACCGGACTAGCCGTTGCAACCATTACGTCACTGAAGTGACATCCCTGCAAATCATGATTATAAATAGGAGATAGGGTAAGGATCAATTTGCATTTAAATTCAAGATATACTCCCTTTATAATCTCTACCGAAGATCGATCAGGTATTCTCTTCTCTTCTCTTTCTTCCTTCTCTTGCTCTGTTTTTCTGCTCCCTTGTTTTTATTCTGCCATTAGCATGTTGCTCCGAAATTCCCCTCATAAGGATCACAAGAAGAGCAGTCTCCTGAAAAGCCAAGGGATCATCAAAGACTCTCCTACTGAGAGATGCTGCTTCACCGATGCTCATGTTGATAGGATCCGTCACTGTTTTCCGGCGGATGCTATCTTCAAGTCTTTTACTCCCACCGCTCTAAGCGATTTTGTCTCCGACACCTGGGTGGCTTTTCCCGCAACTCCGTTCACCATAGGGTATTCGTATCCTTTCCCAACCTTCACCCAATCCTTCTTTTCCTTGACCGGCATTTCTTATATCCAAGCCATGCCGATGATCTGGAGGGTTTTGTACACCTTCGAGAGGATCATCGAGCAGAAAGGGATTGACCTAGGGATGGTGGAGCTGGCTGAGTTATATGATCTTACCACGTTTGGTTCTTATCGATATTTGCTGAAACGGAAAGCCGGGGAGGATCACCCTGTTTTTAAAGTTACAAAAAATGATACAAACTGGAAGCGTCGTTTCTTCTTTGTCAGAAGGGATACCATCCCTAATGGGAAGGATCTGCCCAAGGAGTGGGCCACTCATGGTAGGATAGAGGATCCTGGAAGGATCACTATCAGACTTGTCTCTTATGATGAGGATCACTAATGTCTTCTTTGTCTTTTGTGCAGCTATATCCATTGCTCATCTCAAGTTAACCCCTGCTGCAAGAGAGAGAGTTCTGGCCTTCAAAAGGCTTGATCCTGAGACCAGAAATTTTCAAGTCACCGTCCAAGATTCACAGGAAGTATCCTCCGCATCTGCCACAATGTCAAGTAAGTATCCTTATTAAAAAGTAAGTTCTATGTAAGACTGTTTAGTTAGTTAGGGAACTTATCTTGTTTTGATTGTGTAGGCGCTGGGAAATCTGCTAAGTCCGCCAAGTATGCCTCCAAGTTTGGGATTGATGATCTTGCCAACGTCAAGTCTTCGAGGAAGAAGACCCCTGCTGCTAGTCCCTCTGCTTCAGCCCCTAAAGCACCCATTAGGGGTAAGGGAAAGAAGAGAAAGGCTTCTGAGGATCTTCAGGGATTTCCTTTGCTCCGCCAACAGTTTCTTGATTATTTCAACGAGGTTAGGATCACTGCCCCTGTCGGTTATCCTTACAGTTTTGAGGATCACTTGTGTCTGATGTTATTTCCTGTTTTTCTTGTAGAAATTCACCGAAATAGAGACTTATGTCAACCATGTTGAAGATCAAGATCGCCAAATTGCCGACCTCCAACAGATGGGTGTGCTGAAGGATCTCAAGATTGCTGATCTTGAGAAGGAGCTCCGGGCTACTAAGGATGAAGCTGTCAAAGCACTGATCAACTTTGACTATGAGAAGCATGATATCACCCAGGATGCTAAAGTCTCTGCCGCGATAGCTATGTATAAGATCCAATTGCAGATGGCTACAGAGGCTCAGGATCCTGCCTTCGATAAGAGCACATGGGACGTGGAGGGTTGGAAGGCAAGGCTGGCGGAATTGGAGGATGATGATGAAGCTGAGGATATCCCCATGCTGGAAGGCGGTGATGCTGACAAGGATCAGGGCGGAGAAGCTGGTGGTGATGGAGCAGTGAAGGTTTGAGTTGCTGAATTGGGCGATGATGGATATTTGTGACTAGGCCGGAGCCCAATTTTTAGGATTGGTGGTGGTTTTTTTGTGGTTGTTGATGTTTGAAACAATTTATGGTCTGTAACTTGAACAATAGTTTTTAGGGTTAAGGATCACGGATCCTTTGGACAATAGGTAGGATTACAAAAGGTGGAGGGATCCTCTGTTTGGGGATGAAGCCTTTGTGATCCTGCCGCCTTTTAATTTCCTGCACCTGCTAAGACCGCATAGACAATGGACACCCTTTGCCAACCCATGTGGACGGGCCACGTTTTGCTGGTAGAAATGTGGGTTGGCAATTTTGACAACTTTTTGAAAGGGTTTAAGATCCTTTTGTTAATAATATAACTTTAATCTTTCTGGCTTATCTCGTGTTGTTATCTTCTTATTTTCCAATTGTTTTAGAAGTATATTTGTTAAAATAACAGAAGTTGAGCAAAAAAATTTAGGATATGATCCTAGATCAAATATCCTGATACCGAAAATTTTTGAGGCAAACGATTTCAAGGATCATAGGTTTAGTTGTCAAAGTGTAAGGGTTGTTTAGGATAATGAGTATAATCAAAATAGTCAAGGATCATACCTGAGGATCCAAGTTAGGATCCTAACCTTCAATCAAGATAACCGTAGATAAGATTTTAATGGATAATAAGGATTAAGGATCCTTATGTGTTTAACTTCGAAAACCTGAAAAATGAAACATAACTTGGGACTAAGCCAATGTAAAAGATAAATTAGTAACTGGGGACATGCCCAAAGGATAACTGAAGATGATCCCGAAGGATCACTGGGGACAAGCCCAAAGGATAACTGGGGACAAGCCCAAGGATCGTATGTAAACTGGAGTATGGCCCTTACTGGCGACTATCCGAACTTAGTGACATGAAAATGTCAAAACCTTAGCTAACGTGAAAACGTTAGAAACCTTAGGAACGGATGTATGGTACGTCTACCATTATACGTAGGATCCTAGATATAGCCAGTACGATGAGGTTGTCAGCCCCGGAAGTGGGTACTGGTCCCAAAGACGTGAACTATATCAGGATCATCGTGCGCTGCTGGCGGAAACTGGGGATAATCCCAAGGATAACTGGGGTTGGACCCAAGGATCTGCGGTGCTTTTGAAGATCTTTAACGATATGCTGAAGATACCTGAACTATCATAACTCAAATGGTTCGTGAGAAGAGGATGAAGGATACATGATCCTTATCCTTAGGTAAAAAGTAAGAAAATGTAATAGTTTTAGGATGAGGACATTACCAGAGTAAGGATTACTGATATCACTGGGATCCTTCGAGGATGCTTCAATGTAAGGATCACATGCTTGAAGGATCATGTTCACATGAAATATTTCTTTAAGTGAACAGCATTCCAGGCTCTTGGTAACAAATTTCCTTCCATGGTTAGCAATCTGTATGCCCCCTTTCCTGCTTCAGCTTCAATCAAGTAAGGGCCTTCCCACTTCGGTGCTAACTTCCCGTCAGCAGGATTGATAGTGTTTTGGAATGCTTTTCTCAACACCATATCTCCGACTTGGAACTTTCTTATCCTGACATTTTTGTTGTAAGCACCAGCCATTCTTTGTTGGTAGCTTGCCATCCTTATCCTAGCCAGATCCCTGATTTCCTCAATAGTATCCAAATCCTGAGCTAGGATTGCAGCATTCTCTTCAGGATCACGAGCACTTGTTCTAGCAGTTGGGACCACCATTTCCGTTGGGATCACTGCTTCTGCCCCAAATACTAAAGAGAAGGGTGTTTGACCAGTGGCATTCTTGGGAGTTGTCCTATCAGCCCATAGCACATAAGGTAACTCTTCTGCCCATTTCCCTTTCTTGGATCCTAGCTTCTTCTTCAGATTGTTGATGATGATCTTGTTGGATGATTCTGCTTGACCATTGGCTTGTGGATGAACTGGTGTTGATGTTATCATCTTAATTCCCCAACTGTCACAAAAGTTAGTGGTTCTGCTCCCAATGAATTGGGAACCATTATCACATACAATTTCAGAGGGAATACCAAATCTAGTTATAATGTTTCTTTTAATAAAGGATATAACTTCCTTTTCTCTGACTTGAGCAAAAGCTTCAGCTTCTATCCACTTAGAGAAGTAGTCGGTCATGGCGAGCATAAATACTTTTCCACCAGGTGCTTTAGGAAGCTTGCCAACTATATCCATTCCCCATCTCATGAATGGCCAAGAGGATGGTATTGGGTGTAAAAATTCAGCTGGCTGATGGAGGATATTGCTGTGTCTCTGACAAGGATCACACTTCTTAGCGTATTCTACAACGTCCCTTTTCATAGTTGGCCAGTAGTATCCTGTTCTAAGGATCCTTGAGAACAATGCTCTGCCCCCAGTGTGGTTTCCACAATCTCCTTCATGAAAGTCTCTCAACACTTCTTGAATTTCAGGATCCTCGATACGTCTTAAATATGGTCCTGCAAGAGATTGTTTATATAGCATATTGTTTAAGATTGTGAATTGAGATACCTTGACCCTGAAAGCTCTAGGATTTTCCTCTACAGGAATCTCCCCGCTTTGTAAGTATCTCATGATTGGCGAAATCCATGATCCTGAATAAGTTTGAGCTTCTTCACTAGGGATCACTGCAGTATCTTCGTCTATTTCCATGGCCACCTGATTTTCAATAGCAGGAGCCAGGATATGGATAATAGGGATACTTATATCTTCTGGAATCTTCAAGGATGATCCTAGGTTGGCCAATGCATCAACTTCTGTGTTCTCCTCCCTTGGTACCTGTGTTAAGCTGAAAGAGACAAAAGAGAGTGCCAATTCCTTGACTATCTCTAAATATTTGGTTAGTTTTTCACCTTTAACTGCATAGGATCCATTAAAGTGATTGGTGATTAATAACGAGTCTACATATACTTTAAGATATTTCACTCCCATATCCTTAGCGATTTGTAAGCCAGCAATTAAGGCTTCATATTCAGCCTCATTGTTAGTTGCTTGGAACTCACAGGCTATGGAGTGGGGTATTATGTCCCCCTGTGGCGATTTTAGTAGTATCCCGAGCCCTGTGCCCTTGACATTTGAGGATCCGTCAGTGTGTAATATCCAAGGATCCTTGGTCTCATCCAGCTGCTGGACCTCCAATTCTGCTTCCTTTTGTAGATCACTACTGAAATCAGCCACAAAGTCAGCTAGTGCTTGGGATTTAATGGCTGTTCTTGGCTCATATCTTATATCATGGGCACTAAGCTTTACTGCCCACTTAGCCATTCTTCCTGACATCTCTGGTTTCCTAAGGACATTCTTAATTGGAAAATTAGTTCTAACAACAATAGTATGAGTTTCAAAATAATGCCTTAATTTAGTTGATGCCATGATTAATGCAAGAATAAGTTTTTCGAGGTGTGAGTACCTGGATTCGGCATCAAGTAAACTCTTACTTACATAGTAGATAGGATATTGTGTACCTTCGTGATCCTTAACAAGGACAGCACTTACAGCGGTTGAGGATACCGCCAGATATAAGGATAACACATCTCCTTTTTTGGGTTTCGTTAATGCTGGTGCTGAGGACATATATTCTTTAAGGGCTCGTAAAGCATTCTCGTGTTTCTCAGTCCATTCAAACTTCTTGTTCTTCCTTAGGATATCGTAAAATTCTTTGCATTTTTCATAGGATTTTGATATGAACCGGTTCAGAGTTGTTATCCTGCCCGTTAGCCTTTGCACATCCTTAGCATTGGCAGGGGACTTGATGTTCACTAGTGCTTTAATTTGCTCCGGACTTGCTTCAATGCCCCTCTGAGTTACCATATATCCTAGGAATTTACCTGCCTTAACACCAAAGTGGCATTAAGCTTCATGTTATATTTATCAAGGATATCAAATGCTTCTTCCAAATCCCTTAGGTGATCCTCAGCTTTCTTTGATTTGACTACCATATCATCTATGTATACTTCCATAGTTTGTCCAATTTGATCTTTGAACATCATATTCACCAGCCTTTGATATGTTGCACCTGCATTTCTTAGTCCAAAAGGCATGGCAATATAACAATATAAACCGGTTGGGGTCATAAAGGCTGTATCCTCTTGGTCGGATGGTTCCATCTGAATTTGTTGGAATCCAGATGATGCATCCATAATGGTTAACAGTTCATGCCCCGCCGTCGCATCCACCATGGAGTCAATGTGGGGTAATGGGAAAGGATCCTTGGGACATGCCTTATTCAGATCAGTGAAATCGACACATACCCTCCACTTTCCGTTTTTCTTTTGGACAACGACCACATTGGCTAACCATTTTGGATATTTTACCTCTCTGATCATACCTGCTCGAAGTAGTCTCTCTACTTCTTCTTGGATAATGGCATTCCTTTCTGGTGCAAACTTCCTCCTTTTTTGATGGATTGGTTTGATAGACCTGTCAATGCCAAGTTTGTGAGTAATAATATCCTTAGATATACCTGTCATGTCTTCATGTTTCCAAGCAAAGGTAGATTTTCTTCTTTTGAGGAAGGATATTAAGTCTTCTTTCATCTTGCCAAGGATCCCTGATCCAACATATATTTTTGATTCAGGATCACTAGGATCTAAGAGGATTTCATCCACATCTTGTTCCCTTGCCTCCAAGACATTCCTCGGAGGATACTGTAATTGCTATTGCTCCCTTGGCTTCGAGGTTGGCTTCATGGATGAGGTATAACAATCCTTAGCCTCCTGCTGATCACTGTCGATCTTGATTATCCCCCATGGGCTAGGGAGCTTCACACATTGATGTTAGGTGGATGGGACTGCTTTCATATCATGTATCCAAGGCCTGCCAAGGATAACATTGCAACAAGATAAACAGTCAATAACACAAAATTTCTGATAATTATGTAATCCTTCCACGTAGATTGGGAGTTTGATGTCCCCCAGAGTTTTCTTCGTTTCTCCACTGAATCCTACAAGCACGGAGGATCTTGGTGTGATGTCCGATTCTGGGATACCCATTTTCTTCAGAACATCAAGCTGGATAATGTTCACTGAGCTTCCTCCATCGATAAGGATCCTGCGGACAAAATGGTTAGAGATAAAGAGAGTAATAACTAAACTATCATGGTGAGGATCCTGGATGTTAATACGATCATCCTCATCAAACGTTATCATCTTTCCTTCTGAGACACTTGATGTTCTAATAGGTCTTTCTCCATTATCCATTTTTGACTCCTTTGCATGCCTTTTGGCCGCCGAGAAGGATGTACCACAGATGTCTGATCCTCCGGAAATAAAGTTGATCACTTGTGCATTTGCCGGAGGTGCTGGAGCCTTTTCAGGGATCCTTTCAGGATCCTGAGTCCTTTGCTTTTTTCTTCCCAACAATTCTTTTAGATGCCCCTTGCTTAACAGATATCCAATTTCTTTTCTTAAAGCTATGCATTCTTCAGTTAGATGCCCGAAATCCTCATGGTATGCACACCATTTTGACTTGTCTTTAGTCCCGGATGGTTTATCATTCTTCCTGGGCCACCTAGCTTTTTCTCCTAAATTCTGCATTGCAAGGATTAGTTCATGATTGTCAACAGAAAAACAATATTCTGAGATTGGAGGATAATCTTCATCATCCTCTTCTTGGTCAACAGCATGCACATTCTGATTGTCATTTCTATGGTAGGATTTGAACTTATTGCTCTTGAAGGAGGATCCTTGCTTCTCCTGTTTTGAGGATCCTACTTGTCTCTCCTGGATCCTCTTGTCATCCTCTAGCCGGATGAACCTGAGTGCCCGAGTTCTTACTTCATCTAGGTTCCTGCATGGTGTCATAACAAGATCATCATAGAACAATGAATCCTTAAGCAGTCCCATTTTGAAGGCTTCAACAGCCGTAGCCATATCCAAGTTGGGAATGTCCAAGGATTCTTTACTAAATTTAGTTATATAATCCCTTAATGATTCATTATGATTTTGAGTTATCCTGTACAAATCACTAGTTAATCTTTCAAATTTTCTACTACAAGAGAATTGGTTATTGAATAAATTAACTAAATTAGCAAATGAAGTAATAGAGTAAGGGGGAAGACTTAGCAGCCATTTAAGAGCTGATCCAGTAAGAGTGGATCCAAATCCTTTACATAGGCATGCTTCCTTCAACTTTTCTGGGATAGGATTGATCTCCATCCTCTCCCTGTATTGTGCTATGTGCTCCTCAGGATCCGTTGTACCATCATACAGCTTCATAGTAGGGATATGGAACCTTTTGGGTACCTCTGCGTCACAAATTGGTGGTGCAAAGCGAGATACCTTATGGCTTCCATCTGCAATCTCTGGGATAGGCTTGACTACCCCTGGAACACTTGAGATCATGTCTTTTAGCTTCTGCAACTCCCTGGCCATAGCATGATTGATACCTGTATCCTGCATGAATCCATGGTTAGTGGTAAGATAATTATTTAAAGTGTTACCTCCCATTGGGTTCAAGTTAGGAACACTGGGTGTGAATCCAAATTGCTGGGATTCTGGGACGATGGAGGGACCAGTGGAAGCAATGGTCTGCATTGGAATGAAGTCCCCTTGATGGACATCCGGATTTCCTGTTTGCAAACTCTTTAGGGATCCTGACATCTGGAAGGATCCTGGTATCTGATATGATCCCGGAACGAAGGAGGATCCTTGAACCTGGGATGATCCTGGAACAAAGCAGGATCCTTGAATCTGGGATGATCCTGGAACAAAGCAAGATCCTTGAAACTGCTGTGCTCCCGGATAGGCTCCTGAATTCATGAAGGTTCCCATATGCTGAGGATAGGATCCTGCTGGCTGAAAATGTGAGCCTGATGCCTGAGTCATTGCTGCCGACTTGAGGTGCAATCCTCTTGGATCTCCCACAATTTGCACGTCTGGGATTCCTGATGGCTGAGAAGTGATCATTGGAGTATCAAAGCTCAAGGATTTGGGCATCAGTGGGGAATGATCCTCTGCCGCTTTCTTTTGTCTTTTGAGATCTCCAATTTCCCTGAGGATCCTGTCATTAGTTTCATCCTGCCGCTGCATACGATCCTTCATCTGCAAAATCAAAGCAAATACATCACTAGTACTGGGAATAGAAGAATTCATAGCAGAAGAAGATGGAGGTTTAGAGAAAGTAGGAGTTGGTCTCTTCTCAGCATTTTTCTGAGATCCTGCCGGTGGTGGAGGCAGAGTGTTCTGGGATGAGGTGACTGCAGACATCGCCGTGGACGTATTCTTCAACGATGAAGCCATGTAACTCGTTGTAATGAATTCGAACAAAAAGGTTTTCTTATGAATGAAGCACCAATTGCCCCACGGTGGGCGCCAAACTGTTTTGGTCAAAAATCACACAAGGATAATGTAACCAAACTTTATGTAAACGGGGTATGATGCTTGGTTAATTAGAAAAGTAAAGGAACACTTTAGTGAGAAATATGCAAAGACACAATGATTTATACGAGGAAAAAGCCCTTGATCAATGTATGATCTCCGGCATAAAAAACATCGGGTGATGGCAACTACCGATCACCAAACTTCAATATAAGAAAAATGGTTACAACTTTGGATGATAATGAGCTGAGTACAAGGATCACTATGGTTTCGAGTGTCTAAGAATGTGAGAATTGTGTTGTGTGTTCTTCCGAATGGGGAAGAGTGTTATATATACAAGTGTAGGTGACCTATTTTAGGTAAAAAGACTAATAATCAGCTCATTACCCCTTTAGAAATAAAAGTAAATCTAGCCTAAATTGTCGCCCTTAAATCATGCTAAGTTTCCATATCCTTTGCAACGTCCATCTCCGATTAAGCACATGCTATATTTGTAAAGACGCGTCCCTTGATGATGATGCTAAGAGCGGATCCTGCTAGATGTTCCTGCAATATATCATTTAATTCCATGAAGGTAACTGTTAGCATGAGGATCCTATAATGGTCCACGATCCTGATCCTGAAGTCCCGCTGAGGATCACTATCTGCTAAAGAAACAAGGATCACTGGTTAGGATCATATGTAAGGATCATGTATAAGGATCATGTGTATAAAAATCCAGCCCTAACAGTCCTGTCAGCCCATAACACAAAGGGTAATTCCTCTGCCCATCTTCCTTTTTTGGCTCCAAGTCTCTTCTTTAAGTTGTTCACTATTATCTTGTTTGAAGACTCAGCTTGCCCATTCGCTTGAGGATGCACCGGAGTAGACGTTATCATCTTGATTCCCCAACTTTTGCAAAAGTCAGTAGTCCTTTTGCTTATAAACTGGGATCCATTATCACAAATTATTTCAGCTGGTACTCCAAACCTGGTCAGGATATTCCTCTTTATGAAGGATACTACTTCTTGGTCTCTAACTTGCACAAATGCTTCAGCTTCAACCCACTTAGAGAAATAATCCGTCATTGCCAGGATAAAGACCTTTCCTCCCGGAGCTTTCGGTAATTTCCCTACTATATCCATCCCCCATTTCATGAACGGCCAAGGGGATGTTACAGGATATAGTGGTTCAGCCGGTTGATGCAATATGTTGCTATGCCTCTGACATGCATCACATCTTCGAGCATATTCTACAGCATCTTTTCTCATTGTTGGCCAATAATATCCTGTCCTCAACACTTTTGAAAATAATGACCTGCCCCCGGTATGGTTACCACAATCCCCTTCATGTATATCCTGAAGTACTTCTTTGGCTTCAGGATCCTTCAAGCATCTCAAGTATGGTCCTGCAAGAGATTTTTTGTATAGAATATTATTTATAATAGTGAATCGTGATACCTTCATCCTAAATGCCTTAGGATTTTCATTTTCGGGGATATGCCCTTCCTTGAGATATCTCATAATTGGAGTTGTCCAGGATTTAGGATCCTCTTCAGGATACACCACTTCAGGATCTTGAATACTTGCTACTTCCGTATGTTGAGGATCCGTTGCAGGATACAGGATATGTAACATCGGTATTGGGATTCCTTCTGGTATCCTGATTGATGATCCCAGATTTGCCAATGCGTCTGCTTCAGCGTTATCCTCTCTTGGTACCTGTTCAAGCGTAAAAACATTGAAATATCCTGCTAATTTTCTAAGAATACCGAGGTATTCCATTAGTTTCTCACCCTTGACTGCATAGGATCCATTAAAATGATTAGTAATTAACAAAGAATCAATATATACTTGCAAATTCTTGATACTCATACTCTTAGCCAATTCTAATCCTGCAATTAAAGCTTCATATTCTGCCTCATTATTAGTAGCAGGGAATTCACATCTAACGGCCTGGGGTATTATCGCACATCGAGTAGCATCATATCGTATCGTCTAACTTAGTCGTATATCATAATATAACACACTATCATCGCCTAGAGTGCTTTAGCTGGGAATCGAATCGAGGTAGAATAGCAATACAAGTCGTGCAGATCGATAACAAAATCGAAGAAACAACGGAAATATAAAACACGTAAACAGGCAAATACACATAAAATCAACAAAGCAACACATGAAATCGAGAGATAGATTGTCTGCGGCTACTAGACATTGACTAACCAAAACATTTCAACTATTCACAGTGGACTTGTCGTCACTTTCGACTCTAGGGGTCGTGTTTCTACCTCAGTTCTCGGGCATTACGCACACGTTTCCCAGGTCATACTTGTGAGTTCAGGTCGTTGGAGTCCGTCAAATGTCTTGGCGAGATGAAATAAGTTCGGAACAATTGCTAAGGTTAGGGTCTCACCCCTAGCTTAGCAATTTCTTCCTTGTTTTAAGAAAATTTTGGAGAAAATTTGCATCAAATTGCGGGTTTCAGCCCTGATTTGGTATAACTTTCCCCGTTTGTTGGTAAAAGTACACATGAATAGTCGATAGAAATCAACAAATTTAGGCAGGAGTTTGCGGTTTTCACACCTAATCCTGTCAAAATTGCTGACTTGGTTTGGAGTTCGAGTTCAGTGATAGCAAGGAATAGCATAAATAAGCACATAAGCTTGGTCTCTTGGTTCTTAGCTATAGTCTAGGTCTCTAAGACAGCGACCCGGACTAGGTCGTGTCTAGCCTAATTCCCTATAGTTATGGCTCTGATACCAATCTGTCACACCCCAACCGATGGCGGAATCATCGGGGCATGGCACTGAGCGAAACAGATTGTTCAGAAGTTTCAATAACAACTATTAATACCATTCAATTTAATTAGTACGTCCCATATCGTACCTCAAACGATAAACAAGTTATTACAGATCAACATCTAAACAAATACTCTGTCCCGACGACTCAGATTTCAAATAAACATAACATAAATTGTCTTTTTGGTTTCTAGACATCCCCCTATGTCTTGACTTCCAATTAGCTAGCAATCAGACATCCTAAGCACCTGTCACATACGTTAAAGTAAAGTCAATACATATAATGTAAAGGTGAGTACACAAGTTTGATATAGCATATAGAGTTTAGAATTGTTTGCGAATAACCAGCATGTTCACGTAATATAATGCAGCATGTTCGCTAATCGACATGAATTCTATCAATACCAGTGACTTCGAGTTGACTGCTACTGCAGTTCGAGTGCATGGTCGCCACTGCGCACACGCAAATTGAATTGTCCCTAACAACCCCCGAATGAACGGGCGCCGAGTCCAGACTATAGTACTATCATTGTTAAGGCAGGTAGACAGCATTCATGGTACACACATAACAAACATGCGTCATATTAGATCACGTATAGCATGCGTAGATTGGTTATCGATAAGATAGTATTGAGTTGTGTGATTGATGTGTTTGAATAGTTGAACGTATGTAACACCCAAAAGTGCTAAAAGCAAAAAGGGATCGAGTATACTCACAGTGATTTGGTATGGATTGAAGGGAGCGCTGAGAGTAAGTTAGCCTGAATAGTTCGATAGCATAACGATGAGTAACGCGGAAATGTAAACAAGTGTTAATGGATCGAGTGGGCCGTTCGATCGGACAGCTGGTTCGATCGGATGGGCTGTTCGGTTGGTTTGAAAGTCCGTTTGAACATTTCCCATTCGATCGGCCGGCAGGCTCGATCGGCTGGTCCTTTCAAGTGGATTGTTTCTTCCTTTAAGGAAAGGATGTGTTTGTGTATGATGGTTTGAACTTTTGAAGTTTTAGTTGCAGCATTTGAAAACACCAAAGTGTTCTTACCTTTCTAGTCGGTCGATCGAACGGGCCGTTCGATCGGTTAGCCCAACCGATCGGTTAGTCACTTCATTTGTTTATCAAAATGGCAATGTGTCACTCGATCGGGTAGCATGCTCGATCGGGTGACATTCCAATGTTTCGAAAAGGCTAAGTGTTGAAGTGTAATATCTCATGATTCGATGAGTAATGTTTACAATCGAATGGCGTGATCGATCGAACATGACTTCGTCAATACCACATTTTGTGAATTTGTGGGTCCATGTGTTAGCCGATCGGCTGGCCCGATCGATCGGCTGGGTTGTCCGTTCGGTTGGGCTATTCGATCGAACAGCCTAACCGTTCGGCCAGCCTTTCTGACCTGGTTAGCCTATCTTCTAACACTTGGTTATTTCCGTTAACTTAATGTGATCTCGAGGTAGTTTGACTACGAGTTGAACCACAAAGCTGAAATCCTTACTTAGTTCACTGGCTCGGGCAGGAATCACCCAAGTCCGGCCAGAGAACGGTTTGGGACCCACTACTAGAAAAACACCTTTCTTGACATGCATTGCGTGTCATGAAAGGGTCTTTATGACACGCAAATGCGAGTCGTTGATTGAGGAGTCATAAAATTAACATGACATACATTTGTGTGTCATGTTTTTATGACACACATTTAATGACACGCATTCATGACACACATTTAATGACACACATTTAATGACACGCATTCATGACATACATTCATGACACTCATTTTATGACACCTTTTAATGACACACATTTATGACACTTTTTTTAATGACACACGTTCATGACAAGCATTTATGACACATACGTATGACATTCATTTACGCGTGTCATGCTTTTAATTGTATAAATTTTTTTAACAAATTACTAATTTGCCCTGGATACATGTATAATAACAAAAACAATAAATCTTTTTCATAAAATAAATACACATATATATACCAAAACAATCCATTACATAATCATGTGTCAAGTATACTACAAATATTTTAACGTTAACAAAAAAAGAATTGTTTGTCGATACATTAGTCGACACTCTAGTCTTCTAGAAGCCTCCTTTGAAAGTAGTCCATCATCGACTATATGTGCACTCATCGTCAAAGCTCCACTTCTTTCATTTTAACCCTTTGATTCCTTTGTGTTCTCGTCACTGGAAAATAAAGGTTGCCGCGAAAGTGGATCATTCTTCGTGAATTCTTTGGACGCTTGAGTTGTCGTGAACATCAAGAAACCATCATCTTTATCGCCTTTTTCCTTTTTCCTGAAAAAAAGATCAACATTTGGTACCTTTATTGAGTGTTCTTACATCTTGCTGCATAAAAACTAACATTGAAAGAAAGTAAAGCATGTATTAATTATCAACTAAAAGGGACTCGTATAGATGGTACCCGCTAATTAAGGCTTGTCTAGCTCCGGCCACAACACTCAAGATGCGAATATATAACATGAGAATCGAAGCAAAATTCAGATATATCATCACATACTCAAAATCGAGCAATGTATTCAGGGAACTTTTTTTTTTCTCAATAGGTTTCTACCATCATATAACCAAAATTCAGATATATATGACTTCTATATACATACCATTTAATATGTAAATAAAGAGAGAAATAACTCACCATCTATCTCAACCAATGATACGAAACGTCTTGATCATCCTCCAACTCCAAAATAGTACTTTTTTGCTGCCATGTAAACGACATCACGAGGAAGGCTCATACACTACAAGCAAACAATTAGATTCAACTATTTTTCATATCAATAATAAATCGTCATAATAATGTAATGAATCACCAATAACAATTAGATTTATAAAAATTACCAAAGGGCTTGTGTAGTACTCTATTGTTGTCTCCTTCTTAACGCATGAAAATTCTTCACTAACATAAGCACAACCATACGGTTCATGCAAAATTACATACATCAAGATGATTTAGTTGAAGTAGTATTAAAAACTAAAGCCAATCATATAAGTGGTGTGCTTATAATATAAGTGTAGTGGTGTGCTTATATAATATATGTATGTATAGTATAATAACATATTAAAGCAAACTAGGTTTTTACCATTGCGTCGGGAAAACCGTAGGTACGAAAAAGCAGTCGATGAACCTCACCTGACATCGTTGAGTATTGCTGCAAAAAAAAAAAAAGAAAAAAAAACATGCGGCCATGGTTCAGTTGTTCACATTGTTTAAGGTTTATTGGATGTCTTATTCATTATAAGCTTACACAATAGAAAATAAAGGAAAGCCCCAAACACACTTCTAGAGACATAGTAACCAAAATTGTGCTCTTAACACTCTACTCTACCAAGGATAGCAGAGGCGTCTCTGAGAATTCATGTACCCTGTTCGAGATTGAAAAAATGCGCCCTTCTGTTATGTTTTGTTATTATTTAAAAAAGATCAAATCAGTATTGGGCTTAATAATTCTATTTCCAAGTGGGCTAAATTCTAAACCATAAAAATGATTTTTAAATTGGCATATATTGAAAGTGGTATGTGTTTACTATTTAAAAAAAATAACAATTGCATTTTTTTTAAATCGCATGCCCCTCGAAATTGTGGGCCTTGTGCGGAGGTCCTCCCTGCACACCATCAAAGCCTCCCATGAAGGATAGTATATAAAGATGTTGAGATCACACTACAAAAAATATATAATTATATACACACACCAAAAGTTGATTACAAGCAGCCTCCAAAGTGATAGTGCAGACGGCATGAGTCTGGTTATTACCTTTCTTTTAAGTTGTTGACAGTGCTCTTTCCATGTTTTCTTCACTTGCCACATATATGCTTCTTGTTGGATCCATTACTTTCTCTAGTTTCTGAATCACCTAAAATTATACAAAATTTAGATCTGATGCAACGGAAAAAAGAAAAGATACAAAATAAAAATTTCCAACAAAATCGATCCAAACCCCTGACGCTACTAATAACTTGACTACATGTGGGATTATACTAGGTACGATTGTTGTTATCATTGTTGTAGCAGACCTGTAACTTTTGACCATGTTAATGGTCTTTTCTGGTCTAAACTAAAATAATTACCGAAAATTGAGGTTACTTAAATAAACTATTAATTAGAAGAGAACCTACATTTCCACCCGCAGACTTTACAATGGCTGAAAGAGTATTGTTGGAGGTTGCACATGAGCGACGCATCATAGCCTCAATGGAACAACTCATTTATATGGCTCACCTAGGGATCATGGCCTCAACATTTTGAAAGAAAAGCTCAAAAAATTGAATTAGTGTCAAGAATCTGATGTACGATTCGAGGTTTAGCTAGGGTGGAGGGGGCGCCCCTTGGGTAAGTGTGTGCAGGTTGACGCCCGCTTAGGGTACACCACCGCCACCGCCTCAGTAACGCGGGCGGGTTTGGTAGCCAGGTAGAAGTAACAACATTCATAGTTTTATTCATTTTAGTTCAAACAACTGTGACCGGAATATACCTACACGGCCAAGAAAGTTAGCTACTTAATGCGCCCCTTATGGCAGTCACCACCTAAACCCCTCTTCACATTAATCTTGTTTCACTAACCATTAAATAAAAATTCAGATCTAAAACAAAAAAAAAAAACAAAATTTAATGACTGCGAATTAAATAAGATTTTAAAGAAAATAAGAGACAAGAAAAGGACATACTTTGGTCCATGACACTAGCATGAAATCCATCTCAAAAAACTTTGTAAACCTACAATGGTTTGATCGTAGGCATAGAGTGAAGTCTGCATCTCCTATATATATATGATTGTTATTAAAAATATCAAACATGCATTAGAAGGTTATACTTCTGTTTCCACATAACAAGAATTAGATAATCACATATCATACTGTTAGTTACCTAAAGCTCAGGACAGTAAGGTATTTTGCATATGTTTCAATAATCAATCCTCTTATTGCATTTAAAAATAAAAATAAAAGAATTAACCCTAAATAAAGCATATGAGAATTCGTTTTTTTTTTCTAACTGGTAAAAGCTTATTGATGAATGATGTGGCAACATATCACAATCACACATTTACATGCACAAACAAACACCTTTAATGTTAACTGTTTGAAAGAATATATAGAGCAAGTGTTACGAACCCATCCATCGGGACCATGACTATACCAACCCCATGCTTTGAGTTGTGAACACACCAGATTGAGGATGACCATTGGTGAAGAGGTATGGTCCCAATTCCCTGCCTACATGGCAGGGACCACACCACTTTTTGTGCACACAAGGCATCCACATCATCTGGATCTTCTAGAAGCTTCCAGAAGACAACCGGATAAGGCCCGGCGGGCATCAAAGATGCCTCGCCCAACATCAAGGACAATACGTGGCACCATACACAAGAAGCCACATGGGCCTGCGACAATCCAGGGAGCAGGGCTGACATGACCAGTACGAGGTGCCCAACACCGTCGAATGCGGGGACGCCACGTGTACCACTACGCCGTCCCTGACAGAGCAGACCAAGAGGATATTCCCCTTGGTCGGACAGCTGGCGCACATCCACAGCTGGCACAGCTACTTCCTCCTTCTTCACCCTCCGGCTATAAATAGAACCCTTCATCATTCAGGTTAAGGATCTTGGCTCTCTTTACTCACTCTATACACACACTGTTTTATTCATCTCGGAACAGTACTTATTCTCACGCCGGAGCCTGGTTAAGAGGGAAAACCTCTCTTTCCCCTCTTAACGAGACTAACGGTGTTTACTGTTTTGCAGATCTCGAGCCTTGGATACGAGCAAGAGAGGAGGTTGAACCCTATAAGTGAAACGACCCCCTTGGTTATCCTTTGTGTTAACCATTGTTTCAACATTGGCGCCATCCGCTTTTTTGCAAGACCACTCTCACCTCTTTTTCTCTTTTAGAAAAACTCGTAAAAATGGCAGACCAGAATCATTCACACCCAGCTGACGGAGAAATCTCTTCTTTTGAACTCGTTTCGGACACGGCACACGTCCAACGCAGTCAAAGGAACGAGACCATCCAGGAAAGCCAGCTGAACAACGAGTTCCCGTCCATTTTTGGAAGTGCGTCTAGGGCTGCTAGCCAGACCACAACTGGACCCATTTTCCAAACACCAACAAGAATTATCACTCAGACCACAAACGGGGCTGCTCTCCAACCTCCAACGGGGATGTTACATCAAACCCCACCGCCGACGCAGACTGTAGGCCATGGGCCAGGCCCTTCGGCACCATCGGAACAAGCACAACTCAACTATTCTGCACTTTTAGGGCTACCCGAAGGAAAAACTCTGGCTTCCTGGTATGCCGAACAGATGGCGTCTATAAACCTTGTCTATACGCAGCTCAGCGCACAACAAGCCTTACTCCAAGCACAGGCTAACCAATCAGCGTTCGTAACTCCACAACCAAGGTCTCTGAGTACACACACGGCTCAGCAGACAAACGCGTGGAATTTACGACCAGAAAGAGAACCAGTGCAACAGGTCAAAAGACCCAGCATACAAGACACGCGCGATACCTATGCTGAAACAGAGAGCAACTTCGTCCAAACTTCCAATCAGCAACGAAGACCGATCCAAACCCGCTTGGGCGCGCGAAACATGAATACAGAATGGGAAGAGGAGGAAGACGACCCAACGTACAAGGCAGAATCCACAGTGTTTAGCAGACTTCCTCCAGAGCATGAGGCTTACAAACCAACCAAGCGCGCGGGGTACAACCCCAAAGCAGAACACGACTTCACCTTAAGCTATCGTCCTGAGGACATGGCTGAAAATTCAAAATTTATTCCAGAAATCGCGTGCGCGGCCATCGACAAAACAAAGTTACCGCACAACGTAGGTAAATACAATGGGTTGACGGATCCAGATGATCACCTCCAGGTGTTCAAAGGCGCAGGAGCAACAGGTGGTTGGAACCTACCAACATGGTGTCACTTGTTTGCTCAAACTTTCGTTGGTGCGGCACGCATCTGGTTCGACAATTTACCAGCTGGAAAAATCAAGTCATGGGTCGACTTCCGAGAAAAATTCTTAGCACACTTTTCTCAACAGCGAAGACACGCCAGAGACCCAGGTGATTGTCTGAACATATACCGAAAAGACTACGAAAGCGTGGAGGATTTTATTACGAGGTACAACAAAGAATGTCTGGAAATTGGAGACATACCGGAAAAAATGATGCGCGCACACTTCATGCGAGCAGTTAAATGCGACGATCTGGTTAAAAGAATCAAAGGGCGTGACGGAGGACCCAAAGACTGGGAAACCTTCATTGAAGCAGCCAAAACCATTGCGCAGACAGATAGGCAACTGACCGGTGACGATCACCGTCAGCGCGCACACAACCACCACGATCGAAACAACAGAAGGGGTAGAAATCAACCCTGGAGGGCTTCCGGGAACAGAGAAAGAAGTCCCCCACGGGACGACGCACGCCATACGATCAATCAGATAGCCCATCGAAAAGAAGTAAAGCGCGAAAATAGAGAAAAGCAGTGGACTCCACTAACTAAAACACCTTCTGAAGTTTTAGCTACAGAGAACCATCAATTCAAGCCACCTTTGCAGATGCGCAACAAAAGGGGTCAAGACCCAAATCTCTTCTGTGAATTCCACAAAGACACGGGCCACCTGACCGATGATTGCTTCAGCTTGAAACAAGAAATCGAAAGAGCTCTAAGAGACGGCAAGCTCGGTCACTTAGTCAAAGGAGGAAAGCGCGATTACCGCCAGATACAACGAAGAGACGAAGGTCCAGACAACAAGAAGCTCAGAAAGCTAGAAACCCATATGGTGCAAGGAGGACCACGGCGACCAAGAAAAAACTACAACAAACGCGCGCAGGATGATTCATGGCGCGAGAAGCAAGTAGTATTCCCAGTTGTCAGGGGAGGTCCAAGAGAAAAGCGGCCAATAGTCATTCCAGGGGTGATCGGCCACTACCAAACAGATTACATCTTTATTGATCCAGGAAGCACCGCAGACATCATATATGAACAGTGCTTCAATCAATTCGACCAAGAGGATAAGGCGCGCCTGGAACCAGTTGACTACCCACTAACTGGATTCTGCAATGAGGCCGTCTTTCCCCTAGGACAAATATCTTTCCCAGTATTACTTTCTGATGGGAGAAATTCAAGAACTGAAGAAGTCACATTTATGGTGCTACCGGCACATTCAAGACATGACATCCTTTTAGGACGAGAATCCCAAGGAGATTTCAGCATGATCTGTTCCGCACCACATTCTGCCATAGGTTTTCCAACCGAAACAGGCGTTGCGTTGATATACGCAAGCAAGGAAGTGCTAGCAACAGACGAAATCAGGCCGGCAAAAGCAAGCAAGCCCGCACCGCGCAGAGAGGCAGAAAAATGGGTATTGAACAGTGCATACCCAGAACAAACGGTCACTCTGGGACCCGCAATGTCTGACCTAACGCGTGCGGCGTTAAAGAAATTACTGCATGAAAACATGGATGTGTTCGCCTGGACACCAGCCGATATGGTTGGCGTTCCACGACACATTGCGGAACATCGGTTAAACGTCTCAGAGGATGCAAAGCCAGTAGTGCATGCTAAACGACACCTGGGGGACATCAAACATGATGCAATGAAGGAACAAGTGTTAGAACTGCTAAACGCAGGAATCATCAGGGAAGTCCGGTACCAAACGTGGGTGGCAAGCCCAGTCATGGTGAAGAAACCGAATGGTAGTTGGCGAATGTGCGTCGACTACAAGGATCTGAACAAAGCATGCCCCCGTGACTGCTATGCGTTGCCCGACATAGACGAGAAAATAGATTCTTTGGCAACGTTTCGGTGGAAATGCTTTCTGGATTGCTACAAGGGATACCACCAGGTCCAGATGGCTGTTCAAGACGAGGATAAAACCGCTTTCCGCACGCCAACGGGGCTATACTGCTACACCAAGATGCCGTTCGGCTTAAAGAATGCCGGTGCTACGTATCAACGATTGATGAACGAAACATTTAGTGACGCCATCGGTAAATACATCGAGGTATACATGGACGATCTGGTAATCATGAGCAGGGAGGAGAGCGCAATGCTGGTAAATATCCAGAAAACCTTCAACACGCTGCGAAGCGTGAGCATCAAACTGAATCCAGCAAAATGCTCATTTGGAATGGAGGAAGGAAAGTTTCTGGGATTCATAGTCACCAAAGACGGTTTTAAGGTGAACCCAGAAAAGGTCCAGGCCATAGAGAGGATGCCTTCACCAGCAAGCATCAAAGATATGCAAAAGCTCGCAGGACGATTGGCAGCCCTCAATCGATTCCTAGCAAATCACGCGGCAAAATCCTTCCCATTCATCAAGACCTTACGAAACTGCATGAAGAAAACCCAATTCCAATGGACTCCGGAAGCAGAAAGCGCGTTCCGCGAGATGAAAGACTGTCTCATCAAGCTGCCAACTCTAACCGCACCTAACAAAGGAGAACCTTTGGTTTTGTACCTCTCAGCTTCCGACAGGGCCGTCGGTGCCGTATTGCTGGTTGATCGACAAGGTGTCCAAACACCTGTGTATTATGTGTCCAGAACCCTAACCGACCCAGAAACAAGATACGCAATCATGGAAAAGCTTGTCCTTGCACTGATTCACGCGTCAAGAAGGCTACGCCGATATTTCGCCAATCACGTCATCCACGTGTTAACAAATTACAATATTGGGAATATCCTAGCAAGGCCAGAAATATCAGGAAGGTTGGCCAAATGGGCGATAGAGCTAGGGGGACTCAACGTAGTCTTCAGACCACGACCGTCGATAAAAGGCCAAGTTTTGGCAGACTTCATGACGGAAGTCCCCGATGACAAAGACAGAGAATGCAAGGCGATGGAGAAGGCGGAGAAAAAACAAATCGAAGAACCATGGATGTTGTATACGGACGGCGCGTCCAACGAAGATGGGGCAGGTGCGGGGTTGCGGCTAGTGAGCCCAGACAAAAACGAGTTCACCTACGCCATACGTCTAGACTTCAAGAGCACAAATAACGAGGCAGAGTATGAAGCCTTTCTGGCCGGCTTGCGCTTAGCAATCAAAATGGGAGTCCGACATATTGAGGCACATGTGGACTCCATGCTAGTGGCAGGACAAATCAACGGTCAATACGAAGCCAAGGGCGACATCATGGCACTCTATCTCAACCAGGCAAAGACGTTGCTGCAAACTTTCTATTCTTACAAGGTGCACCACATAAACCGCAGCGAAAACAAGCCAGCAGACGCCTTAAGCAAGCTTGCGTCAACAAGTTTTCAGCACCTAGCCAAAGACGTACGAATAGAAGTCTTAAGCAACCCGTCTGTACCACTCCGAGAAGTCAGCGTCATCCAAACAGGAACCACGTCATGGATGACACCCATCATCATGTACTTACAGTCCGGAATACTCCCAGAAAATAAAGCCGAGGCGCGGAAAATCCAATATAAATCAGAACATTATCAAATGGCGGATGGGATATTGTACCGAAAGTCATATCTCGGCCCCCTGTTGAGATGTGTCGACGCCGACGACGCAAATTATCTGATCCGGGAAGTACATGAGGGCATCTGCGGCATCCACGCCGGGCCACGCATGGTAGTGGCTAAAGTAATGAACGCCGGGTACTACTGGCCCGGAATGCACCTCGATGCCGTGAAAGAACTAAGGAAATGCAGCGGCTGCCAACGGCATGCACCAAAAACCATGCGTCCAAAAAATGCGTTGGTGCCTGTAACAACCGCATGGCCCTTTCAGCAATGGGGCATAGACATGGTGGGCCCCTTTCCAGAAGCTCCGGGGGCAGTCAAGTTTATCATCGTCGCGGTCGATTACTTCACCAAGTGGGTAGAAGCAAAAGCACTTGCGTCAACCACGTCAGCAGTCGTTAAACGCTTTATCTGGGAACAAATCATATGCCGTTTCGGCCTGCCACTCCGAATCATCACCGACAATGGTACAAACTTTGCAGCAGATGATCTCGAACGATGGTTCAAGGAACTAAACATCGAACATACCTTCTCGTCGGTCGCACATCCGCAAGGGAATGGGCAAGTTGAAGCGGTCAACAAGAGCATCGTCGATGGCATCAAAGCAAGGCTCGGTGAAAAAAGACGAGGGTGGGTCGACGAGCTACCAAGCATATTATGGGCCCATAGAACAATGCCCAAAACAAGCAATGGAGAAACACCCTTCAGCTTGGTCTATGGGTCCGAAGCTGTGATCCCAGCAGAAATCGGACTCCCATCTCCAAGAATGCTCTCCATGAATCTGATCAATAACGAAGAAGAACGGAGGATCGATCTAGACCTCCTAGAAGAACGAAGAGAGATGGCTGCAATCAATGAAGCCAAGTACAAATCAAAGCTTGAAAAGTATTACAATTCCCGAGTCCGGATCTGCACCTTCAACCCAGGCGATTATGTCTTAAGGGACAATGAAGCATCCAACACAGAAAAACCAGGGAAACTGGCTCCCAAATGGGAAGGCCCATACATCATTGATGCGGTCCTCGGCAAGGGAGCATACAAGCTACGCACCATGAACGACAAAGAGGTCCCGCGAACCTGGAACGCCCAACAGTTACGAAAATGCTACATATAAACATGTAATCGTATAAGGCGAATCGCCGACACATTTACTTAATACAAGAAGCGTTTGGCTACCTCTATTTCATGCAAAATTTTTGTCACAACTGCATTTATTACTTCGGGCGTACGCGAAAACATCAATGGCTCGACCATAGGAAACGTTGTAGACCTCCAAGGCTCGTCATAACCAAGTGAACAGCCGGGTCAGAAACACAACCAAAGCCTACAAAACGCCAAAAAACATAACTTCGTGCCCACATAAACACGAAAACATCGATAGCAAGGCAACTAAACATTGTAACGCTCCCAAGGCTGCAATCCCAGCCGAGCTCACACAATAACCTGCAACTCGATCACTTCGTATATCACATACAAGCGCGCATACTTAAACGACAGAATAAAAACGTTGTCATAACACAACATCACCTGTCAGCGCCATCATTCATTCGCGACACCTAATCAAAGTAATTAAAACATGCACATATTATGACGATTTCAAAATTTGCATAAACACAATCAGAGCAACAAACAATCGTCAAAGTACACAAAAGTACAAAGTAAGCAAATTGTCTTGAAACATCATTACAAGCCCATACAAGGCTGTACGCGGCGCACGGGCCGGAAATCCCAAACTAAGTGCGGCTGGAACCAGCACCACCCGCACCGCTAGCATCATCTTCTCCCAATGCCTTCTTCAACAAAGCTACCCCATCCGCTTTGAGGGCCAACTTACCAGCAGCCTTAACTACGGCAAAATCAAGCATTGCAAACTCTCGCCGTTTCTTCGCATACGCATTATCGCAATCAGCTTTATACAGCTCAAACTTATAATCCTTCTCATTGTTTGCAGCAGCACACCTGCCTTCAGCATATCCATTCTTGCGGCCACTATTATAACCTGCCCCACCCAACTCAAACATGTATTGGGCAAGCTCAGGAGAATTCAAGATACGATCAGCAAGCTACATGAAAAACAAGGTTGAATAAGATAGCAGAAAAAACTACACAAAAGTAGAACAGGCAAAGAACATTACCAATGGAACACCACGAGATAGCAGCCACCTACTATCAGCTGAAGCTTCCTCAGCAAGGAGCTCAGCGGCACGGCACTCCGCCGCCTTCTCATCAAGAAGACGCTGAGCAGCCTCACATTCCGAAGTCTTCGCCTGCACAAGAAGCTCCAGCTTATCTATCCGCGCAATGTACTCCTTTTCCTTCTTCTCCGCCGCAAGACGCGTTTGATGAGCCTCTTCCGCGAGAGCAGTCTTCTCACCAGACAGCCGCACAATAGCATCACGCTGCGACTGCATCTCCGCGTTCGTACGAGCACAGGCCGACTCCCAATCCTTTTGTTTTTGCTCGTTTAACTGTTTCTGCTCTTCAAATTTCCGCTCAGCCTCAGTAACCCGCCATTGAAGACCCTTCTGCTCTGTATTAAATTTTTCCTTCTCTTCAGCAAATGCCTTCTTGGCCTCCTCAAACGCCATAGTTTCTTCTCCCATAGAACGCCACTCACGAAGAATCTCCTGAGAGGTGGCAAAGAAGTTAACCCCAGCCGTAACATGATCATCTATAAGGGCAAATCGGCTGCGGTTTTTCTGAAACATCCTCTCGGCAGGAGGAAGGGATAATGAGAAGAACTCCTGACAGTTCTGCAAGTCATTCATGCGGGAGCCCTGAGTAAGGCCCCAACGGGGGACGTGCGGCAAATCATCGCAAGCCGGGTTACCCCAGGAATCACCAGGATTTTGTTCAAAGTGCGGACTCCGCACAAAGCCAGAAGTGGCTCCACCTTCAACGGGAGGACGTTTTGTGTAAATGGTTTGTTGTGGAGTAGTCTCACTAGACTCCATCTCCACCTCAATACCTTTACCCTTATCAACTCCACCAGCATCACCACCAACATCACCACCAGCAGCGTCACCTCCCTCAAATATACCTTCAAACCCTTCACCGCCCTTCACAGTTACATCAGCATCATCTCGAGGAGGGGTCAAGCCAACAGTCCTCGAAGGAGGAGAGGTAGGTGGCGTAATCTGCGAAATATCCACTGGCCGTGGCTTCTTGCTAGTCTTAGATTCTGCCACAAAATTACAATTAGCTAAAAAGACAAAATAAAAGATGACAAAAACATACACAGAAACTAAGTTACCAGGCCGGGGAGCAGAAGCCTCAAATATCTTCTCCAACAAATTCCCTCGACCCCCACTAAATACACCCAAATCAACCTCAGATTCAGAAGGGGCTGGGGGGGCATCCTTTTGAAGCTTGGCCCTCTTGGCCGCAAGAAGGGCAGCAGCTTGTTCATCAAGATGACGCTTATGATCATCAAGAGCCTTCTTCTTCATATGCTCAGTTAAAGTGGCTTTATCATCAAGATCTGACCCTTGACGCACCTCCCCAGGGCCTAAGCCAGACAACGTATCAGACACTACTACATAATCTAGATAAGAAAGAATGGAGGGTCGCTTACGAGAAGATCCGGCAGCTCCACCCTCAACTCCCTCTCCTTTCCTTCCAGACCTATCAATCCGAGCTTTCTTCCTCGTCTCCAACTGAGCAGACGGATCAATAGACGCTTCCACGTCATCATCATCATCTCCAACAACCTCGTGTACAGGTTCAGCATTGCCACCAGGCACGGTACCTGCACGCGCGGAACGAGACGTTAGATCCCCACCACTCCGACCAGAACTCCCACTGGAAACAACGATGACATCCTCTTGATCAGAGTTAACAAAGTCACCCAAAACATCCTCACCAAGAACCTCAGCAGCATATCGGTTCAAACTTTGCTCGGTAGGGTGCAAGAAGCGATCTTGTATTTGATCCAGCCACGTCGGGTTACCATCAGCCTGGATGGCTTCAACCATGGCACCAGCAGCCTTGGGGTCCAAAGCATTCAACAAGCTATAACCAACTGCAGAAAAACAACAAAGATCAAAGCACAAAACAAGCCTAAAGGGAAGTAAACAACCGACAAAATAAGAAGGAATCATACATTTGCCCTTATGGCTGTATACAGGCTGACCCAAAGGATGCTTAGGCACCCATAACATGCTCATCCCAGCACCGACCAAGGCCATTTCATCCAGTTGAGAAATAGCAGTTGCCTTGGCCGTTATCCTCCCATACCATTCTTGGGCAGCAAAATTCTCCAACGGTTCCACCCTTGGAATCCCTTGATCGACCTGCCTGTACGTCATCTCCGACGGAATCACTCCACGACGAATGTAGAAAAACTTCTGTTTCCAGTCATGAATACCCTTTATTGGGGCAGAACACACTGGGACAACCCCCGTCCTGGCTTGAAAAGAATAAAAACCACTAGAATATGTCACACTATAAAAAGTGTTGAACATCTGAAACGTTGGTTCAACCCGATAAGACCGGCAAACAAACTCGAAGTGAGTAATCCGGGGAAGCCCAATGGCATTTATCTGAGAGATATGAAGACCATAACCCCTCAAAACACCGGCAACAAACTTAGTAATGGGCAACCTAAAATTGCCCTCTCGGAAAAAAGCAGCATATAAAGTGATAAAACCGGGGGGGGCATCCAGTGCAGTAGATCCAGACGGAGGATATCGAGCCCCCCACTCAGGTCGAAAGTTATGCCCCCTAACGAGGTTATGAAATTCCTCCTCTTTCCAGTTAATGACGGCCTGATCCGGGCCAGGAGGACCCCTACTCCGTTGTTTCCTTTTCTTCTGAGAAGGATTTTTCTCCGCCATTAAGAAAAATCAAGAGTAAGATACTTCGGATTTGAAAAAATATGAAGGACAAGAAGAACAAAGGAGAAAGGAAGGGAGAGAATCACTTAGAAATTTCGAAGATATGGGAGAAGTGAATAACCGCTCTACTATTTATACTCATCGCATTAAATGCGAGAGATAGTGGAACGTCAGGAGGCAGGAAAAGTAACCAATAGATGGCCGACACGTCAGAGGAAAGAGAAGACGTCGGCTCATTTTTCGGGAAGCATGGGCAACAGGGTCTGCTGATGTGACAGAAAGTCACTGCAAAAGCAACTGTTCACCTCCGAAAAGACAGGGATGTCAGACGGTCACACCAAACGCTCCCCCATAACCACCAAACTTCAAACAGAAGAAAGCACGAAAGGGCCAAAACCCATGCGGCATGCGTCCATTTGGCTCACTTTTTTCAAAGGGCCAAAACCCATGCGGCATGCGTCCATTTGGCTCACTTTTTTCAAAGAGCCAAAACCCATGCGGCATGCGTCCATTTGGCTCACTTTTTTCAAAGGGCCAAAACCCATGCGGCATGCGTCCATTTGGCTCACTTTTTTCAAAGAGCCAAAACCCATGCGGCATGCGTCCATTTGGCTCACTTTTTTCAAAGAGCCAAAACCCATGCGGCATGCGTCCATTTGGCTCACTTTTTTCAAAGAGCCAAAACCCATGCGGCATGCGTCCATTTGGCTCACTTTTTTCAAAGAGCCAAAACCCATGCGGCATGCGTCCATTTGGCTCACTTTTTTCAAAAGGCCAAGACTCACGCGGCATGCGTCCACTCGGCTCAATTTATATTCACCAATTCCAACGCGATGCATAAAAAACCACAACTCTCATAAGTCCAGAATCCCTCCTAGACGATCAACTCAACTAGAAGGCACACTGGACTGGGGGGACTTGAAGAGGTATGGTCCCAATTCCCTGCCTACATGGCAGGGACCACACCACTTTTTGTGCACACAAGGCATCCACATCATCTGGATCTTCTAGAAGCTTCCAGAAGACAACCGGATAAGGCCCGGCGGGCATCAAAGATGCCTCGCCCAACATCAAGGACAATACGTGGCACCATACACAAGAAGCCACATGGGCCTGCGACAATCCAGGGAGCAGGGCTGACATGACCAGTACGAGGTGCCCAACACCGTCGAATGCGGGGACGCCACGTGTACCACTACGCCGTCCCTGACAGAGCAGACCAAGAGGATATTCCCCTTGGTCGGACAGCTGGCGCACATCCACAGCTGGCACAGCTACTTCCTCCTTCTTCACCCTCCGGCTATAAATAGAACCCTTCATCATTCAGGTTAAGGATCTTGGCTCTCTTTACTCACTCTATACACACACTGTTTTATTCATCTCGGAACAGTACTTATTCTCACGCCGGAGCCTGGTTAAGAGGGAAAACCTCTCTTTCCCCTCTTAACGAGACTAACGGTGTTTACTGTTTTGCAGATCTCGAGCCTTGGATACGAGCAAGAGAGGAGGTTGAACCCTATAAGTGAAACGACCCCCTTGGTTATCCTTTGTGTTAACCATTGTTTCAACAATTGGTGAGGTAATTAGTTCCCCACATAACATCCACCGCACTTTACTTTCCCTGTATTAGATTCGTCACTGTTCGATCCCACGACATCATTCCCTTTGGTACCCCTTTAGTCGAATTGAACCCAACAAGGATGCCATCATCTTCAAACCACAAAGGCCTCTGAGGAATGGTCAGATTCAGAAATAGCTAGGGTTTCCTTAAAAAGTATGAATTTGGTGGATATGTGTTTCTTCGTCACTTAAAATTGATTTCACATTTGAGAGGGAATTTGGGGAAAGTAGGGACGGGTTTGGATGAAAACTGAAAAGGGAGGGAATTCAAATTTTTGGGTTTTTTTTAGGATTACGAAATTCAAAATTTTAACACATGTGTGTATGATATTAAAATTTTGGGTTTTTTTTTTAGGACTACGGAATTATGTGTTTATGAGAGTAAAATTATTATATAATTATACTAAAATTACTCAACAAGTGTTGAATAAGCTCAATAAAAAAATTACCTTTAACAATTATAACTTTTGTAAAAATATAAAATGTATTATTTTTTATTTTTGAATATATTTTGATACTGTATTTATCTAATAAACATAATAATACGTATTATTTTATAACTAACAAGAACTATATATACAACTAGTGGTCTAAAGAAACACCAAGTCTAAACTAAGAGGTTTATCCTCGTGGGAATGGTTTCATCAAGAATGGTTAACCTTTTATCTTTCCTCGATGAGAATCTGAGTGTGATCTACAAACAATAACACTGTGAGACTCGTTAGAAGGAGGAGAGGTGGAGGGTCTCCTTGTAACCACCATCCGATGTGAAGAATAAGTATCGCTTAAGAAAAATAAATGAATGTGTGTAAAGAGTAAGAGAATGAGAGAGCCGATGTTTAAAAATGTTGTTAAAGGCTCATATTTATAGCTAAAAAGTGTGAAGAAAGATATGGGCAGATGGGCTATGGGCCAGACATCACTAACAGAGGAAAAAGAAGAAAAAGAAAAAAAAAGTATATTTATACAAAATTATACTATATGGTATTCTAAATGTTACAAAACATTATAAAGTTATATAAAATGTAAGTGTTAATTAAAATTACAAGTTAAATTATGAGGAGCCACATGTTAATAGGATTGTCTAATCAATTACTAACAAAAAAAATCGACGGGCAAATACCGATCCTCATTAACCATGGTTGACAACGGTTGACATAGTGGGACATAACAACGAACCACAATGGGCCACTTAGGATCTATGTATGACTCTCAATGACTCAATTAACATGAGTAAACGAACCAAACTACTTGAGACCAGCTCGAAATTTTTTTTTGACATGAGCCAAGCTTAAATGAACTCGAGTCCGAGCCTAAAATAAGCTTGTTTAGTAAATGACGATGAGTCCTCCCATACATTATGTATTCGATGGTAATAAATCAATCTTTGATACTTTATAATGATCACTTTTCTTATACACTGTTTCGCTGTTTTGCGATTTCACAATTTCACTGTTCATGGGAATCATGAAATCATGGCGTCATTTTTTTGAATAGTCCGAATCATGGAATCACAGTGTCGTTGTGTGTGGGAGGGTTTGATCGGGTGGGAATTAGGGTTTTTTGAGCGTACGTACGTGAGAGATTAGCGATAGAATATGAGAGATCAAGTTAAATTAATTGAGATTAGTTTTATTGATTAGATTAATTGAGGAATTTAATTTTGAAAATATAACATGACATTGCTAAAAGATGACACAAAAAAGAGTGTCATCATGTTTTATTTTATGACGCTAAAAATGACACACAAAAACGAGTGTCATAAATTTATTAAATTTTGTAAAACTATGACATTTTTTCCTTGACACGCACTTTTGAATGTCATAAAAAGATTGTGTGTCATTGTTCGCGTGTTAAGATAGATCTTGTTTTTTTAATGACGCTAAAAAGATGACACACGAAAAAGAATGTCACAAATTTATTGAATTTTGTAAACCATGACATTTTTTTCTTGACACACGCTTTCGAATGTCGTAAAGTGAGTGTGTGTCATTGTTTACGTGTCAAGATTGGTGTATTTTCTAGTAGTGACCTTAGCTTAACGTTTAACCTGAAATCGGTGAACCTCGTAGGTAGAATCCGAACCTTGAACCATGTGTTTGTTTTAGAATAATTTGTAAGTCGGTTCAAGCTCCGTTTCCACTGGTTGAGTGTAAAAGAGTTGAAAGATTGATGAAAATCCATCTTTCAATCCTTTTCCACCATGAAATGTTAAGATCTTTGGTAGATTTTAGGTTATTTATGTGGAAATCGGTTAGATCTAAGCCAATCATGGTGGAATGATGCCAAAACTTGATGTTCTTGAAGAACACCATGATGACATCACCCAAGAACACTTAGATCTTGGTGATTTCACGGTTGAAATCCAAGTTTTGAAAGATAGAAAGGTGTAGAATCATTAGATGAACAAAATCGTACAAGAATTAGAGTGAAAACTTACCGGATCGGAGAGAAATCTGAGAAATAGTGAAGAACAAAGGCTGGTCGGTCAGAGCTTTTCCAAAAGTGGAAAGAATGACAATGACAGCCCTATTTATAGGCTTCCAAAAGAGGAAAGGCCCAACCGATCGGCCAGGATTCCTGACCGAATGGGCTGTTCGATCGAACAGCGTGTTCGATCGGCTAGCCTGTTCGATCGGAAGTCCTGTTCGATCAGGTTTGTTCCTTTTTGAGATTTTCGCGACGATTTTTGGCATTTCGATTTCGATGAATGATGAATTGAGTATGATGGAATTCTAATTCAAATTACTTTTAGTCCCAACCACTATATCTAATATCTAAGCATCCTTATACTACAATTCGGGTTTGATTCCGATTGAGTTTGATTATCCTTCGAGTTTCGATTTGATTTGATTGATTCACCACTCATAACAACGTAAAATAAACATGCACAAGTAACACGTAAGGCGCACACACACGTATAAAAGTACCAAACTTCCCACACTTGAGTTCGATGATCGATTCGATTTGCTTGATTATTGATTGATTAACTTTATCGCATTGTTACTTCCTATTATTCAAGGTCGATCGTCGATTTGCGGTTAGATTATCGGTCGATTAATTTGCTTATACAACACTTACTCAACATAATACGAAAATATAAATAAAACTAAATAAAATAAAATTTAAATTAACTTTAATTCCAATAACAGTCAACATTTGACTTTGACTTTGACTTTTGGAAAACACGGGGTGTTACATGCCGAATCGGACTACACCCTTCCAAGGGGATACCTTTAGGAGTACGTAGTCACCAACTTCAAATTCAAGGGGCTTGCGTCTGTTATCGGCGTAACTTTTCTGTCTTTCCCGAGCCTTTACCAAGTTTTCTCTTATCTGGTGGATTTTGTCAGTCGTTTCTTGTAGAATCTCGGGACCGGTTAATTGGGAATGACCGATCTCGTGCCACACAATAGGTGAACGACATCTCCTACCATATAAGGCTTCGAAGGGTGCCATCTGAATGCTGGAATGGTAGCTATTGTTGTACGAGAATTCGACCAATGGCAGGTGTTTGCTCCAACTACCGCCAAAATCAATAACACACGCACGGAGCATGTCTTCCAGAGTACGGATCGTTCTTTCAGTCTGCCCGTCGGTTTGTGGATGGAATGCGGTACTCAAATTCAGCGTCGTACCAAGAGCCGCTTGAAATGTTTCCCTACAATCTCGAAGTAAACCGAGCATCACGGTCAGAGATGATGTCTCGAGGCGTACCCTGATTTCGAATGATCTCGTCAGTGTAGATTTGGGCTAGTTTGGCCACCTTATAGTCTTCTCGTATCGGCAGAAAGTGGGCTGATTTGGTTAGACCGTCGACTATAACTCAAATACTGTCGTGACCTGATGGCGTGGTCGGAAGCGTAGTTATGAAGTCCATAGCTATGCTTTCCCACTTCCATATAGGTATCGGCGGTTGTTCGAGTAAGCCGGAAGGTCTTTGATGTTCAGCCTTGACTCTTGCACAGGTTAAACAGCTACCAACATAGAGAGCGATATCCCTCTTCATCCCCGGCCACCAGTACTTGTAGCGAAGATCCTGGTACATCTTGTCAGCACCGGGATGAATGGAGTATCGGGATTTGTGGGCTTCATTCATGATAATCTTTCGCAAATCGGTCCTCCTCGGGACCCAGATTCGGTCTAGATAGTAGAATATCCCATTGGCTTTGCTTATAAGATGGGACCCATCGTGATAGATCCTCTCTTTCTTCAATGTACGCTCACTAAAGCAAGCATGCTGGGCTTCACGGATGAGAGTTTCGAGGTTATACTGTGCTTGGTTGTTCCGGACACCGAGCACATAATTCTTTCTGCTGAGCGCGTCAGCAACTACATTCGCCTTGCCTGGGTGATAACGAATCTCACAGTCGTAATCGTTGAGGAGTTCTACCCATCGGCGTTGACGCATATTGAGTTCCCTCTGGTCAAAGATATGTTGTAAACTCCTGTGATCGGTGAAGATCGTACACTTGGTACTATACAGGTAGTGTCGCCAAATCTTTAATGCAAAGACAACTGCGCCTAGCTCGAGGTCATGGGTTGTATAGTTCTTCTCGTGGATCTTGAGCTGTCGAGATGCGTAGGCTATAACCTTGTCTCGTTGCATGAGGACACAACCAAGACCAAGGTTTGAAGCATCACAGTAGACAACGAAGTCGTTGCTTCCGTCGGGCAGTGTAAGAATCGGTGCATTGCACAACATATGCTTAAGGGTTTGAAAGGCAGTCTCTTGCGCGGTTCCCCACACAAAAGGCTTGTCCTTATGAGTAAGAGCGGTAAGCGGCACAGCGATTTTAGAGAATCCTTCGATAAATCGTCGATAATAACCCGCTAGTCCGAGAAAAGAGCGAACTTCGGACGGGTTCTTAGGTGTAATCCACCCTTTGACTGCTTCAATCTTCGCGGGATCGACGTGTATACCCTGACTATTCACGATGTGACCCAGAAATTGAACCTCCTCCAACCAAAATTCACACTTGGAGAACTTGGCGTAGAGTTGATTCCCCTGAAGTAACTCGAGAACCAAACGTAGATGTTGCGCATGTTCGGCCTTTGACTTGGAATAGATCAAGACATCGTCGATGAACACGATGACAAAACGGTCTAGGAAGGGCTTACATACGCGATTCATCAGATCCATGAAAACCGCGGGTGCGTTTGTCAAACCAAACGGCATAACAACGAATTCGTAATGGCCGTAACGGGTTCGAAAAGCGGTTTTAGGTATGTCTTCCTCTTGAATCTGCAACTGATGATAGCCTGAGCGTAGATCGATCTTTGAGAAGCACTGGGCACCTAGCAGTTGGTCAAACAAATCGTCGATGCGGGGTAAGGGGTATCGGTTCTTGATGGTTAGCTTATTCAGCTCCCGATAGTCGATGCACATCTGGAATGACCCATCCTTCTTTTTGACGAAAAGGACTGGCGCGCCCCAAGGAGAGGTGCTCGGGCGAATAAAGCCTTTTTCGAGTAGTTCCTGGAGTTGGTTCGAAAGTTCGCGCATTTCAGATGGAGCGAGTCGGTAAGGGGCTTTGGCAACAGGGTTAGCTCCAGGAATAAGGTCGATTCGAAAGTCGATATCACGACTTGGAGGTAATCCAGGGAGATCATCAGGGAACACCTGAGGAAACTCTCGGACCACTGGAACGTCTTTGACTTCAACTTTCTTTTTCTTTCCCTCGTCTGCTACTACAATATTGGCCAAGAAGGCTCGATATTCCTTGCGGAGATACTTGCTGGCTTGAAGACACGACATGAGCTTGAGACCTTTCGTAGCAGTTTCACCATAGACACATAGAATATCACCACTGGCGAGCACGAATCGAATCATCTTATCGAAGCACACAACTTCAGCATGGTTTCCGCGAAGAAAGTCCATACCTACTATGACGTCGAAACTTCCGAGTTGCATCGGAATAAGGTTGATGGGGAAAATGTGATTGTTGAGTTCAAGAGTGCAATCACGGAGCACAGAATTAATAGCGATGGTTCTACCAGTAGCGAGTTCGACTTCGAATGGCGACGAAAGATAAGAGCGCTTACGACTAAGGAGCTTCTCGAATTCAAATGACACAAAGCAGTTATCGGCTCCAGTATCAAACAAACATGATGCATGTATACCATTCAGAAGGAACGTACCATTGACCACGTTGTTGTCAGCTTGAGCCTGACGTGCATTGATGTTGAAGGTTCTGGCGTGGGCTGCTTGCTGTTGTTGCTGAGGCTGCTGTTGTTGTTGCTGCTGGGGCTGTTGGGTCTCTTGCTTGACTACCCTGTTCGGGCACCGGTTTGCAAAGTGGTTAGGGTCACCACATGCAAAGCAGGTTCGAACATTGGCAGCTGGGGCTTGAGCTGCTGGTTGACCTTGTGGGGCAGGGAGTAGAGCCTGGTTGACAGCGGCTTGAGCTTGAGCTTGAGCTTGACGGGGACCATAGCGACAGCTCGCAGTGAAATGCCCGTAGAGGTTGCAGTGTGCGCAGAATCGGCAAGCCACACCCACTGGATGGTGATAAGAACACGTTGGGCAGAGTGGATGGGGGCCGGTATATGCACGCTTTGCTGGCGGTGCATTGATCACTGGGGCTGAACGCTGTGGTTGCTACTGCTGAGCTGGTACAGACTGGAGAGGAGCAACAGTGGTTGCGGCAACGCAACTCTTGCTCTTCTTCCTCCTTCTTGAAGACTTGGAGGTTTGAGCAGTGGTGTTGTCGGTTGATGCTGTGGTGACTTGATGCAGAGACTTGGCTTGCTGATCCCAGAAACCAGCCTTTACCCGCTTGTCATTAATCTCAGCGGCTAGCAGATAGGTTTCCTCGATCGTTGCTGGCTTGGAGGCGTGAACAAAATCCGCTACACAGTCTGGAAGAGCGCGGATGTATTTCTTGATGGTCATATCCGGAGTCTTGACCTGGTCGGGGCAGATGATGCTCAACTGCTTGAAGCGAGCGGTGAGACCAGCATTGTATCCTTCCTTCTGCTTGATAACCCAAAATTCATCCTCCAGCTTTTGGCGTTCGTGGGGAGGACAGAACTCGTCGATCATGATGGCTTTCATTTCCTCCCACGTCAGCTCGTATGCTGCGTCGTTCCCGCGCTTGTTTCGCTCTGCGGTCCACCAGTCCAAAGCACGAGACTGGAAGACGCCAGTAGCGTTGAGAGTACGGAGGTGTTCGGGGCATCCGCTTTGTCGGAGGGTGACTTCCACCGAGTCGAACCAATGAAACATGGCTGTAGGGCCATCCTCACCGGTGAACTCTTTTGGCCCACACGCTTTGAATTGCTTAAAGCTAAAAGCTAAAAGCAGTCTTGTTGGAATCTTTGGGGACATCAGCTCGAGATTCCTCGGACGATTTGCTTGCGTTCTCGTACACGTCACTTACAGCTTTCGCTATAGTTTTGGAGATGATCGCAGCAAGACGTCGGTCTCTCTTCTCCTGACGGGTAAGACGTTGGCGAGACATAGATGATGACGACATGGTCTGCAATAGACATCGCCACAGGGCTCAACACAACGAAATCGAATCTCACCTCACACGTCTAGATTTCTAAAGCTTAGAATCACGCCGTAACATATAACACATAACAAATAGGCACCAAACACAGAATGCACATCAGCACAGAAGCACGTAAGCAAGTAGAGCACAGAACACCTAAACATATACGCATTTAGCACAGAGGTAGTTAGTGTCACACAACTCTCCTAACATAACACAGTAGCACACTCCGCTTCCTGACTACCACTAAGTTTCGAATATAGCGATCGCGTACATCATAGCATAGTGTGGTATGGCCTACTTAGTCGTATAGCATAGCATAATAATATCGTCTAGATTGCGTCAACTGGAAACCGAGTTCGAGATAGGATAGCATTACAAGTCGTGCGGATTGATAACAAAATCGAACAACCAACAGAAATATAAACACGTAAACAGGCAAAAACACATAAAATCAGCGAGGTAACACATAAAATCAAGAGATAGATCGTCTGCGGCTACTAGACATTGACTAACCAAGGCCATTCAACTATTCACAGTGGACTTGTCGTCACTTTCGACTCTAGGAGTCGTGTTTCTGCCTCAGTTCTCGGGCATTATGCACGCATTTCCTAGGTCATACTCGTGCTTCAGGTCGTTGGAGTCCGTCAAATGTCTTGGCGAGATAAAATATTGCTCGGAACAATCGCCAAGGTTAGGGTTTCACCCCTATCTTAGCAATTTCTTCCTTGTTTTAAGAAAACTTCGGAGAAAATTTGCATCAAAATGCGGGTTTCAGCCCTGATTTGGTATAATTCTCCCCGTTTGCTGGTGAAAATAATGAGATACACATAAATAATCGGCATGGGTCAAACAACTTAGCCAGGAGTTTGCGGTTTTCACACCTATTCCTATCTAAATTGCTGACCTTGAGTGGAATCCGAGTGTAGCGATAGCAAAAATAACATGAATAAGCACATCAATTTGGTCTTTTGGTTCTTAGCTATAGTCTAGGTCTCTAAGACAGCGACCCGGACTAGGTCGTGTCTAACCTAATTCCCTATAGTTATGGCTCTGATACCAATCTGTCACACCCCAACCCATGGCGGAATCATCGGGGCGCGGCACTGAGCGAAACAGATTGTCCAGAAGTTTCCACAACAACTATCATACAAATTCAGTTTAAATGATACGTCCCATACCGTATCCCAAATAAATAACAAGTTATTACAGAAAGCATCTAGGCAATAAATCATGTTCCGACAACTCAGATTTAATTATTACAAACTAAATAAAATATTGTTCGATGTTTCTAAGACCCCTATTCTGTTGACTCCCCTGGCTATAGTGCCTGTGGACAAGAACTACAGATAACCATGACCCAGGAGCTTGTTCAGGGCCGACAACTATCTGTTGAGGATTCCTAGAAACTTATTTATGTCTCGCTTCCCTAGCAAGCTAACACCTTAAACACCTGTCACATGCGTTAAAATAAAGTCAATACATATAATGTAAAGGTGAGTACACAAGTTTGATACTAGCATATAGAGTTCAAATAGTTTACGCATAACCAGGCACGTACACAGAGGAAAACGATGCATGTAAATTATCAACATGGGACCACCGGTACCAACGACTGCGGGTTGACTGTCCGAGACAGTTCGCAATACATGATTACCACCGTAATCCATGCAAGTAATTGTCCTTAGCAACCCCCGTGTGAACGGGTGCTGAGTCCAAACTATAGTACTATGTTGCTAAAGCAGGTAGATAGCACTCCACGTGTAAACATAATAAACAGCAATCATTTAGTCAAGTAGCACATGCGATTAGGTTAGCGTTCAAATAGTTTGTGTTTGATTGTGATTTGATAGATAACGTATGTAACACCCAAAAGTGCTAAAAGCAAAAAGGGATCGAGTATACTCACTGTGATTTGGTATGGATTGAAGGGAGCGCTGACAGTAAGTTAGCCTGAATAGTTCGATAGTATAACGATGAGTAACGCGGAAATGCAAACAAGTGATAATGGATCGATTGGGCCGTTCGATCGGACAACTGGCTCGATCGGACGGGCTATTCGTTCGGCTTGAAAGTCCGTTTGAACATTCCCATTCGATCGGCCGGCAGGCTCGATCGGCTGGTCCTTTCGAGTGGATTGTTTCTTCCTTTAGGAAAGGATGTGTTTGTGTATGATGGTTTGAACTTTTGAAGTTTTTGCAGCATTACCTTTCAAGTTGGCCGATCGAACGGACTGTTCGATCGGTTAGCCCAACCGATCAGTTAGCATCTTCAGTGTTATCAAATTGGCAATGTGCCACTCGATCGGGTGGCATGCTCGATCGGGTGACATTCCAATGTTTCGAAAAGGCTAAGTGTTGAAGTGTAATATCTCATGATTCGATGAGTAATGTTACAATCGAGTGGCGTAATCGATCGAACATCACTTCGTCAATACTACACTTTGTGAAATTGTGGGTCCATGTGTTAGCCGATCGGCTGGCCCGGTCGATCGGCTGGGTAATCCGTTCGGTTGGGCTGTTCGGTTGAACAGCCTAACCGTTCGGCCAGCATTTCTGACCTGGTTAGCCTATCTTCTAACACTTGGTTGTTCTGGTTAACTTGATGTGATTTTGAGGTAGTTTGATAACGAGTTGCACCATAAAAGCCTAAGTCCTTACTTGGTTCACTGGTTCGGGCAGGAATCACCCAAGTCCGGTCAGTGAACGGTTTGGGACCTTAGCTTAACGTTTAACCTGGAATCGGTGAACCTCGTAGGTAGAATCCGAATCTTGAACCATGTGTTTGTTTAGGATGATTTGTAAGTTGGTTCAAGCTCCGTTTTCACCGGTTGAGTGTAAAAGAGTTGAAAGATAGTTGAAAATTCGTCTTTCAATCCTTTTCCACCGTGAAATGTTAAGATCTTTGGTAGATTTTAGGTTGTTTATGTGGAAATCGGTTAGATCTAAGCTAATCGTGATGGAATGATGCCAAGACTTGATGTTCTTGAAGAACACCATGATGACATCACCCAAGAACACCTAGATCTTGGTGATTTCACGGTTGGAATCCAAGTTTTGAAAGATAGAAAGGTGTAGAATCGTCAAATGAACAAGAACGTACAAGATTTAGAGTGAAAACTTACCGGATCGGAGAGAAATCTGAGAAATAGTGAAGAACAATGGGCTGGTCGGTCAGAGCTTTCCAAAAGTGGTAAAGATGACAATGACAGCCCTATTTATAGGCTTCCAAAAGAGGAAAGGCCCAACCGTTCGAACAGGATTCTTGGTCGAATGGGCTGCTCGATCGAACAGCCAGTTCGATCGGCTAGCCTGTTCGATCGGAGGTCCTGTTCGATCAGGATGTTCCTTTTTGAGAATTTCACGACGATTTTTGATATTTCGATTCCGATGAACGATGATTTGAGTATGATAGAGTTCTAAGCCAAATTACTTTTAATCCTAACCACTATATCTAACATATAAGCATCCTTACTTCACAATTCGGGTTCGATTTCGATTGAGTTCGATTATCCTTCGAGTTTCGATTTGATTTGATTGATTCACCACACATAACGACGTAAAATAAACATGCACAAGTAACACGTAAGGCACACACACACGTATAAAAGTACCAAAATTTCCGTATTCGAGCTCGATGATTGATTCGATTAGCTTGATTATTGATTGATTAACTTTATCGCATTGTTACTTCCTATTATTCACAGTCGATCGTCGGTTCGCAGTTAGGTTATCGATCGATTAATTTGGTTATACAACACTTACTCAACATAATACAAAAATAAAAATTAAATTAACCTTAATTCCAATAACAGTCAACATTTGACTTTGACTTTGACATTTGGAAAATACGGGGTGTTATATGAAGGATAGGCTATGCAGCGCACCTATTCTCTCATTGCCAGAGGGCACAGACGATTTTGTGGTCTATTGTGACGCATCGATACAGGGGCTTGGTTGTGTATTGATGCAGCGTGATAAAGTTATTGCTTATGCTTCGCGTCAACTCAAGGTTCATGAACGAAACTACACGACGCACGATTTAGAGCTGGGAGCTGTTGTTTTCGCGCTCAAGATATGGCGACACTACCTGTACGGTACCAAGTGCAATATCTACACCGATCACAGGAGTCTCGAGCATATCTTCAAGCAGAAGGAATTGAACATGCGTCAACGACGATGGGTCGAGCTGCTGAATGATTACGAATGTGCCATCAAGTACCATCCAGGCAAAGCCAATGTTGTGGTTGATGCCCTCAGTCGGAAAGATACTACACCTAGGCGTGTACGAGCCTTGCAGCTTACTATACAGTCTAGTCTTCCTGCTCAGATACGAGATGTTCAGGTGGAAGCATTGAAACCAGAAAATGTCAAGGCTGAAGCCTTACGCGGTTCAAGGCAGCGATTAGAACAAAAGGAAGACGGCGCCTACTATGTAACGGGGCGTATTTGGGTCCCACTATATGGCGGTTTACGAGAACTTGTGATGGATGAAGCGCACAAGTCACGCTACTCGGTACATCCAGGTTCAGATAGGATGTACCACGATCTTAAAACAACGTATTGGTGGCCAAGCATGAAAGCCCTCATCGCAACGTACGTCAGCAAATGTTTGACCTATGCAAGGGTCAAAGTTGAATATCAGAAACCATCAGGCCTACTTCAGCAACCTAAGATACCGCAGTGGAAATGGGAGGAAATTTCCATGGATTTTGTTACTGGCCTGCCTAGATCCCAGCGTGGGAATGATACCATTTGGGTGATCGTGGATCGACTCACAAAGTCTGCTCACTTCCTAGCTATTAAGGAAACGGATAAGTTTTCCACTCTCGCAGACATATATCTTAAGGAAGTTGTTTCAAGGCACGGAGTGCCAACCTCCATTATTTCGGATCGGGATGCACAATTCACTTCAGAACTGTGGCAAGCAATGCATAAATCTTTTGGCTCTCGGTTAGATATGAGCACAGCTTATCACCCTCATACGGATGGGCAGTCTGAGCGCACGATTCAAACCTTAGAAGACATGCTTCGGGCATGTGTTATCGATTTTGGCAACAGCTGGGAAAAGCACCTCCCTTTAGTGGAGTTTTCGTACAATAACAGTTACCACACCAGCATTCAAGCCGCTCCATTCGAGGCATTGTACGGACGTAAATGCCGGTCACCTCTCTGTTGGGCAGAGGTGGGGGATAGTCAGATCACAGGTCCAGAAATGGTAGTTGATGCTACTGAACGAATTGCACAGATACGACAACGCATGGCGGCAGCTCGTGATCGCCAGAAAAGCTACGCTGATAAACGCAGAAAACCGCTCGAGTTCCAAGTTGGGGATCGAGTGCTACTCAAAGTCTCACCCTGGAAGAGTGTGGTTCGTTTTGGTAAACGAGGCAAGCTCAATCCGCGGTATGTTGGACCGTACGAAATCACTGAAAGAATAGGCAAAGTAGCCTACAGACTAAATTTACTAGCTGAACTCGGTGCAGTTCACAATGTTTTCCATGTGTCGAATCTGAAGAAATGCCTGTCAGATGAGACCCTCATAGTTCCTTTTAAGGAACTCACTATCGACGAGCGGTTGCAGTTCCTCGAGGAACCAGTTGAAATCACGGACCGGGATGTCAAGGTCCTCAAGAACACTAGAATACCTCTTGTACGAGTTCGTTGGAACTCCCGTCGTGGCCCAGAATACACCTGGGAACGAGAAGATCAAATGGAACTCAAGTATCCTCAGTTATTCGAAAACCGTGCAACCACTACTGAGGCTGAAGCTACTACTGCAGAATTTCGGGACGAAATTCCAAATCAACGGGGGGATGATGTGACACCCCAGGAAAACCAGTAAACGACACAACTTACCTAGCTTCCTCAGTGACCGCATGCTAAATTTCGGGACGAAATTTCTTTCAAGTTGGGATAATGTGACAACTCGAGTTTCCAAGATTTCATTCTTCGCATTTATTACGCGTTCACTGTCTGTTTAGTACTTACCTGCACAATTTGTTTGCATTGTAACTGTATACGTTGTGGCTCGATAAAGTGTATTATGAATATTGCAAGGTTATGTGTTATTTTATGAAAGATTTGACAACTACATGAATTTGGTGGTGAAACTGTAAATTATGTTGTGATGGGTGTGCTTTATGTAAAAGGTGATACTTAGGGGTGTGCAGAGTAGTTAGTGAAATTTTAATCACCCTTAACCCTAACCTCCTCCCTAATCATTCACTAATCATCTCACAAACCATCATACGTATCTTCAAGACTTCTCTACAACCCTCTCTTGCAATCATCTTCTTTCTCATTGGCACAAGTTCTCTTGCATCAATCTTGATCTTTTATTCCATCTAGAATCAATCCAAGGTAATCGTTTTATGACTGTTTGTTGTTAATCGTTGATTGATTGATTCATGCTAAAACCCTAGTTCTTCATATGATAGTTCTGTGCTTATTGATTTATTCTGATTATTGAGAAATGAATATGATTGTTGTGTAATCATTTGCTGAATGTTAAGATGCCTGTTATGATAGAATGGTTGATTGTTGATTTGATTTCTGCACTGTGAAAGTATGAAATTAGGGTTTTCTTGATCGTGAGAACGTAACTGTTATATTGAGCTTGGTTAATACGCATGTTGTTAGTCCGTAGATTATGTCAGGGTTTTTGTGAAGTCACAAAGATCTGAGTTTTGGAAATACTTGTGGTCCGAACTTTATTAATGAAACATGTCTGAGTTTTATAAGCATGATCTGGTCCGACTTTGTAAAGGGTGAAGGAGTCCGAATTTTTAACCAGGGACAAGGAGGCAGACTTTTAAGGGGGATGGGGTCCAACCTTTTTGAAAGGCACAAGGGGTCCGAGTTTTAAAGGGGCAAGCCCCTTGTCCGAGTTTTGTGGGGGGATAACCCATGTCCGAGTTTTAAAGGGGGGAACCCCCTTGGTCCGAGTTTTCATGTATAGGGGATGTTAGTCCGACTTTTTGGCAAGGGATAACATTTGTCCGAATTTGATTACATGTTGGCCCGAGTTTCGTTGTCTGTTAAGTGATTTACCCTGCTAACTGTTAAGTGTTAACTATGTGTTCTGTTATGTATGTCAGATATGTTAAGTATGTAATTGAGTTATGTTAACCATGTATGTAAGCTCAGTATGTGCGATAACCCTAATAGTTCTGATTTACTCTGTCGTATGATGTATAGTTTGATGAACGTGAAATAACTGTTATGTGCTACATGGCAATGATCGCTTAAACACTTCGTGACATATATTGTATGCGAATTCATGCGAGCTTAACTGATTGGGTATACATGCATAACTATAGGACTTGACTGATTTCTTGTGAGCACATAGTATAACATACCGAGCAAACCAAGGTGAGTTCACACTTTTACTAAGGCATGGGATTCCCAGGGCTTGGGAATGGGATTGAAGGAATGAGATGGAATAGATTTGTACTTACACTGTTACTAGATTACCTACCATCGTCCTCGGTTGTGCAGGACACATACGTAAAACCTACGTATACTTGTACTCATCACTGTCCTCAGGTTGCGAAGGACACTCACGTAAAACCTACGTGAACTTATACTCACTACTACCTCGGTTGTGTCAGGCACTTACGTAAAAACCTACGTAAACCCCCACGTACCCCTGTCCTCGGTTTGTGAAGGACACTTACGTAAATCCTACGTAAACCTTGTACGTACTACTATTCTCAGGTTAAGAAGAACACTTATGGTTCAAATAGTCTAGTGTATATGCAACATGGGAAGCCCCCACCAATAGAACATACTAGCGGCCCAGTAGAGCCACACGTTACAAACGAACTTACTATTATGCATTTACTTTCTGTGAACTCGCTCAACTAGTTGTTGACTCTCTGTTACATGCCTTGCAGGTCGTTAGGTATGCATGGAGCTTGCATGGGGAGGCGCGGTCGTTGTGGACAAGGATCGTGATGTTTTGATTAAACACTATGACGTTACATACTTTATTTACATTGGGCTTTTACTCAATTGCTTCCGCTAAACTTTGTTATTATACATGTGTTTTGAAACACCTTTCATATGCATTGGTTTGGTTTAAATACAATTACTTTTACTTTTTACATTGTTCTATATGATTGGTGGCTTGATCCTGGCCAGTCACGCTCCCAAGCGGTGATACTCCGCGTGTGGATTTTGGGGGTATGACAAAGCTTTCCAACACCGTCTTAATAAGTGTCACCCTGCCCCCGATTGAAAGGGTATTGGCTTTCCAACGACTAAGACGACTTCCCACCATATCTATAACTTGGTGCCAATGTAGTTCCCTATTCATATTAGCGCCTACACGAATACCCAAATAATAGAAAGGAAACATCCCGCTTTTGCATCCCAAAACATCCGCTAAATCCTCCACTTCCTTACCACTCACCCCAACCCCAAACAAGTTGGATTTGTGAATATTTATTTTAAGTCCCGAGCAAAGATAAAACACCTTAAAACCCGAGCCGTACTCTCTAGATTGTTTCTATTCCACTCCCCCATGATCAACGCGTCATCAACGTAGAAAAGATGAGATAAAGCCACGTTACCATTCCCAATCTTGATCCCGTGTAACTTTCCCACGCTCACCGTTTTATCAAGAACACAAGATAAAACCTCCATAACAAAAAGAAATAAGAAAGGCGATAGCGGGTCTCCTTGACGAAGACCCTTACCACAATTAAATTCAAAGGTGGGGGACCCGTTAACCAAAACCGCCGACCTTGAAGACACAAAAACCCCTTTAATCCACCTAACCTAACGATCCGGAAAACCCATCTATCTCAGAATTGAGAGAAGAAACTCCCAATGCATGTTGTCGTACGCCTTTTCAAAATCTATTTTCAAGAGGAAAGCTTCTGATGTTTCTTTTTCAACCATGCCAGAATCTCGTTAACAGTGATCAGCGTCCCGTCAAGAATATATCGACCCTTTAAAAAAGCGGATTGAGACTCAGAGATAATCATACCCATCACTCGTTTCAACCGAGTAGCCAAGACTTTCGAAACAATTTTACTTATAATACCAATCAAAGTAATCGGCTTATAATCCTTCAAACCCGAGGGAGTTTTAGATTTTGGGATTAACGTTATAAAGGACGAACTGCATCCCTTAGAGATCATCCCAAAATTGTAAAACCTACCCATAATCTTCACAAAATCATCCTCAAGATGCTCCCAAAACTTCATAACGAACCTGAAGTTAAAGCCACCAGGCCCCGGTGCTTTGTCAGCACCACATTGGAACACGGCTTCCTTAATTTCCTCCTCTGAAAAGGCAGCCACAAGACTATCAACATACCCCTCCTCTATCTTCTTGAGCCCATCAATCACAAACATAGGTCTAACCTTGAACTGCTCAGTGAAGGGATCTCGAAAATGTCTGAAAACCTTCTTTTTAACTAGGCTTGGTTTAGAAACCCACTTCCCATCCACCTCTATCCCTAGAATGGAGTTAGAAGCTTTCCCCCCATTTATATAACCATGAAAGAAACGAGAGTTGTCATCCCCGTGCATAGCCCATTTGACCCGCGACTTTTGTTTTAGATCCTCATCCTTTCGATGCTCCGAACCCTCAATCCTTCTTTACATTCAGTCCACACCCAAAATTCTTCCTCGTCCAGATCCCTATCCTCCATGGTCATTTCCAAATTTTCTAACTCTATTCTGTAACTTTCGACCTCCTGACCCTCTTTAATACTCCAATCTTTCTGCCACTTAACCAAAGCCTCCTTCACAACCTTCAGTTTCCTGGATAAAACTAGATCAGGATCTCCAGAGAATTGACAACCAAGAAAAGCTTTTCTAACCACCTCGATACAACCATCGATACCAAGCCACGAGTTAAACCATTGAAAGGTTGGAGTCGTCTAGAATCAAAATCAACAAGGTGTGATCAGAGTATAGTCTCGGCAAAGCCCTTAAACACGCTTCAAGCCACTTGTTTAAAAACTCTTGGCAAACTAGCAGAGGATCAATTTTGCTGAGCTTTTGACCCTTCCCATTACCTGCCAAGAAAGTGTAGTTTTTGCCCCCCATGACAGATTCCTGTAGTTCATTATTATCAATAAAGTTATTAAAATCTTGTGCACTAGAACTTTGTATTTTTCCTTTCCTCGATCTATGCACCTAACGGAATTAAAGTCACCCAACATAATCCATAGACCTTGGTTGGCGGCAACTGATTACGATTCAAACCGATGTGCGGCGAGGTAGCTTTGCGACTGTGGTATAACGGAAAGAGAGAGGGAGGTGACGATGTTAATTGTAGGCAAATCGATGGTGATGGCTATTTGCTGATGTCTCAGAATAGAATGAGTCAATTATGAAAGAGTACCAAAGGGTTTTGAGGTAAGGAATCTGAAGGTTGTGAAGACCCCTTTTGCCGATTAATGCAATAGTGGTTGATCAATAACGTTTGGCAATTTAATTATTAATTTTTGGAATAATGGATTTTAATAATCTCAACTATTAGCTGTTGGCCGGCAACAGTCCCAACTTTAAAAATAACCAGTAGTGGTCCCACCTTTTCACATATTGTAAACCAATGGACCTTTGCTGATAGAAAAGGAAAACGGGACAAAAAGAATTAATTAAGGTTTTGTTAGTAAAGGTCCACTGATTTACAATATGTGAAAATGTGGGACCATCCTTGGTTATTTTTAAAGTTGGGACCGTTTCCGGCCAACAGCTAATAGTTAGGATTATTAAAATCCATTATTCCTTAATTTTTTACTACTCAAATAATAGCTATTTAAGACAGGTCGGTTATCACTTGAGAGGTTAGATAATAATTACTAACAAATCAAGAAGATATTAATTTATATATCATCGTTAACTATAACATTAATTTTGGAGACATACTTTTGTGTTATGAAAATTCATTCTAATTTTTCTAATTTGTGGAATTAAGTTAGACTCTTCACATGTTACCTTAACATTATAGGTTATAAAGGTGTCAAAATTACTAAAATACCCCTAAAATGTCTTAAATTTTTGGATAATGGGCAAGTTTACCTCCTCTAAAATAGTTTAGCTCTCTTGTACATGTTACTTGAAGATGTGTACACAATGTAAATTACCAAAAGGGTAGTAATCTTAGTTCTCTTAATAAGGTAGTATAGATATAAATATAGATTAGTTTGTTAGAATTATTATTAGGGGTGCAAACGAGCCGAGCCCGAGCTCGACCAGGCTCGAGCTCGGCTCGATTCGAGCTTTGTTTTCAAAGCTCAACCGAGCTCAGCTCGTTAGTATTTTCTCAAGCTCGAGCTCGGCTCGTTTATTATCTATTAATTAATATATTAAATAAAAATAATATAAATAATAGACTTTTTAGACTCACGAGCTCGATAAGTGAAGCTCGGGCTCGTTTACTAAATAAACTTATTTTTAGGTTCGAGGTCGGCTTGTAAACAAGTTTAAATAAGCTCGGCTCGACTCGTTTACACTAAGGCTCGACGAGCCTAACGAGCTTCACATGCGAGGCTCGAGCTCGGGCTCGATAAACAAACGAGCTTTATTTTAGGCTCAAACTCAGCTCGGGCTCGATAAGGCTCGACTCGTTTTAAGATTTTTCTCGAGCTGATATCGAGTAGGTCAGCGGTTAATAACGCATGGTGTATTAATGGCGGAGGGGGTATGAAAAGTCAGTCGGCGACGGAAGTTCAGCGGTTTTATGAATCTTGTGAGAAAGGTGGTTAATTTTAAATCACACTTCCTATTAACCCTTTAACTTCAATGGAAATTACAAGTTACATCTAGTAGTTTTATTATGTACACACCACATTTTGTGTAAAGTTTTGATGAGTTTGTAAATATATAGTGATTTCAGATAAAAATATGAAGTTTATATCATGAAAACATTTAAGAAGCTCGATTTGGAAGACAACTGAAGCATTGTAATTATATCCAAAAAGACCGTACCGCCTGTCTGGCTAGGTAACCTAAGAATAAGCACGTAGTTTAGTTTAGACGTCATGTCTAACAAAAAAAAAGTTGAACATTCTTAATCACGCGAGCCAAACACACATAAACACACTAAACAAGCAAAATGACCGGTTTGGACTTTGGAATCATAAGTTGAACCATACATGATGACTTTGAAACCATATTAAATAATCAGATTATTAAATTTAACAATAATTATATAGTTTAGTTTTCGTTAACGTAATTAGTTTGTTATAAAAGCTGATTCTTTAAGTCATATGGCCAGACTAAAGTGATAAAAGGAATGTTCAAAAAAGAAAAGTATAAGGGGCATTTAGATAAGCAAACGAAAGTAAAAGGGGGCATTTAGATAAACTTTTAAGCATTTTTCAGGGTTTTAGCAGATATATATAATGCTTGTTCATCTTCATCCGTTGCACTTTGAAATTGGAACATCTCACGAGGAAGATGACAATGAATACCGACACATGTTCTTCGATTGTTCGACTCAATATAGGTCATAATATCACATCTCTTGCTTTTCATTTTCGTATTTACTTGTAGTTTTTGGCTCTGAAAGGACCGGTTCATTTGGTTTCCAGTTACATTTCTTCATTTGATTAGGGTGCACGGGGCACATGCGGTGAGTGTAGTCCCCGAGCGGGAACACCGCCGCCATCAACGCGGGGAGGGGAAGCGGGGTGGGGGATCGGTGAGAGGTTACCGCATGAGAGAGAGGGATGAGAGAGGGGGTGATTGGTTGTTAATGTGGGTCCACTTTTTTTAAAACCAATCATATTTTTTTATTCTTTTTTATAAAAAAATAATTGTGTGAGTGGAGTGATGCCAACGTTTGAGTGCAAAATGGGGACTTAACGGGGAGTTGACGTGACACGTGCTGATTGGGTGTGTGTAAGAGAGGGACTCCTTAATGATGAAAAGTTTTGAAAGTTTAAAGTCAAACATTTTGATTTTTAATCTTTCTTTATTTTCAGTTGGCTTTATTACTCTCGAACTAAATATATATAACCGAGTTTGTTGATTGGGAATGAAAGATAAGGAAGCAAAAATAATGAAAAAGACGTTGATTACAAAATTGTTTGTTTGAGGTTGAGTTATTGGTTTCTTAAATTGCTACTAAGTGGACTAGGAACTTAAATAACATGACCCAATTTTAAGTATTTGTGACACCGTAGGATACAAATAAATATATAGGTCAGGTTTGGGTTTAGGTTCAATTATTAAACTTGCCAACCAGACACAATCGACAATACGATATACCCCAATATATCTACGCGTATTAGATGTTTTTTTTTTTTTTTAATTTAGTATTGTTTCTGACACAGGTGGAAGCATATTTTGCACAACTGTTGATACGCTAACTCATAGGGAGCCTCATTCGATGCTTGCTGCCATGTTCAGTGGTCGCCACACTGTTCACAAGGACTCTGATACGGTGAGTTTGCCACTGGTAAACAACATGTTTGTATGCAAAGATCAGATGCATTTCATTCTTCTATTGTTGATCTTATGTTACTGGTTATGCAAAGACTTTTGTGTTTTTGTAGGGGTATGTGTTTGTTGATAGGGATGGGACACACTTTCGACATATCTTAAATTGGTTGAGGGACGGTGTGGCTCCCAACTTGTTTGATTTGGAGCGTTTAGAGCTTTTGCGGGAAGCAGAATACTATCAGCTTCTTGTAAGTCATTTTTGTTAGTGCGTTCCGCTACGTTACCTGCAAGTAGGGGTGTAATCAACTCTTCAAGTATGATACTGATCGTTGATGTCTCGAATAAGAAAAATACATTTTTATCCAATTTACAAAGTCTTATTTTTTCATTATATTTCAGGGACTTGTGGAAATGATAAATATGGTATTGAATAAGAAGAAGGTGGATGAAAAAATGGATGCTGACTTAACACGCACTGATATTATCAAATGTCTGCAATCTAAGACAAAATATTGTCTCAAATTAAGAGGAGTAAATCTCTCTGGGCTTGATCTTTCAAACCTGGTACGGTCATATGCATTATGTGACTCAAGATTAATCGTCAAATCATGTATCATAATTTTCAGGGCCGGTCCTAGGAATTCGTGTACCCTGTTCGAGCTCGAAAACATGTGCCCTTGGGCCTTAACGAAATTAGATATTGGGCTCACTAAAGGTCTAAACCTAATGCCAAAGGGGTTAATACCTAATCTAAACCATAAGAATAGTTTTGTAAAGGGGCCTATGTTGGTGTTTGTATGGGTGTACCCTATTTAAAAAAATATTTTACATACACATATGAGTTTTTTATACAAAAGTGTGCCCCTCGAAATATCGGGCCCTGTCCGGTGGTCCTCCCCGCCCACCCTATGGCCCTGGCCATGATAATTTTATAAGATACTTTATGTATGCCATATAATTAGTTATAGGTCTTCAACCCCTAAGGAGACTGAATTGGCTTACATAAAAAACACACATTATTTGCATGTGATTGGAATTGAGTTTGGATGGAATTAAAATGTAGATTCCATTTCTTATATTGTTTGTTTTGACAGAAGAAGAAATCGAAATTAAACAAAAAAATAAGGAACGAAATCTATATGCCAGTTCCATCTAGATTCCATTCCATTATGTGAAATGACCACATCCAAGTTCCAAATCAAATTTCAATTCTTGCGTAAATACCATTTGCAATTTCATTACATTGACGCTACCTAAGGAGATGTTTGTTTTACTCAACTTGTTTTTCCCATTATAACTTATGCAGGACTTGTCGAATGTTGACTTCAGCCGTGCGTGCCTCAAAAATATTAATTTTTCAGGTGCTATTCTCACAAATGCGATTTTCAGAGAAGCCAATTTGGAAGGAGCCAATTTGGAAGGAGCCAATTTAAAGGTTTATTAAATATCTAAGCTTTATGACAATTTCAGACTGCTCTTTCTGTTTATATATATTTTGTTTAATGTTGTAGGGTGACTTGTCGAATGTTGACTTGAGCTGTGCGTGCCTCAAAAATACTAATTTTTCAGGTGCTATTCTCAGAAATGCGAATTTCAGAGAAGCCAATTTGGAAGGAGCCAATCTAAAGGTTTATTAAATATCTAAGCTTTATGTCAATTTCAGACGACTCTTTCTTTTCATATATATTTGGTTTAATGTTGTAGGGTGCCGATTTGAGTCTTGCCTATTTTACGGGTGCAAATCTTCAACATGCTGATCTTCGTCATTTGACGGTAAGTACCATTGATATCTTGTACACTGCACACAAAACATTAAATCGGTTTAGTAAATGTGATACCACAGGTCAAATATCTACAATGCCCTTTAGTAGTGGCAATGTCTGGTGTATAACCCCTCAAAGTGTTGATTATTAGTGACAAACGACTATGTTACCTTTTTGTAGTATATGCAGCCGACGCTACTAGACGATATAACTTTACGTGGGGCGATTTTAAACTGAATTAAGACAAGAATTGAAGATTGGTTGCTTTGTTAAAATTTTTCCATCTGAAGGATGCAGTGGAGAGTGTGCAAGAGAAGATGGAGACCAGTGACAAGGAGCTTGGGAAGATATTCACATCGAAGTAGGTGGTATGTCTGTTTTATCAACGTTTTTTGTTGATTTTTGGGGATGTTATAATGTTGGTATTTTGAAAACTTACAACTATGGTGGTTTTTGGCAATCGAAACTGATATGTGGATATATTTAGAAATATCATGTAGGCTTAATTTTAACATGTTTTGATACCTTTTCAGGCATCTGTGTGTATGGTGTTTTGGCGTTATTTTATGAAAAGGGCATGTTAAATATTATCACGCATGTTAATTTAAAAACGTTAGTTATGGAAAAACAATTTATGTTTTTGGTTGAAATAGATGTGAACATGGGTTAATACAGGTTATACAAAATGTTAAAGAGGGGTTAAATGGTCATTTGAGTTAGTCTTGTATATTTATGCATATTGAAAACCTTATGGCTTTTTATACAAAATGTTAAAGAGGGGTTAAGGTCTAATATAGTAAAATAACGTATCTGCATATTGAAAACGTTATGGCTTTTTATCACGGGGTAAAAATGGTCTGTTGAGATGGTATACTTAATCATGCTTGGCAGGGTAAACATATTAAATCACACAAGTAAGGTATTAAAATCACGCATGCTAAATGTCAAGATCACAGATCACATAATGTTTATTAAAAAAAGGCATGAAAAAACCCATGTTTAAATGTATGCAATTGTGGTTCAAAAATCACTCGTCACCGTCGTTAAGCTCTTCCCATTCAGAATCACTATCATCGGCTTCGTCAACCTCCTCATACTCTTCCTCTCCCTCACCAGTTTCTGCCTCTTCGTCATCTTTCGTCTACTAAACCAGGATCAGTCTCTAACTGAACTACTCTTCTTTTCTTCCCCTTCTTATTGGTAGCACTAGCTTGACCCTTAAAACTGAACAAGTTCAGATATCATGACCTTTGGTATTGCAAACACCGCATGTCCGACTTCTCTTGCCTTTTAGACTAATCATCTATTCTTTTTTTTATTTGATCAGCTTATGTGAACCGCGTCCTTTGTTCCTAATACCGGTTGGCACACGGACTATAGGTGGAGCATATGTGTTCGTTTTCTCGTAACCGATTAACCTTGAATATATATCAAACTTATGGTCAATAGGCTTGGTTATGCGAAGTTCATCAACCATTTCTTTCATCTCCCTCATCCGATCCCTGATCCCTGACTATAACTAGATGATCAAAATCTCTCATCAAATTACCAAGGGATACTCTCCGGTCTGCATTATCTCATACGCAACCTCCTTGGCATTTATGCCCATCATTATCATCAACATTTAAATCAAATGTGTTATTTAGATCTTTCGATACCACGTCTTTGGTCCATCTTCTCATAACATACTTGTTGGGAATTTTTTTCACTTTAAACATCTTAAACACAAAGTATCACTACTAGAAAATACACATTTCTTGACGCGCATTGTGCGTCATAAAACAGTAATTATGACACGCTTTTGCGTGTCGTTGATTGAGGAGTCATAAAATTAATATGACATTCATTTGTGCGTCATGTTTTTATGACACGCATTTAATGACACGCATTCATGACACTCATTTTATGACACTTTTTAATGACATACGTTCATGACAAGCATTTATGACACATACGTATGACATTCATTTACGCGTGTCATGCTTTTAATTGTTTAAATTTTTTTATCGAATTATTAATTTGCCCTAGATACATGTATAATAACAAAAAACAATAAATCTTTTTCATAAAAAAATACACACACATATATATACACCAAAACAATCCATTACATAATCATTTGTCAAGTATACTACAAATATTTTAGCGTTAACGAAAAAAAATTGTTTGTCAATACATCGTCAACACCTAAAATACGATTTGTCACTTAAAAGTAGAGGTAACCGCATAAGTCGACCAATCTTCGCGAATGCCATTCATATCCGCAGCCGAGTATTCCTCTACTCCTTTCCCAACCTAACACAACAATTAAATAAAATAAATCTTAAAAATTAGAATTTAATCCTAATATATGAATTTAAGTATTTGTTTGGATATATAAGTACATATTTCTCTTATATACAGACTAAAATATGCCTAAACTTACATTATTATTGTCAAGTATTTCAACTCCTTCGTAAGCTATCTCCTTTATGAACTTCATCACATAGTAGCCGCATTTAGTACCTCCTGGCTGACGTAGACTCTACGCAATTTAAAATATCAAGAAATGTGAAACCATTGCTCGAGCTCGTTTAAGCTCGGCTCGTCTACACCCTAGTTAGTGGCAACATAAAGAAACCTACAAAAGTTCTACATCGCATGGCTCGATTTATGAAGTGTCTAGCTCATTAGCCTAGCCTGCATTGCCATGTGATCACCCATTTTCACCATCAAGTTGACTTTTAGGGACAAGAGCAGCAACCTGGTACTGAATTAACATATCGTAAGAAAGAAACATAAAAAGTTAGTAAAGAATCGCATAAAGAAAACTAGATTTATGGTAAGCCCGCGTTTTGTGGCGGGCATCGTTTTTTTGCACTACAATATGCAGATGCGATCATTTTTGTAGTAGTGATAAGTAGCTTATTATATATAGCAAGTTTAAAGGTTTAAGTGGATCCAAAAGAATATTATATGTTTATTACGTACTTATTAGAAATACTAAGATAACCAAAATAGCTTTCATAAGCGGGTCAAGCCTTATACGAAAAGGTATACCAAAAATTTCTATAGAACCAGGGGGTCGAAAACGTATATACCCAAAAATTTCTATACGAAAACTACATATATAACGGTACTGAATGAAAAGTACGGGGGGTCGGTGCCCCCTCCCGCCCCTTCTATTAAATGAAAGATTAATGTGTTAGACTGTTAGTGTAAGTTCTGTTTGTGCGAAGATACTCAAATCAACATGTAAAGTACTTCTTTATAAAAACTAAGTTAAGAACCAATTTCTTATGTCTATCATCAGATATTACCCATTTGACATATTACCAACCCACTTGACCCGCATATTTTGTGACCTTTATTCAAGAAGAATTACATGTGTGAAAGTGTAAGCTAAATAAGGATTACCCTTTGTGATGAAAACATTGCACTAACTCTACGTTGTAACAATGCTAGCATAAAGCCAAAGAACATTGCAACACCAAGAACCGCTATCCCTAAAGGGTCATCGTCATCGTCATCATACTGATGAGAACAATCATCTTCATGAAATTGGATTTCTCGAATTGCTTCGTTACCTCTATCAAAAACTAAAATAGAGCAGCTACTCGCACGTATATTATATCGAAATCATCTGAAAACTTTGCAGCGTCACTTGGACCATCAATATGACCCGTCCCTTGTGCCAAGTTTCCTCCAGCTATGGTTACAACCCCTGTGCATATAACAAAATACGGGTTCTTAACTTTTATTACAAAAGAAAAAGAATAAGTTATGTTTTCATTTGAGGTACCTGTATCAGTGATCTTCCTAATAGCCATATTCATGGTGTCAGCCAAATATACATTTCCTTTGTCGTCCACTGTAAGCCCTTTCGGGTGGTTCATTCGGGATTCTCTTGGTTTCCCATCCACATGTCCGAATAACCCTTCAGGTGAACCAACCAGAATCTTTGGACGACTATCTGTGACAACCATTTCGTTCAAAATGATACATTACCCGCGATTAAAAATATGAACTCGGTTTTGACCAAAGGAACAAGAATATAAGAAAGGTTCTACTTAAAGCTAGGGGTGCTAAACGGGCCGAACCTGAAAATTTTACACGACCCCGAACCCGAAAATCGTATTATACATACGAACCCGAACACGACCCCGAACCCGAAAATCGTATTAGGCTGTTCATAAATAACTTTAACTTGGAATCTAACTCATAGCAACTATTTCCCAGTTTAATATATTTGCAGGGAGTTTGGATGAGCATAACACAATTTAGACAATCACCATTTTTGTAATAAGATGATAGGGGAGGGTTATGCTAGAAAGGGCATTGTGCATAACTTAAAAGCAATGATTTATATATTTTATACTTAACAGCAAAGAGTTATATAACTTAAGCTGAATTTATTCATTAAGTTGTTAAGTGTGAAAATATACCTTCATTTGTAAGGAATCTACAACCACATGAAACTTTCATTAGCATATTAGAAACACATTCTGAATTTTTTTTGCTCAAACTGTATCTTTTTTCTCGAAGTAACTATATCTAAGACTTAAAGAACATGAAACTTATGCAAACTTACAGACCTTGTGATCTTTTTAAGAATCAATCTCTCGATTCCCCGACCTTGTAACGGAGGGATTACCTACAAAGTTACCAATACTAGTTTACATGAACATAAATTCAAATAACAGAATCCATTGTGTTAATAACTTTGACGTTCTACATGTATATGAATCTTAAAGACAAGCATTTGATTTAATTTGGTTTATCAAAGATGTAACAAATTACCAAGAATAAGTATTTGAATCAAATTTATGCCAAAATCAAAAGTACAGGGGATTGATTTGCTAGGAAAACAAGAAGATGAAATCAGGGTTTTTACCATGAAAACATAAATTGAAGCAGTTAATGCACTTTCAGCCACAGATCTGCCGACCAACTAATTGTCCGCCAACTAGCATCAATGAAATCATTAGTAGATACCAATCGCAGCCAGCAGTCGATTTCACTAGCGAGGTGATGATCGAGTTCCGGTCTGGCGAACACAAAAACAACAACGGGGAGGGGATTTGCCTGCAATTTGACATTAGGAGAGGAGATGGAATAAATTTTAGAATTAAGTTGCCCTAATTTGCAAAGGGAAGTCGATTATGATAAACGTGGTTTTGGAATAGGAGAATGATTTTGGGGGGAGATGCTAAAGAATCAATAGTCCTTGAAAATTTCTAATATTTGGGAGGGAATAAATTGAGGGGAGATTTTATTAAAATGTTTCAAGGAGGGAAAGTGCTTGAAAATTTGATTTGTTTTTTATGACACTAAAATGATGACACACAAAAAATTAGTCATAAATATATCGAATTTTGAAACCATGACAGTTTTTCTCTTGACAAACATTTTCGAGTGTCATAAAATGAGTGTGTATCATTGTTTGCGTGTCAAGATAAATCGTGTTTTTTTAATGACGCTAAAAACATGACACACAAAAAAATATGTCATAGATTTATTAAATTTTGTAAACCATGACATTTTTTTCTTCACATACGCTTTTGAATGTCATAAAATATGCGCGTGTCATTTTTCGTGTGTCAAGAGGAGTGTATTTTGTAGTAGTGTATATATGTTTGCATAACAATCCATATTGTTCAAACCTGCGACAACTGCATGATGCAACTACATCCTCCCCCTTCTTGAAACAAACCTAAATAAAAAAATTGAAAATTAAAAATCAAATAAAAAAAAACGCAAGTTGTTATGTAATAACGCATGTTAGCTGGTCCTAAATACTGATACCTATGATAAACCGTCACCGTGGGCTTTGAAATCTTTCATACTAATCTTAAAGAACGGTTCTTCGATTTTAGTCTCCATAGGAAGGCACTCAGACAGTGTTCCATATAACTCTGCCTGTTGATCCGCAAAGATGGACCTAGTGTAAATTTTCATAGCATCTTCCTCCAAGGTAGTTTCAGACCAGTTATCTGGGGTTATGTTTCTAGAAATATGGTCATTTTTTCGATGGTTGAATCTTTGCACATCCATTCCAGCATCAAAATGGTTAAAAAACTCAACAAGGGTAAGTTGAGAATTCGCCACCTGAAAGAAAAAATGGTTTTCACTCTCTGATCTGGAGGTGGTCCGCATGAGCCCAGACATAGGCTCATCACGATAGAAAGCTGGAATCCACGAAGATCTCATGCCAAACATATCGTCAATCCATTTATTCTCGGTTAGACCGAATTCAATCATTATCAGTTTCAATTCTCTCTCAAACGTTTCTGGCGCAATCGAATCAGTCTACACAATGTCACACATACGTCTCTTGAAATCTTCATTGTTACACAACTAGTGTCCCACCTATTAAAAACAAGGATTGCAATGAACATAAATCAGAAATCTTTATAATTATTCACGCTTTATGTAAAAAAAATACAGAGTGTAGGAAATAATAACGCATCATGTAATTGTAATCACGCATGTTGTAGTTGTATCTAACCTTATCGACAACTTTCTTCATTGTGTGCCACATACATAACCTGTGCCTACTCTTATCGAACGCAGCCTCGATAACTTGTTTCATCGTCCGGTCCTGATCAGTGACGACCACCATCGGCTGCGTACCAAATGAGTCCAAAAATGATTGTAAGAGCCATTTGTATGATTCAATGCTTTTAGATGCTAGCAACCCGACTCCAAGCGTCACATTCCGACAGTGGTTATCAATACCAGTAAAGGGTACAAAAACCATATTATACCTTCATAATGATGAGATAAATTGAATATAAAAAAACAAAATTATAAAAAAAGGTAAAACATTATAGTGAAGACTAACTTGTTGGTTTTGAACGAAGCATCAAACGATATGACATCTCCAAACCCAGCATAGTTACATTTGCACAAACCATCAGCCCAGAACAAGCCAGTTAATCGCTTATTTTCATCAACTGAATGTACAAATGAATAATCAATCATAAACTGCTTTTTATGGGTCAACCTATTGATAACCATATCTGCATCATACTCTCCTATATAGCTATGATCCTAGCTCTAAAATTCTTGCAGTCGTCTTTAGTTACGCCAACATTCACAAAACCTATGTATCTTTGTCTCATTATATTGATGGCTTTCACTGGCCCAAGATTTAAAGTACCAAGGTCCCATATCATCTCTTCTTGTGTTTCGGAAAGATGCCTATAAGCCGGTAATAAATGCATATATTTCGGGCACACAAATGAATGATTATTATACAACACCCCATCCGTCGAACAAAGCTTAATTTGTGCTTTACACCCGGTTCGAATAGTCGGTTTGTTCCTACTTTTATACGGCTTAGACAACTTCGAATAAGGATCATCAAAAGCCTGTGGTTTATGCCCCTCCTTTGAACACACAAAGTATTTAGTCTTGATAATACCACCACTATGACGTTCACCTCCTTTTCGAGCAGAGAACCCTGCCTTCTTGGCATATGTCTGATAAAAAACATATGCTTGCTGAATGGAACTAAATTCCATTCCTCTAACGGGAACACATGATGAAGCTACCTCAAGAATATACAATCTTTCCTCTGCACATTTCGAAATGATACAAAAAAAAACATGAGCTCTAAAACAAGACACACAGTCACTCATTTAGGAACCAAAAAAATAAATCACGCAAAGAAAATAAATCACGCATGTTAACCTAAATAATAACGCAGGTAAAACAAAAACCAGCAATTACTGTTTGCTTTATAATAATAACGCATGTTTAGTGGAACTACACAGGCCTCTTACACTATACAGCTTATCAACGTGCGTGATTTATAAGACAATCATTTCAAAATATTGGTTATCAAATAATGATGCACGATCAAAGTACAAAAATCAGACAACGATAATTACGTTGATTTCTGGCAAATTAAAACGTTTAATTGACAACTTACTGGTCTGCTCGTCTAATAGAACGTGGTTGTCTGATGTCGGATTCCTCAAATGCTCAGCAACATCATGAACGCCATGGACTTCAGCATCTTCAATTTCAATAGAGTAAATTACAAGTTTTGTCCCTTATGTTTGTCCCAAATTTCAGGCGCTGTCCTTTACCTTTAAAATTGATGAGTTTTGTCCTTAATGTTTCCAAATCGTGCACGTTATGTCCTTTAAGGCAAACCCAGTTAATTTTTTTTTATTAAATCTGGTCACCCAGGGGTATTTTAGTCTTTTTACCTTGTTTACTTAGTATTATTAAAAAAATAAAACAAAGTAATTTTATTATTATTATTATTATTATTATTATTATTATTATTATTATTATTGTTATTATTATAAGTGGAAAAAATCAACAGACTGATGAAGAACATGATCATGAACTTCCTCAGCAGACTGATGAAGAACAGAACCTTTCACCGCCATCTCCACCACCCTTCACCGCCATATCCACCACCACCCTCCATCGCCACCGGCACTACGGCCACCATCACCACCACCCTCCACCCTTCACCGACATCATCACCACCCTCCACCAAACACCCTTGTCAAAACCCCTCCAATCCTTTGCCTTCTCTCTCACCTGCCGCCACCTGCCAACACCACCACCACCATCCCGTATAACCCACCTCCACCGCTTCAATAGTGCAACCCCACCATTACCACAACTGTACCTACACCAAAACCACCCACACAACCCACCCACCACCATCGATTCTCTCTCTCTCTCTATCTCTCTCTCTCTCTCTCTCTCTTTCCTTCACCCACCACTGTCTCCCCCATCACCACCCCACTAGAACCCTAAACCTAACCCCAACCTGCAACAACCCAAACCAGCAACAAACACCATTAAACCCACCACCCCCACTGAACCCTAACCCCAAGAACCTGCAAATCACCCAAATTAGTAACCGCCACCATAAACTCACCACTCCATTCACAGCGACGGTGATGAGCACAACGACGGTGATGAGCACAGCGACGGTGATGAGCACAGTTACTGACCTTCATACTGTTTTCGTAGGAGCAGATCACCGGAGAAGACGGATGAGAACAGCGAAGGTGATGAGCCGGAGAAGACGGATGAGACGGTGATGTCGCCGGAATCTCTGGAGGAGCTAATCGCCTGGATGGTGGTGGTGGTGGGAGGTGGCGGCAGGTGAGAGAGAGGGGGAGAGAAGAGAGAGAGTGACAGTAGGTTAGAGAGAGAAGGTAATGTTTGTTTTTATATATATTTTTTAGAGTAATACTTACACAATAGTCCCTGAACACAAGTTCTTTTACACAATGGTCTCTGTTAAGATGAAATGACAACAATGCCCTCATGTTCAAGGCACATGATCAGATTTAACGAAAAAAATTAACTGGGTTTGCCTTAACGTGCACGATTTGGAAACATTAAGGACAAAACTCATCAATTTTAAAGGTAAAGGACAACGCCTGAAATTTGGGACAATCATAAAGGACAAAACTTGTAATTTACTCTTTTCAATATCATTTGTGCTTCGTGAATTACTGCTCTGTGGATCCATTTGAAACAATAAGTGATCGTAACCCTAATCGCACACCTATAACCGCTAATTTGATACTTTGAAAAATGGAAAATATTTGAAACTGATTCGAATCGTAATTACCGGGATGCAGGGGATAACGAACTCGCGTTGTTCTCTTGATGTTAGTAAATGTCTGAAGATAACTTGTGTTAGGGTCCTAGGAAGGTTATAGTCTAGGTCAAAGCATCACTAATAACCTAATTCCCTATAACCATTGGCTATGATACCAACTTTTCTGTCACACCCCGGCCACGTAAAACAACAAAACGTGGCGGAAACGTCGGGGAGTGTTGTAACAGAATCATTGTTTCACAACCATGGAATAAAAATTTTGTTTTTATTGAATAAATGAACTCATTGTTTTAATACAATCAAATAAGTACAACTATTATCTTTCAAGTTTTAAAGTCGCTAAGGCACGAGTCCATCCTAAGTGTAGCATGTATCAACAATCATCACAAAGCAGCACCTGAAACATGTGTAAAAATAGGTACGTCAGCATAAGAATGCATGTGAGATACATAGGTTTTATTGATTTTAGATTCATGACTTATAAGTTTAAAGAAAATGTTTTAAGAAAAGTAGTCATGATCCTTGAAAAAGGTTTTCTTTATAAACCATTTGTAAGAAATCAGATGATACAAAATAATAACACATAGGAAATTGTATAAGTAAATAGAATAAGTTTGTATAAAAATATATTGTTTGAAAAACAATATTTTGATAAAAAGATTCATAGTATATATAAAAGTATACTTTGGTTTTAAGGAAGTCGAATAAGTAATATATTAAAATATATTTCGGTTTCAAAATCGTTAACCCAAGTGTACTAAATAACGCTACGGTATGTAAAGCGATGAAAACACTTATATATAAGAAGTACCAGCGGCGTATCTACCATGTTTTCATCACATCACACCCGTCCCGTTATCTAAACACTAACCAAAAACCAGTCATTAAGTAAATAGTATATTAACCATACTTTAATTGGTAAAATAAATAAGTTTTCAGTAGTATATCAAAAGTATACTTTGGATTTATAAATAACATATCAAACTATGTTTTGGTTTGAAAATAACATATTAAAACTATGCTTTGGATTATGAAAATAACATATCAAACTATGTTTTAATGATCAACAAAATATATGTTGGTTTTTGTACAATATCCCATATGAGAGCATATCAAACTATACTTTTGGGAGTATAACTTAATATACAAAAATAATGTGATTTAAGAATTCATTCAGACCTAGTGCATCAAAATACACCTTTGAGACTATAGAAATACCACAAAGGCAATCCCTATTTGGATGGAGCAACAAATTGGTTTCAGACATTCCATGACAACAGGAATGGGGTGTCAAATCCTACAGCGCTATATCATACTACCAACCGGTCTGGTGAACAAAATAAGTACTATTCCAAACATTTATTTTATAATCTTTAAGAAAACTTTAGAGTTTAAACTATAGATAATCATTCAGTTTGTAAAAAGATAAGTACTAACATGTATAATCAATTATACTTTTGAAAACATGAAAATAGCAGATAGGTACACATGTTTCACCCCAAAATAGTTGAAAACAGTAAAAGAGGGGACTATGTACTCACTTGAGAGTGCTTAGAAGTCTTGAACAACTACCAAGCAAGCTAGAGGGAGCACGGAATCAAACGACACCTAATATTGATAACTACATAAATAAACCAGACCTAAATCGGGAGATCGGATAGTATGAGGTCTCCTGAACCAAATGAGCGTGGGAACTCATATGATATGGTCTAACAAGGCCTACATACTAAAATGAAACCAATCCTAAGTGCTTTCGACCCATTATGATCCATTAAAGTAGCTTACGCTACTTCAACGCGTCACGCGTGCAATGCGCGTTCGAGACGTCTAACTAGACCTATGACAAGTATTATATGCCAAAACATGTTTAAATATGCTACATAATCAATTATGTGACAAAAATTTAGGTTACATATGCTTATTTACCAATTATGTATGAAAGGGGCATTTTGGTAATTTACCTAAGGCATATAAGCTACTTATCATACAACTACTTAAACTAGGTGACCATAAGGTATAACCTCAGAAGGTTATTCCCTATGCAACTATGGTCAGTAAACATGTTTGGTCGGATCCTAATGATCGACCAAACGGGTCGTGTTCGAAAGTCTAAGTGGGTGTTTAGTCCGCTTAACTTACGACTGTACACAAGCACTAAACTAAAAAGTGACGAGCTAAACATGTCGAAACATGTTTAACAAGGTTAGAAAACAGGTTTGGTATCAAAACAAACGGTTTTGATACCTATAAGTAGTTTGGTTACAAAATACGCAAAAAAACGCATTTTGGCCGAAACTACGACTCGTCACTGAGCCTAGATAACATGGTAATCAGTAGGTATAGTCACTAGGGACTATAACCATCGTGATGACGCTCACGTTATGAGGTTCAAACGAACTTCGCATTGACCATAAACTGGCCAATGCAGAAAGTCAAACGCAGTTTGGCTTTAACAATAAAAACGAATGAAAAACGCGAAAGAATACTTACAGAAGGTTCCCGCAAGATTTGAACCCGATTCTCTCTCAGGTAGGAAGCATATACTTCCACTTAGAGAGCTTGAATCAGATTCAAATGTGAGGAATGAATGTAAACATGGTGGGTATTTATAGGAAATCTAGAACCGTTAGGATCGTTCATCGTAAAACGAGCTTCGATCTCATCCGTACACATGTGCCCATGGTTTTGTGAAACCATGGGAGCCCATAGTTTCATTAAAACCATGTGCAAATGAGGGGAACAACTGGAAAAAGCTGGAATTTAGATTTTTCATTTTGGTCCCTTCCTAAGATAACTATGGCAGAATGTCAATTTTGGTCCCTGAACTTCAGAAACATGCGTTTCGGCTCATTTTTGACACGTTTAAGCCCCGTTAACCTCATTTCAAGGATCTAAAATGAAGTTAAAGTATAGGGAACTCAAAACATGTTCAAAAATATGTCGGGTGTCGGTTCGTTTGGTCGTACGGTTGCGTTGTTCGGTTAATTACGACGGAAGTCGTAACGAACGCAAAAACGATCCAAATCAAGCGACGAATGGAATTTTCTTATGCCAAACACTAAAATAAAATATTTTAATGCTTACATAAATTTTTGGATGTCCGGATATATTCAGAAAGTAAGATATGCGCGAAAATGAAAACTTATGCACTTTTTGACGCTTTTAGTCCCCGAATGACCAAAAGTTTATTTTTGCGCACCAAACACCTCAATGCCTATTTCTAAGCTATGTTAAGGATATTTAGGGCATATTTAACTTATGATTAAGTTCTGGAAGGTTCGTTACCAAACAAATCGGTATAGTTTCGCAGTTTGACACAATTAGTCCCTGATATCGAACAAACTTGATTTCAACATACCAAACCATTCAAAACTTATTTCTAAGTTATGTGAAGGTTATTTAAGGTATGTTAAGCCTATTTTAACTATTCCAGAGTGTTTGTTGCGTTAAACTGGTTATATTTACGCATCAGTGCGCGTATAACCTTCCAGAAAGCGATTTAAGGCTTGAAATCGAACAAGAATTTATATGTGCAAACGATGCACATATTTTTACAAATCCCAAGTATGAAATACAATATTTCATTGGTTTGGTATTTGTTTGATGGTTGAAGTGACACAGGTGTCATAACACCAAGCCCTCGCCAATGCAACTTCTTCAGCATAGACCCATTTTTATTGTTTTCGTTTGGCGGTTTCAACTAGTTTATCCTCCTCGGTTTTTTTCTTATGACTTCTTTTTTTGATGGGTTTCGATGCGGAAGGACCCTCTTTGGGTGGTTGAGTTTCGGGAACGGACTCGTTTAGTGAAAGGTCGATGGAGGTTGGTGAAAGGTCGATGGGCGATTGTGAAAACGGGGTAGGTATTGAATCTTCGGTTTGTGAGAAGTTAGTATATATACGATTCCCGATATACGATGCATAACGTAGGAGAGTGTATGAAAAACGGACGAGCTATTGGATGAGTGGGTGGTGGGCTAGGATTATTTTCATGGAATGCATACGGGTTGGTCGGGTCATAACCACGGTTATAAGGATGCATTTTTCGTATTGTAGAAGGAGAATTTGAAGATGTATAGAAGATGTGGTTGATGAATGTGGTAAAAAATGGAAGAAAAATATGAGTTTTATAGTAAAAAAATGGAAGGTTTTTTATTTTTATTTTTTATTTTTATTATAGCCGTTGCCCAACGGCTCTTTTCTTTGGGCCATTCACAAACCGTCATGTCACCTCTTTGCCCCGCCCCACGCCCGGCTTGAAACCCAAGCCCCAAGGGGCTACGCCAAAACTCCCGCCCTCCCGGGGTGGTGACTTGGGCGTTTTACCCCAACCCACACCAAAAGTCCCGTCCCATACCCACGTACTTAGCTTGGTAATATTTATACACATTGGTTCTGTGAATAAACAATCAAGCAATTCTGAACTCTTGTATTGTTACAATTAATAATGCATGGTGTATTAATGGCGGAGGGGGTAATGAAAAGTCAGTCGGGACGGAAGTTCAGTGGTTTTTTGAATTTTGTGAGAAAGGTGGGTTAATTTTAAATCACACTTGCTATTAACCCTTAAACTTCAACTGAAATTACAAGTTACATCTAGTAGTTTTATTATGTACACACCACATTTTGTGTAATGTTTTGATGAGTTTGTAAATATAGTGATTTCAGATAAAATATGAAGTTTAATATCATGATAACATTTAAGAAGCTCGGTTTGGAAGACAACTGAAGCATTGTAATTATATTCTAAGGGCAGGCGGGGTGGGAGGAATTCTCCTCCGTGATGGCTTCCTCACGCGTGATAACACCACCCCCACCCCTCAATTTCCACGCGTTAAACTTAAATTGCGTGATAATTAAACTTCACGCGTGATGTGATGACCGTTTGAAAAGGTTGTGAGTGACGGGTATTGTTGGGTGTTGTGAGTGATAACCATTTCCACTAAAAAGGTTGTGAGTGATGGAATAATGGTTGATGACATGGCGGAACTTGATTGGATGTTGTGAGTGATAAGTGAGTGATGAGTGATCATCACATAACCCCCTCCCCCCTAAAAGACCGTATGGCCTATCTGGCTAGGTAACCTAAGAATAAGAACATAGTTTAGTTTAGACGTCATGTCTAACAAAAAAAAGTTGAACATTCTCAATCACGCGAGCCAAACACACATAAACACACTAAAGAAGCAAAACAACTGGTTTGGACTTTGAAATCATAAGTTGAACCATACATGGTGACTTTGAAACCATATTAAATAATCAGATTATTATATTTAACAATAATTATATAGTTTAGTTTTCGTTAACGTAATTAGTTTGTTATAAAAGCTGCTTTAACGTCTTGCATTCTTTAAGTCATATGGCCAGACTAAAGTGATAAAAGGAATGTGCAAAAAGGAAAAGTATAAGGGGCATTTAGAGAAACAAAAGAAAGTAAAAGGGGGCATTTAGAGAATATTTTAAACATTTTTCACGAGGAAGATGACGATGAATACCGACACATGTTATTCAATTATTCGACTCAATATAGGTCATAATATCACATTTCCTGCTTTTCATTTTCCTATTTACTTGTAATTCTTGGCTCTGAAATGATCAGTTCATCAGGTTTCCAGTTACATTTCTTCATTTGAATAGAGATGAAAAGTTCTGAAAATTTAAAGTCAAATATTTTGATTTTAATTTTTCTATATTTCATTTGGCTTTATTACTCTCGAACTAAATATATATAACTGAGTTTGTTGATTGGGAATGAAATATAAGGAAGCAAAAGTAATTAAAAAGACGTTGATTACAAAATTGTTTATTTGAGGTTGAGTTATTGGTTTCTTAAATTGCTACTAAGTGGACTAGGAACTTAAATGGGTTTTTACCAGGAACATGACATGATTTTAAGTATTTGTGACTTGTGAGTTGTGACACAGCAGGACACAAATAAATATATATGTTTCGTTCGGGTTTAGGTTCAACTATTAAACCCGCCAACCAGACACAATGGCCAACAGTACTCCAACATATCTACGCGTATTAGATGTTTTTTTTTTTTTTTTTTAATTTAGTATTGTTTCTGACACAGGTGGAAGCATATTTTGCACAACTGTTGATACGCTAACTCAAAGGGAGCCTCAGTCAATGCTTGCTGCCATGTTCAGTGGTCGCCACACTGTTCACAAGGACTCTGATACGGTGAGTTTGCCACTGGTATACATTATACAACATGTTTGTATGCAAAGATCAGATGCATTTCATTTTTCTATTGTTGATCTTATGTTATTGGTTAGGTAATTTGATTAGGAAGGGTGAGAGGGCACTCCCCTAAGAGGGGAGTCCCCTCTCTTACACACACCCAATCAGGTTATGCCACGTCAACTCTCCTCTTAAACTCCCCTCACACCCCAATTTGATGGCAACAGTCCCCTCTTAGGTGACTTGTTTTTTTAATTAAAAAAAATTCATTGGTTGATTGAATGGGGGCCCACCTTCTCTCTCCTCCACTCTTCGGTGCCTTTCCCCCGATTTTGGTCCCCGATTGAATGGCGGCACCGCCCCTCTTCGATGGATTTGGTCCCTGCATGGGGTCACCGAGGGTGCCCCCCTCACCCTAATGCTTGGATCATACTGAAGACATTTGGTGTTTTGCACAAAAAGAACATGTTTTTACCATTTTGTGTTTTTGTAGGGGTATGTGTTTGTTGACAGGGATGGGACACACTTTCGACATATCTTAAATTGGTTGAGGGACCGTGTGGCTCCCAACTTGTCTGATTTGGAGCGTTTAGAGCTTTTGCGGGAAGCAGAATACTATCAGCTTCTTGTAAGTCACTTTTGTTATACGTTACGTTACCTGCAAGTATGGGTGTACTCAACTCTTCAAGCGTGATACTGATTGGTGATTTCTTGAATAAGAAAAATACATTTTTATCCCCAATTTACAAAGTCTTATTTTTTCATTATTTCAGGGACTTGTGGAAAGGATTAATATGGTGTTGAATAAGAAGAAGGTGGATGAAAAAATGGATGCTGACTTAACACGCACTGATATTATCAAATGTCTGCAATCTAAGACAAAATATTTTCTCAAATTAAGAGGAGTAAATCTCTCTGGGCTTGATCTTTCAAACCTGGTACGGTCATATCTAGCTTGTTATGTCACTCAAGATTAATTTTCAAATCAACATGAAGTCAATAATATATTGTCTGACAATGTATTAGTTATAGTTCTACAACCCTTAAGGAGACAAAATTGGCTTCCATATAACATTGATATCAGAAAAACCACACATTATTTGCATGCCATTGGAATTGAGTTTGGATCGAATTAGAATGTAGATTCCATTTCTTATATTGTTTGTTTTGACAAAAGAAATTGAAATTAAACAAAAAAAATAAGGAACGAAATCTATATTCCAATTCCATCTAGATTCCATTCCATTATGTGAAATGACCATACCTAAGTTCCAAATTGAATTTCAATTCTTGCGTAAACTGCAATTGCAATTGCAATTTCATTACATTCCATTCCATGACAGGAACGCTACCTAAGGAGATGCTTGTTTTACTCAGCTTGTTTTTCCCATTATAACTCATGCAGGACTTGTCGCGTGTTGACTTGAGCCGTGCGTGCCTCAAAAATACTAATTTTTCAGGTGCTATTCTCAGAGATGCGAATTTTAGCGAAGCCAATTTGGAAGGAGCCAATTTAAAGGTTTATTAAATATCTAATCTTTATGTCAATTTCAGACTGCTCTTTCTGTTTATGTAAATTTTGTTTAATGTTGTAGGGTGACTTGTTGAGTGTTGACTTGAGCCGTGCGTGCCTCAAAAATACTAATTTTTCAGGTGCGATTCTCAGAAATGCGAATTTCAGAGAAACCAATTTGGAAGGAGCCAATTTAAAGGTTTATTAAATATCTAAGCTTTATGTCAATTTCGGACTACTCTTTCTTTTCATATATATTTTGTTTAATGTTGTAGGGTACCGAGTTGGGTTTTGCCTATTTTACGGGTGCAAATCTTCAACATGCGATTTTAAAGTGAGTTAAGACAAGAACTGAAGATTGGTGGCTTTGTTATATTTTTTCCATTACTTTGCTTTACCTTATTTAAGTCTCTTTGCTACATTATAGTTGTCACTTTATGATTTTGTGCATCACCTGATTTGGGTGATTTGTTGTCAAAAACAAGCTTGCTGAACTTCTTAATTACCGGTTGTTGACTTTTGTGATATAAAGATGAAAATGAATCGTATAAGAGAACAATCCAAGTATTTGATCCGACACTCAGGGTGGGAGCTGCACACTAGGTGCATGTGTGATGGATACACTAGTTATAAATACTTTTTACTATACGAAAACAAACTGTATTTATTTTTGGTTTGTGTATATCACAACTGTCGCCCCCCCCCCCCCCCCCGGCCCGTATCATCCTGCGCCCTTGCATAAGCCACTAAAATGACCGAACCGCCCCAATGGTACATGCTGAAATCACACATTGTTATTGTTATTAACATCAAAATTCAAACAAATAGTAAGAGATATTGATGTGAAGAAGCTAAAAAACAAACAATTAAATCAAAAACACAAATTATAACCAATCCATCAAAGCTCAATCGTACAATCAGTAAATAATGTAGGGATTTAAACTATATTTCGATCATAATGAATAGTATACATGAGACAGAATAAACAAACGTTGTATATAAGGTTGTAAAATGAATACCGTAAAAGCATCATTGGGCCATAAACTTGAACAAAAATACAATTTGAACTTGTACACGAGAAACAGCAGCATGCGCACACCACATCTTGTCAAAAATAAACTAGACTTGCGCCGACAAGCCAAAACCAACAACAATCTAATAAGAGCATGCACGGCCTAGGGGTGTTCAAAACCGGATATCCAAAAATTCGGATATCCGAAATTTTCGGATAGTAGATTTCACTATCCGAATCCGTATCCGAAATTTCGGATACGGATTCGGATAGTGAATCGGATATCCGAAAATCCAACTTCTTATTTAATTTTGGAAAATTGGTTTTTAATAAACCAACCTTTGTCTCGTTGGTAAATAATAATCTTACCTATGTAATTAGAATTAGTATACAATAATCCTACCTATTAACATGTTGGTTCTTAATGAACTCCCGTTAATTATTTTTAACTGAAGTTAGTTTTTAAGTTTTATTTATTACACAAACAGTCCCTGTAGTTGTAATTTACTAGTGTTAACTATTTTGTAAAACAAAAAAACGTCAAGGGCCATGTAATTAAATTTTATATATACTAATGTGTACTGTAAAACAACTACAGGGACTGTTTGTGTAATAAATAAAACTTAAAAACTAACTTCAGTTAAAAAAAATTAACGAAAGTTCATTGAGTACCAACATGTTGATAGGTAGAATTATTGTATACCAATTACGTAGGTAAGATTATTATTTACCAACGGGACAAAGGTTGGTTTATTAAAAACCAATTTTCCTTTAATTTTTATGTTTTTATTATTTTTTTCATATTCGGAAACGGATATTTTGGATAGTTTCGGATATCCGAATATAAGTTTTCGGATATTTTTCGGATATTTTTGGATATTTTTCGGATATCCGAATATCCGAAAAAAATGAAAATTAAGTTTTCGGATATTTCGGATATCCGAAATATCTGAAAATTTTGAAAATCACTATCCGAATCCGAAAAATTCGGATATCCGAATTTCGGATATCCGATTTTTCGGATTTTTCGGATATTTCGGATTCGGATATCGGATATTTCGGATCGGATTTTCGGATACGGATAGTTTTGAACACCCCTAATGCACGCAGGCCCAGACTGGCAGTAGGAGCTGTAGCCAGTTAACATGCGCCAGACCATGACCAGACAACTCCCAAGATGGCCAATCGTGCAGGAGACAAGAATTACAAAAGACAGTGACGTGGAACCAGCCAAATTGCACCACTCATGATCTACACTCACAGCCGGTGAGAAGCTCGACAACAAGGACAACCGTCAGACCATGTGGCTCCAATCACCGTGCCACGTCTCTGCCCTCTGTAAACACTAACGGTCATGTTAGAAGAGACAAAGAAGATATTTATTGTTGGCGGCATCTGTCTCATATGGCCCATCAGACCATCTACTTCTCCACACTCTTCTACTATAAATACGGACATTCGACTACAGGTTTAAGGATCGGCTCTCTCACTCTTTTAAAACACTCGTTACTCATTTTAAACGATACTTATATTCATGCTAGGGGGTGGTTACAAGGAGAACCCTCCACCTCTCCTCCTTGTAATGAGTCTCACGATGTCTTGTTTTGCAGATCATATTTAGATTCTCACAGAGAAAAGATAAAAGGTTAACCATTCTTGATGAGACCATTCCTAGAGGTATATATCCCTAGGTTGATGTTTCTTAAAGTTAACAACAAGGCTCTTAAATCCGATAAATGAAATTCAAATGAAAAAATAAAAATTTCCCAAATTTAAATAGCTTGAAGAAAATCACAAAAGACTCCTGTTGATACAGATTTTGTGTCCGATGCTTGTCGAATAGATTAGTTATTATTTTACGCTGAATTTGTAATAGTTAGTGAAACGGTCTATCGAACATGTATAGACTCGCTCGTTTGAAGTGGTCAAACGAGAGGGTTATTCGGTTGACCGTGTGTTGTTGCAAGACAAGTTATGGTTGTTAATGTTGGTGTCGAAGGATAAGGCATCGAAGGATTGTTGATATCCTTCGATGAGCTCGAAAGATACCCATCGAAAGTTGAAGATGGACCTCGAAGGATATGGTATCCTTCGAGGCATGTGTGTATCTTTCGAAGACTGTCTGATCGAAGGATGATGTTTCGACCAGTCAGTCTGATCCTTCGACCTGCAGCCTGTGTTTGGGTATAAGTACCAACACCTTGTCTTGTAAAACACAAGAGTGAGAGCACAAGTGTGTGCTAGAGAGAGAATGGAGGTCTGAGACCTCACCGGGAGAAATCACCACTTGGTTTCTCCCCGGATGTATACTTCTTTGGTATTAGTTCGGTTGTCATGTAACCGGGCCGACTTGTAATGTTTACTACCAGATTAATACAAAGCTTGTTTGTTATCTTCTCTCTTATCTCTTCCATCTTTGAACATTATCATGAAAATCACGGTTTCGGTCCCGAAAACTGGACCTACAATTGGTATCAGAGCCATGGTGCCCGATTTAGTAAAACTAACCGTTTACTAAGTCACATGTGCTCTAGATCTGTGATTTTTGTGGGTTTTTGTTCAAGATGTAAAAAGGTGAAAATGAGAAAAACCCAGATCTGGACCCGGATATCCAGATCTGTGCTAAACCGGGTGTTGGGTTTTATGTTTTTCTCCTAAATCTTCAAGTTTCCATCATCAAAAACTGTATACAAAGTGTTTTCGTCAGATCTGCAGATGAACAGTCCTCTGTGTTCTTGATGTTCTTGACAGCTTCAAATTTTCGAAAGATGCTGTTTGTCCATCGAAAGATTGAACAATTTTCGAAGGATCAAACAAAATTCAAATTTCAAATTTTCATGCTTCGAAATTTGCGAAAGTTGGTCACCTACCACATCAACTTTTCACCAACCTGTCGTACTTTCTGTCCTTGTGTCAGAACCATCGAAAGATAACTTTCGATCTCGAAAGATCATCCTTCGATCAAGGAGATTCGAAAGATAACTTTCGATCTCGAAAGATCATCCTTCGATCAAGGAGATTCGAAAGATGAACAGGAGTGCTCGAAAGATCATCAGTTCTTCGAAGGATCAAAAAGACTTCGAAGGATCAACTCTGAAGTGTACGAAGGATCAGCCATGTCCAACTTCGAAAGGTGTTCGAAAGATCTGTGACATGTGCTCGAAAGATGCTCGAAAGATATGTGACATGTGCTCGAAAGACTTCGAAAGATCATCTTTCGAAGCTGTCTTGGTGTTTATCTTTCGTTTGATGCAGATGTTTCGAAGGATCCAGATGTTGTGGAATTTTATGAGCTCAGACAGTTTGTTGGGGTTAATCATTTAATTCACTTGGAGTCGGGTCGGGTGTTCGCAAGGATTATTCAAACCGGGCTTCAAAGTTTCAACATCAAAATTCGTACGGGCTTTGGGAACACGCGGGGTGATGCAGCATGATGAACACAAGAGATGATGAAGACTTGATGTTTGAAAATGTGGGGTAGTCACGGTTACCGATGCAATGACAAAAATGGTAACGCGACTATTATGGGCCAAAAACAACACGATATGTTCGCTTCCGCGCATCAAAATTTATGATTGTTACCGGTTATTCGGAAATGTTCGAAAGGATTTTGTTTATTGTCATATTCTCGCATTTGAAGACGTACGTATGAACCTGGAACGTCTATACCGGTCCTAACGAGTTCACAAAGACTTTGGTCTTTGGGGGGATACAAGTCAGATCCTACGGGGTACCAGGGGACGTTCTTATTCAACTAGATTATGCAAAGAAGAAAGTCATGTTCGTGAATTTTCGGAACCGAGAACAGTCAATGAAGATTGATGACAGTTCCGCTCAGTGGAGGGAATTGGTGAACATTTGACGACAGTTTCTTTGAAGTGGAAAGAATCTGTTAAGGTTTAGAGATTTTACCAAAGAAATGGGGGGATAAAAATTTTCAAATGTTGAATTTCTTCGGTAAATTTCTAAACGCAATCACGGGTGGTAGAGGTTGTGATTTTCAGGTGATTCAAACGATTCAGCGTGGAATGTTTTGCACAGACACTTGAAGATCAAGACTTGATGCAGTTGTAAAAGAATGGAACCCTTATCAAATGCCGGTTGGAGTATTGGAAGATCAGCGGAAGATCGGTCAATTGAGTCCTTTGAGGAAATTGCACAACACTCAACTCGGATGCGCGCACTCTGAGGGGGAAATCTTATACAATGAGCATCAAGATACTACCTACCTGGATCATCGGTCAAGGGGGAATTCGTCAACACAGAGAAGATGATTACTTGACTAAAGATCAATGATTGCAGTTGCATTTTCAGCATTCGACAGCAACGGACAAGGGGGAATTTGTTGATACAGATTTTGTGTCCGATGCTTGTCGAATAGATTAGTTATTATTTTACGCTGAATTTGTAATAGTTAGTGAAACGGTCTATCGAACATGTATAGACTCGCTCGTTTGAAGTGGTCAAACGAGAGGGTTATTCGGTTGACCGTGTGTTGTTGCAAGACAAGTTATGGTTGTTAATGTTGGTGTCGAAGGATAAGGCATCGAAGGATTGTTGATATCCTTCGATGAGCTCGAAAGATACCCATCGAAAGTTGAAGATGGACCTCGAAGGATATGGTATCCTTCGAGGCATGTGTGTATCTTTCGAAGACTGTCTGATCGAAGGATGATGTTTCGACCAGTCAGTCTGATCCTTCGACCTGCAGCCTGTGTTTGGGTATAAGTACCAACACCTTGTCTTGTAAAACACAAGAGTGAGAGCACAAGTGTGTGCTAGAGAGAGAATGGAGGTCTGAGACCTCACCGGGAGAAATCACCACTTGGTTTCTCCCCGGATGTATACTTCTTTGGTATTAGTTCGGTTGTCATGTAACCGGGCCGACTTGTAATGTTTACTACCGGATTAATACAAAGCTTGTTTGTTATCTTCTCTCTTATCTCTTCCATCTTTGAACATTATCATGAAAATCACGGTTTCGGTCCCGAAAACTGGACCTACAACTCCATCCAATCCTGTTACGTTATAGCTCCCAGTCTTAAAAACAAACACTCGTCCATGAGTTTTGCCTTCGGACCAAAGCCATATGCGTCGAAGTAATGATCACTATCGACATTAAATGAATTTATTTGATTGACTGACTAGACCGATTTAACAGTGAGGCAATTGATGGAATTGAGACCCAAGTAATGATCATATCATTCATATGTCATGTTAGTGTTCAAATAGTCTGAAACTAGCTCCCTTTGAATCGACTACGTATGCTGTAAACAAGCCACATCCAAACATACCTCTAGCCCGACTCGATTCGGCTCGCTATTAGACCACTTCAATATAATATTATTTATTTAACTAATAGAGTAAATTACGATTTTGGCCCATGTGATGTGGTTATATCACTTTTACTCTTTTAGCACAAAAAGAATTTTTAACATCTGAGCCCCCAACGTCTTTTTTTTTTCTAATTTTTTTGGCCCCTAACGTCTTTTTTCTAACCCTTTTGGCCCCTAACATTTAATGGATGGGGTTAGTGTTAGGGGCTAAAACGGTTAGAAAAAAAGACGTTGGAGGCTTGGATGTTAAAAAATTCTTTTTTGAGCTAAAAGGGTAAAAGTGATATAACCACATGGGTCAAAATCGTAATTTACTATAACTAATATTATTTATCATTTATACATTTATGGAGTTTTAAATAATAGGTTAAATTTATTAAGACTTCATTAACAAATTTTGCTATAACAAAATAATCTATTTATATCAATCTAAATTTTTATCTATACTACTATATAATAAAACATTAATGTGTGACACATGTCGTTCAATGTAAGTATTTATTTTATGATTTTCTCACCTCACTTCCAAACTTATCTTGTATTAATTAAATAAATAAATGAATAGTGAGCTAATATTAAATATTATCCTACTTTAAATTTCGAATACCATTCTTCTATTTTTCTAATAAAATGTTATCCGAAATTGCAAATTGTTAATTTAAAACATTTTAAATAAAACAAATTATTTATCACGAAAACCAAACTTTGTATTAATATATTAAATATTTTTATTTTCACATTACAAAATTATATTTACTAACTTTTTTATTATTTGGTATATAAAATTACATTTATTTAACTCGTGTAATAAATGGGGTTTTTTAAAGATGTATTATTTTATTATTTGGTAAACAATATTACATTTATTCAACCCGTGTAATACATGTGGTTTTAAAGATATAATTTATTTATTTGGTATATAACATTAATTCAACCCGTATAATATAGTTCTTATGTATATAACTTTTTATTATTTAAAATCTAAAATTATATTTATTCAACCCGTGCAATAAAAGAAGTTTTAGAGATATAATGTTTTATTATTTAGTATATGAATTTATTTATTCAACCCGTGTAATACACGGGATTTTAACCTAGTACCGTAATAAACTGAACCCATACTTACTGAATATCCTTCACTAGGAATGGGATCAAATAAAAAACTTATTTTTATAAGAACCGTAAGAACCAACACATTATTGACAAGTGTCCCTCAATAAAAAAATAATTTAGGGGTAATTTAGACCTTTTCACCATATTTATTTATAACTAATTAAAAATAATTATTAAAGCATCACTAAATCCATGCAAGTTTAATTCAAATCAAAGTTTGAATTGTTTTAACATATCCATGATCTAGTAACTCTCCATGATCGAATCGACCTGTAGGAACCACCGAACCACCACAAAAAATATAATCAACATAACACTATATAATTAGCATAACATCCTTAATCGTTCTCCATTATCAGCACATCTTTCTCAATCGTTTTCCATTATCAACATAAACGACATTAACACAACATACTCAATCGTTCTCCATCAGCACATTAGATGTGCTGATTATATCTACTATTGGTGTTTGTTTGTATTATATTGTAATTAACACATAATCAGCACAATTATAAAACAACTTTTGGTAACTTTTTTAAAAGCTACTTTTTATAAATAAAAAAAAGGTATAGCAATATGGTAAATATATTAAAGATAAAAAAAATACTTAATTTTATGGTGTATTTTTTTAAAAAAAATAATAAAGTATATAAAAGTTATTTTAGTTTAAAAAAACCTTGGTGGAATTTGTATTTAATTGAAAATGGTCAAATGACTAGCAATTTTACGAAATTACTCCTAACTGTACTAATTTTTAATTATAGAGGTTTTATTTATAATCAACCCCAACTCTTGATTTAAACCATCATATGTTTTTACGGTTCTTACAGTTAATACTGTTTCTACCAAATTCCCACCCTATTTCACTAACATATTTAACATTGTGTATAATTAAATTTAGGCGCAATTAAGTCCCCCCGTAATGGGGCGTTGTTTTTAAAAAAAATTCAAAAAAAACGCCGTAAAACGCCGGAATCCCCACTACATGGGGCGTTTCCGGGCGTTTTTCTTGAAAAAATTTGAGGCCGGCGTGTTTATTAAAACGCTGGAAGAATGTTGAATGCCCAATCCCAACTCTCAACGGCTAGTTTTTAAACGGCTAGTTTTTATTTATTTTTTTTAATTTCATTTCCCCCTATATATATATACACTCAATCATTTTCAACCAAAAAAATCACAAAAACCCTCTAAAAAATACAAGCATTTTATAAAAACTTGATGGATTCTCCTAGTTCTTCCTCCATGCTAAACTATTGCTACCACGAGTTTTTTGCGGATGGCGATGGTTCAACCGATGAGGAGGTTGAGCAAGAGGCGGTTACGGGTGCTTGTAAACTAGCGATGAGATATGCCGAGCATTGTCGTCGCCCCCAAGCAAAAAAAGGTAAAAGAGGTTATATTGAACGAGACCGACGCGGGGCGCACGATCGTTTGATGAAAGATTATTTTGATGAGGAGCCGACATATTCGAACGAAATGTTTAGACGTCGTTTCCGAATGAGTAAGCGGTTATTTCTACGTATAGTCCACGACTTGGAAGCCAACTACGATTTTTTTAAACAAAAAGCGGATGTGAGAGGGGAACTTGGATTTACCGGTATCCAAAAGTGTACCTCGGCGTTACGAATCCTTGCTTATGGAAACACTACCGACATCAATGACGAGTATCTAAAAATGGGGGAGAAAACAACGAGAGATAGCTTGGAGCATTTTTGTCGCGGTAAAATTCCTATACTTTACAATTTATTTTTTTAACATCGAGTATACTTTTCATTTTTTTTGTCTATGTTTACAATTCCTATAATTTATTTTTTTGTGTCTATTTTTTTTTATAAAGGTATAATTGATGTGTACGGTGCGCGTTATCTTAAAACGCCCACATGGGACGACCTTCAAAAGATCTACGAGGTACATAATGCTCAGCATGGTTTGCCTGGTATGATCGGGAGCATAGATTGCATGCATTGGCGTTGGAATAACTGCCCGACTGCATGGCGAGGCCAACACACACGGGGTGACCAAAAAGGACCCACTATTATTCTTCAGGCGGTTGCTTCACAGGACCTTTGGGTTTGGTCTGCTTACTTTGGCGTGGTCGGGTCATGCAATGATATTAATGTTTTTGAACAATCTCCGCTGTTAGAGGAGTGGATTTCTGGCAAAGCTCCTAAAGCGTCGTTTTACGCAAATGGAAACTACTACCCTCATGGGTATTATTTGAGCGACGGAATATATCCTAGGTATTCGATTTTCGTGAAGACGTATAGTGATCCTATTGATGAAAAAAGAGCATATTTTAAAAAGGTTCAAGAGTCTTCACGAAAAGACATTGAGAGATGCTTTGGAGTTCTTAAACAACGCTGGCATTATTTGAGAAATCCTTGTCGTGCATGGAGCAAGCAAAAAATGAGAGATGCTATGTACGCGTGTATAATCATGCACAACATGATTTTGGAAGACGAAAGAAAGGCAATATGCCAGAATTATGTGCCAGAAGCCGTTCAAGAGGAGCATCCACAGGCGTCAATGGAAGAAAGAGTGAATAATGCGCGAGAGTTGCGTTACGAACCGTACCATTCCCAGTTAATGGTTGATTTACTACACCACGCATGGTCGGTTCGGTATGTACCACCGGAGGGAGAGGAAGAAACGGAGGACGAGGGTGAAGAAAGCGAAGATGAAAACTAGTGTTTTTTTTTTTTTTAAATTCGGATTTTAATTTTTTTATTTGTAGTATTTTTTTTATTTAACCGGATTTTATGTTTTTTATTTCTAGTATTGTATTTTTTTATTTAATAAAGTATTTAAAGTTTAAAAAAATAATTGGGAAATGATTGCATGGACATTATTTGAATAATGCCCCACTACACCATTTTATGGTATAATGCTCCTTGCTGACTGGGCTGCCACATGGCGCAAAACGCCTCATGGTGGGGGCATTATAATGTTTAACCATTACGCATGGTCTAATAATTATTCAAAAAAAAATCTTTTACTTTTCCTTTTTCCACTTTTGTAGTTCCAGTTCCCAAGACGTCACCGCCTATAGTCTAAAGAACGACTTGTTGAGTTCACAATTTTGCCAACTTATTTCCATTTTTCTTGTTTGCTAGCAGCATCTGATCAGTAGGCAATGGCGACATCTTACGATGCGTGTTCTTCGAATGTTCGTCTCAATATAGGTCATAATAATATGATATATCTTGCTTTTCATTTTACTATTTTACTCATAATTCTCTGTCATTTGGCTATGAGTTCATCGATAATTAGGTTTTCAGTTAAGTTTCTTATTTTTTATCGTTCTTGCTACCTGACCGTAGATTACGTGTGTTTATATTGGTTGCCATATACGATTAGTTTTTGTCATAAGGTTTATAAGTAATTTATTAATGCATGATATTTGAAATTTAGGTTTAGCCGCTTAGCTGATTAGATTTTAACTAGGGATGACAATCAAACCCGAATCGGATGGATAAACCCGTAACCCGACCCATTTGGGACAGGTAATCTGGTATGGGATTAATTATCATTTTTTACGCGGGTTTGGTATTTGGTGATATACCCATTTACCCGATTGTATATCCGATAGAAACCCAACGGATTTTGCGACGGGTTTAGGACGATCTAATTGAGGTTGGGGTTGGGATTACCTATACCCGTCCCAACTCCCAAACTCGCCCGTTGCCATCCCTAAATTTTTAACTCATGGATAACCCAAGGACATGAGTAATTAGGATTAGGTTAATTTGTCGTTATAAAACAATATTAGTGACATATTTAACGAGGTTTTGCTATACGTGTATACGCACCTCTTTCTTTTTCTTTTTCGAACGGCCAACAAAATATTATATAAAGTTATAAACCACCAAAAGAAGTCCAACAAGAAGCTAGACGCCTAGACTGCAACGAGTCATAAAAAACGGAAAAGGAACAAGCTAGAACAAACAAAAAACTAAGCACCACAGGCATTGAAGCTGCACCATTGTTCCCACATAAGCGCTAACTCCTTATACTAGTGTTTGACCCAAAGGAACGCTGAAGCTTTGTAGGTCCATGTTTCGGGATCCAATCCGTGATTTTCATGTTAATGTTCAAAGATGGAAGAGATAAGAGAGATGATAAACAAACAAACTTTGTATTAATCCGGTAGTAAACATTACAAGTCGGCCCGGTTACATGACAACCGAACTAATACCAAAGAAGTATACATCCGGGGAGAAACCAAGTGGTGATTTCTCCCGGTGAGGTCCCAGACCTCCTCACACTCTCTAGCACACACTTGTGCTCTTCACTCTTGTGTTGCAAATGACAAAGTGTTGGTATTTATACCAAAACACAGGCTGCAGGTCGAAGGATCAGACTGTCTGGTCGAAACATCATCCTTCGATCAGACAGTCTTCGAAAGATACACACATACCTCGAATGATATCCTTCGAGGTCCATCCTTCGATGGTATCTTTCGAGCTCATCGAAGGATATTCATAATCCTTCGATGCCTTATCCTTCGACACCAATAACAACACAGCCACTTTGTCTAGCAACACACACACACAGTCAAACCAACAACCCTCTCGTTTGACCACTTCAAACGAGCGGGTCTATACACGTTCGTTTGACCGTTTCACTAACTATTACAAATTCAGCATAAAATAAAACTAATCTATTCGACAAGCATCGGACACAAAATCTGCATCAACAAATTCCCCCTTGTCCGTTGCTGTCGAATGCTGAAAATGCAACTGCAATCGATCTTCAGCCAAGTATTCATCTTCTCTGTGTAGACAAATTCCCCCTTGACCGATGATCCAGGTAAGTAGTATCCTGATGCTCATTGTATAAGATTTCCCCCTCAAAGTACGCGTATCCGTGTTGAGTGTTGTGCAATTTCCTCAAAAGGATCAATTGACCGATCTTCCGCTGATCTTCCAATACTCCAACCGGCATATGATAAAGGTTCCATTCTTAAACAACTGCATCAAGTCTTGATCTTCAAGTGTCTGTGCAAAACATTCCACGCTGAACCGTTTGAATCACCAGAAGATCATAAACTCTACCACCTGAGATTGCGTTTAGAGATTTACCGAAGAAATTCAACATTTGAAAATTTTTATCCCCCCGTTTCTTTGGTAAAATCTCTAAACCTTAACAGATTCTTTCCACTTCAAAGAAACTGTCGTCAAATATTCGCCAATTCCCTCCACCAAGCGGAACTGTTGTGTTTGGCCCATAATAGTCGCGTTACCATATTTGTCATTGCATCGGTAACCGTGACTACCCCACATTTTCAAACATCAAGTCTTCATCATCTCTTGTGTTCATCATGCTGCATCACCCCGCGTGTTCCCAAAGCCCGTACGAATTTTGATGTTGAAACTTTGAAGCCCGGTTTGAATAATCCTTGCGAACACCCGACCCGACTCCAAGTGAATTAAATGATTAACCCCAACAAACTGTCTGAGCTCATAAAATTCCACAACATCTGGATCCTTCGAAACATCTGCATCAAACGAAAGATAAACACCAAGACAGCTTCGAAAGATGATCTTTCGAAGTCTTTCGAGCACATGTCACATATCTTTCGAGCATCTTTCGAGCACATGTCACAGATCTTTCGAACACCTTTCGAAGTTGGACATGGCTGATCCTTCGTACACTTCAGAGTTGATCCTTCGAAGTCTTTTTGATCCTTCGAAGAACTGATGATCTTTCGAGCACTCCTGTTCATCTTTCGAATCTCCTTGATCGAAGGATGATCTTTCGAGCACTCCTGTTCATCTTTCGAATCTCCTTGATCGAAGGATGATCTTTCGAGATCGAAAGTTATCTTTCGAATCTCCTTGATCGAAGGATGATCTTTCGAGATCGAAAGTTATCTTTCGATGGTTCTGACACAAGGACAGAAGTTACGACAGGTTGGTGAAAAGTTGATGTGGTAGGTGACCAACTTTCGCAAATTTCGAAGCATGAAAATTTGAAATTTGAATTTTGTTTGATCCTTCGAAAATTGTTCAATCTTTCGATGGACAAACAGCATCTTTCGAAAATTTGAAGCTGTCAAGAACATCAAGAACACGGAGGACTGTTCATCTGCAGATCTGACGAAAACACTTTGTATACAGTTTTTGATGATGGAAACTTGAAGATTTAGGAGAAAAACATAAAACCCAACACCCGGTTTAGCACAGATCTGGATATCCGGGTCCAGATCTGGGTTTTTCTCATTTTCACCTTTTTTTACATCTTGAACAAAAACCCACAAAAATCACAGATCTAGAGCACATGTGACTTAGTAAACGGTTAGTTTTACTAAATCGGGCACCATGGCTCTGATACCAATTGTAGGTCCATGTTTCGGGATCCAATCCGTGATTTTCATGTTAATGTTCAAAGATGGAAGAGATAAGAGAGATGATAAACAAACAAACTTTGTATTAATCCGGTAGTAAACATTACAAGTCGGCCCGGTTACATGACAACCGAACTAATACCAAAGAAGTATACATCCGGGGAGAAACCAAGTGGTGATTTCTCCCGGTGAGGTCCCAGACCTCCTCACACTCTCTAGCACACACTTGTGCTCTTCACTCTTGTGTTGCAAATGACAAAGTGTTGGTATTTATACCAAAACACAGGCTGCAGGTCGAAGGATCAGACTGTCTGGTCGAAACATCATCCTTCGATCAGACAGTCTTCGAAAGATACACACATACCTCGAATGATATCCTTCGAGGTCCATCCTTCGATGGTATCTTTCGAGCTCATCGAAGGATATTCATAATCCTTCGATGCCTTATCCTTCGACACCAATAACAACACAGCCACTTTGTCTAGCAACACACACACACAGTCAAACCAACAACCCTCTCGTTTGACCACTTCAAACGAGCGGGTCTATACACGTTCGTTTGACCGTTTCACTAACTATTACAAATTCAGCATAAAATAAAACTAATCTATTCGACAAGCATCGGACACAAAATCTGCATCAACAAGCTTTAGTCTCTTCGACGGCTCTAGCTAAAGACGCCTGCTTGTGATTGAAAAGCAAATCGTTTCTCATATGCAAATACACTCCATTCCGGATAGAATAACGGCATGGAAAGCTTTCTTTTTTTTTTCTTTTTCTCGGACCCCTTGAAGAGGACCATACATTTACATACACCCCCCCCCCCCCCCAACCTGTTAGCCCGGCTCATGAGAAACTCACACACGCCCAAAAGGTTCACCTGGCATGTGGTGTTAGCCCATAATGGGTGGTCTTATTAAGTCATTATCTCTTTACTTTAGTAAGTGGTAAATTTAGTCTCACCTATTTATAACTTTTGCCGAAACAGGTGGAAAGAAGTTTTGCACAACTGTTGAAACGCTAACTCATAGGGAGCCCCGCTCGATGCTTGCTGCCATGTTCAGTGGTCGCCACACTCTTTGCAAGGACTCTGAGAAGGTAAGTATGTAATGTAGACACAACATTTTTTCCAGTTCTTGTTTTTTTATGAGTAACACTCGAATCATACCGAAAGGAACATTTTGTGTATATGCAATGCAGGGATATGTGTTTATTGACAGGGATGGGAAGCATTTTCGGCATATTTTGAATTGGTTGAGAGATGGTGTAGCTCCCATTCGCAACCTGTCTGATTTAGAGCGTGTAGAGCTTTTGCGGGAAGCAGAATACTATCAGCTTCTTGTAACTCATTTTTTACTGTTTTAAGTTTCCTCACGGAGCTATTTTTGTTAGCAGAATATTATCAGCTTCTTGTAAGTTATTTTTTCTACTATTCTAAGTCCTTCTTTTGACTACTTCAGGGATTGGTGGACATGATAAATGAGGTCTTGAATAAGAAGGATGAACAAATGGATACTGATTTAACACGCACTGATATTATCAAGATTGTACAATATGCAGCTAGCGGATGTGTCAGTTTAATAGGAGTGAATCTCTCTGGGCTTGATCTTTCAAAACTGGTATGATCTAATATACATCTTGTTTCGGAAGGTACTTGAACCTGATTTAACACGCACTAATAAACTAGTTCTTCGGATTGTAACCAATGCAGTGCTTGAAGGGTGTGGACTTCAGCTTTGCAAGCCTGAATAAAGTTATCTTCTCAGGTGCTAATCTTCATCATGCTCAATTTCAGGTAAATTATGTGACTTGGTTTTTAACTTTTTTCACCCTAACTAATTATATATTTAATGTTATTGTTGGGTGCGTTGTGTACACGACTTTGTAATATAGTGGTTTATAGTTGTCTTAATAATTTGATTGATCTACAATTATGTTTTCTGTTTTTATTCCAGGGAGCAGATGCTGAAAATACCAATTTTCAAAATGCAACATTGACCGAGTAAGATTTTCATAACCTATTATATGTTCTTGTTATGAAGTTTTAATTTTCTTCCATTGTCAACTCAATTGATTTGATTTATTGTTGCCAATGGAAGTTGTGAGTTCACAAAGGCTAATCTTCGTGGAGCGTTGCTGGCAGGGGCTAATCTTCGGAGTGCAAACTTACATTGTAAATATCTCTCTTTTTAAAAAAATTTAATTCATTTTATAGCGATAGTTTTATATATTTCTCTTATTTACCCAAGTAAAATAAAATTAAAAATATTCAATATACCCAACTGCTATGCTAAGCCACGTGATCTTGTAAGGGATTGGGAAAGTATGTGATGGAGATTTCGTTGTTACATCATTTTTCAAAACATTATATATTTGCAAATGCGTGTGTAATAGGTTCTGAGTTATGTGATGCAGACTTGAGATCTGCACGTCTCGAGGTATGTTTAGCTCTGGGTTAAATACACAAATTATTCTTTGATCATTCTTAGTTCTAATTCTTGGAAAATTTCTATATTTTTAGAATGCTAGATTCACATATGCGAATTTGGAGGGGGCCAATCTCGAAGGAGCCAATTTAACGGTTTGTTAAATATTTAAGGTTTATGGTTTAGTGTTTAGGGAAAATTCTGATTAATTATTGGTTCTCTTTATTCGTTGTACTTTTTAGGGCGCTAAAATGAGAAAGGCCAATTTGAAGGGTGCAAATCTTCAACGTGCTTGTCTTGTAGGTGTTGATCTTCAGGATACAGTAAGCAACTTTGATAGCTAGTAGTCTGTCACACACATCCCATAAAAGTTGAGATTGAGATAATAGGTTTCTTAAACGCGAGACCATTAATCAAATGACTAAAATGCTCTTTAATAGTGACAAATTGGTGCATAACCACTCATAGATTTTTAAAATTATTATTATTATGACTTTTGTTTCAATGTTGTAGTGTTTGGAAGGCGCGGATTTACGTGGGGCAAGGAGGCAATCTATATATGATATTTAAGACACAAGAAAGTTGGCGGTAATCTTTTCTTTTATTTTCGTCTACTCTATGGTTCTGTGCATTGTATGATTTTAGTGGTTTTTGATTTAAAACAAGCTTCCTGGACTTCTTGTATGTACATACTGATTACCGATTATCGACTTTTTAGACAGTAGAAATTAAGTTAGGGAAACTGCAAATTGGGTGCACGACCGTGCTGTGTCGTATGCTTGCTACTTAGTTTGCTGGCTGCAAATAGTGAACAAGTCATTAATGCATATGATACAAGTCATAAACCCACCCCCACATAATACAAACAAAAGGAGATATATATAAAAAAGAACCAACCATGCACCCCACCTTCTGTTTCTTCCCCATCCGAATTTTTAGACGAATTCCAAATTCGCTCTCCTCAAATGTTTCCTTCAACAGCGACGCCCAGCCATCCGGCCCAACGAACAAAGCTCTTGAGGTGGTCTCATCTGAGTAAACTGTGAAAACAAGGTATATTGTACATAGGTTAGGGGAGGGGGGTGGTTCACTAGTGATAGAATTTATCACTCACAAGCACCAATCTAGTTCCGCCCTGTCATCGACCATTTTTCCATCACTCACAACCTTTTTTAGTGGGGGTGGTCATCACTCATCACCACAGCCAACAATTTCCCCCAATCAACAATTCCACTCACAAAACCAAACCATCACGCGTTGAAAATATAACGAAAATGGATTTTCGTTAATATATAACGTGTTATCTAAATGAGACGGGGTGGGAAAAATAAACTTCCACGCGTTATACTTTTGCCATCACGCGTTATAAGCTACCGCCCCGTGTGCCCTTAGGGTGGCTGGACACATATTGGGTGTACGCGTGACAGTTACATCCATTAAGACCACCCGTATATTAAATTTATTTCAAAAGTTAACTATATATTATCCGGCTTCAATATATATTAATTTTATTTCTTACTAAATTTACCAAAAAAAAAAAAAAAAAAAAAAAAAAACAGACAAACAAACAGGTATGACTTAAAAAACAGCTTCGTATATTTGTTGTTAAGAATTAAGTAGTTTTCTTTTTTAGTTTGAACTTTGAAACGTATATAATAAGAATGGGCTTCTTCCAAGGCCAGAGACCAGAGTGACAAACAGAAGGCCCACAATATAAATAAGATTTGAGGGTGGAGGAGCTTGGGTTGGGGGTATTGCTCGACACGTGACGAGTGTGGGATCCAAAAGCTTATGGTGAAAAATGAGGGGTGTGGCGTGGCGTGGCCAGCCATGTGATTTTTTTAATTAAAGTAGCCAACCAAAGCCAGCCATATTGAACCAGCCAACCAAGGCCAGCCAAGTCACCCTGTCCCCCGCCCCACGCCAGGCTGAATACCCACGCCAAAGGGGCACCGCCCCAACCAACGCTAGTATATATATTTAACAAAATTAACTTATATATTATTTTTTATGTTTATTTATTTTAGTATTTAGGGTAAAATGACTAAAATACCCTTATATAGGGTCCAGTTGATCAAATTTAATTATAAAAATTAACTAAGTTAGGGTAAGGGACATAATTTGCGAGTGTTTGAATACATAGAGTATGTTTTTGTAATTTTTGAAGGTAAAGGACATAGTTTGCAATTTGGTGTATAAATAAATGAGGGTGTTTTTTTTTTTTTTTTTTTTTTGTAATTTACTCATTTTATAAAGTGTGGGTTTTTATATTTTTGATGAAACTAAAGGTTAGAAGGCTAATTTGTTATTTTTGTTAGTAATTAAAATCTCGTTAATAACTTTTATTCCCTTTTGTAGTTCCAACGCTACCTATAGAAAACAGTTTTCAGGCTTAGCCAACTTTTCATTCTATCTCCTCATTTTTCTTGTCTGCTTTTCATTTCATCGGTTGCACTGCGAACATCTCAAGAGGGGATGGCCTCTTCTCCGCCTGTTCGTCTGAATATAGGTCATAATACATTAATACTTATATCATATTTCTTGCTTTTCATTTTACTATTTCACTCGTAATTCTCTGTTAATAAAGTTTGGTTGCTACATACGATTAAGTTGTTATAAGTTCAAGTAATCTATTTGGACCCATGGACATCGAGGTTTAAGCAAGGGTGTAAACAAGTCAAGACGTTTGTAAGTTACTTAAGATCGACTCGCTAAAAAGCATGAATTGTGAGTACTTAAGACCGACTCGCTAAAAGCATGAATTGGCTGAATATTTTATGTACCGTGAACGACACACTTTAATCATTTATGATGATCTCTCTAAACAAGTTGAACATAAATGAGCTTGAGCCTAAAATCAACTTGTACATAAACGAGCCCGGGCAGGCCTGAACTTCACTTGTGGAGCTAGAGCTGGCTCATGAGCCTAAAAGAGCCTAGTAATTATTTGATTTTGTTTAGTATGGGTGTGCCTATTGGCACACTAAAGTGCCTATTGGCACACTAAAGTGCCTATTGGCACACCAAACCCTAGCAAATTTAGGGTTTATCTACGCAGCGTATTGGTCAATACGCAGCGTATAGGGTTAACCCTCTACGCTGCGTATTGACCAATACTCAGCGTATATAAACCATGGATTTCAGTGCCTGACAACCAATCATTGCACAGAAAACAAGGGTTATATACGCTGCGTATTGGTCAATACGCAGCGTATATAAACCATTAGATTTTTTGGGTCATTTTGGTAGGTTTGAGGGATATTTTTTCACAAAGTTTAAATACACTGCGTATTGACCTCTAAGGAGCGTATATAAAGGTCTGAAAATGTCTTTTATACCCTTGTTTTGAGGCTATAGGAAGCCAAATACAAGGGTAGTTGTGTCATTTTGGTCTCATACGCTGCGTAGGGACCTCTAAGGAGCGTATATAAAGCTCCATTTTTGTATTTTTTTATCATGTATTCCTTTGTTTATTTATAAAAAAAGAAAATTATTTATAAAAAACAATATTATTAGTAAATAATACAAATATAAATTATAAAAATAAAAAATAATATAAATATTATGAATTATAAAAATTAAAAAAGAAAATTATTTATAAAAAAAACAATATTATTGGTAAATAATACTAATATATTGTTTTGTTATCGTTTAAATTAAATTATCGTATTCCTTTGTTTATTTATTAAAAAAGAAAATTATTTATAAAAAAAGAATATTATTCGTAAATAATACAAATATATTATATTGTTATCGTTTAAATTAAATTATCTTATCGTATTGCATCGTATCGTATCGTATCGTATTGCATCATATCGTATCGTATAGTGTATAGTATATAAGTCTCGTATAGAGGCCTATACGGGTGTTATTGTTTAGTATCGTATCGTATCGTATAGTGTAGTATAAGTCTCGTATAGGTTTCCTATAGGTCTTGTATATGCATATAGGATTAGACGGGACTTAAACCACACCTATACGATACTACGATATCACACTTATAGGCTTATACGAGGTTAATACGTGACCTAAACCACACCTATACGATACGATATCACACTTATAGGCTTATACGAGGTCAATACGTGACCTATACGACGCTATACGATACAATATCACACTTATAGGCTTATACGAGGTCAATACGTGACCTATACTACGTTATATGATACGATATCACACTTATAGGGTTATACGAGGTAAATACGTGACCTATACCACACCTATACGATACGATATCACACTTATAGGCTTATGCGAGGTCAATACGTGACCTATACGACGCTATACGATACGATATCACACTTATAGGCTTATACGAAGTCAATACATGACATATACTACGTTATACCATACAATATCACACTTATAGGCTTATACGAGGTCAATACGGGACATATACTATGCTATACGATACGATATCACACTTATAGGCTTATACGAGGTCAATACGGGACATATACTATGCTATACGATATCACACTTATAGTCTTATACGAGGTCAATACGTGACCTAAACCACACCTATACGATACGATATCACACTTATAGGCTTATACGAGGTCAATACGGGAACTAAATCACACCTATATGCTTATACGGGTGTTATATCGTATCGTATAGTATCGTATCGGGTGTTATTTTCCTTTTTTTTATAAATAAACAAAGGAATACACAAAAAAAAAACAAAAATAGAGCTTTATATACGCTCCTTAGAGATCACTACGCAGCCTATAAGACGAAAATGACACAACTACCCTTGTATTTGGCTTCGTATAGCCTTAATACAAGGGCATAAATGACATTTTCAGACCTTTACATACGCTGAGTATTGGTCAATACGCAGCATATATAAACTATAAGGGTTAAAAAGATAATTTTACCCCAGGTTTGGGGTTAAAAATAATTTTACCACCCTTTAAATACGCTGCGTATTGACCTATACGCAGCGTATATAAAGGTCTGAAAATGTCTTTTATACCCTTGTTTTGAGGCTATAGGAAGCCAAATACAAGGGTAGTTGTGTCATTTTGGTCTCATACGCTGCGTAGGGACCTCTAAGGAGCGTATATAAAGCTCCATTTTTGTATTTTTTTATCATGTATTCCTTTGTTTATTTATAAAAAAAAGAAAATTATTTATAAAAAACAATATTATTAGTAAATAATACAAATATAAATTATAAAAATAAAAAATAATATAAATATTATGAATTATAAAAATTAAAAAAGAAAATTATTTATAAAAAAAACAATATTATTGGTAAATAATACTAATATATTGTTTTGTTATCGTTTAAATTAAATTATCGTATTCCTTTGTTTATTTATTAAAAAAGAAAATTATTTATAAAAAAAGAATATTATTCGTAAATAATACAAATATATTATATTGTTATCGTTTAAATTAAATTATCTTATCGTATTGCATCGTATCGTATCGTATCGTATCGTATTGCATCATATCGTATCGTATAGTGTATAGTATATAAGTCTCGTATAGAGGCCTATACGGGTGTTATTGTTTAGTATCGTATCGTATCGTATAGTGTAGTATAAGTCTCGTATAGGTTTCCTATAGGTCTTGTATATGCATATAGGATTAGACGGGACTTAAACCACACCTATACGATACTACGATATCACACTTATAGGCTTATACGAGGTTAATACGTGACCTAAACCACACCTATACGATACGATATCACACTTATAGGCTTATACGAGTTCAATACGTGACCTATACGACGCTATACGATACAATATCACACTTATAGGCTTATACGAGGTCAATACGTGACCTATACTACGTTATATGATACGATATCACACTTATAGGGTTATACGAGGTAAATACGTGACCTATACCACACCTATACGATACGATATCACACTTATAGGCTTATGCGAGGTCAATACGTGACCTATACGACACTATACGATACGATATTACACTTATAGGCTTATACGAAGTCAATACATGACATATACTACGTTATACCATACAATATCACACTTATAGGCTTATACGAGGTCAATACGGGACATATACTATGCTATACGATACGATATCACACTTATAGGCTTATACGAGGTCAATACGGGACATATACTATGCTATACGATACGATATCACACTTATAGTCTTATACGAGGTCAATACGTGACCTAAACCACACCTATACGATACGATATCACACTTATAGGCTTATACGAGGTCAATACGGGAACTAAATCACACCTATATGCTTATACGGGTGTTATATCGTATCGTATAGTATCGTATCGGGTGTTATTTTCCTTTTTTTTTATAAATAAACAAAGGAATACACAAAAAAAAAAACAAAAATAGAGCTTTATATACGCTCCTTAGAGATCACTACGCAGCCTATAAGACGAAAATGACACAACTACCCTTGTATTTGGCTTCGTATAGCCTTAATACAAGGGCATAAATGACATTTTCAGACCTTTACATACGCTGAGTATTGGTCAATACGTAGCATATATAAACTATAAGGGTTAAAAAGATAATTTTACCACAGGTTTGGGGTTAAAAATAATTTTACCACCCTTTAAATACGCTGCGTATTGACCTATACGCAGCGTATATAAAGGTCTGAAAATGTCTTTTATACCCTTGTTTTGAGGCTATAGGAAGCCAAATACAAGGGTAGTTGTGTCATTTTGGTCTCATATGCTGCGTAGGGACCTCTAAGGAGCGTATATAAAGCTCCATTTTTTTATTTTTTTATCATGTATTCCTTTGTTTATTTATAAAAAAAAGAAAATTATTTATAAAAAACAATATTATTAGTAAATAATACAAATATAAATTATAAAAATAAAAAATAATATAAATATTATGAATTATAAAAATTAAAAAAGAAAATTATTTATAAAAAAAACAATATTATTGGTAAATAATACTAATATATTGTTTTGTTATCGTTTAAAATAAATTATCGTATTCCTTTGTTTATTTATTAAAAAAGAAAATTATTTATAAAAAAAGAATATTATTCGTAAATAATACAAATATATTATATTGTTATCGTTTAAATTAAATTATCTTATCGTATTGCATCGTATCGTATCGTATCGTATCGTATTGCATCATATCGTATCGTATAGTGTATAGTATATAAGTCTCGTATAGAGGCCTATACGGGTGTTATTGTTTAGTATCGTATCGTATCGTATAGTGTAGTATAAGTCTCGTATAGGTTTCCTATAGGTCTTGTATATGCATATAGGATTAGACGGGACTTAAACCACACCTATACGATACTACGATATCACACTTATAGGCTTATACGAGGTTAATACGTGACCTAAACCACACCTATACGATACGATATCACACTTATAGGCTTATACGAGTTCAATACGTGACCTATACGACGCAATACGATACAATATCACACTTATAGGCTTATACGAGGTCAATACGTGACCTATACTACGTTATATGATACGATATCACACTTATAGGGTTATACGAGGTAAATACGTGACCTATACCACACCTATACGATACGATATCACACTTATAGGCTTATGCGAGGTCAATACGTGACCTATACGACGCTATACGATACGATATCACACTTATAGGCTTATACGAAGTCAATACATGACATATACTACGTTATACCATACAATATCACACTTATAGGCTTATACGAGGTCAATACGGGACATATACTATGCTATACGATACGATATCACACTTATAGGCTTATACGAGGTCAATACGGGACATATACTATGCTATACGATACGATATCACACTTATAGTCTTATACGAGGTCAATACGTGACCTAAACCACACCTATACGATACGATATCACACTTATAGGCTTATACGAGGTCAATACGGGAACTAAATCACACCTATATGCTTATACGGGTGTTATATCGTATCGTATAGTATCGTATCGGGTGTTATTTTCCTTTTTTTTATAAATAAACAAAGGAATACACAAAAAAAAAAAAAAACAAAAATAGAGCTTTATATACGCTCCTTAGAGATCACTACGCAGCCTATAAGACAAAAATGACACAACTACCCTTGTATTTGGCTTCGTATAGCCTTAATACAAGGGCATAAATGACATTTTCAGACCTTTATATACGCTGAGTATTGGTCAATACGCAGCGTATATAAACTTTGTGAAAAAATGATCCCTCAAACCTACCAAAATGACCCAAAAAAGTCTAATGGTTTATATACGCTGCGTAGAGAGCTATACGCAGCGTATATAAACCTTGTTTTCTGTGCAATGATTGGTAATTAGGCACTGAGATCCATGGTTTATATACGCTGAGTATTGGTCAATACGCAGCGTATAGGGTTAACCCTATACGCTGCGTATTGACCAATACGCTGCGTAGGTAAACCCTAAGTGTGCAGATAGGCAAACTGGGTGTGCAGATAGTTAGGGCCTTTAGTATAAGGGGATGATTTTTAGTTAAAGAAAGTGTCAGTGAACTTATTCCAAAATTCTCTGTTAAATATTCAGTAATGTTGCTGAAACAGGTGGAAGAAAATTCTGCACAACCCTTGATACCCTAACTCTTAGGGATCCCAATTCAATGCTTGCTGCCATGTTTGGTGGTCACCACACTGTTTGCAAGGATGGCAAGGCAAGTATGTAATGTAGACAACATGTTTGTTTGCGAGATCATGTGCATTTCATATTTTGGTTTTGTCTGATGTGAGTAATACTCGGGTCATACTGAATTTCTTAGAGCATAACTTTATTTTTGTGCTCAAAAGGAACATGCTTTGAACATGTGTTATTGCAGGGATATGTGTTTATTGACAGGGATGGGAAGCATTTTCGGCATATTTTGAATTGGCTGAGAGATGGTGTAGCTCCCATTCCCAAATTGTCTGATTTGGAGCGTTCAGAGCTTTTGCAGGAAGCAGAATACTATCAGCTTCTTGTAAGTTTTTTTCATGGATCTATTGTATGGTACCAACTGTGTATACATGTTCAGTAGGCTTGAGCTCGGCTCGTTTAACTTAAAAGTACGAGTGCTCGAGCTCAGCTCATATTGAACTCTATTTCGCTTGAGCTCGACTTGTGAGTAGTTTTCCAAGCTCGAGCTTGGGTTGGGCTTGACTCGTTTATTTTTTATTAATTTATTTACATATATAATTAATTTTTTCTATTCCTTTATTGTAATATAAATATATAATAATAACATATATAATATAGTTATTTTTATCATGATTTTATAGGTAACAATATATATGCTATATAAATATCATCATCATACTCCGTAAATCCCATCCCATGAATAGCAAAGCTAAGGTAGGGTCTGAGGAGGGTAAGATGTAGACAACCTTACCTCCACCTCGTAGGAATAGAGAGCCTACTTCCAGTGAGACCACACACAGTGGCGAAGCTTGAGATTTCTGACCGGGGGGTCGAAAACGTATATACCTAATAAAATTATAAAACCATGGGGTTGAAAACGTGTGTTCCTAAAAAATTCTATACGGAAACTACATACCGGACACTACTGAGCGAAAAGTTCGGGGGGGTCGGGCGCCCCCGGCCCCTACAAAGTTGCGCCCCTGCCCACACATATATACATTATATGCGCACACCGCAAGCGGGGCCTTATATAAATAAATATCTAATTGTTAAATAAAATATATATAATTATTATTGAATATGTTTGTTTAGGCTCGTGAGACAGCTTGGGCCCGACACTTTTTTAAAACAAATTTACTTTTCAGACTCAACTCGTTTAACCTCGGCTTGATTCGGCTTGATTCGAGCTTTGAGTTAAGTGATCTCGAGTTGTTCATGATCGGCTGGGCTGGTTTAGATCATTCCGTATATGGTACTTCGTAATATTTTACTATTTCAGGGATTGGTGGATGAAATAAATGAAGTCTTGAATAGGAAGAAGGATGAAGAAGTGGAAAGTGAATTAACACGCACTGATATTATCAAATGTATACAATCTGAAAAAGTCAGATTAAGAGGAGTGAATCTTTCTGGGCTTGATCTTTCAAAACTGGTATGATCAAATACATCTTGTATTTGAAGATACTTGATGTATGTTGTATCATGCATGAGTAGTATTTTTGGACATTGCAGGAATAAAATATATTCTATATATTATAGGTTTAGAAGCCCTAATAAAATTTGGGCTGGCTTCCATATAGCTTTAATATATTTAGAGCTGAAATACTTCTAACCAAGCTAAAATACAAATCATTTGCATGCTATATATTAAGATAATTTTTTTTTTCTTAACCGTGAGAATCCGTCACTAGAAAACTCACAGCCCGACTATTAAAAAACCCGCTATTTCTAATTAATTCATTATAACTTATGCAGGACTTGTCGGGTGTGGACTTCAGCTTTGCATGCCTGAAAAATGTGAATTTCTCATGTGCTAACCTTTATCGTGCTAAATTTCAGGTAAATTATGCGACTTAATTTTTATTTCATTCACCCTGATTAATTATATATTTAACATAGTGCTTTATTATTGTCTTCTTATTAATTAAGTTGATCCACAGGAGGTAGATGCTGAAAATATCCTTTTTCACAATGCAACATTGAGCTAGTAAGATTCTGCAAACCACCTATTATTTCTTATTGTTATGAAGGCAGTCATAGAATATGAATACGCGTTTCACCTAGCAGTTTTTAGTGATTTTTAGAGCCAACTTTTTTTTTTTCCATTATTAGTCAACTCACATGATTTGGTCTTGCTTGTGGAAGTTGTGAGTTCACAAGAGCTAAACTTCGTGGAGCTTCTCTGGAGGCGGCTAATCTTTCGTGTGCAAATTTACAGGGCCAGTAGTTTTTCTTTTAACTTTATTAAATTCAGTATTAGGGATATTTTCCTATGTCCTCTCAACACATGGTATAATTTAATATTTACCCAAAAAAAAAACTAGATGACTATGTAATGACATTTGTGGCGTTTTCTTTAACGCTTTTTGGTTTTTTAAATATAATGTTATTCAAGTTTCCAGAGGTATTTATGTAATTTTTTCAAATATCTGGTTTGTATCAAAATGTCTCTTGACCAAGTGCATTTTCAAAATTGTCACCTTCTTGCGTCTTTGGAAGGTCCTCCCAGCCTCGGAAGCGTCCGTCTTTCATGTTGAAGCGTCCGTTTCCTTTTAAGCAACACGTGTCCGATGTTGAAGCGTCCGCCTCAGGCGCAATGCGTCCGTGAGCTTCTGAAGCGTCGGTCAACGACGTAGATTCCGTATCTTTGTCCACTTTTTTTTTATAACTTATAAACATTTCTAACATGGGATCATGTGCATGCTCTTTATAAAAACTATATGTATGTTAACAGAGCAAATTTTAAACGATATAAAATATGTTATTTTTTAGTTAAAATTTTTTATATTAAACATCAAAACATAACATAATAAAAAACAAAAAAAAAAAAAGAACCAAACAACACATAATATTATATCTAAAACCATATCCTAATAGCCTCCCACTCCGAGACATGTTTGAAGTCATGTCTCTCTTCATGACGGTAGTTGATGAGGGCCACCTCCTTCTGATCGTCCTCACCAAGGTCCGGCATTTCTGTCTCCACTTTCTTGAAATATCGATCAAATCTCTCACATTCCAACCGCAGCACACGGAACCTGGACGATAGTGCGTCAACGGTCCGATTGTGTTCCGGACCACGTAGTTGGGCGAAATTCTGTTGAACACGGACCCAAAGCCCACCATGTCCTCGAGGTGGAGGATCGATCATGGCCTGCTCCCATGCTTCGCATAGAGCAATGTCTTCAACATCAGTCCAGGAGGTGGCCATTTTCGGGTCGTTGACGGCGTCGGATTTTCTAGTGAAATGGCTGATTTTGTTTGAAAACGGCGGGTGTTTTGATTTTGATAAGTGATAAGTGAACGGGTTATATAGTGGGGTAAATGTGTGCAACGGTAAAAGTTAAACGGCTTTTGAGTTTCCAATGTTTTTTTTCGGAAGCGTCGGGAAGCGTCGGTCAAGCATCGGGGGAGCGTCGGGTCAAGCCTCGGAAGCGTCGTCCAGGCCTCGGAAGCGTACACATGGACGCATTAAAAAATTATGGTTATCATGCGTCGGTGACTGACGCAATTTCGTAACGGAACGGACGCTTCAACACGTGTCGCTTGAAAGGGAACGGACGCTTCAACGTGACAGGCGGACGCTTAAACGCGAAAGGCGGACGCTTCCGATGCTTGGAGGACCTTCCAAGGACGCATGAAGGTGACAATTTTACAAATGCACTTGGTCAAGAGACATTTTGATAATTTTCCCTAATAATTAGTTATGAGATGCAATGCTATGTAGTTGTACTTATTAATAAACTAAGCTAAGTGACTGTGCAAGTCTCTAGGTTAAGTATGCAGTTAAGATTATGATTTTTTGTGACCTTTTAAGATGAATTACTATTTATTTATTTATTTATTTTTGATATTTGCAGATGCTTGCTTGATAGAATGTAGTTTATGTGGCGCAGACTTGCGGTCTGTGCATCTGGAGGTATGTTCAACTTTGGATTAAATACACATTTTATTTAGCAATTCTAGATCTTTAGAGTAATTAATTTATCAGACCGCTGATCTCACAAATGCGGATTTGATGGGAGCCAATCTAGAAAAAGCTTTTTTACAGGTTTGTATAATATTTAAGATTTTGGGTTTAGTGTTTTAGAGTAAAATCTAATTAATTTTTGTTTCTCTGTATTTGTTCTACTTTCATAGAGTGCCAAGTTGAATAATGCCAATTTGATGGATGCAAATCTTCAACGTGCTTATCTTTGTCGTGCGGATCTTCAGGATGCAGTAAGTACCGTTGATATATAGTAGTTTGTTACACGCATCACATGAAAACTGAGAATATTGGTTCAGTAAATTAATAACTAAATGGGAGATACATCAACGATTTTGATTATTAGTGATAAATGTCCGACATACCTCGTTGTAGCATTTTGAAGGGGCGATAATGGATGAGGCGAATTTGAAAGGCGCGATTGTAGACTCGTCAAATTTTTTTGGAGCTATTAGGGAGGGCCGGACTTTGGGGGCCCAAATGTAGGTCCCTGTTTCGCGGAGGATTACGAACCTAAACCTTGTTATACAAACCTACTAGCGAGTGCGGAATCCAAGCTAGCAAGCAAACCGAGTTAGTAGCAAGTAGAGAAACAAACACACAAGTTCACCGATTAACACAACTAGTATTAATGCAATGAGGGTTCGGTTACAAGCTCAATGTTTACAGAAATGCTCTATATACTCTCTAAGTGTGTGAGTGTGAGTTCTGGACAGAATGCTCTCAAGGCTCTCTATCTCTCGGATGTGCAAATGGCAGAACTTCAGAACTAACTCACACATACACTGCATGGGTATATATACCCATACACAGCAGGTCTGCTCGAAGGATCCGAAAGATGGTCCGAAGGATCATCTTTCGAATACAATGCTCTCGAAGGATAAGCAGGGACCTCGAAAGATCATCTTTCGAGGTCTAATCATTCGAAGCATATCTTTCGAGCACCTCGAAGGATCAACATTATCCTTCGAGGTTATCCTTCGAGCCAGACAACTTTCAACAACTCTACTTACTGTTGACTGAGTCAAACCAGGAGGACGGTTGACTTGGTCAACTTACATGACTTACAAGGACATCGTTTACATCGGACCGAACCCCCTTGGCTCTGATACCACTTGTAGGTCCCTGTTTCGCGGAGGATTACGAACCTAAACCTTGTTATACAAACCTACTAGCGAGTGCGGAATCCAAGCTAGCAAGCAAACCGAGTTAGTAGCAAGTAGAGAAACAAACACACAAGTTCACCGATTAACACAACTAGTATTAATGCAATGAGGGTTCGGTTACAAGCTCAATGTTTACAGAAATGCTCTATAAACTCTCTAAGTGTGTGAGTGTGAGTTCTGGACAGAATGCTCTCAAGGCTCTCTATCTCTCGGATGTGCAAATGGCAGAACTTCAGAACTAACTCACACATACACTGCATGGGTATATATACCCATACACAGCAGGTCTGCTCGAAGGATCCGAAAGATGGTCCGAAGGATCATCTTTCGAATACAATGCTCTCGAAGGATAAGCAGGGACCTCGAAAGATCATCTTTCGAGGTCTAATCATTCGAAGCATATCTTTCGAGCACCTCGAAGGATCAACATTATCCTTCGAGGTTATCCTTCGAGCCAGACAACTTTCAACAACTCTACTTACTGTTGACTGAGTCAAACCAGGAGGACGGTTGACTTGGTCAACTTACATGACTTACAAGGACATCGTTTACATCGGACCGAATACAGACAAAGTACAGACACAAGTGCACCAACAAACTCCCCCTTGGCTGTAGCTTTGTCTTTGTCTTCCAATAAATGTAGACTCGTCTTGGACTTCGACGGTCTTTGGTCTTCGAGTTTCCAAAACTCTGACGTCCTTACAAGTCTTCAATGTCGGAGGATCTTCAAAGTCTTCACGTCTCGAAAGCAGAGAGTGTATCAACAAACTACCCGTATCATGTAGGAAGTGTGTTGACAAACTCCCCCTTAACATAAGCTCCCCCTTGAGTTATGCTCGTGAAAAGACTTTATCTTTATGAAGTGAGATCCTTGTGGTGTTGATGATGGCCAACGGCAACTCGATCATCTTCATCAGTTGAGTGCCTTCACGTCATGTCTTCATTCCAGAGCTTGTCATCGACCATGTTCTCCTAGCCTTTAGAATCTGCACATGCAAGAAATCTAAACGCATAATGAGAACAACTGCTTGGAATATAGTATAAACAAATGACACACGAATGACCATGTCATAATCAAACACCGTCCGACAGTTTGAAAGTTTAAAAAATTTGTCAATTTAAGTCTTTAACTTTCAAACCATGCAAATTTTTTTTTTTTTTTTTTGACCGTTTATGAAGATTTAGTCAGTTCGGTTTTCATTCAGGTTTCAGGTAACGAAGACTCGAGCTCCAACATCGTACGATCGAAAATAAAGCAGAAATAAAATCTTTTTGGCTTTTATAAAGTTTATATTAAAACACGCCTAAAATCTTTTTGGTATTTTTGAAAGTAAAAGACAACAATTTAAAATCCTTTGAGTGTTATCAAACGACATCACCGCTAATGTCGTGCTGATATGCACCAAACGACGAAACTGTTTAAAAGAAATAATAAAAGTTAAACAGTACATAAATATATACATACATTCTTTTTGTGAGTTTCGAGGGTAAGAGAATCATATCAGTGTACGGTCATGCCAAAACACTCTTGTTGTTCAGTTAGTTAACATTAAGATAAGCATCCTATAACAATTATCGGTATTGTTGTCCACTTAAGCTCAACTTATCAGATGTAATCATGTTTAGAGGATACGTTAATGTATGATTTATACTTACCGACCGGTGTTCATCCACATCACGACACATTCCCGTATCAAGGTATGCACGAGGGTTCATCTTACCGGTGAGTATACCGATTATCATCTGTTTGACCGTATAAATTGTGAAATACTCACTTATTTTGATTTGAAAACAAGTCCTATGTGATATAATCACTTATTGAAGAGGAACTTGATTTTCATATGCATGAGGGCACAGGTGCAAGTCCGTGAACAGGTCAGTACTTCCGTACAGCAGAGAGACGAACTTGACACCCGGAAAGATGTGATATTTTATCACTTATTTGATTTGGACATGTGATTGTTTATCACTTATTGAGGTCGAATGCAGTATGCAATATGTACACGTATGTATAGTATCATGGAAGATCTAGACTTGCGTCCCCGTTATTTTTCGGTAAAAGATACAACCATGATACCCAGATGATAAGCAGCATAAAGACCGAATATCTCAGAACCTCGGCAATCTATCAAACGAAATTTCGGTACTAAGACCATATGCCAATGAATGGTTCGATTAGTCTTTCGCCCCTATACCCAAGTCAGACGAACGATTTGCACGTTGTTGTTGTTGTTGTTGAGCAGGAGGAGGTGGAGGTGGTTGGATTGGATTTCCATACATGTCTGTGGTGGGAGGTGGCTTAACAGGAACTTGTATTGGATTGCCAAAACAATCTGTGCTTGTGACAAACGCTGTTTGAAGTGGAGCATGTGAACCGGTTCTTGCAGACGAAGAACTGGAAGTTCCACAGTACATTTCTGGATTCTGTGGCAATGGAACTCTCTTCGCCTTCAATGTTTCCTCCTGATCCTTGTTTTCCAACAGTTGAACGAATTCGTTGATATTAGTGGTTCTCAACACCCCGTTGTACTTCAGGATTTCCAAGAAACTACTCCATTGAGGAGGCAAAGCATCAGCAAACTTCTTCACAACTTCAGCTTGAGTTGTCACTACACTATAATTATCCAATTCCGTAAGCAGATGATAAAATCGGCTTGTCATATCTCCCAAGGACTCCTTATCCATACAAGTGAAGCCTTCGAATTCTTTCTTGAGAAGATCATGACGCATTTGACGTGTTGCTGCATTTCCCACTCCTCTGTTTTTCAATCCATCCCATAACTTCTTTGTTGTCTTGAAGCTGACAAACTGATGGTAGATATCCTTGCTCAACGCCTGAGTGAGAATGGCGTATGCCTTCTTTTCCAGATCATAGGTTTTCTTTTTATCTTCTGGAAGATCAGCAAACGTAGCAGAATCTGAAGCAGCAACCTCTATGGCTTGATCGAAATCTGTGGTGAAACGTATCCACAGTTCCGTATTTTGACCAAGAACATATGTTTTAAATCTCTCAACCCATCCTGGATATTCATTCAAATGCATCAACTTTGGAGGTCGATTCAAACTTCCTGTTTCACTTTCGCTTAGTAGAATACTTTGAATGCTCGGAGTTTGATTCGATACCAAAGCCCATTGATTTCCCTGAGAAGATGTCGATACCGGCGACTCGGCCCATAAAGGAGATGACCTGGTATTCGTGTATTTTCCATCGTCTGGAGCCGATGTACCCCACCATGAGGGAGTGACATTTGATCTTGTATATTCACCATTGTCTGGAGCCGGAGTTCCCCACCAACTCGGATTCATGATAGATAAGCAAAATAAATGCTAAGTAAGAATGATCCGAAAGATAACACAACCGAAGGTTCCTGGTCGAAAGATCTGAAATCACAGAAAGTTGTTAACAATAAACAGATCACAATCGAAAGATATAATCTTGTTCGAAGGATCAACAGTACTCGAAGGATTACTGTTGACTCTCGAACAATGATCTCGAAAGACTCAAGAACACGAAGGATTCCCTTTTGAAAGATCCTTATCTTTCGTGTTAAATCTTTATCTTTCGATCAACAGATCTCGAAAGATTCACCAATACGAAGGATCCTAATCTTTCGGACACTAGTCTTTCGAAAAGATTCCTCTGTCGAAGGATATGTTTCAGACTTCGAAGGATGGGTCGAAGGATATAAATCTTTCGAGCCCTCCTTGATCGAAAGATATCGAAGGATGATCTTTCGATGTCGAAAGATATCTTTCGAGAGACTCTGACACAACTGACTTTGATGTGATAGGTTGGTGAAAAGGTGATGGGTTGGTGTACCAACTTTCGGCAGAATGGATGGTTCTGCAACAACTTTTCACCAAACTTTTTGACTTTCAAAAATTTTACCAAAATAGGCAAACCATATCCTCAAGTCCAGTTCACCGGAATGATAACCGGAATATGGCCGGAAAAATCAAAGTTTCACAAACACGATTTTTATGTTACCCAAACCGACCCCGAACACTCCCGATAGGTTTAGAACACGTTTTTACTCAAAGAAAATGCAAGAAACTTAGTAAAAACAGGTGCAAAACCAAGTGTTTCAACACACCAAAACTTGTAAAAACCCGGTTTTAAACAAGGTAAAGAGCGAGGCTCTGATACCACTTGTAGGTCCCTGTTTCGCGGAGGATTACGAACCTAAACCTTGTTATACAAACCTACTAGCGAGTGCGAAATCCAAGCTAGCAAGCAAACCGAGTTAGTAGCAAGTAGAGAAACAAACACACAAGTTCACCGATTAACACAACTAGTATTAATGCAATGAGGGTTCGGTTACAAGCTCAATGTTTACAGAAATGCTCCATATACTCTCTAAGTGTGTGAGTGTGAGTTCTGGACAGAATGCTCTCAAGGCTCTCTATCTCTCGGATGTGCAAATGGCAGAACTTCAGAACTAACTCACACATACACTGCATGGGTATATATACCCATACACAGCAGGTCTGCTCGAAGGATCCGAAAGATGGTCCGAAGGATCATCTTTCGAATACAATGCTCTCGAAGGATAAGCAGGGACCTCGAAAGATCATCTTTCGAGGTCTAATCATTCGAAGCATATCTTTCGAGCACCTCGAAGGATCAACATTATCCTTCGAGGTTATCCTTCGAGCCAGACAACTTTCAACAACTCTACTTACTGTTGACTGAGTCAAACCAGGAGGACGGTTGACTTGGTCAACTTACATGACTTACAAGGACATCGTTTACATCGGACCGAATACAGACAAAGTACAGACACAAGTGCACCAACACCAAAGCGAATAAAAAATCCGAGGCTCTTTTTAATTTTTTTAGGTTTACGGTTTGTATTTGACATGAAATATATTAGGAAGAAACTTTTAAAGCACTTAACCATTATATAAACTAGACGATTTCCCTAATCAAATAATGTTAGGATCTAATACATAAATCAAATCTAAATTGGTCAAAAGAATTTAATCTAACAAATAACAACCTACGTTGTGTAAAAGGAATTAAAACATGCTATTTATTTTAAGTATACTATTGTTATTAGTTAGAAACGATTTTTTTGAATAAAATTTTACATGGACGTATCATGTTAAAAATTGTGTGGACAAAATATTTTAGCTTATTAATTAAGAGAGGTGATTAGAAAATGGGTAACAGGTGGGATTCGAACCCAGCCCTCTACAAAAACCAAATCTTGTTCTTATCACCAGACTACACTTGTATTAACGTTAACAAATATCACCGTAAATATAATATTCTCTTTTTATAAATACAGATATATTTCCTTTAATTTTGGAGGCCCTATTTTTTCGGAGGCCCTAAGCCGTCGCCTAGCCCAATTACACTAACGGGCCGGCCCTGATATTTGGTCATTTAGACGCTTAGATGACTAAGAACTCATTTACGTCACTGCAAGATGACTGCTGTTTTTTATATATATATATATATTTTTCTTTGTTTTAAGTACATACCTAATTTTCGTCTACCTGAGACTGCTTTTTATGCATCGCTTGATTCAGGTAGTTTGTGGTTCAATATAATTTGCTTAACATTGTGTACGTATATCTGGCAACCAAGAGGGTTTTTTCCCTTTCCACTCACTACAAGAAATACAAGCAATAGAGGCGACCTTTTTGGCGACGACTTCAGAAAAGTCTCCACTAATGGTTAACACCTTTAGCGACGACATCTTTAGCGGCGACAAAGGGCTCTTTAGCGACGGATCTATAGCGGCGACGGATCTAGTGCTTAGTTTTCTTGTAGTGCTGGGGTTGGTTTTTTTTCCAATGCTAGGATATCTGTCAACTTAAAGTTCGAACATTCAGGTCGGTGGACATAACTAATGATAGCTTACCTTCGCAACCAATAAAAGACATTTTTATGTTTTTCAGATGCAACATGTATAATTTGATATTTTCCAAGTAAGTTTAAAAATATTGGGCTCAACATCTAAAAATTCGAACGAATAGCTGAAAACCCATGATACACATTCCATATAAAGAATAGTTGCACCCGATATACTATATATGTTGCCCATGTACATACTGATTGTCTTGACGTTTGAAATATGGATTTGAAAAAAATATAAGAGTAATCCAAGAATCAGATTCGGCAAGTTAGAATGGCATATGTGATATTGCGCTTTGCCTTCGGGTGGATGTTGCAAGATGTGTGAGAGGTACAACATTTAAGAATAAATATATAGGATAAGGATCCTAAGAGAACCACATGGAATTTGAAAACCGTAGGAACTAATGTGGGCCACTCATTTTCTCTAAGACTGCCATTAATCATACTTTTTTTTGGAAGATCAACTTCATTAAAAACAACGGATGGGCCACGAAGCGTGGACCGCAACCACACCGATTACATCAGATACAAAGGGTTTTTGCACCACTCATCCGAAATAAGACTAGTACAACCAAACCGGTGTTTATACCAAAAAAAAAAAGAACCGAGTCCGACCCATCTTCACACATAACACACCCCGCATCATCAACATGAACCCTCCTTTTTTCCAACTCATCCTTTGTCGGTAACCTATGCATCTAGAACGCCACACATGGATATTGCACTTGAGAGGAACCCACCTCATCCATTTCATTTTAAACCACCCAGCATCTCGGCCTTCCTCAAAAACATTCCTAATGGATTTCACCGAGAAGCCAGCACCACCCGGGCCCTCCCAAACCCATGTATCTTTCGTACTACTAAACGTGACGCCCGATAGAATTAAGTTGCACTCCTGCAGATCCGATAATTCTTGAGTCGATTCAGAGGGCTTCCTCTAGTTCCACCGAAGATGCAGTCTGCCTTCTATTGTATCCACTTTATCAACAACAGAACTAAACTTATCTTTGTCAAGAATGAAAATACTAGGCCATCTGTATCGGAGTGGAGAGTTACCAAACCAAATATCATACCAAAACCTCACACTTCTACCATTACCCAACTTAGATTTAATAAGATTATTTAAATACCTCCCATCTTCCAGCTTCGAATCACATTGTTTCATAATATTTGCCCAACAATTTGTCATAAATCGATTACAAGGGATAGAAGACGAGCAAGTTCGCGTGTAGTGAATACCATCAATCACTTTCCTCCAGAGGCTCTCTTCTTCATACCTGTATCGCCACACCCACTTAAAAAGAAGGGCGTTATTCATATCGACAAGCCTAGTGATCTCCAAACCACCTAAATGAATAGATAAAGTGACCCGTTCCCAAGCGACCCAATGAATTTTATTTGCCTCACTAGTACCTGACCATAAAAATCTTATCATAATCTTTTCAATCTTGTCTATCACACCTTTAGGAGCTTTATAAATAGAAAAGAAGTATAATGGTAAGCTTTCCAACACCGTCTTAATAAGTGTCACCCTGCCCCCGATTGAAAGGGTATTGGCTTTCCAACGAATAAGACGACTACCCACCATATCTATAACTTGGTGCCAATGTAGTTCCCTATTCATATTAGCGCCTACAAGAATACTCAAATAATAGAAAGGAAACATCCCGCTTTTGCATCCCAAAACATCCGCTAAATCCTCCACTTCCTTACCACTCACCCCAACCCCAAACAAGTTGGATTTGTGAATATTTATTTTATGTCCCGAGCAAAGATAAAACACCTTAAAACCCAAGCCGTACTCTCTAGATTGTTTCTATTCCACTCCCCCATGATCAACGCGTCATCAACGTAGAAAAGATGAGATAAAGCCACGTTACCATTCCCAATCTTGATCCCGTGTAACTCTCCCACGCTCACCGTCTTATCAAGAACACACGATAAAGCCTCCATAACAAAAAGAAATAAGAAAGGCGATAGCGGGTCTCCTTGACGAAGACCCTTACCACAATTAAATTCAAAGGTGGGGGACCCGTTAACCAAAACCGCCGACCTTGAAGACACAAAAACCCCTTTAATCCACCTAACCCAACGATCCGGAAAACCCATCTATCTCAGAATTGAGAGAAGAAACTCCCAATGCATGTTGTCGTACGCCTTTTCAAAATCTATTTTCAAGAGGAAAGCTTCTGATGTTTCTTTTTCAAGCATGCCAGAATCTCGTTAACAATGATCAGCGTCCCGTCAAGAATATATCGACCCTTTAAAAAAGCGGATTGAGACTCAGAGATAATCGTACCCATCACTCGTTTCAACCGAGTAGCCAAGACTTTCGAAACAATTTTACTTATAATACCAATCAAAGTAATAGGCTTATCATCCTTCAAACCCGAGGGAGTTTTAGATTTTGGGATTAACGTTATAAAGGACGAACTGCATCCCTTAGAGATCATCCCAAAATCGTAAAACCTACCCATAATCTTCACAAAATTATCCTCAAGATGCTCCCAAAACTTCATAACGAACCTGAAGTTAAAGCCGTCAGGCCCCGGTGCTTTGTCAGCACCACATTGGAACACGGCTTCCTTAATTTCCTCCTTTGAAAAGGCAGCCACAAGACTATCAACATACCCCTCCTCTATCTTCTTGAGCCCATCAATCATAAACATAGGTCTAACCTTGAACTGCTCAGTGAAGGGATCTCGAAAATGTCTGAAAACCTTCTTTTTAACTAGGCTTGGTTTCGAAACCCACTTCCCATCCACCTCTATCCCCGGAATGGAGTTAGAAGGTTTCCCCCCCGTTTATATAACCATGAAAGAAACGAGAGTTGTCATCCCCGTGCATAGCCCATTTGACCCGCGACTTTTGTTTTAGATCCTCATCCTTTCAATGCTCTGAATCCTCAATCCTTCTTTACATTCAGTCCACACACAAAATTCTTCCTCGTCCAGATCCCTATCCTCCATGGTCGTTTCCAATTTTTCTAACTCCATTCTGTAACTTTCGACCTCCTGACCCTCTTTAATACTCCAATCTTTCTGCCACTTAACCAAAGCCTCCTTCACAACCTTCAGTTTCCTGGATAAAACTAGATCAGGATCTCCAGAGAATTGACAACCAAGAAAAGCTTTTCTAACCACCTCGATAAAACCATCGATACCAAGCCACGAGTTAAACCATTGAAAGGTTGGAGTCGTCTAGAATCAAAATCAACGAGGTGTGATCAGAGTATAGTCTCGGCAAAGCCCTTAAACACGCTTCAAGCCACTTGTTTAAAAACTCTTGGCAAACTAGCAGAGGATCAATTTTGCTGAGCTTTTGACCCTTCCCATTACCTGCCAAGAAAGTGTAGTTTTTGCCCCCCATGACATATTCCTGTAGTTCATTATTATCAATAAAGTTATTAAAATCTTGTGCACTAGAACTTTGTATTTTTCCTTTCCTCGATCTATGCACCTAACGGAATTAAAGTCACCCAATATAATCCATAGACCTTGGTTGGCGGCAACTGATTACGATTCAAACCGGTGTGCGGCGAGGTAGCTTTGCGACTGTGGTATAACGGAAAGAGAGAGGGAGGTAACGATGTTAATTGTAGGCAAATTGATGGTGGTGGCTATTTGCTGATGTCTCAGAATAGAATGAGTCAATTATGAAAGAGTACCAAAGGGTTTTGAGGTAAGGAATCTGAAGGTTGTGAAGACCCCTTTTGCCGATTAATGCAATAGTGGTTGATCAATAACCTTTGGCAATTCAATTATTAATTTTTGGAATAATGGATTTTAATAATCTCAACTATTAGCTGTTGGCCGGCAACAGTCCCAACTTTAAAAATAACCAGTGGTTGTCCCACCTTTTCACATATTGTAAACCAATGGACCTTTGCTAATAGAAAAGGAAAAGGGGACAAAAAGAAATTAAGGTTTTGTTAGTAAAGGTCCATTGATTTACAATATGTGAAAAGGTGGGACCACCACTAGTTATTTTTAAAGTTGGGACCGTTTCCGGCCAACAGCTAATAGTTAGGATTATTAAAATCCATTATTCCTTATTTTTTTTACTACTCAAATAATGGCCATTTAAGGCAGGTCGGTTATCACTTGAGAGGTTAGATAATAATTACTAACAAATCAAGAAGATATTAATTTTTATATCATCGTTAACTATAACAAATTAATTTTGGAGACATACTTTTGTATTATGAAAATTCATTCTAATTTTTCTAATTTGTGGAATTAAGTTAGACCCTTCACATGTTACCTTAACATTATAGGTTACAAATGTGTCAAAATTACTAAAATACCCCTAAAATGTCTTAAATTTTTGGATAATGGGCAAGTTTACCTCCTCTAAAATAGTTTAGCTCTCTTGTATATGTTTCTTGAAGATGTGTACACAATGTAAATTACCAAAAGGGTAGTAATCTTAGTTCTCTTAATAAGGTAGTATAGATATAAATATAGATTAGTTTGTTAGAATTATTATTAGGGGTGCAAACGAGCCGAGCCCGAGCTCGACCAGGCTCGAGCTCGGCTCGATTCGAGCTTTGTTTTCAAAGCTCAACCGAGCTCAGCTCGTTAGTATTTTCTCAAGTTCGAGCTCGGCTCATTTATTATCTATTAATTAATATATTAAATAAAAATAATATAAATAATAGACTTTTTAGGCTCACGAGCTCGATAAGTGAAGCTCGGGCTCGTTTACTAAATAAGCTTATTTTTAGATTCGATGTCGGCTTGTAAACAAGTTTAAATAAGCTCGGCTCGACTCGTTTACACTAAGGCTCGATGAGCCTAACGAGCTTCACATGCGAGGCTCGAGCTCGGGCTCGATAAACAAACGAGCTTTATTCTAGGCTCAATTTCAGCTCGGACTTGATAAGGCTCGACTCATTTCAAGATTTTTCTCGAGCTGATATCGAGTAGCTCAGCGGTTAATAACGCATGGTGTATTAATGGCGGAGGGGGTATGAAAAGTCAGTCGGCGACGGAAGTTCAGCGGTTTTTTGAATCTTGTGAGAAAGGTGGTTAATTTTAAATCACACTTCCTATTAACCCTTTAACTTCAATTGAAATTACAAGTTACATCTAGTAGTTTTATTATGTACACACCACATTTTGTGTAATGTTTTGATGAGTTTGTAAATATAGTGATTTCAGATAAAAATATGAAGTTTATATCATGAAAACATTTAAGAAGCTCGGTTTGGAAGACAACCAAAGCATTGTAATTATATCCTAAAAGACCGTACAGCCTATCTGGCTATTCTCGTCCGATGCACGACTTTTTTCTTCGACGGGCCGCTCCTTCGCCTTTGTCTTTTGGGCCGATATGTCGTTGTACACTTTTAGGTGTTCCATAAACTCAACCATGTTCGGGTCCACCTTTTCCTTTCCTTTTCCCTTGGCCCGCTCCTTCTTTGTTTTGTCTCGGCCCGGTGGACGCTCGGGTTCACGTACGTTATACTCGTCTTCGTCATAGTCGGCGTCATCATTTAAGTTAATGTGACACCTCGCGTCCGATCCACCGGCGCTTAAACTACCCGTTTCCGATGTTTTTTGGCGTTTCGCCATCGCCACCTCGTTAGGAATGGGCGCCCATTTTGGGTCGTTTTTTAGAACCATCCACGCGCGAACGTGAGGAAAGTTGGAACCATGATTTTGTTTATACTTTTCCAATGCCATTTTGAACACATCTTCGTCGTTCCACCCGCTACGACGGTCACTTGTATATAATTTGTTATACTCCTCGCAAAACCGATTAACGGTCGAGTTCAATTTTCGCCACTTCGAGGAAACCGAGTCGATATCTCTATACGGGCCTTGGTCCATCATGGCAAGAAACTTGGTCAATACCTTGGACCAAAACCCGTCACCCGGTTGGTTATTACCTATAAAAAAACAAACAAATAAAATTAAAAAAACAAAACAAACCTTAAAACAAACAAAATAATAAAAAAAAACTTACTGTTATGAAAAAAAAAAATTAAAAAATTAAAACTGTTTAACCTAATTAAAAACTAAACTTAAAAACTATTAAATTTAAACCAAAAAAAAACTATAAAACTTAAATGTAAACCTACTGTGAAGAAATAAAAAATTTAAAAATGTAAACTTTATAAATTTAAACTTTAAAAAATGTAAACTTTAAAAAGATGTAAACTTTAAAAAAGTACCAACCTTTTACCGGGTTGTCGGAAGTGCCAATGAAAGCCTTGGCTAAGGCTTCTTCTTCGATTGGGGTCCACTTAATCGCCTTCGGTTTCGACGTTTGATCACCCACTACTTGTTTCCCTTTGTTTCGTTTTCCTTTCCCTTTAGGCGGTTGGGTTTCGGGCACAATCTCCACATCGTCTTCGGGTTCGGATTGAACGGGGGGTGTGGGGATCGGTTGGGGTTGAACGGGGGGTGTGGGGATCGGTTGAGGTTGAACGGGTGGAAAGTTCCAAGCACCCCGCATCATCATTTGTTGAAGAGCTTGATTTTGGGAGATTTGAGTGAATTGGTTGGGCGAATGTTGGAATGAAGCAAACGCATTCGATGAAAATTGGGAGAATTGGTTCGGTTCTAGCGTTGGATAATATCCCGGAACCGAAAAAACATTTGGTTGGGTCGGATTGTTGGGAGTATTCGGGTTGTTCGAAGGAGTGTTGGGAGTATCCGGGTTGTTGAACGGATCCGTGAAAATTATGTGGAAGAAGGTTGAGAGTATAGTGGAAGGAGTGTAAAAATTATATGAGAAAGAGGTGAATTGTTGAGGTTAATTTGGTGTTTGATAGTGAAAATGGAAGTAAAATATATATAATTTGTTAATATAGCCGTTTGGCTTTATTCAAAATTAGGAAATTTTTTTTTTTTTTAAATTATAACGGTCATAAGGAGGGGGGCCCACAAAAAAGCATCGTCGCCAACGTCTAACATTGGACGGAGAGGACGGGGACGGATGGGGGCGGCACGGTGTTTGGACCGTCGCCGACCCGCGACGGGCCGGGGCCGACCCCCATACCGTGTAGCCTCATGTCTAACTGAAAAAGTTGAACATTGTCAATCACGCGAGCCAAACACACATAAACACACTAAAGAAGCAAAACGACCGGTTTGGACTTTGAAATCATAAATCGAACCATACATGATGGCTTTGAAACCATATTAAATAATCAGATTATTATTTAACAATAATTATATAGTTTAGTTTTTGTTAACGTAATTAGTTTGTTATAAAACCTGATTCTTTAAGTCATTTGGCCAGACTAAAGTGATAGAGGAATGTGCAAAAAGGAAAAGTATAAGGGGCATTTAGATAAGCAAAAGAAAGTAAAAGGGGGCATTTAGAGAAATTTTTAAACATTTTTCAGGGTTTTAGCAGATATATATAATGCTTGTTCATCTTCATCCGTTGCACTTTGAAATTGGAACATCTCAGGAGGAAGATGACGATGAATACCGACGCATGTTCTTCAATTGTTCGACTCAATATAGGTCATAATATCACTTTTCTTGCTTTTCATTTTCGTATTTTTGTGTAGTTTTTTGCTCTGAAATGATCGGTTCATCAGGTTTCCAGTTACATTTCTTCATTTGATTAGAGATAAGTTTCTTTTATATTTTTTTTTATTTTATTTTTATTTTTTTTTATGTGAAGCAAGTAGTTTATTATTATAATTGAACAAACTCAATACGATTACAAACTAATGGTAGGTAGACAAGCAAGTAGTTTTTTTTTTTTTTTTTTTTTTTTTTTTTTTTTTTTTTATATCATTTGATTAGAGATGAAAAGTTTTGAAAGCTTAAAGTCAAATATTTTGATTTTTAATAATTTTTCTTTATTTCATTTGGCTTTATTACTCTCGAACTAAATATATATAAGTATATAACTGAGTTTGTTGATTGGGAATGTATTTGTGACTTGTAAGTTGTGACACAGCAGGACACAAATAAATATACACGTTTCGTTCGGGTTTAGGTTCAACTATTAAACCTGCCAACCAGACACAATTGCCAACAGTACTCCAATATATCTACGCATATTAGATGTGTCTTTTTTTAATTTAGTATTGATGTATTGTTGTCGAAACAGGTGGAAGCATATTTTGCACAACTGTTGATACGCTAACTCATAGGGAGCCCCATTCGATGCTTGCTGCCATGTTTAGTGGTCGCCACACTGTTCACAAGGACTCTGATACGGTGAGTTTGCCACTGGTATAAAACATGTTTGTATGAAAAGATCAGGTGCATTTCATTTTTCTATTGTTGATCTAATGTTATTGGTTACGTTTGATTAGTAGTGCTTGGATCATACTGAAGACTTTCGATGTTTTGAACAAAAAGGAACATGTTTTTACCATTTTGTGTTTTTGTAGGGGTGTGTGTTTGTTGACAGGGATGGGACACACTTTCGTCATATATTAAATTGGTTGAGGGACGGTGTGGCTCCCAACTTGTCTGATTTGGAGCGTTTAGAGCTTTTGCGGGAAGCAGAATACTATCAGCTTCTTGTAAGTCATTTTTGTTAATGCATTCCGCTATGTTACCTGCAAGTAGGGGTGTAATCAACTCTTTATTCAAGTGTGATATTGATTGGTGATGTCTTGAATAAGAAAAATACATTTTTATCTCAAAATAACCAATTTACAAAGTTATTTTTTCATTATTTCAGGGACTTGTGGAAAGGATAAATATGGTGTTGAATAAGAAGAAGGTGGATGGAAAAATGGATACTGACTTAACACGCACTGATATTATCAAATGCGTGCAATCTAATAAAAAATATCGTCTCAAATTAAGAGGAGTAAATCTATCTGGGCTTGATCTTTCAAACCTGGTACGGTCATATGCAGCTTGTTATGTGACTCAAGATTAGTTGTCAAATCATGTATCTATTAAATTGAAATTAAAAAAAAATAAGGAATGAAATCTATATTCCAATTCCATCTAGATTCCATTTTCTATGAAATGACCACACCTAAGTTCCAAATCGAATTTCTATTCCTGCGTAAATTCCAGTTGCAATTTCATTACATTACATTGCATTCCATGAAACGAACGCTACCTAAGGAGATGTTTGTTTTACTCAGCTTTTTTTTCCCCTTATAACTTATGCAGGACTTGTCGAATGTTGACTTGAGTCGTGCGTGCCTCAAAAATACTAATTTTTCAGGTGCTATTCTCAGAGCTGCGAATTTTAGCGAAGCCAATCTGGAAGGAGCCGATTTAAAGGTTTATTAAATATCTAAGCTTTATGTCAATTTCAGATGAGTCTTTCTGTTTATATATATTTTGTTTAATGTTGCAGGGTGCCGATTTGCTTTCTGCCATTTTTACGGGTGCAAATCTTCAACATGCTGATCTTCGTCATGTGAGAGTAAGTACCATTGATATCTTGTACACTGCACACAAAACATGAAATCGGTTTAGTAAATGTGATAACACATGTCAAATATCTACAATGCCTTTATAGTAGTGGCAATGTCTGGTGTATAACCCCTCAAAGTATTGATTATCGGTGACAAATGTCAGTGTTACCTTTTTGTAGTATATGAGCCATACGCTAGACGGTATAACTTTACGTGGGGCGATTTTAAACTGAGTCAAGACAAGAACTGAAGATTGGTGGCTTTGTTATATTTTTTTCCATTATTTTGCTTTACCTTATTTAAGTCTCTATGCTACACTCTTGTTCTGTCACTTTATGGTTTTGTGCATCACCTGATTTGGGTGATTTGCTGTCAAAAACAAGCTTTCCGAACTTCTTATATACGCATGTGTGATGGATACACTAGTTATAAATACTTTTTACTATACAAAAACAAACTGTATTAATGTTTGGTTTGTTTATATCACAATTGTTAATCACAACCTTATGAAAGTAACTAATTTTATATAACTTTTAAAAGAAAAAATTAAGACCATACCTAGTGGTTAGGGTGAATAATGCCCCCATCCTTAAAATTTCGAGATTATACCTTATGTCGTTATTTTAAAGGACATCTCTCAAGGCTTTCTCTCGTCCATCAGTTATACTGAAAACTGTATCTAGCTTTTATACCTATATTTTATCTTCTTTAACGGTTTTTTCCTCCTTTTCATTAAATATTGTTAAAATATCAGTTAGCTTTGTGAAAGTAACTAATTTTCTTTCTTTTCGTTAAATATTGTTAAAATATCGGTTAACCTTATGAAAGTAACTAGTTTTGTATAACTTTTAAAAGACAAAATTAAGTAATTTTCATCATTATTCTTTTATTTACTTTTTCTATTATTTTATTTCCATTTTATTTATTTTTATCATGAGATCCACATAATCATTGTATGCACATTTATTAAGAAATAGGATTCATAGACTCAGAGGGTGTAAATGAAGGGGATAATCATGGCTACGTTGGAGCTTGCAGGTGAACATTCAGGGCCGGCCCTAAGAATTCGTGTAACCTCTTCAAGCTTGAAAAATGTGCCCTTAGATCTTAACGAAATTGGGTATTGGGCTCACTAAAGATCTAAACTTAATGTCAAAGGGGTTAATAACTAATCAAAACTATAAGAATAGTTTTGTAAGGGGGCCTATCTTGGTTTTTGTATGTGTGTACCCTATTAAAAAAATATTTTACATATATACATATCAGATTTTTTTCATAAAAAGACGTGCCCCTCGAAATATGGGGCTCTGACCGGTGGTCCTCCCCGCTCACCCCCAGGGCCGGCCATGTGAACATCCACCGTCTCTCAAACACGCCACGCCACGATTAAACTCTCAACTTGGTTTACACTTTACACCCACAAAATCATCATCGCCTGACTTAGTAACCAAACACCAAACAATGGTTGCATAGCATTGATGTCATTAAAAAGTTCAACTAAGACCAAAAAAACAGTAAGTACATCACCATACTCCACTAAATCATTGTATGCACATTTATATGAAATATGATTTTCACCTACAACTTGCATAGATTCATAAGCTCGGAGGATGTAAATGAAGGGGATGATCATCGCTGCGGTAGAGGTTGAAGGTGAACATCCACCGTCTCTCAAACACGCCACGCCACGATTACATCCTCAACTTGGTTAACACTTTACACCCACAAAATCATCATCGCCTGATTTAGTAACCCAAATACTGGTTGCATAGCTTCGATATCATTAAACAGTTCAATTAAGACCAAAAAAACAGTAAGTACATCACCATACTCCACTAAATTATTGTAAGCACGTTTATAAGAAATTGGATGTTCACCTGTAACTTGAACATCCACCGTTTCTCAAACATGCCACGCCACGATTACATACTCAACTCGGTTCTTTTTTTAAATAAAATAAAGTGATAGTATTATTATGATGTAATAATGACATAAGAAAAGCTGAGTTGGCGTATCTAAGAGATTAACACATAAACTTTTCCTATGTCATGAAAAACTCTCCTTTAATAGAAATGGGAAATAGAAAACGATTCTCCGTTATAAAGAATGGTTAAGTGTTTACTTACTATTAAAGGAAAGTTTTCGCTGACATCGGAAAAACTTATGTGTCGAACTCTTAGATATATCAACTCAGCTTTTCTTATGTCATTATTACATCATAATAATAACATCACTTTATTTATTTAAAAACAGAACCGAGTTGAGGCATCATCATCACTGAGCTATTCACTTTCACTTATACTCTCATCTAAGTCTGAATATAGATCAGATAACATGTCCCGGTAACCTGCAAATGGCAATATCATATCTTTACAAAATCAAACATGTTGTATACTTGCATATCTTTTGTTGGTGCACTTGTGTCTGTACTTTGTCTGTATTCGGTCTGATATAAACGATGTCCTTAGTAGTCTGTAAGTTGACCAAGTCAACCATCCTCCGGTTTGACTTGGACAACAGTTGAAAGATGTTCTGATCGAAGGATAGCCTCGAAGGATACACCTGATCCTTCGAGGTGATCGAAAGATATGGTTCGACCATGGTTCGACCATTAGACCTCGAAGGATGATCCTTCGAGGTCCATGCTGATCTTTCGTATGAACTGTGATCGATAGATGATCCTTCGGACCATCTATCAGATCCTTCGATCCAGACCTGCTGAGCTGGGTATATATACCCATGCATGTGTTGAGTTTCGGTAGACAGACACACAGACAGAAAGAGAGAGTATTCTTTGAGAGCATTCTGTCCAAACTCACACACACATCTTAGAGAGTTTATAGAACACTTCTGTAAACATTGAGCTTGTAACCGAACCCTCATTGCATTAATACAAGTTGTGTTAATCGGTGAACTTGTGTGTTTGTTTCTCTACTTGCTACTAACTCGGTTTGCTTGCTAGCTTGGATTCCGCACTCGCTAGTAGGTTTGTATAACAAGGTTTAGGTTCGTAATCCTCCGCGAAAAGGGACCTACAAGTGGTATCAGAGCTTGGCTCTTTACCTTGTTTAAAACCGGGTTTTTACAAGTTGTGGTGTGTTGAAACACTTGGTTTTGCACCTGTTTTTACTTGTTTTCTTGCTTTTTCTTTGAGTAAAAACGTGTCTAAACTAACCGGGAGTGTTTAAAGTGGGGTTGGGTAACTTGAAAACTTGTTTTTGAGTGATTTGGTGAATTCCGGCAATATTCCGGTTAAAGTTCCGGTCACCGGTTTCTGGGTTAAGTTTTCCATTTTTGGCATATTTTATTTCAAAATCGTGGTTGGTGGGAAAGTTGTCAGCCTGCCATACCCATTCTGCCGAAAGTTGACTTACCTACCCATCACCTTTTCACCAACCCGTCACATCTGTGTCAGTGTGTCAGTGCTCATTCGAAAGATATCCTTCGACATCGAAAGATATCCTTCGACATCGAAAGACCATCCTTCGATCAGTGACAGCTCGATAGATAAACATCTTTCGAGTAGTCCTTCGAAGTTCGAAACACATCTTTCGATCAGGGAATCTTTTTGAAAGATAGTTGTTTTATCTCGAAAGATAAGGATCTTTCAAGTGTGAATCTTTCGAGATTTTGAGTCTTTCGAAGCCAGTGCTCGAAAGTCAACAGTGATCCTTCGAACACTGTTGATCATTCGAACAAGTGTGATCCTTCGGAAGTTAGCTATTCGAAAGATAAGTGTCCGAAAGATAGGGATTTGACTCGAAAGATAAGGATCTTTCAAAAGGGAATCCTTCGAGTTCTTGAATCTTTCGAAATTATTGTTCAAGACTCAACAGTAATCCTTCGAGTACTGTTGATCCTTCGAACAGTAGTTGATCTTTCGATTGTGGTCTGTTTATTGTTAACAAGTTTCGGTGATTTCAGATCTTTCGAACAGGATCGTTCGGCTGTGTGATCTCTCGGATTATTCACTTAGAATTTATTTTTCTTGTCAAAGATGAATCCGAGTTGGTGGAATCCTGCCCCAGACAGTGGTAAATATACAAGTTCAGGAGTTACTCCTTCATGGTGGGGTACACCGGCTCCTGATAGTGGAAAATACACGTGTACAAGTCTATCACCATCATGGGCCGAATCTCCAGTATCTACATCTTCACAAGCAAATGCTTTACCATCAAATCAATGGGCATTAGTAACGGGTCAAACTCCGAGTGTACAAAGTATCTTATTAAGCGAAAGCGAAACAGGAAGTTTGAATCGACCCCCAAAACTGATGAGTTTGAATGAATATCCAGGATGGGCTGAGAGGTTTAAAACATATGTTCTTGGTCAAAATACGGAACTGTGGATACGTTTCACCACAGATTTCGATCAAGCCATAGAGGTTGCTGCTTCAGAGACTGCGTCATTTGCTGATCTTCCCGAAGATAAAAAGAAAACGTATGATCTGGAAAAGAAAGCATACGCCATTCTCACCCAGGCTTTGAGCAAGGATATTTATCACCAGTTTGTCAGCTTCAAGACAACTAAGAAGTTGTGGGACGGGTTGAAAACAAGAGGAGTAGGGAATGAAGCAACACGTCAGCTGCGTCATGACCTACTCAAGAAAGAATTTGACAGCTTCGCTTGCATGGATAAGGAGTCTCTGGGAGACATGACAAGTCGTTTCTATCACCTGCTTACTGAGTTGAACAATTTTGGAGTTACAACAACTCAAGCAGAGGTGGTGAAGAAGTTTGCTGATGCCTTACCTCCTCAATGGAGTAGTTTCTTGGAAATCCTTAAGTATAACGGAGCGTTGAGAACTACAACTTTTAACGACTTCGTGCAGCTTTTGGAAAACAAGGATCAGGAGGAAACATTGAAGGCGAAGAGAGTTCCATTGCCACAGAATCCAGAAGTGTATTATGGAACTTCCAGCTCTTCGTCTGCAAGAACTGGTTCACATGCTCCAATTCAAACGGCGTTTGTCACAAGTACAGATTGTTTTGGCAATCCAATACAAGTTCCTGTTAAGCCACCTCCCACCACAGACATATTTGGAAATCCAATCCAACCACCTCCACCTCCTCCTGCTCAACAACAACGTGCATGTTATGGAGGAACATCATCTGCTGGTCAACAATCAAAGCCAAGTACAGTACAGCTCGACACTTCAAGCTTCTCCAAAGTCAGTGTAGAAGTAGCCAAGGAACACATGGAGCTACTTAACACTATAGTGAGCGCGTACTGTGGGTTGATAGAAGGTCAGATTGGTAACATTAATCTGACACAGGAAGACTATCGGCAGATAGATAAAGAAGAGATGGACTTGATGGATATCAAGTGGGCCTTTGCTAGTGCTGTGAGAAGAGCAAAGGATTGGATGGAAAGTACTGGCAGAACCAGCTTGGAAAGTAAGAGAGACACCAAGTATGGGTTCGATAAACAAGCAGTAAGGTGCTTCAACTGTGGTGAACGGGGTCACTTTAAACGGGAATGTGCAAAGCCAGCACAGCATGGAAACCAGAACCCCTTCAGAAACCAGGGCAACCAGCAGAACCAGAACAGGAATAATGAACGTACATTAGTGCCTGTCAACAATCAAGCCAACCGGGCACTTGTAGTTCAGATGGATGAAGGTTGCGACTGGTCAATCCAGTTTGGTGGTGATGCTCCTAATGGTACAGCTTGCTTTGCTCAAGTTGTGAAGGATGTAGTTAGCACCAGTGGTGGAGAATCTTCCGCCAGTGGTGGTGAATCTTCTGAGGATGAAGACTCTTCTGGGTACAGCAGGAGTGTTGATGAAGATTCATCTAGGTCAGGCGATGAGAATATGGGCGAGACATCTGGTGTCTCAGTTGATGCTGATATTGATGAACTTTTGGAGGAAGCTGCAGCAGAAACTCAAAGAAGATCTGTTCTGGTGGATCAAGCTGCTTGTACTTCGTCTTCTCTCCATTCAGCCCTTATGGCTAATGTCGACAGTTCTTCAAGTCAGGTATGTGTCGATGAACCCATTGCTGTAAACTGTGATAACTGTGATAGCTTGCAGGCTAAATGTGCTGAGTTTGAGGCAAACATGTCTGAGTTGCAAGCCAAACATGATGCTTTACAAGCTAGTTTGTTTGACTTGCAAGACAAACATGATTCCTTGAATGCTGAGTGGTGTGCATTGCAAAGCAAACACGAGGCTTTGCAAGAGAAATATGATGTGACATTCATCCACAATCAGAAGTTGACTGTGGATCTTTCAAAATGCACAGAAGCCAATATGTTTTATGAAAACCATGAAAAGGAATTTAAGTCAATGATTGAGACATTAAAGAAAGACAAAACTGAATTGACTAAAATGGTTTCCAGAAAACAAACGGACATTAATTTGTACATCTCACGTCTTGAGGCAATGCAAAAAGAAATGGTCTGTGTAAAAACGGAAAGTGAGGCAATCCAACTCAAGCTAGACAGCTATTTGAGCTCTAGCTACGTGTTGGATCACATCATTGACGTTCAGAAAGAAAAACGGGATGTCACATGCATAGGATATAAGAAATGTCCACCACCTGTGAGACACAATTATGATGCGATGCCTGACGAGGAGGATAGAGTGTTCTTTGAACCATCTGTTCCTCTAGATGTAAAGGAGTTTGCAGCAGGACTCGGATACAAGAAAGATGTATCACCAGACTCAGATACTTCAGCAGATGCATGTGTGTCCTCTGCTGAACTGAATCAGGATCCTCCAGTCATCATTAAGGATGCTGATTCTTCTGATGATGAATCTGATGATACCATCCCAGCAAAGTCTGATGCGGAAGTCAAAAATGGGGACATACCTCTCGAGAATTACATTCTATGTGATCCTCCTGCAAAACCCGCTAAGACTGTTGCAATCGAGTCCTCGTCTGCAAAAGAGTCGGAGGGTGTGAATTTGCTGTACACTCTTGTTGGTGATGATAAAATCTACTCTGACAAAGATTTTCCTATTAAGAATGTTAATCAATCTTTAATAAGTAAAGTCTTTGAAGATTCGACAAGTAAGTTTTTGGGAAAGACAGGACCACGTGTTACAGTTACACAGTGTCCTCCCATTCCAAAGGCCGAAATTCGAAAACAATTTGGGAATAAGAAATTACCAACAGAGAAAAGGCAGCCAAATCATGCCAAACCTAAAGGAAAAGCATCGACTCAGGGTCAGAAGAAAAAGGCCCAAAAGAAAAACAAGAATGTGAACTTTGTGAAATCTAAGGGAACGGACAAAATCGAAACTTTTGAGAACAAATCTAACTTAGATTTTGTTAAACAAGCAACAGTGTTGAAAAGAAATGATCCAAACTGTTCAAAACCCAGTACCTCGGGATCACAAAGTTCATTATCATCGTCAAGACGAGCACATGATGCTTCGGGGATTGTTGAACGAAGATATTGTTTTGAGTGTGGAACAATTGGACATATCATTCGAAATTGTCCATATCTTCATAATTTGAAAGCAAAGGTTGATGATCCCCGTGAACAAAATCATGCCGCCCAAGAGAATAGAAAAGGCAAACAGGGCGAAAACAAGAAAAAGGCTCGGAAGATAAACCTCGTGAAATCAAGAGGGACTGATAAAATTGATACTTCCAAAAACAAATCCAATAAGGATTTTGTTAAACAAAGTAAAATTTTGAAAAGAAACAGTCAAAACAACTATACACAACACACAAACGGTTGTGATGTAGGACCAAGTACCTCAAGATCACGAAGTTCATCATCCGGCTATCGCAGTTATGATACTCCGAGGCTTGTTGAGCGGAGATCATGCTTTGAATGCTGTGAGTATGGGCACATCATTAAGAATTGTCCATATCTCACCAAGAGAAAGACAAAAATTGATGCCCCCCATGGTAACAATTACCATAAAAGATCTGTTTCACCAAAACAGGACCCTCGTCTTGTTAAACAACGGGCAAAGAAACAGAAAAAGAAACAACGAAAAGAAGTTGAAAAGATTTTAAAACCGGAGATTATCCAAACAAGACCTGCTAAATCGGATGTTAAACATGAAAAACAGAAGGAGATTTGGATACCAAAACCGGTAACTGTTTCAGGGGGAGCTACATCAATTCCGAATCATCGGGAAATGGATGTTACAATTCTCGATGATGACGGACGACCCAAGTCTGTGAAGGCTTGGGTCCCCCTCTCCAACTAATCTCTGAGTGAGTGTGCAGGAAGTTCCAGGAGGAACTATTGATAGTCTTAGGATTGTTGATAGTGGAATGTCCTTGCACAAGTCAGGCGACAGAAGAAATTGTTGCCTTTGATGGAGAGAGAGGAATGAAAAGAAAATGTGGCTGAATGAAGTTGCAAAATTCGACCATATGAAGAACGTGCCGAAAACTTGGTCATTCTGGTTTTGATCGGGTCCACAGGAACGAATGAAGTGAAATGTGTGTCGATGCCTTTGCATGGATTGAACATCCGCACACCATTTCTGAAAGAGAAAGTCAAGACCTTCGCTGGTACAATGTGGAAGACCAGCCGGACCCGGAGGTTTATGAGCTTGTTGCTGTCAAGAGATTTCTCAGTAGCTGCACATTCGACCTTGAAGTTCACACCGGGTGAATATTAAGTTGGGGGAGTGCTTAGATTCCTTGCAATGCACGGAACAGTTGCAGGATACGCCTTTAAATCCTTAATCTCTCCTATACTTGTCGATATTTTAGCTGCTTTGTGAATTGTTATTATCTCGTACAGCACTCTTTGACCTGACACGTTGATCTCGGATATCACCTCACACGTGATTGTTTCAATGTGAAACTCATCAATGTTGTCATGGTTCGCACCGCTTACCGGCATGCCAACTCATTTTTCCAAAATTTGTTAAATCTTTTCTGATAAAACTTAATTTTGGTAAACGGCATTAAGGTCAAGCAAGAGTAAAACCAACATCGGAAAATCATTTTTGTAAATAACTTTGTGTTTTAAATTTGTCTTAGTTTATTGATTTTAGGGGGAGTAAATCCAAAATCTGAAAATCCAAAAACATTGAAAAATTTCAAAAACACAAAAACAATAGAAAAACAAAAATGAGTTTCCTGGCGAGCAAAAGAGAAAATGATAGTACATCAGTGGTCTATCCAAACCTCTTTAAACCTTAAATGAAAAACGATAAGCAGCTTTATATAAGATGTATCGGTAGGCTCACAATCATTTTAAAGTGTGCAGGGTGATATAAATCTTAATCGACTGAAGATCAGGTGGGAACCATTCATTGGCATATGGTCTTAGTACCGAAATTTCGTTTGATAGATTGCCGAGGTTCTGAGATATTCGGTCTTTATGCTGCTTATCATCTGGGTATCATGGTTGTATCTTTTACCGAAAAATAACGGGGACGCAAGTCTAGATCTTCCATGATACTATACATACGTGTACATATTACATACTGCATTCGACCTCAATAAGTGATAAACAATCACATGTCCATATCAAATAAGTGATAAAATATCACATTTATCCGGGTGTCAAGTTCGTCTCTCTGCTGTACGGAAGTACTGACCTGTTCACGGACTTGCACCTGTGCCCTCATGCATACGAAAATCAAGTTCCTCATCAATAAGTGATTATATCACATAGGACTTGTTTTCAAATCAAAATAAGTGAGTATCTCACAATTTATACGGTCAAACAGATGATAATCGGTATACTCACTGGTAAGATGAACTCTCGTGCATACCTTGATACGGGAATGTGTCGTGATGTGGATGAACACCGGTCGGTAAGTATAAATCATACATTAACGTATCCTCTAAACATGATTACATCTGATAAGTTGAGCTTAAGTGGACAACAATACCGATAATTGTTATAGGATGCTTATCTTAATGTTAACTAACTAAACAACAAGAGTGTTTTGGCATGACCGTACACTGATATGATTCTCTTACCCTCGAAACTCACAAAAAGAATGTCTGTATATATTTATTTACTGCTTAACTGTTATTATTTCTTTTAAACAGTTTCGTCGTTTGGTGCATATCAGCACGACATTAGCGGTGATGTCGTTTGATAACACTCAAAGGATTTTAAATTGTTGTCTTTTAATTTCAAAAATACCAAAAAGATTTTAGGCTTGTTTTAATATAAACTTTATAAAAGCCAAAAAGATTTTATTTCTGCTTTATTTTCGATCGTACGATGTTGGAGCTCAAGTCTTCGCTACCTGAAACCTGACTGAAAACCGAACTGACTAAATCTTCATAAACGGTCAAAATTTGCAGATTTTGAAAGTTAGAATTTAAAATTGATAAATTTATTAAACTTTCAAACTGTCGGACGGTGTTTGATTTTGACATGGTCACTCGTGTGTCATTTGTTTATACTATTCCAAGCAGTTGTTCTCATTACGCGTTTAGATTTCTTGCATGTGCAGATTCTAAAGGCTAGGAGAACATGGTCGATGACAAGCCTTGGAATGAAGACACGACGAGAAGGCACTCAAAAGATGAAGATGATCGAGTTGCCGCTGGCCATCATCAACACCACAAGGATCTCACTTCATAAAGATAAAGTCTTTTCACGAGCATAACTCAAGGGGGAGCTTATGTTAAGGGGGAGTTTGTCAACACACTTCCTACATGATACGGGTAGTTTGTTGATACACTCTCTACTTTCAAGACGTGAAGACTTTGAAGATCCTCCGACATTGAAGACATGATAGGACATCAGAGTCTTGAAGACCTGAAGACCAAAGACTGTCGAAGTTCCAGACAAGTCTACACTTTTAGAAGAACAAGACAAAGCTTAGAGATCAAAGACAAAGCTACAGCCAAGGGGGAGTTTGTTGGTGCACTTGTGTCTGTACTTTGTCTGTATTCGGTCTGATATAAACGATGTCCTTAGTAGTCTGTAAGTTGACCAAGTCAACCATCCTCCGGTTTGACTTGGACAACAGTTGAAAGATGTTCTGATCGAAGGATAGCCTCGAAGGATACACCTGATCCTTCGAGGTGATCGAAAGATATGGTTCGACCATGGTTCGACCATTAGACCTCGAAGGATGATCCTTCGAGGTCCATGCTGATCTTTCGTATGAACTGTGATCGATAGATGATCCTTCGGACCATCTATCAGATCCTTCGATCCAGACCTGCTGAGCTGGGTATATATACCCATGCATGTGTTGAGTTTCGGTAGACAGACACACAGACAGAAAGAGAGAGTATTCTTTGAGAGCATTCTGTCCAAACTCACACACACATCTTAGAGAGTTTATAGAACACTTCTGTAAACATTGAGCTTGTAACCGAACCCTCATTGCATTAATACAAGTTGTGTTAATCGGTGAACTTGTGTGTTTGTTTCTCTACTTGCTACTAACTCGGTTTGCTTGCTAGCTTGGATTCCGCACTCGCTAGTAGGTTTGTATAACAAGGTTTAGGTTCGTAATCCTCCGCGAAAAGGGACCTACATCTTTGCGAAATCAAACCCGAAAGCAACAATAAGAAATTAATGATTTACAACCATGCATAAACATACTTGAAAAAAAATATAATAATCTAACATACCTGAAAAGTGCTTCAGCACTGCAGGGCTGCCAAAGACATACATGGTCTTACTTCTTGTAGGGCTGCCAAAGACATACATTGTAGATGTTCTTGTAGGCTATCAAAGAGTTAGTTAGACATAAGAGTTAGATATGCTAGCATTCACCTAAAAACTCAAGTTAGATATAAGAGTTAGTTCTGAGAAATGGATTAACAAATGCAATGGACATTATAGTCAGTTTCTACAAATACTCACTTTCAATTCAAACTTTGCAATTGAAAGTGTGTCACAAATTTCTGTTACAAGAGACTCCACCTATGAATATGGTAGAAATGGAATAAGTTAAACATACACTTTGATATAAAGTAAGGGTGTTCATAAGCCACTGAAATGACCGAACCGCCCCAACGGTACATGCTAAAATCACACATTGTTATTGACATCAAAATTCAAACAAATAATAAGAGATAGTGATGCGAAGAAGCTAAAAAACAAACAATTAAATAAAAAAACACAAATTAAAACCAATCCATCAAAGCTCAATCGTACAATCAGTAAATAATGTAGGGACTATAAACTATATTTCGATCATAATGAATAGTATACATGAGACAGAATAAACAAACGTTGTATATAGGGTCGTAAAAGGAATACCGTAGAAGCATCGTGGGGCCATAAACTTGAACAAAAATCCAATCTGAACTTGTACACGAGAAACAGGAGCATGTGCACGCCACATATTGTCAAAAATAAACTAGACTTGGGCCGACAAGCCAAAACCAGCAACAATCCAGTCTGGAGTTCCACCCCCTTGCAGTCCGCGCATATGAGCAGCACTGGACTCGAGGAACATGAATGGGTATGGTCCTGAATCCTATGCAAGGCATTACTATACATGTGCACAAAAGACCATACCCAGACTCAACAAAGTTATACTTAACCTCAACAAGAGCATGCGCGCAGGCCCAAAGTGGCGCATACAACACAACTTAGACGAGTACGATAGTACAGGTGGTAGGAGCTGTAGCCAGTCAACATGCGCCATGATTTGACCAGACAACTCCCACTATGGCCAATCGTGTAGGAGACAAGAAGTACAAAAGACAGTGATGTGGAACCAACTAAGTTGCACCGCTCATGATCTCCACTCACAACCGGTGACAGGCTCGACAATAAGGACAACTGTCAGACTGTTAGGGTTTATGCACGCGGAAGAAATCAACACACACAAACAAATGATCAAACTGTAGAAAAATAAATGAACACGAGAACACAAGGATTTACGTGGTTCAGTCGGCTGACCTACGTCCACGGGCTGCAACCAAGATTTCTATTTCTTTCTGCTTCTCACCACTCGTGATGAGGAATTAAAAATACAAGACGCCTACTTATAATTATAGATTAGGGTTACAAAACTTGTTCCCAAAGAAAACTAATAAATGGGATATAATTAATTTGAAACGGGCCAGGTCTCCAACTTAATTATTCTACTCCAAAACTGTCTTCTCAAACTGAACCAGGCCTAACCCAAATCGAGCCTCCACACAAACCCAACAATCTCCCACTTGGAGGCTTGATAATCTTCAAAAACTGCCTTCCGCTGTGAACTTAGGTACCTCTGATAATTACCTCATCCTATCTTGGCTGCAGCGACCTTCTCACCAGTTAATCTGAAGGCCCGTTGAAGCTCCTCTGAGCTCCAACACATCAGCCATGGCTGTAACTGCCCCTGACTCGTCCTCGATTCCTTCCGGCTCCCACTGACATGAACTGCCGGTTCCTAGAATACCATGAGAACAAACACTCTCCGAATAAAGCAGAGAATCAACTGGAGAGACTTTGATGTAACGCCTCGCGTTTTGAAACTTACTGTAATTAGAAAGATTAGTCATGTACCTATTTTTGGAAACTTACATCCGTATCGTATTCGTATTTCACTTCCATTTTCGTAATTCGTAACTTCAATCGTAATAAAAATTTAGTATCTCATACAGATTATACCTCGTTTATTTAATCATGCTTGTACATTTAAACCCGTTTAGACATTTGATTCATACATTCATTCGTTATATATTCGTGCTTCTCATAAAGAAATACATGACTTTAGACACTAATCACATGCGAACACTTGATTATACGTCTCTATACATAACCTATGCTTTTATTTCATTGTTATTATACAAATACTTAATTTCACAATTTATATGTAAACTAAACACTAATATACATAAACTATATTCATATCATTATTAATGTTACATAATATACATTATAATATTACCTATAATCAAGCACAAAGTTGTGAAACAAAAAAAAATAGAAAAAAAGGGGGAATGTGAAGGCAACTTGCGGCTGATGTCATAATTCCCAGCCAATGGTTGGGTATTTCATAATTAGGGGTGTTCATCGAATCGAATAACGAATTTTCGAATTATTCGAATCGAATTTTTCGAATTTTTATTATTTTTACCTGAATTCGTATTTGTAACGCTCCGCATTTTCGCCCTTTCTTGTTTTAGCAAGTTATGTTGTACTTTCCATATTTAGACGCTTGTACTCTCTTTGTAATCTACTTTCGTTCCGGTTGTAATTCGAGACTATTGATCATAATGAAAACGAAACTATTTCGGGTATCCATATTATGTGCAACTGTTAATCGGTTTCTCGTTTGAACGAATTATTATTCAAAGATTCTTGATTCTATATTTATCGACACTTGATACTCGTTAAACTAGTTAAAATCTTAAAATAATGAGATTCGTAAGCTTCGTGATAGGACTAAATCGTTAAAGGTCGTTTTTATATATTTATTTCGTTCCTAAATATAGTTACTTAACTATTCTAATTTATTTAGTTTAATTAATTAAATTAATAAATTTTTACTATTTAAAAAGTTTATAATATCTAGTTAGTCTCACTAAATATTTAAGTTGGTGGACTAACTTAGTTAAATTATAGAGTTAGACTCCTTTAAATGATATAACTTGGTTAATTAATAAAGCTAGTTTCTCTTTTCTTTTTATAAGACATAACATAATAAATTAATTAAAACCCAGGGGCTAATTGTGTAATATGTGAAAGTTTAATAAGTCAAAAAATAAAATAAAAAAAAAGGAGGAAGACCACGGGACTCGAACCCGAGTCTGTATCCTCACAAACCAGCGAATCAACCAATTGAGCTACGGCTTCTTTCAAACAGACCCGGCCCCATAAATCATTTAACACCTCCCCCGCCAGGCCAGCCCAGCGCGCTGGAGCAACAGCAGCCACTTTCAGCTCGCGTTTTTGGCGGTTTTTCTTATTTTTTTGAGTTTTAAATCATGTTTTAACATTAATTATTCAACCACAACCTAACCTAAACCCTCTCCTATAAATACACACCCCTTCCAAGCTCAAAACACTTTACAAACACTCTCTAATCTCTCCAAAATCACTCTCAAAACTCTTGCAAATCAGAAATTCGGGCAGATTCATACCTCTTTACAAAAGTAGGCATAACTTGCTCAAAACTCAACCAAATTACTTGATTCTTCTTCCTACTTGCTTGGATAATCATGGGGTTCGATTCCTTGACTTCTCCTTGGAGAAATCAGACCTGGAATTGCTCTGAAATGGTCCAAAAACTTTCTGTTTTGTTACATACTTGTTTAAACTTCATCCAACTTGTGTCTAACACATCTCACACCAATGTCCTAATGCTTACAACCCCTCTTATGGTTGGTTAAGCTTAAAAACATGGTTGAGACACTTAAATCAGAGGATTAAACCTCATAAACTTTCTGTTTTGTTAGGGTATTTAACCCACAAGTCATGTCAAGCTTAGACTTTGATGAATGAGTGATTGTGGAACAACTTGGGTTGTTCCAACATAAAATCCTCACATGATTTGATGATTTCTTTTAGTTTAGATTATTTACATACTTGTATTAACCCTAATTCGTGACCCTCCTTGGTTGTCTTTACATCAAGTGAAGTGGTGAACATTCAAGGGGTCCCTAAATGGAAGCATGTTCTTCCTACCCCATACATGACATTCATGAATAACTCGAGGTGCCTAAACGAAGATCTTAATCTTCTACCTCCTACTTGAATTATTGAACTTAATAATATGTAATACTTAACTTAAATATATACATACACACATTCGAACCTTTAATATTAAACTTGTGTTTATATGTTAAGGTAGTTGAATGACATCTAAGACTTAACACTCCAAGTATGATTCTAATGGGCTTACTACCCATGAAATACAATATAACCCTAGTGGTTACGTAGTGTCATATAAGAGTGTAAGTTAAAGATGATTATTTTGATATCATACTTTAGGTTATGTTAAACTCCAAATTTATAATCTTCCATTGTACGCCAAACTCACACACCTACGTTTCCTTGTGTAGAAGGACTAGGTGCTCCAACTTAATCCATCCACCAAACTCGCTCGCGGGATTTCAAGTGGGAAAGCTTGCAACCACCGTGAGTATACTCGAACCCATTTTTACTTTTAAACACTTTGGGTGCAACATGTATTCTATATTAAACACACTTGACACTTGAAACTTATTTGAAACACGCTCTATCCTTTTTAAACATGAAACATGAAACTTGTGATACTTGAGACTATTTTGTGCTATGTGAACGTTTAATCCCTGTGTATAGTTCCGCCTTAACAATAGTAGCGCTATAGGGGTAATGCACCTCCCCCATTTGTAGTCGAGGGGTATTGTTAGGAGGAGACATATTAACCTCCCGTGAAACTTTGGGTTAGGTACTTTAACGCATTGGAAACTTGGGGTATCACTTGGACTGCGTGAACTAGCATGGCTGAAACTATTTTATTATGTTCATGTTGGATATGAGTTTTTATTCTATTATGCTATGTAAACAAACTTGTATACTCGCTCATTGCCTTTGCATTGAAACTCTATTTTAATACATGTTGCAGGTTGATTTATGAAGTATGGATGATTGATGAAACAAGTTTAGGGTGGACTAGATACACGCCTAGATTTATCTATCTTTTGTTTGTTATGTTATTTGTTGAAACAATGTTGTTATTTCCTTTTGAATTTGTATGACATTTAGTTTTGAAATGAAATTTGAATTTAATTAAATATTGACACATAGTGTCATGACGTCTCTAGCAATCTATACACATTTCGTCTCATCCCGATGTTTCCGCCATCGGTTGGGGTGTGACAGTATTCGATCCGATTCGATTAATATTTGAAACTCGAATTCGAATCGAATTCGAACCGAATTCGAATAAATTCGATTTAATTCAAATTCACACTAAACAATAAATTACTTTACTTTCATTTTTTAAAACACTACAAACTAATTATAATCAACATAAAATATAATATTCTGCAAAATTAATTAACTATCAATATGTCAAAACACCAAAATTAGAAGATAGCTTGGTTACTGGTAGCGATTTAAGTTAGGTAAAAAATTAGAAATAAGTACCATGGACTATTTGTCAGTAGGTTTGGTAATGTTATGAATAATAAACTTATCACTTATGGAGGTAGTTCATATTTTGGCCATGTTTATAAGTTATAACTTATATGTGTGTGTCTACACATATATCAAAAAATTATATATAAATTGAATTCGAATTTCGAATCAAATCGAATTCAAAATCATAAATTCGTATTCGATTCTAATTCGATTAGTGGATTCGAATACGAATCAACTCGAATTCGAACCTTTTTAATCGAATTCGAATCGAGTCGAATTTTGAATTTTTCGAATTCGAATCGAATTCGAATTCTGAACACCTCTATTCATAATACACTTTGAATTACTAGTGGAACATTATAACAATATTAATAAATGAAGCACTAGAGACCAAAAGGAAAAAAAAGGATTTTAAACATATTCAGCTGGTCATGGCCAGCATTTGAGCGCCAAAAGGGAAATCTGCAGCCAACTTATAGCTGTGCGCAGATTGGTGCCTTTTTTATGTTTTGTTTCGTCTCCCAACTAACTCTATTAATTAAATGCCCTCTTAACACCAACCATGATTCCTTCCCTAAAACAAAAACCTACACCCGCACTGCCTTCTTCTTCTCTCCCCTGTCTCCAACGACCGGAGCAACTCCGGGAGACTTCCGGCGTCTCACACTCTCATCATCGCCTGACTTAGTAACCAAACACCAAACAATGGTTGCATAGCATTGATGTCATTAAAAAGTTCAACTAAGACCAAAAAAACAGTAAGTACATCACCATACTCCACTAAATCATTGTATGCACATTTATATGAAATATGATTTTCACCTACAACTTGCATAGATTCATAAGCTCGGAGGATGTAAATGAAGGGGATGATCATCGCTGCGGTAGAGGTTGAAGGTGAACATCCACCGTCTCTCAAACACGCCACGCCACGATTACATCCTCAACTTGGTTAACACTTTACACCCACAAAATCATCATCGCCTGATTTAGTAACCCAAATACTGGTTGCATAGCTTCGATATCATTAAACAGTTCAATTAAGACCAAAAAAACAGTAAGTACATCACCATACTCCACTAAATTATTGTAAGCACGTTTATAAGAAATTGGATGTTCACCTGTAACTTGAACATCCACCGTTTCTCAAACATGCCACGCCACGATTACATACTCAACTCGGTTCTTTTTTTAAATAAAATAAAGTGATAGTATTATTATGATGTAATAATGACATAAGAAAAGCTGAGTTGGCGTATCTAAGAGATTGACACATAAACTTTTCCTATGTCATGAAAAACTCTCCTTTAATAGAAATGGGAAATAGAAAACGATTCTCCGTTATAAAGAATGGTTAAGTGTTTACTTACTATTAAAGGAAAGTTTTCGCTGACATCGGAAAAACTTATGTGTCGAACTCTTAGATATATCAACTCAGCTTTTCTTATGTCATTATTACATCATAATAATAACATCACTTTATTTATTTAAAAACAGAACCGAGTTGAGGCATCATCATCACTGAGCTATTCACTTTCACTTATACTCTCATCTAAGTCTGAATATAGATCAGATAACATGTCCCGGTAACCTGCAAATGGCAATATCATATCTTTACAAAATCAAACATGTTGTATACTTGCATATCTTTGCGAAATCAAACCTGAAAGCAACAATAAGAAATTAATGATTTACAACCATGCATAAACATACTTGAAAAAAAATATAATAATCTAACATACCTGAAAAGTGCTTCAGCACTGCAGGGCTGCCAAAGACATACATGGTCTTACTTCTTGTAGGGCTGCCAAAGACATACATTGTAGATGTTCTTGTAGGCTATCAAAGAGTTAGTTAGACATAAGAGTTAGATATGCTAGCATTCACCTAAAAACTCAAGTTAGATATAAGAGTTAGTTCTGAGAAATGGATTAACAAATGCAATGGACATTATAGTCAGTTTCTACAAATACTCACTTTCAATTCAAACTTTGCAATTGAAAGTGTGTCACAAATTTCTGTTACAAGAGACTCCACCTATGAATATGGTAGAAATGGAATAAGTTAAACATACACTTTGATATAAAGTAAGGGTGTTCATAAGCCACTGAAATGACCGAACCGCCCCAACGGTACATGCTAAAATCACACATTGTTATTGACATCAAAATTCAAACAAATAATAAGAGATATTGATGCGAAGAAGCTAAAAAACAAACAATTAAATAAAAAAACACAAATTAAAACCAATCCATCAAAGCTCAATCGTACAATCAGTAAATAATGTAGGGACTATAAACTATATTTCGATCATAATGAATAGTATACATGAGACAGAATAAACAAACGTTGTATATAGGGTCGTAAAAGGAATACCGTAGAAGCATCGTGGGGCCATAAACTTGAACAAAAATCCAATCTGAACTTGTACACGAGAAACAGGAGCATGTGCACGCCACATATTGTCAAAAATAAACTAGACTTGGGCCGACAAGCCAAAACCAGCAACAATCCAGTCTGGAGTTCCACCCCCTTGCAGTCCGCGCATATGAGCAGCACTGGACTCGAGGAACATGAATGGGTATGGTCCTGAATCCTATGCAAGGCATTACTATACATGTGCACAACAGACCATACCCAGACTCAACAAAGTTATACTTAACCTCAACAAGAGCATGCGCGCAGGCCCAAAGTGGCGCATACAACACAACTTAGACGAGTACGATAGTACAGGTGGTAGGAGCTGTAGCCAGTCAACATGCGCCATGATTTGACCAGACAACTCCCACTATGGCCAATCGTGTAGGAGACAAGAAGTACAAAAGACAGTGATGTGGAACCAACTAAGTTGCACCGCTCATGATCTCCACTCACAACCGGTGACAGGCTCGACAATAAGGACAACTGTCAGACTGTTAGGGTTTATGCACGCGGAAGAAATCAACACACACAAACAAATGATCAAACTGTAGAAAAATAAATGAACACGAGAACACAAGGATTTACGTGGTTCAGTCGGCTGACCTACGTCCACGGGCTGCAACCAAGATTTCTATTTCTTTCTGCTTCTCACCACTCGTGATGAGGAATTAAAAATACAAGACGCCTACTTATAATTATAGATTAGGGTTACAAAACTTGTTCCCAAAGAAAACTAATAAATGGGATATAATTAATTTGAAACGGGCCAGGTCTCCAACTTAATTATTCTACTCCAAAACTGTCTTCTCAAACTGAACCAGGCCTAACCCAAATCGAGCCTCCACACAAACCCAACAATCTCCCACTTGGAGGCTTGATAATCTTCAAAAACTGCCTTCCGCTGTGAACTTAGGTACCTCTGATAATTACCTCATCCTATCTTGGCTGCAGCGACCTTCTCACCAGTTAATCTGAAGGCCCGTTGAAGCTCCTCTGAGCTCCAACACATCAGCCATGGCTGTAACTGCCCCTGACTCGTCCTCGATTCCTTCCGGCTCCCACTGACATGAACTGCCGGTTCCTAGAATACCATGAGAACAAACACTCTCCGAATAAAGCAGAGAATCAACTGGAGAGACTTTGATGTAACGCCTCGCGTTTTGAAACTTACTGTAATTAGAAAGATTAGTCATGTACCTATTTTTGGAAACTTACATCCGTATCGTATTCGTATTTCACTTCCATTTTCGTAATTCGTAACTTCAATCGTAATAAAAATTTAGTATCTCATACAGATTATACCTCGTTTATTTAATCATGCTTGTACATTTAAACCCGTTTAGACATTTGATTCATACATTCATTCGTTATATATTCGTGCTTCTCATAAAGAAATACATGACTTTAGACACTAATCACATGCGAACACTTGATTATACGTCTCTATACATAACCTATGCTTTTATTTCATTGTTATTATACAAATACTTAATTTCACAATTTATATGTAAACTAAACACTAATATACATAAACTATATTCATATCATTATTAATGTTACATAATATACATTATAATATTACCTATAATCAAGCACAAAGTTGTGAAACAAAAAAAATAGAAAAAAAGGGGGAATGTGAAGGCAACTTGCGGCTGATGTCATAATTCCCAGCCAATGGTTGGGTATTTCATAATTAGGGGTGTTCATCGAATCGAATAACGAATTTTCGAATTATTCGAATCGAATTTTTCGAATTTTTATTATTTTTACCTGAATTCGTATTTGTAACGCTCCGCATTTTCGCCCTTTCTTGTTTTAGCAAGTTATGTTGTACTTTCCATATTTAGACGCTTGTACTCTCTTTGTAATCTACTTTCGTTCCGGTTGTAATTCGAGACTATTGATCATAATGAAAACGAAACTATTTCGGTATCCATATTATGTGCAACTGTTAATCGGTTTCTCGTTTGAACGAATTATTATTCAAAGATTCTTGATTCTATATTTATCGACACTTGATACTCGTTAAACTAGTTAAAATCTTAAAATAATGAGATTCGTAAGCTTCGTGATAGGACTAAATCGTTAAAGGTCGTTTTTATATATTTATTTCGTTCCTAAATATAGTTACTTAACTATTCTAATTTATTTAGTTTAATTAATTAAATTAATAAATTTTTACTATTTAAAAAGTTTATAATATCTAGTTAGTCTCACTAAATATTTAAGTTGGTGGACTAACTTAGTTAAATTATAGAGTTAGACTCCTTTAAATGATATAACTTGGTTAATTAATAAAGCTAGTTTCTCTTTTCTTTTTATAAGACATAACATAATAAATTAATTAAAACCCAGGGGCTAATTGTGTAATATGTGAAAGTTTAATAAGTCAAAAAATAAAATAAAAAAAAGGAGGAAGACCACGGGACTCGAACCCGAGTCTGTATCCTCACAAACCAGCGAATCAACCAATTGAGCTACGGCTTCTTTCAAACAGACCCGGCCCCATAAATCATTTAACACCTCCCCCGCCAGGCCAGCCCAGCGCGCTGGAGCAACAGCAGCCACTTTCAGCTCGCGTTTTTGGCGGTTTTTCTTATTTTTTTGAGTTTTAAATCATGTTTTAACATTAATTATTCAACCACAACCTAACCTAAACCCTCTCCTATAAATACACACCCCTTCCAAGCTCAAAACACTTTACAAACACTCTCTAATCTCTCCAAAATCACTCTCAAAACTCTTGCAAATCAGAAATTCGGGCAGATTCATACCTCTTTACAAAAGTAGGCATAACTTGCTCAAAACTCAACCAAATTACTTGATTCTTCTTCCTACTTGCTTGGATAATCATGGGGTTCGATTCCTTGACTTCTCCTTGGAGAAATCAGACCTGGAATTGCTCTGAAATGGTCCAAAAACTTTCTGTTTTGTTACATACTTGTTTAAACTTCATCCAACTTGTGTCTAACACATCTCACACCAATGTCCTAATGCTTACAACCCCTCTTATGGTTGGTTAAGCTTAAAAACATGGTTGAGACACTTAAATCAGAGGATTAAACCTCATAAACTTTCTGTTTTGTTAGGGTATTTAACCCACAAGTCATGTCAAGCTTAGACTTTGATGAATGAGTGATTGTGGAACAACTTGGGTTGTTCCAACATAAAATCCTCACATGATTTGATGATTTCTTTTAGTTTAGATTATTTACATACTTGTATTAACCCTAATTCGTGACCCTCCTTGGTTGTCTTTACATCAAGTGAAGTGGTGAACATTCAAGGGGTCCCTAAATGGAAGCATGTTCTTCCTACCCCATACATGACATTCATGAATAACTCGAGGTGCCTAAACGAAGATCTTAATCTTCTACCTCCTACTTGAATTATTGAACTTAATAATATGTAATACTTAACTTAAATATATACATACACACATTCGAACATTTAATATTAAACTTGTGTTTATATGTTAAGGTAGTTGAATGACATCTAAGACTTAACACTCCAAGTATGATTCTAATGGGCTTACTACCCATGAAATACAATATAACCCTAGTGGTTACGTAGTGTCATATAAGAGTGTAAGTTAAAGATGATTATTTTGATATCATACTTTAGGTTATGTTAAACTCCAAATTTATAATCTTCCATTGTACGCCAAACTCACACACCTACGTTTCCTTGTGTAGAAGGACTAGGTGCTCCAACTTAATCCATCCACCAAACTCGCTCGCGGGATTTCAAGTGGGAAAGCTTGCAACCACCGTGAGTATACTCGAACCCATTTTTACTTTTAAACACTTTGGGTGCAACATGTATTCTATATTAAACACACTTGACACTTGAAACTTATTTGAAACACGCTCTATCCTTTTTAAACATGAAACATGAAACTTGTGATACTTGAGACTATTTTGTGCTATGTGAACGTTTAATCCCTGTGTATAGTTCCGCCTTAACAATAGTAGCGCTATAGGGGTAATGCACCTCCCCCATTTGTAGTCGAGGGGTATTGTTAGGAGGAGACATATTAACCTCCCGTGAAACTTTGGGTTAGGTACTTTAACGCATTGGAAACTTGGGGTATCACTTGGACTGCGTGAACTAGCATGGCTGAAACTATTTTATTATGTTCATGTTGGATATGAGTTTTTATTCTATTATGCTATGTAAACAAACTTGTATACTCGCTCATTGCCTTTGCATTGAAACTCTATTTTAATACATGTTGCAGGTTGATTTATGAAGTATGGATGATTGATGAAACAAGTTTAGGGTGGACTAGATACACGCCTAGATTTATCTATCTTTTGTTTGTTATGTTATTTGTTGAAACAATGTTGTTATTTCCTTTTGAATTTGTATGACATTTAGTTTTGAAATGAAATTTGAATTTAATTAAATATTGACACATAGTGTCATGACGTCTCTAGCAATCTATACACATTTCGTCTCATCCCGATGTTTCCGCCATCGGTTGGGGTGTGACAGTATTCGATCCGATTCGATTAATATTTGAAACTCGAATTCGAATCGAATTCGAACCGAATTCGAATAAATTCGATTTAATTCAAATTCACACTAAACAATAAATTACTTTACTTTCATTTTTTAAAACACTACAAACTAATTATAATCAACATAAAATATAATATTCTGCAAAATTAATTAACTATCAATATGTCAAAACACCAAAATTAGAAGATAGCTTGGTTACTGGTAGCGATTTAAGTTAGGTAAAAAATTAGAAATAAGTACCATGGACTATTTGTCAGTAGGTTTGGTAATGTTATGAATAATAAACTTATCACTTATGGAGGTAGTTCATATTTTGGCCATGTTTATAAGTTATAACTTATATGTGTGTGTCTACACATATATCAAAAAATTATATATAAATTGAATTCGAATTTCGAATCAAATCGAATTCAAAATCATAAATTCGTATTCGATTCTAATTCGATTAGTGGATTCGAATACGAATCAACTCGAATTCGAACCTTTTTAATCGAATTCGAATCGAGTCGAATTTTGAATTTTTCGAATTCGAATCGAATTCGAATTCTGAACACCTCTATTCATAATACACTTTGAATTGATAGTGGAACATTATAACAATATTAATAAATGAAGCACTAGAGACCAAAAGGAAAAAAAAGGATTTTAAACATATTCAGCTGGTCATGGCCAGCATTTGAGCGCCAAAAGGGAAATCTGCAGCCAACTTATAGCTGTGCGCAGATTGGTGCCTTTTTTATGTTTTGTTTCGTCTCCCAACTAACTCTATTAATTAAATGCCCTCTTAACACCAACCATGATTCCTTCCCTAAAACAAAAACCTACACCCGCACTGCCTTCTTCTTCTCTCCCCTGTCTCCAACGACCGGAGCAACTCCGGGAGACTTCCGGCGTCTCACACTCTCACCTGTCCAACCCCCTCCACCCCCTGCTTCTCCAGCGTCGGCTCAGCCGACGGCACCGACCTACAACACCCTCTCACCACCTTAACACCTTCCGTATAACATTGCAGGACGACCGGAGCGTTGCCGAAGAGAACCGACGCCGCCGGGAGAACGGAAACAGCTAACGCAGTTTTCACCGGAGTTCGGAGGCGATGTCGGAGACAAGCATCACCGGAAAGGCGGAGTCCACGGGAACAACATCACGACGCATCACCGTCCCACTGTTCGGTATATTTCTTCGCTTACGATTTCTCTTGATCTAGTTTGATGTAAGCAGAAAGTTTAAAAACATGTTCGGTCGTCTTTTTATATATATGAAGCAGACGATAGCATGTATGAATAAATTATATATATATATATATATATATATATATATATATATATTAATTTATTCAATTAATCAACAGCATCTAATAATGGGTTTTGTTCAAAGAGTATTATAAAGAGATAGCAAGGTTCAGTTTTGTTATTTCTGTTCGTTGAATTAAAAAGAAATCAAATGAAGTTTTGGAAAAAGTAAAAGCTTGTCTAATGGTATTTGAAAGGTTCTGTTATATAATGAAGGAAGATGATAAAATAAATCATCTAAGGTTGGTAGTGGACTATGTAATTCATACTACTATGTTGATGTTCAAAAACTTTATATGTATATAATAATGATTATGGAATATTTTATATTATTAAAAACCAATACCAAATGATAGATATATATTTAATTTTGTTTAGTAGATATTTCTTTCAGTAATACTATATACAGAAATAACGATTCCATTTTATTTATATCACTATCCTTGTACCTTTATAAATAAACCTTTAAAATCAAATAAGTTATACTTGTTTTCTTTCCACATAAAACGTTAAAAAAATGAAATAATTCTAATGATTAATATATTCGTAAACCCCAAATATTAGAATTCTTATTTTTTTTACCAAATAAATAACAACGAGTTCGTTATGTGATATTTTAAATATCTAGGATAAACGCTCTCGTTCATTCTCTTGGATTCCCAATCTTTCCTTGTACGTTACTTACACGGAATTCTTATACGCAATCAATGTGAGTATAGTCGCAACCCCCTTTTTTATGTTTACCACTTTTTGGGGTGTAACATGTTTAACTATTAAACTACACTTAAACTTATTCTTTATGCAATGCACAAAACAATCCTTATACATGAATACTATGTTATGATACTTGATGCTTACGTGGACCATACTTATATGATATGTTTTAGCCATTAGCTTTCACAAGCCTTCATTTGACATGTATAACGCTATAGGAGTAACGCACCGCCCCCCTTAAACTTGGGTCATATTGAATTAATTAAACTTTCTTGCGTAAACTGAGGTTTGCTAGAAATATTGCATGCCACATTAGGTTGATCTCGTATTGAATAAGTTGCCATGTGGATTCGTTTTAAACTTTTATACTTATACTTATACTTATGCTTAAACTTGTATCCTCGCCTTTGCTTTTGCATTGAATTGTATTTTAAAGATGTTACAGGTTGATGATGACGATGCTATGAAAAGAAGTAGCGTTGATGCCTAGATACACATATGTTTAGGTTTAATATGTTGTATCAATTTTGCTTATGTTGTTATGTACTTCTTTGAACTTGTTGTATTTGAATTTCTTGTAATGTTGACAATTTACTTTATGAAATGAAATCGGTTTATTAAATATTGTCACAAATAGCGTTATGAAGTCTCTTGCAATCTTCACACTTCGTCTCATCCCGATGTTTCCGCCATTGGTTGGGGTGTGACAGATTGGTATCAGAGCCATAACTATAGGGAATTAGGTAGAATTGCCATGCTTTTTATCTAGTCTATAGTTCTAGAGCTTTATTCTCATGTTTTGCTTGAACTACTTGCATGTTACTTTGTTTGCTCATTATTTATTCTCTTTTGATCTTTTAAACGTATATGCCACTTTTGTGTTAATACTTGCTTTGTTTGTTAATACTTGTTGCATTATTCCATCCTTATGTGCTATCCTTGAAATACCTTTTTCGTATTATTTCTTGCAATACTTATTATGCTTATACTTGTTATTACTATTTTGAGCATACGTCTTTTACTCAATTATACTAACATCAAAGCCACTTGTATAACACAAACCAGACGACAATCACCAAAATAGGCGTGAAACCCACAATTCGGTGAATGACTCTCAATCCTTCTACTTTTTCTTTTTACACGGAATTCACTATCAAGTTAGGAGTGAAATCTTCACCTTGATGGAGAAATTCAAATTTCAAAATTCCAGTGGACCCTCGTCAAAGTGTTGGAATTAAATTTTGACCCGACGAGTACCAACCACACTTAGGATACTAAACCGCCAAGTTAGGGGTGAAACCCGCAACTTGTCGACTAGTTCCACTCCTGGATTTTTTTTAATCCCGCCAAGTCTCGAAATTTCGATTGATTTGGGACATGTAGTAACCGGAAGGGTAATTATCGTTAACCGACTTGTCGGCGAGAGTATTTTACCTATTAGGCCAAAGCATGCTCCTCAAATTCAAAAGACTTTTCGACCACTTTGGTTAGTCAAAGTTCCGCTTTGGAACCATCCAAATTTTAATTAAACATGTGTTTCTATTATTTATTTCATACGATGCAATCTTTCAAATTCGAATTTACTTTCGATAATTTCTTCTCGCACACACAACATATTGAACCTTTTTCCATACATTTATTATACATATACATGATTTCATATAATTTAAATTCATTTTCCTTGTAATGACAAGTGGAGAAATATCATCGAGATAGGAGTGACTTCCTTACCTTGACGATTAACTCCACTCCCCTTTTCTTAAAAACGACCTCACCAACGAGTTACGGGTGATTCCCTTACCTAGGTGATCGTTACCAAAATGTCTTTTCGAAATATCTTATTATGCAAACTCGATCATGTCTTATACCTAAAATTTTTTATCATTATTCAAAATACGTACTCATATGATTTCGAAATACATAGTTTTATCAAACGTAATTCTTATCCCACAATTTTTTTTTCGCATACCTCATATACACGGGATTGTTAATCATGTCCTAAAACGTTTTATTACTCAAACTTCAAAACCTTACAAAATGCTACTTATCAATTTAATCGGCCCAATGAAACTCTTGCCCATGAACTTCGTATTCGACTTAATCACTAAAACATGCTCACATTAAATCGTTATACTAGAGACTTCCATTCTTAATCGAAATAAAACCAACCTTTCTCAATTACATATAAGACCTTATAAATGTTATATGATCATTTTACCAAATACTATTTTCAACATCAACAAATCATTTGTTAAAACTTTTAACAATCACTAAGTCCTTTTACTAAATTTCTTTTCTAAGGATCCTCGTTTTCACAAGAACCTCCTAAATTCATAATTTCTCGTTTGATGAAACAAACTTACTTTTTATTGAAAAACTTTTTCCTACACCAAATTACAAAACACGCGGGCAAGAAGACTTCATGGGAACCGACAATCTTTGACTTACATGAACTCTTTTTAAACAAATGTAGCATTTCAATCATTACAAAATACATTATGCTTAACCAATTAGTACTTTATATCATCTTACATATACAACTATATTCTACCCTTCAAATCAAGCTCAACCTAATTTTTGATTCGATGTTTCATTTAAACAACTATACATGCATATCATCATACACATTTTGGTCGATACCTCGCGATAACATCCTTTATATCATTCGTATTTACATACTCGACCTTTTGAACGCTTTTATACACTTAAATCCATGATGTCCCAACATACATTATATACGTAATTTTATTATTCGTACCTACACTTATATTCATACGTTTTATGCTTATGCTTATACACATACTACTTATACGTTTTATGGTTATGCTCATACATACACGCGTATTCATACTTAAACTTATGCTCATACTTTCATTCATACTCATGACTCATATATTCGTACCCGTACGCAAGCGTAATCCGAGGGATTTGCTTACGTGGGTCCCATCTATACATAAGCATGGACTTGCTTACATACTACATTCTTACACGTACACATTCTTAATTTTTAAATTATGTATACCCTAATTCATACACAACTAGTACAAGCTATGCGGATCATGCGACAATCAATATAATCGCGGGTGCACTGGATTATAGTGATAGGCGTATGAGAACCTGTGTATGGTAAGACACAGAACGTAACATGACACTGAATACGAAATGGACGTAACGTGGTCAAAACATGGTGGATAAGCCGCTGGTACTTGCTATATATAAGTGTTTTCACCATGTTACCAAACTTTCGTAAAACGTGCCATGAGAAATTCAGTGTTTTGCAGACCTATTTAGACCTAATACGAACTTTAAACAACTCACAAACGCATTGCTAGGCGCGCGATATCCGACTATTCATGACGAGACTTCATTCTTAACACATTGCTTTCGTTCGTCGAATGCACTTATCCTTCTCATACTTGCATCCGTTTATTAGATCAATTATTCCCTCTCCTACCTTCATTATTCCCCGTTATCCGTTATCCTTCATACAAGCCTCGTTACGAACAAATCCGTTTACGCATTCGAAGTTTAAAGTAGTTTCTTGGTTAAAACTATCTTTCTATTAGTTGGTCATTACCTCCAAAAAAAAGTTGTTATAATTAAAATACCTATCATTCTCGTCCTTCATCAATGAATAATATCCTACAAACTTGTGATTTATGACTTCACCTCGAAACCAATGAGACTTTTGCAGTGCTGCCACGTTTTTCATCGAGATGCTTACTGTTTTATACGAATGTTAGACTTCTTGGATATCATACTTTACAGATCCCTCTCCATTCTAAGTTATTCAAATTATTTAAACTCCCTTTGCCTATACACACACGTCCACGTTTTACTTATGCTTAATTCCCCAAATCATCTTAGTAAAAAAAAACTCATTTTACCAAAACCTATACCTTCGTTCCTCAAGCAATTTCATGCATTTTCAACACGTCTCAAGCTCCCGAATCGTGATTTTTGTCAATCATTCTTTTTAACCAAAATACCTTTTCCGAGTTCTTACTCTTGAATAAATTTCAGGACGAAATTTTCTAAAGGAGGGGAGACTGTAACGCCTCGCGTTTTGAAACTTAATTTAATTAGAAAGATTAGTCATGTACCTATTTTTGGAAACTTACATCCGTATAGTATTCGTATTTCACTTCCATTTTCGTAATTCGTAACTTCAGTCGTAATAAAAATTTAGTATCTCATACAGATTATACCTCGTTTATTTAATCATGTGTAACGCCTCGTATTTCCGCATTTCCATGTTGTTTTTAGAAGATACGTGCTCGTTTATTTTTGGAATCACGGTCAAGATCGGATTGAGAAACGGATTTAAAACGGCAATAACGCAATTTTTCGCAAATTTTACTGTGACCGACAAGCGAACGCGACCAATATCGGACACCGACATTATTTCACGTACTTAAACTTTAAAATAATATTATACGGGATTCTACGACGATCGGATTTCTAAAACGGGTTCGTAAGGGCGTTTGGGCCACCCTAAACACAGGATTGGGCTTGTGGGCCTTGGGCCCAAGCCCAAGCCCATTAGTGTAAAAAAAAAGCCTAGCAATTAACTCAAATAAACCCTAGTTGCCATTCACTTCTTCAGCCGCTCAACACACTTTCCCTCTCAAAAACTCTCATCTTCAAAACCTTATCTCTAACCTAACACACCCACTGTCTTCCCTCTCCCTCACTCTGTCGATTACACTCAAACAATTAAACACACCTCCCTATCTTGATCTATACAGCTGACATACTCCAAATCCACTACACCCACTCTATTTCGGCGACAACGTGTCCAACAAACAGCCCCCCCCCTCTTCGATGAACTCCAGTGAAGACCGGCGGCGCCGTGAGTGGCGGCGGAACTGGTTTTCCGGCGGCGGTGGTGGAGTTGTTAGTTCCGACAAGCTTCCGATAGGGTACCTGTCAAGTTGGTTCCAGTTGAGTCTCAGATTCAATGTTCGGTACGGTTCAGGTAAGATTTTCGAGTGTCTTTCGATTTAGTTCAAGTTTGATTCAAGTTGAGATTGGCAGTGGTGTCGATGGTAAACGGAGCCGACGCACGATAGCCGGCGTCGACAGAGGCGGTGGTTCGAGTCCGGCCGATGAAAGAGATGGTGGTAGTTCAGTTCGGGTTCAGTCTTAACTCGGGTCACGTTCAGGTTCGAGTTCCGCCAACGTGAATAAAACTCCGGCTGACACCAGTCCAGCTTGATTTCATTTGGATTTAACCTCGGCTCTTTGTTTGATTCAGGTTCCGTTTCGGGTCTCACGACGCGAGTTCTGTCGCCACCCGGTCATCATAGCCGTCTCTGTTCGCACATTTGGTTCAAGGTTCGACCAACATAGTCAAACGGAGTCAGTTTCGGTTCGGTTCGTATTGGCAGTTTTCGTGTCTTGTTTCGGTTCAATCAACCCCGGTCAACATCATCTTTCGGTATCGACTCTCTTACTCGTTTCGTTTTAGTCTATGTCGTATTGTTGTTGTGTTTATCTTAGGTAAAACTATTGAACACACATTAATCTTGCTCAAGGAAAAGATAATGTTAATACCAATATTTTTGTTACGAATTATATGTATATGAGTAACTATCCACGACCAGATGCGACATATGTATTTATATTTAATTGATTGAGTTTGGAAAATATAGAGACAACTTGATTGTCGGGATCGTCCAAAAACAGAGGAAACTCTGCCCGTTTTCATAAAAATCCGTATGACAAAACATGATTAAATCATAAAACAAATACCCCCTTTTTCTCTTTTAAACTCTAAAATTAACTAACTTTTTTTTTTAAATTCATTTTATTAATAAAATCTCTAAATTAAATAACATAAATGAATAATTCTTCTTTTATAGCAATAAACTTTTATTAATTCGTAATCATAATTAATAGAAATCCTTGATTTAATTATGAGTAACAACTTTTAGTAATCGCCTCTCGTACGGTGTTTCATATCTAGGATAACCACTCTCGCTCTTTCTCTTGAATTGTTTCAATCTTTACTCGTGCGTTATTTTACTAGGAGTCGCAATCGCAACCACTCATAAACTCGAGACTTTGGTATCCTTCTTCTTAATCTCTTACGCTCGTCAACACTTGGATAATCGGAAGACTTGGCAATTAAGTGAGTATACTCGTATTTCCCCTTTTTTACTTTTACCACTTTTGGGGTATAACATGTTTACTTATCAAAAACTTACACATGAACATTTTGCTTAAACACATGAACATTCCTATAACATGCTTGTATACGTGATGGCTTGATACTTTAAACTTGGGTGAAATTTATGTGTTGAATTTATCATTAACTTCGTACGAGCCAAACCGTGACATATGTAGCGCTATAGGATTAACGACCCGCCTCTACTGAAACTTTGGTTATGTCATGAGCAAGTTGCGTTTTCTTGGTTTGATATGTTAGACACATGCCATATTTAATGTTTATCTTGAATCGCATGCTTGCTATGAGGAATTGTTCACACTTTTTATCTTATGCTATGTATGTACCAAACTTGTATACTCGCCCTTGCTTTTGCATTGAACTTTATTTTAAACATGTTACAGGTTGAGGATGATGATGCTATGAAAAGAAGTAGCGTTGATGCCTAGATACACATATAGATGTTTAGGTTTAATATGTTGTATCAATTTTGATTATGTTGTTATGTACTTCCTTTGAACTTGTTGTTATTTGTATTTCTTGTATTGTTGACAATTTACTTATGAAATGAAACCGGTTTATTAAATATTGTCACAAATAGCGTTATGAAGTCTCTTGCAATCTTCACACTTCGTCTCATCCCGATGTTTCCGCCATTGGTTGGGGTGTGACATCATGCTTGTACATTTAAATCCGTTTAGACATTTGATTCATACATTCATTCACAGGGGCGGACCTACGTTACGAGGAACGGGGTCCCCGGACCCCAATCTTTTTTTAAAAAATAGTAGAAACGGTATATAAAATTGTCTATGGACCCCATAAAATAATTTAGTTGGACCCCATAACAATGAAAGTGAGCCTAGTGCAGTGGTAAAACCCCTTGTTTACACACAAAAGGTCATGGGTTCTATACCTGTTTCTTCCTTTTTTTGTGTGTTTTTTTTTTTGGACCCCATTGTCCAAAAATCCTGGGTCCGCCACTGTTCATTCATTACATATTCGTGCTTCTCATAAAGAAATACATGACTTTGGACGCTAATCACATGCGAACACTTGATTATACGTCTCTATACATAACCTATGCTTTTATTTCATTGTTATTATACAAATACTTAATTTCACAATTTATATGTAAACTAAACACTAATATACATAAACTATATTCATATCATTATTAATGTTACATAATATACATTATAATATTACCTATAATCAAGCACAAAGTTGCGAAACAAAAAAATAGAAAAAAAGGGGGAATGTGAAGGCAACTTGCGGCTGATGTCATAATTCCCAGCCAATGGTTGGGTATTTCATAATACACTTTGAATTACTAGTGGAACATTATAACAATACTAATATATGAAGCACTAGAGACCAAAAGGAAAAAAAAGGATTTTAAACATATTCAGCTGGTCATGGCCAACATTTGAGCGCCAAAAGGGAAATCTGCAGCCAACTTATTGCTGCGCGCAGATTGGTGCCTTTTTTGTGTTTTGTTTCGTCTCCCAACTAACTCTATTAATTAAATGCCCTCTTAACACCAACCATGATTCCTTCCCCAAAACAAAAACCTACACCCGCACTGCCTTCTTCTTCTCTCCCCTGTCTCCAACGACCGGAGCAACTCCGGGAGACTTCCGGCGTCTCACACTCTCACCTGTCCAACCACCTCCACCCCCTGCTTCTCCAGCGTCGGCTCAGCCGACGACACCGACCTACAACACCCTCTCACCACCTTAACACCTTCCGTATAACATTGCAGGACGACCGGAGCGTTGCCGAAGAGAACCGACGCCGCCGGGAGAACGGAAACAACTAACGCAGTTTTCACCGGAGTTCGGAGGCGACGTCGGAGACAAGCATCACCGGAAAGGCGGAGTCCACGGGAACAACATCACGACGCATCACCGTCCCACTGTTCGGTATATTTCTTCGCTTACGATTTCTCTTGATCTAGTTTGATGTAAACAGAATGTTTAAAAACATGTTCGGTCATCTTTTTATATGTATGAAGAAGACGATAGCATGTATAAATAAATTATATATATATATATATATATTAATTTATTCAATTAATCAACAGCATCTAATAATGGGTTTTGTTCAAAGAGTATTATAAAGAGATAGCAAGGTTCAGTTTTGTTATTTCTGTTCGTTGAATTAAAAAAAATCAAATGAAGTTTTGGAAAAAGTAAAAGCTTGTCTAATGGTATTTGAAAGGTTCTGTTATATAATGAAGGAAGATGATAAAATAAATCATCTAAGGTTGGTAGTGGACTATGTAATTCATACTACTATGTTGATGTTCGAAAACTTTATATGTATATAATAATGATTATGGAATATTTTATATTATTAAAAACCAATACCAAATGATAGATATATATTTAATTTTGTTTAGTAGATATTTCTTTCAGTAATACTATATACAGAAATAACGATTCCATTTTATTTATATCACTATCCTTGTACCTTTATAAATAAACCTTTAAAATCAAATAAGTTATACTTGTTTTCTTTCCACATAAAACGTTAAAAAAATGAAATAATTCTAATGATTAATATATTCGTAAACCCCAAATATTACAATTCTTATTTTTTTTACCAAATAAATAACAACGAGTTCGTTATGTGATATTTTAAATATCTAGGATAAACGCTCTCGTTCATTCTCTTGGATTCCCAATCTTTCCTCGTACGTTACTTACACGGAATTCTTATACCCAATCAATGTGAGTATACTCGCAACCCCCTTTTTATGTTTACCACTTTTTGGGGTGTAACATGTTTAACTATTAAACTACACTTAAACTTATTCTTTATGCAATGCACAAAACAATCCTTATACATGAATACTATGTTATGATACTTGATGCTTACGTGGAGCATACTTATGTGATATGTTTTAGTCATTAGCTTTCACAAGCCTCCATTTGACATGTATAGCGCTATAGGAGTAACGCACCGCCCCCCCTTAAACTTGGGTCATGTTGAATTAATTAAACTTTCTTGCGTAAACTGAGGTTGGCTAGAAATATTGCATGCCACGTTAGGTTGATCTCGTATTGACTAAGTTGCCATGTGGATTCGTTTTAAACTTTTATACTTATACTTATACTTATGCTTAAACTTGTATACTCGCCTTTGCTTTTGCATTGAATTGTATTTTAAACATGTTACAGGTTGATGATGATGATGCTATAAAAAGAAGTAGCGTTGATGCCTAGATACACATATAGACGTTTAGGTTTAATATATTGTATCAATTTTGCTTATGTTGTTATGTACTTCTTTGAACTTGTTGTATTTGAATTTCTTGTAATGTTGACAATTTACTTTATGAAATGAAATCGGTTTATTAAATATTGTCACAAATAGCGTTATGAAGTCTCTTGCAATCTTCACACTTCGTCTCATCCCGATGTTTCCGCCATTGGTTGGGGTGTGACATTTGACAACTGGAATACTAGTTCTCCTAACCCATTCTCGTCTAGTAACTCTAACTGAAGCACAACTTGTGCTCCCACTGCCACGAAAACCCTTGACTGGTAATTCTGAACCTTAAATAGCACGTTCAACCTGAATCTTACCTGTGGCTATGGGTTTGTCATCTACAAAACAAACCTTCTTCTGCCCCCGTGATTCTGTGAACCAGATTTTGGCCTTCTTCTGAACTGAGAGAACCTCTCCCTCAGGCGGTACGCTAACCATGTACAATGATCCTCTCTTCTTGCCACGTGCAACTACCAAATTTCCGTTAATTACCTTCCACTGTCCACTACCGAACTTGTTGGTGCACTTGTGTCTGTACTTTGTCTGTGTTCGGTCTGTATGAAAACGATGTCCTAAGTCAGTCTGTAAGTTGACCAAGTCAACTATCCTCCTAGTTTGACTTGGACAACATGATGTTGTCTGGATCGAAGGATAGCCTCGAAGGATACAACTGATCCTTCGAGGTGCTCGAAAGATATGGTTCGACCATGGTTCAACCATTAGACATCGAAGGATGATCCTTCGATGTCCATGCTGATCGTTCGAGCTCCCTGTCATCGATAGATGATTCTTCGGACCATCTATCGAGTCCTTCGACCAGACCTGCTATGTATGGGTATAAATACCCATGCAGTGTGTTAGTGTTAGCGAGATGCACACAGACAAGAGTTAGAGAGCTTGAGAGCATTCTGCTGGAAACACACACACACTTGAGAGTTTACATCTTTGGTTTTGTAAACATTGTGCTTGTAACCGGAACCTTCATACGTATTAATACAGTGGTGTTAATCGGTGAAATCTTGTGTGCTTGTTTCTCTACTTGCTTCATCCCGGTTTGCCTACTAGCTTGGATTCCGCACTAGCTAGTAGGTTAGTATAACAAGGTTTAGGTTTGTTCTCGATCCTCCGAGAAAAGGGACCTACAAGTGGTATCAGAGCCTCGCTCTTTACCTTGTTTAAAACCGGTTTGTTCGAGTTCTTTGGTGTGTTTGGACACTTGGTTTAGCACTCGTTTTTGGTAGTTTCCTTGCATTTTGAAACTGAAAAACGGATACTAAACCTATCGGGAGTGTTCGGGGTCGGTTTGGGTAACATAAAAATCGTTTTTGTGAAACTTTGATTTTCCGGCCATTTTTCCGGTGGTATCTCCGGTGACTGTTCTGGATAGGGTTGTGTCCATTTTGGGTAAATTTTTGAAAGTCAAATTGTTTGGTGAAAAGGCGTGTCTGAACATACCTTTCTGCCGAAAGTTGGTACACCAACCTGTCACTTTTCTCACCAACCCATCAGTACTTTTGTCAGTGTGTCAGCCGTCGAAAGATAACTTTCGAGCTCGAAGGATCATCCTTCGATCAAGGAGATTCGAAAGATAACCATCCTTCGAACATCTTTCGAAGTCAGTGTGTTATCCTTCGAGTCAAGGAATCTTTTCGATAGATACATCCTTCGAGTCACTGTTCATTACGAAAGATAAGGATCCTTCGTGTTGGGTGAATCTTTCAAGGTTATCTTTCGAGATTATTGTTCGAGCCATCAACAGTGATCCTTCGAACACTGTTGATTCTTCGAGCAATTGTCATCTTTCGAGGCCTGTGTTCGAAACATAAGGAGAATCTTTCGAAATCATCCTTCGAAAGATAAGGACCCTTCGTGTGATCAATCCTTCGAAGTCTTTGTTCGAAACTCAACAAGGATCTTTCGAACCTTGTTGATCATTCGAACAAGTATTGATCTTTCGAACAGGTTGCATCTTTCGATTCATATCTGTTTTTACACTTAACAGTTTGTGGTGTGTAGGTGTGGTATATATATTATTGATCAAAATGAGTTGTACTAGCCCTTGGGATTGGAGTACGGATCCACAACCAGACTTGAAACAGATGTCGATGGCTGAATATATGACGAGTGCCATTCCTAAACAACAACAATCAATAAGTTCATGTCAATGGGCTTTGGTATCCAATCAAAGTCAAAGTCTTCAGAATCTTCTGATTAGTGAGAGTGAAACAGGCAGTAACAATCGTCCACCAAAGCTGAACCACATGAACGATTTTCCGTCATGGAAAGGCCGCTTTCACACATATGTTCAAGGACAAAGCACCGACCTTTGGATGTGTTTTGTCAATGCATTCAATGAAAGTCTTGAAAGTAGAGCATCCACTTCAGAAGGTTACGCCAACATGCTTGAAAATGACAAGAAGGCTTATGAATTGGAGAAAAAGGCCTATGCCATACTTACTCAAGCACTCAACAAAGACATCTACCATCAGTTTTCATATTGCAAGACCACGAAAGCATTGTGGGATGCCTTAGTTGCTAGAGGAGAAGGCAATGCAGCTGCTCGAAAGTCTAGGCATGATTTGTTGAAGAAAGAATTTGAATCTTTTCAGTTTTTGGAAAACGAGACTCTGAATGATATGACCACACGTTTCTATCATTTGATTAGTGAAATGTGTGCTTATGGGGTGGCAGCTACTCAACAAGACATGGTGAATAGGTTTGCTGACGCCCTACCCCCAAAATGGAGTTCGTTTATTGAGTTGTTGAAGCATACTAAAGCTCTAGATGAGATTAACATCTATGAGTTCATTCAGAAGCTGGAACATAAAAATGATGAAGAAATTAGGAAAGCAAGGCGTGCTCCAGCTCCTCAGAATACAGAAATGTATTTGCCTGGTTTTGGTCCTTCAGCTAGTTCTAGTTCTGTTCAGCAACCGAAGCTTCAAACTGCTTTTGTGTCCAATACGAGTTCCTTTCCATTTCCTCAGTCAACAGCTGCTCCACCGCAACCTCAATTCGATCCGAGGTCTTACATTCCTGTTCCAACACAGCCACAACCTCAACCTCAACAACAACAACAGCAAGCTCACTACACAAGCAATCCTCAACCTCAGCCTCAAAGTCATCACACAATCCGAGTCGACAACTCAAATCTTTCACACCTTAGTATTGAAGTTGCTAAGGAACATATGGAGATTATCAACACCATGGTCAGTGCATACTGTGGTTTGGTAGCTGGTCAGCTTGGAAACATCAACATGACCAATGAAGATTATGATCAGATCGACAAGGAAGAAATGGAGTTGATGGATATTAAATGGGCTTTTGCTAGTGCGGTTAGAAGGGCAAAAGATTTCATGGCACGAACTGGAAGAACTTCGTTGGAAGGAAAGAAAAACACGAAGTATGGGTTTGATATTAATGCCGTCACGTGCTTTAACTGTGGCGAGAAAGGGCACTTTAAACGTGAGTGCACTCGACCAACAAAACACGGCAATCACAACCCTTTCAGAAACCAGACGAATGTGAATGCCCAACAAGAAAACCGTGAAAGGAGGATGGTGGCAGTGAACAACAATCAGGGACAGCCTGGATCTACCAATCACAATCGGGCTTTGGCTGTTCAAGCTGATGAAGGATGTGACTGGTCAGTTCAGTTTGGTGAAGGGGATCAGGGAAGTGGAACTGCATTGTATGCTAAGGTCATCGAGCAGGTTCATAAAGAAGAATCTTCTGGGAGCGATGACAGTTCTGGTTATTCGGGCAGTTCGGATGAAGAAGGCTCTGTTTCTGGGGATAATCACTCAGAGCCTGATATGAATGAAGAAGGAGATGATGATATACAGGAGCTACTGAATGAAGCTGATGAGCTTAAATGTCAGAAATCAATTCTGATTAGGAAGGCTGCTGCTACATCAACGGAAATGGAAAAGCTATTCTCTGAAGATGGAGCTTTTTCTTTTCAAACTGCCTTTATGGCAAATGGTTCAGCCTCTACTAGTCAGGTAACTTCTGAACCTCCTGCTCCTAGTATTTGTAAATCATGTGCAGAAATGAAGCTTGAATCAGACAAGCTTCATGGTCATAATCAGAATTTGGTTATTGAATTGTCAAAATGCCAAGAGGCAAACATGGCTTTAACCCGGAATGAAAAAGAATTTAAATCTGTAATAGAAACATTAAAGAAAAATGTGTCCGAGGTTAACAAAGTAGTTTACCACAAACAAGTAAGTATAAACGAATACATTAATCTTGTGGAAGAAACTAAGAAGCAGTTAGCCATTGCCCAATGCAAGCATGATGCGATCAAACAGAAATTGGATAGTTATTCTAACTCCCGATTTGTGCTTGATCACATCATAGACGTTCAACAACTGAAAGGTAACGTGAAAGGTGTAGGGTATAAGGCGTGTCCACCCCCTTTGATGGACAACTATACCAAGATGCCCGATGAAGAGGAAATGCCTCGGTATGAACCCAGTGTGCCTTTGAACTTTGAGGAATTTTCTACTGGCCTAGGGTTCAAACCGGACAGTTCTTCAAACACAGCCCCTAAGGAACAAGAAACTTCATCATCCATGAAACAAAGTCCTCCAATTATCGAGGACTATGAGACATCGGATGATGAATCAGAAGTGGCTGTAAGTGATCAGGATAAATCACTTAGCAAGATGAAAGGAGTAGATATTCCACGAGAGAATCACATTCTTTGTGATCCTGATACTCCTGAGGCTTCATCTGTTGAGAAGCAAGTGATTGATCCTGTCAAGGTTGATAAGACAAGTGTGTCTACTGTTAAAAGCAGTAATGTGTTGTACACTTTGGTTGGAGATAATAAAATCTACTCAGATCATGTTTTTCCAATTAAAAATGTAAATAAATCTTTCATTGACAAAGTCTTTGAAGACAATACAAACAAATTTTTGGGAAAAACACTGCCGGGAATTGTGGTAACACAATGTGATCCAATTCCTAAGGCTGAGATTAGGAAACAGTTTGGCAATCAAAAATCTCCAACCACTCAACAACCGACTGCTTCTAAGGGTAAACAACAACAACGAGTTCCAAAGCCAAAGGCTAAGGTTGAATCAAAAGGAGCTCGTTACATGAAGAAAGGAAAAGATGTAAAATTTGTAGCATCAAGAGGTACAGATAAAATTGAGACTTTTGAAAACAAATCAAACACTGATTTTGTACAACAAGTCAAAATTTTGAAACGTAACAGTGATAACAATTACACCCAACACACAAACGGGTGTGATGAAAGAGCAAGTACCTCAGGTTCTACGAGTTCAACATCTGGTGGTCAATCAAGTTCTCCTAAGTCTGTTGAAAGGAGAACTTGTTTCAAGTGTGGAGAAATTGGGCACATTATCAGAAATTGCCCAAATGCTCCAAAGAAGAAATTTGTTGAGAAAACTCCACCTGAAACAGTTCACCCTCAACGTCGGTCAGTTTCACCTAAACAAGATAAACGAACTGTAAAAGAACAAGAAACTAAACAACGACGTAAGAACATAAAAACTGTTGAAAAAGCTTTAAAATCTGAAGTTAAAACAGTACAAAAGGAACCAAGTGTGTCACAACCTGTAAAACCAGAATCTTCAAAAACTGGTAGGCACAGACAAACCTGGTTACCTAAGTCGGGTGACAATTCAGGGGGAGCAGTTGTTCTTGAAAACCATCAAGAGATAGAGCTTACGTATCGTGATGCCAAGGGACGACCCAAGACCACTAAGGCTTGGGTCCCCATTCTCAACTGATGTGTTTATTTGACATGTGCAGGATGTTCTAGGAGGAACTATTAATAGTCATTGGATTGTTGATAGTGGAGCATCCAGGCACATGACTGGCGACTTACGGCTCCTATACGACGTGAGAAATATTAGAGGAGGGTATGTTGCTTTTGCGGGTGATAAAGGCGGGTACATCACTGGAGAAGGAAGTATCTCCAATGGTATCGTGTGCTTTGATAAGATCAATTATGTGAAGCAAATTGATCACAATCTTCTCAGTGTGTCGCAAATCTGCGATAAAAAGTTCTCAGTGATTTTTGATGATGCTGGCTGCTATGTGCTGAAACCTGGATTCAAAATTCCACAAGAATGGATTCTCTTATCGGCTCCGAGAGTTAATGATCTTTATATTCTCGACATGAGCCAGGCGATTACAACATCTGCACAAGTTACTTGTTTTGTCTCAAAAGCCACAGAAAAGGAGTCTATATCTTGGCACAGAAGAATGGGACACATTCACTTGAGAAAGATGAACCATTTGGTGAAAAATAATCTTGTGAATGGTGTGCCTGTGAGAAGTTTTCATCTACAAGATATCTGTGTCTCGTGCCAAAAGGGGAAGCAAACAAAGAAGTCTCACCCTTTGAAGAAAATCAACACTGTCAGCATGCCTCTCGAACGTCTTCATATGGATCTTTTTGGACCTATGAAACACAAGACAACGTTTGGTGATGCTTATTGTTTAGTAGTTACTGATGACTACTCTAGATTTTCTTGGGTATCTTTTATGGCACACAAGAGTGAAACTCCTGGCATCCTCAATGATCTTCTTACAATGTTGGAGAATCTCTATACGTTGAAAGTGAAAAGGATCCGAAGCGACAATGGAACTGAATTCAAGAATCAAGTTATGGATGAGTTTTGTACTTCTAAAGGCATTCTTCATGAGTACAGTTCTCGTTATACTCCACAACAAAATGGTGTCGCTGAGAGGAAGAATCGAACTATTATTGAAACTGCAAGAACAATGTTAGTAGAGTCGGAACTCCCTATTCAATTCTGGGGAGAGGCTGTATCGGCTGCTTGCTACACGTTGAACAGAGTTCTTACAGTAAAGAGACATGGCAAGACTTGTTTCGAACTCCTTCAGAAAAGGAAACCGGATCTTTCTTACCTTGAACCGTTTGGTGCTCCTTGTACTATGATTGAACCGGATGGAAAGTTTGGTGCAAGAGCTATCGAGGGTTTCTTCCTTGGATATGCAACTCCGAATTTTCGTGTTTGGAATCTAGCTACCAAGAAGATTGAGCTATGGAGCGAAGTTAGGGTTCAAAGGTACACGAGTCCTGTTAGGGCTCCGGGTGATCCGTGGATGTTCGATTATGATGGGCTATTTGACTCCTTCAATCTGCCAACCTTTGATGAAGAATCAGCAGCGGCTCGGATGTTGTTGGAAAGTGACAACGCTGCTGTCTCGCCATTGGTTAGACCTATTGTTGTTGACCCTCAAGCTTCTACGTCAGTCAACAATATGGTTCAAAATGAGGTTTATGAAGATGCTGCTGATTATAATGACTCTTCTGAAGATGATGAATATCATGATGCAGCCGAAGGATCTTCAGCTCCAGCTGCTCCTGTTCAAGGTGCTTCTGTAGATACACCTCATACGCAGAATATAGATACTGCTGAAGGGAATGCATCCACCTCTAACCACATTCCAGGTGTGGAGCTGGTTGTTGATCTTAATCTGAATAATTTGGGTATCAATGCTCGTGTGCCAGATAATCCTGAAATGAGGATTCACGATACCCATCCCCAGCAGAATATCATAGGAGATGTCCATCGCGGTGTGCAGACGCGTAATCAGCTGAGAAACAACCGGAATGCTGGTTTGTATTCAGCTATAAGAGAATCTGGTCAACAGAATGACTGGTCCTTCGCGTGTTACGTGTCACAAGAAGAGCCAAAGTCGTGGAAAGAAGCATTGAAAAATAGTGCTTGGGTTGAAGCCATGCAGGAAGAATTACAGCAATTTCACAAGCTGGGTGTTTGGAAGCTTGTTGAAAAACCTGAGAACTACAAGAAGATTGGCACTCGATGGGTCTTCAAATGCAAGAAAGACGACCGTGGAGTGGTTATTCGAAACAAAGCTCGTTTAGTCGTTCAAGGTTTTCGTCAGATAGAGGGGATCGACTACAACGAAGTCTATGCACCAGTTGCACGTCTGGAAGCTATTCGGATCTTTCTGGCTTATGCCTCATTCAAAGGATTCAAGGTTTACCAAATGGACGTCAAAAGTGCATTTCTACATGGTGTGGTTGAAGAAGAGGTATATGTCGAACAGCCTCCAGGTTTTGAAGATCCTGTTCATCCCGATCGGGTTTGGTTGCTCAACAAAGCTCTCTATGGTCTTCATCAAGCGCCACGAGCTTGGTATGCAACCTTATCTACATATCTGCTGGAGAACGGTTTTCGAAGAGGTCTTATCGATTGTACTCTCTTCATCAAAGAACAAGATGGAGATCTTCTTCTGGTACAGGTATATGTTGATGATATTATTTTTGGTTCTACTAATGATGTTTTGTGTAGGAATTTCGAGCGCATCATGCAGGATAAGTTCGAGATGAGTGCTATGGGGGAAATGAATTTCTTTTTGGGCCTACAAGTGCAACAAACGGAGTCTGGGATATTCATCCATCAGACTAAATATGTTGGAGACATCTTGAGCCGGTTCCAGATGTCCGATGCAACACCCATTGGTACCCCATTGCCAACTAATCACGGAATAACTCCTGACTTGAAGGGTGAACCTGTTAGCCCTTCATACTATCGCGCGATGATCGGATCCCTCATGTACCTCACAGCATCAAGGCCAGACATAATGTACCCAACGTGCCTGCTTGCCAGATATCAAGTTAACCCGAAGGCCTCACATCTTGCAGCTGTCAAAAGGATTTTTCGTTATTTGAAGGCTTACCCCGACACCGGTCTGTGGTATCCTAGGGATAATAACTTTGACTTGGTCGCATTCAGTGATTCTGATTTTGGCGGATGTAAAATCGACGGCAAATCCACAACGGCTGGATGTCAGTTTTTAGGAAATCGCCTAGTCACATGGCAGTGCAAGAAGCAGACGTGTGTAGCTACATCAACATGCGAAGCTGAATACATTGCTGCCTCAAGTTGTTGTTCACAAGTTCTTTGGATCCAACAACAATTGCGGGACTACGGTTTTGAATTCCTAACTACTCCTATTTACGTTGATAATTCTGCTGCTTTAGATATCACTAGAAATCCTGTGCAGCATTCAAAGACCAAACACATCGAAATAAAATATCACTTCATACGTGATTGCTTTGAGAAAAGGCTAATCGATGTTGTTAAGGTCCACACCGATGACCAACGTGCCGACTTATTTACCAAAGCTTTTGACAAATCTAGATTTGACTTCTTATTATTGGTAAATGGCATTAAGGTCAAGCAAGAGTAAACCAACATCGGAAAATCATTTTTGTAAATATCTTTGTGTGTTTTTAAATTTATCTTAGTTTATTGATTTTAGGGGGAGTAAATTCAAAAATCGGAAAATACAAAAACATTGAAAAATTTCAAAAACACAAAAACAATGGAAAAACAAAAATGAGTTTCCTGGCGAGCAAAAGAGAAAATGATAGTACATCAGTGGTCTATCCAAACCTCTTTAAACCTTAAATGTAAAACGATAAGCAGCTCTATATAAGATGTATCGGTAGGCTCACAATCATTTTAAAGTGTGCAGGGTGATATAAATCTTAATCGACTGAAGACCAGGTGGGAACCATTCATTGGCATATGGTCTTAGTACCGAAATTTCGTTTGATAGATTGCCGAGGTTCTGAGATATTCGGTCTCTATGCTGCTTATCATCTGGGTATCTTGGTTGTATCTTTTACCGAAAAATAACGGGGACGTAAGTCTAGAACTTCCATGATACCATACATACGTGTACATAATACATACTGCATTCGACCTCAATAAGTGATAAACAATCACATGTCCCTACAAATAAGTGATAAAATATCACATTTATCCGGGTGTCAAGTTCGTCTCTCTGCTGTACGGAAGTACTGACCTGTTCACGGACTTGCACCTGTGCCCTCATGCATACGAAAATCAAGTTCCTCATCAATAAGTGATTATATCACATAGGGCTTGTTTTCAAATCAAAATAAGTGAGTATCTCACAGATTATACGGTCAAACAGATGATAATCAGTATACTCACCGGTAAGATGAACTCTCGTGCATACCTTGATACGGGAATGTGTCGTGATGTGGATGAACATCGGTCGGTAAGTATAAATCATACCTTAACGTATCCCCTCGCCATGATTACATCTGATAAGTTGAGCTTAAGTGGACAACAATACCGATAATTGTTATAGGATGCTTATCTTAATGTTAACTAACTGAACAACAAGAGTGTTTTGGCATGACCGTACACTGATATGATTCTCTTACCCTCGAAACTCGCAAAAAGAAAGTTTGTATATATTTATTTACTGCTTAACTTTTATTGTCTTCTTTTAAACAGTTTCGTCGTTTGGTGCATATCAGCACGACATTAGCGGTGATGTCGTTTGATAACACTCAAAGGATTTTAAATTGTAGTCTTTCACTTTCAAAAATACCAAAAAGATTTTAGGAGTGTTTTAATATAAACTTTATAAAAGCCAAAAAGATTTTCTTTCTTCTTTATTTTCGATCGTACGATGTTGGAGCTCGAGTCTTCGTTACCTGAAACCTGAACGAAAACCGAATTGACTAAATCTTCATAAACGGTCGAAATTTGCAAGTTTTGAAAGTTAAAGGCTGAAATTGACAAATTTATTAAACTTTCAAACTGTCGGACGGTGTTTGATTGTGACATGGTCATTCGTGTGTCATTTGTTTATACTATATTCCAAGCAGTTGTTCTCATTACGCGTTTAGATTTCTTGCATGTGCAGATTCTAAAGGCTAGGAGAACATGGTCGATGACAAGCTTCGGAATGAAGACACGACGAGAAGGCGCTCAAAAGATGAAGATGATCGAGTAGCCGCTGACCATCATCAACACCACAAGGATCTCACTTCATAAAGTTAAAGTATTTCACGAGCATAGCCCAAGGGGGAGCTTATGTTAAGGGGGAGTTTGTCAACACACTTCCTACATGATACGGGTAGTTTGTTGATACACTCTCTGCTTTCAAGACGTGAAGACTTTGAAGATCCTCCGACTATGAAGACTTAAAAGGACATCAGAGTTTTGGAAACTCGAAGACCAAAGACCGTCGAAGTTCAAGACAGGTCTACATCTATAGAAGATCAAGACAAGATCAAGACAAAGCTACAGCCAAGGGGGAGTTTGTTGGTGCACTTGTGTCTGTACTTTGTCTGTGTTCGGTCTGTATGAAAACGATGTCCTAAGTCAGTCTGTAAGTTGACCAAGTCAACTATCCTCCTAGTTTGACTTGGACAACATGATGTTGTCTGGATCGAAGGATAGCCTCGAAGGATACAACTGATCCTTCGAGGTGCTCGAAAGATATGGTTCGACCATGGTTCAACCATTAGACATCGAAGGATGATCCTTCGATGTCCATGCTGATCGTTCGAGCTCCCTGTCATCGATAGATGATTCTTCGGACCATCTATCGAGTCCTTCGACCAGACCTGCTATGTATGGGTATAAATACCCATGCAGTGTGTTAGTGTTAGCGAGATGCACACAGACAAGAGTTAGAGAGCTTGAGAGCATTCTGCTGGAAACACACACACACACTTGAGAGTTTACATCTTTGGTTTTGTAAACATTGTGCTTGTAACCGGAACCTTCATACGTATTAATACAGTGGTGTTAATCGGTGAAATCTTGTGTGCTTGTTTCTCTACTTGCTTCATCCCGGTTTGCCTACTAGCTTGGATTCCGCACTAGCTAGTAGGTTAGTATAACAAGGTTTAGGTTTGTTCTCGATCCTCCGAGAAAAGGGACCTACAGAACTTAACCTCGTGACCCTGATCATCCAGCTGCCCGACTGAGATAAGCATTTTCTTCAAGCCTGGAATAACTCTCACGTCTCTCGAAGTCCAAGTAGATCCAACTGAAGTAACTAAGTCAATATCACCCATGCCTGTGACATCTAAGACTTCATCATTTGCAAGTCGTACCTTACCAAGATCCCCAATTTTGAGATTCCGTAGTGCTTCATTGCTGTGGGTAGCGTGAAATAAAGCACCTGAATCCATAACCCAGGAATCAACACTGCTCTCCACACTACAAATCAAAGCTTCATCATCAGAGTGGTCTACTGTAGCATTAACTTCTTTCTTTTCATTTGGACATTGATTCCTGAAATATCCAACCTCTTTACAGTCCAACAGGTTACATCATTCTGAGCCCTAGACGGACTTCTTTTTCTGTTCTTGCTGCCATTACCTTTGTTATTCTTTCTTCCTCTACCAACATGCATTAATTCACCTGATGACCCACCTGAATTTCTTCTTCTGACGTCTTCGCCCAGAATAAGATCTCGCATCTTCGCAAACGTGAATTTACTCGTATCTGAAGAGCTCGAAACAACAGTTACGGTTCCGGACCAACTATCGGGTAATGAGGACAATAACAATAGGGATTGGACCTCATCATCAAACTTGATATTCACGGACACCAAACGAGACAAGATCGAGTTTAGGTTATTGATGTGCACTGTTACAAAATCACCTTCCCTCATCCTAGTATTCACAAGCTCTCGGATAAGATAAACCTTGTTCGCTGCGGAAGGCTTCTCATACATGTTCAATAATGCTGCCATTATTCCTCTAGCTAAGGTCTCCTTCTGGATATTAAATGCAACATTCTCCGACAGAGAAAGCGTTATCACTGCTTCAGCTTTCTTATCCATCCTATCCCAATCTGCTTGTGGCGTTTTTCCTGGCTTTTCATCCTCGAGCACTACATCCAAGTCTTTCTGACAAAGTAATGCTTCAACCAGCATCTTCCACCAACCAAACTTCTTCCAATCAAACTTTTCGATCTGATTTTTTCCGTCTTCTTCCATGAGAAACAATAACACGACTAAACGAATTTGAAATTGAAATAAATAGAAAATCAAACTGAAACAACCGAAACAAATAGCACCTGATCACTGGTCTACGATTTTGTTTCTCTGATCTTGTAACAGATGATTCTTGGTCGAACCTTTTAAAAAAATATGTGGTCACAAGAACACGTCACGAACAAAGGAATTACAAAAACTTCCTTAGTTCTGGCAAGAAATATCTCGACCAACAAGAAAAACTAATTCCTTTCTGCCATGACTTTTGGTTCTTTGTTTCTTGAAAGACCACAAAAGGACAAAACCAAAATATTACTTTCTTTTGGTGTGGACACATATACTTTCTCTTGGTGTGGACACGTAGAACAGTGATGCGAGTGTAGCGTTATATGTTTTTATTAATATTTTAAGCCCATTTTACACATCAGTCAAGTTTTAAATTTATAAAACACGATATTCTACTAACACTAAACACACATATGGGCAAGTGCACCCATCGTGAGCGTAGTATAGCGTTGGTAACATACCGAGGTCGCCCAAGGACACAAGAGCTTTTAATACCGGTTTATCCTCAACGTCTAATCAAATCAAAATTTTTAGAAAAGGTTTTAAACATGAAAAATAAAACTAAAATGCTGAAAATAAAAACAAAAGAAAAACAGATAGACAAGATGAATCACTTGGATCCGACTCGCCTTTAATGTAGTCTTTGATGATTTCCGCACTTTTGCACTTTTTAAGAGATTATCTTAGTTATAGTAGTAGGGCCCTCTTTTGAAGGTGACGTTACCCTCAACCCAGTGGTTTGAGTCAGCAATGAAACAATCCCAAAAGGTTGGAATATTGGAAGATAATTAATTAAGTTATTAATGCGTAATGTGGTAGGCCCCTCTTTTGAAGTCGACGTTACCCTCGGCTAAGTGGTTTGAGTCAGCAAGGATACAATCCCAAGTAGTCGGGTTAATGTATTAATAGTAGTTTACATATGAGGGAATCACGCCATTCGCACCCCCGCCATCCAATACCAGTGGATATTGTGTTGGTGCACTTGTGTCTGTACTTTGTCTGTATTCGGTCTGTATATAAACGATGTCCATGTCAGTACTGTAAGTTGACAAAGTCAACCATCCTCCAGTTTGACTTAGTCAACAGTTAGAAAGATGTTTGTCTGGATCGAAGGATAGCCTCGAAGGATACAACTGATCCTTCGAGATGCTCGAAAGATATGGTTCGACCATTAGACCTCGAAGGATGATCCTTCGAGGTCCATGCTGATCTTTCGTGTAAAATGTGGTCGACAGATGATCCTTCGGACCATCTGTCGAATCCTTCGGACATAGCATCTTGGGCTGGGTATAAATACCCATGCATGTGTTGAGTTTCAGTAGACACACAGACAGAAAGACAACCGAAAGATAGAGAGTTTCTTTGAGAGCATTCTGTCGGAACTCACACACACACACACTTGAGAGTTTACATGTTAGATTTGTAAACATTGAGCTTGTAACCGAAACCTTCATTTGCATTAATACGACTAGTGTTAATCGGTGAATCTTTGTGTGGTTGTGTTTATACTTGTCTCATCCCGGTTTGCCTACTAGCTTGGATTCCGCACTCGCTAGTGGGTTGGTATAACAAGGTATAGGTTTGTTCTCGATCCTCCGAGAAAAGGGACCAACAAGTGGTATCAGAGCCTCGCTCTTTACCTTGTTTAAAACCGGGTTTGTTCAAGTGTTTGGTGTGTTTGAACACTTGGTTTAGCACCCGTTTTTGGTGGTTTTCTTGCTTGTTTAAACTGAAAAACGGTTTCTAAACCTTCGGGAGTGTTCAAGGTTGGGTTGGGTAACTTGAAAAATTGTTTTTAAGTAACTTGGTATTTCCGGTCAAGTTCCGATCAAGGTTTCCGGTGACTAGTGTGAAGATAAGGTTTTCCTTTTTGGGCAATCTTTTTAAAGTTGGTGGGAAAGTACGTCTGACCATACCTTTTGCCGAAAGTTGACCTTACCAACCTGTCACCTTTTCACCAACCTTTCACATCAGATCAGATTGTGTCAGAGCTCTCGAAAGATATCTTTCGACATGGAAAGATCATCCTTCGATATCTTTCGACCAAGGAAGGCTCGAAAGATTAATATCCTTCGACCCATCCTTCGAAGTCTGAAACATATCCTTCGAGAAAGGAATCTTTTCGAAAGATTAGTGTCCGAAAGATTAGGATCCTTCGTATTGGTGAATCTTTCGAGATCTGTTATTCGAAAGATAAAGAGTTAACTCGAAAGATAAGGATCTTTCAAAAGGGAATCCTTCGAGCTCTTGAATCTTTCGAAATCATTGTTCGAGAGTCAACAGTAATCTTTTGAATACTGTTGATCCTTCGAACAATAAATCGATCTTTCGATTGTGATCTGTTTATTGTTAACAACTTTCTGTGATTTCAGATCTTTCGACCAGGAACCTTCGGTTGTGTTATCTTTCGGATCATTCTTACTTAGCATTTATTTTGCTTATCTATCATGAATCCGAGTTGGTGGGGAACTCCGGCTCCAGACAATGGTGAATATACAAGATCAAATGTCACTCCCTCATGGTGGGGTACATCGGCTCCAGACGATGGAAAATACACGAATACCAGGTCATCTCCTTTATGGGCCGAGTCGCCGGTATCGACATCTTCTCAGGGAAATCAATGGGCTTTGGTATCGAATCAAACTCCGAGCATTCAAAGTATTCTACTAAGCGAAAGTGAAACAGGAAGTTTGAATCGACCTCCAAAGTTGATGCATTTGAATGAATATCCAGGATGGGTTGAGAGATTTAAAACATATGTTCTTGGTCAAAATACGGAACTGTGGATACGTTTCACCACAGATTTCGATCAAGCCATAGAGGTTGCTGCTTCAGATTCTACTACGTTTGCTGATCTTCCAGAAGATAAAAAGAAAACCTATGATCTGGAAAAGAAGGCATACGCCATTCTCACTCAAGCGTTGAGCAAGGATATCTACCATCAGTTTGTCAGCTTCAAGACAACAAAGAAGTTATGGGATGGATTGAAAAACAGAGGAGTGGGAAATGCAGCAACACGTCAAATGCGTCATGATCTTCTCAAGAAAGAATTCGAAGGCTTCACTTGTATGGATAAGGAGTCCTTGGGAGATATGACAAGCCGATTTTATCATCTGCTTACGGAATTGGATAATTATAGTGTTGTGACAACTCAAGCTGAAGTTGTGAAGAAGTTTGCTGATGCTTTGCCTCCTCAATGGAGTAGTTTCTTGGAAATCCTGAAGTACAACGGGGTGTTGAGAACCACTAATATCAACGAATTCGTTCAACTGTTGGAAAACAAGGATCAGGAGGAAACATTGAAGGCGAAGAGAGTTCCATTGCCACAGAATCCAGAAATGTACTGTGGAACTTCCAGTTCTTCGTCTGCAAGAACCGGTTCACATGCTCCACTTCAAACAGCGTTTGTCACAAGCACAGATTGTTTTGGCAATCCAATACAAGTTCCTGTTAAGCCACCTCCCACCACAGACATGTATGGAAATCCAATCCAACCACCTCCACCTCCTCCTGCTCAACAACAACAACGTGCATGTTATGGAGGAACATCATCTGCTGGTCAACAATCAAAGTCAAGTACAGTACAGCTCGACACGTCAAGCTTCTCTAAAATCAGTGTAGAAGTGGCTAAGGAACACATGGAGCTGCTTAACACTGTAGTGAGCGCGTACTGTGGGTTGATAGAAGGTCAGATTGGCAACATTAATCTGACACAAGAAGATTACAGGCAGATTGATAAAGAGGAGATGGACTTGATGGACATCAAGTGGGCCTTTGCGAGTGCTGTGAGAAGAGCAAAGGATTGGATGGAGAGTACTGGAAGAACCAGCTTGGAAAGTAAGCGAGACACCAAGTATGGGTTCGATAAGCAAGCTGTAAAGTGCTTCAATTGTGGTGAACGGGGTCACTTTAAACGGGAATGCACCAAGCCAGCCCAGCACGGAAATCAAAACCCCTTCAGAAACCAAGGCAACCGGCAGAACAGAAACAATGATCGTACCATGGTACCCGTCAACAACCAAACCAACCGGGCACTTGCAGTTCAGGTAGATGAAGGTTGTGACTGGTCAATCCAGTTGGGTGGTGATGCTCCCGATGGAACAGCATGTTTTGCTCAGATTGTGAAGGAGCTAGTTCACACCAGTGGTGGAGAATCTTCTGCCAGTGGTGGTGAATCGTCTGAAGATGAAGACTCTTCTGGGTACAGCAGAAGTGTTGATGAAGAATCATCTAATTCTGGTGATGATCATGTGGGTGAGACATTGAATGCAGCAATCGATGCAGATATTGATGAACTCTTGGAGGAAGCTGCAGCAGAAACTCAAAGAAGATCTATTCTGGTGGATCAAGCTGCTTATACTTCGTCTTCTCTCCATTCAGCCTTTATGGCTAATGTCGACGGTTCATCAAGTCAGGTATGTGTCGATGAACCCACTGCTGTTAATTGTGATGAATGTGCTAGGATGCATGCTAGATGTGCTGAAATGGAGAAAAGTATGTCTGAGTTGCAAGGCAAACATGATGCTTTACAAGCTAGTTTGTTTGACTTGCAAGACAAACATACTACTGTGAATGAGAATCTGAGTGACTTGCAAAGTAAGCATGACGCTTTGCAAGAAAAATATGATGTGACCTTTCTCCACAATCAGAAATTGACTGTGGACCTCTCTAAATGCACAGAAGCCAACATGTTTTATGAAAACCATGAAAAAGAATTTAAGTCAGTAATTGAAACGTTAAAGAAGGATAAAACTGAACTGACTAAAATGGTTTCAAGAAAACAAACTGATATTAATTTGTATATATCTCGCCTTGAGAGTATGCAAAAAGAGATGGCTTGTGTGAAAACCGAAAGTGATGCGATCCAACTCAAGCTAGACAGTTATTTGAGTTCTAGCTATGTGTTAGATCACATCATTGACGTTCAGAAGGAAAAGAGAGATGTCACATGCATAGGGTACAAGAAGTGTCCACCACCAGTGAGACATAATTATGATGCCATGCCTGATGAAGAGGACAGGGTTTTCTTTGAACCTTCTGTGCCTCTAGATGTTAAGGAGTTTGCTGCAGGACTCGGATACCAAAAGGAAGTATCCTCAGATTCAGATGTGTCAGCAGATACATTTGTGAGTGCTGAACAGAATCAAGATCCTCCAGTTGTGATTGAGGATGCTGATTCGTCTGATGATGAATCTGACGATACTGTCCCAGCAAAGTCTGATGCGGTAGCCAAAAATGAGGACATACCTCTTGAGAATCACATTCTATGTGATCCCCCTGTTCAACCCGCTAAGACTATTGCAACTGAGTCCTCATCTGCAGAAGAGCCGGAGAGTGTGAATTTGCTGTACACTCTAGTTGGTGATGATAAAATTTACTCAGACAAAGATTTTCCCATTAAGAATGTTAATCAATCCTTAATCTGCAAAGTCTTTGAGAATTCGACGAGTAAGTTCTTGGGAAAGGCAGGACCTAAAGTTACAGTTACACAGTGTCCTCCTATTCCAAAGGCTGAAATTCGAAAACAATTTGGTAACAAGAAATTACCAACAGTGCCAACACAGCAAAATCACACCAAACCCAAAGGTAAAACACCGGCTCAAGCTAACAAGAAGCCGAACCAAAAGAAGAAGAAGAATGTTAACTTTGTGAAATCGACGGGAACAGACAAAATTGAAAAGTTTGAAAATCAATCTAACTTAGATTTTGTCAAGAAAACAATTGTCGAGAAAAGAAATGAACCAAGCAGTTCAAAGCCTAGTACCTCGGGTTCACAAAGTTCAACATCATCGGCTAGACGATCACATGATTCTTCGGGGTTTGTAGAACGAAGATCATGTTTTGAGTGTGGAACCATTGGGCATATAATTCGGAATTGCCCTTATCTTCATAAGCAAAAAGGAAAGGTTGATGATCCCCGTGGCAAGACTGACCGTAAGCCATCTGCTTCCACAAAACAAGATCCCCGACTTGTAAAAGAAAGGGAGAAGAAGCAGAAACGCCAACAGGTCAAAAAGATTGAAAAAGCAATTAAAACCGATGTGGTTCAAAAACAATCTGTTTCTGTAAAATCAGCAAATTCAAAAACTTCAAACTGTAATGAAGTTAAAATTTTAAAGAATGACCCTGATAAAACAAAACAGACATGGAAACCTAAATCGGTTACTAAATCAGGGGGACCATCACAATTTACAAACCATCAAAGACAAGAAGTTATTGTCATTGATGAAAATGGAAGACCCAAGACCACAATGGCTTGGGTCCCTCTCTCCAACTGATCTCTGAGTGAGTGTGCAGGAAGTTCCAGGAGGAACTATTGATAGTCTTAGGATTGTTGATAGTGGAATGTCCTTGCACAAGATAGGCGACAGAAGAAATTGTTGCCTTTGATGGAGAGAAAGGAAAGAAAAAGAAATTTTGGATGAATGAAGTTGCAAAATTCGACCAAATGAAGAACGTGCCAAAAATTTGGTCATTATGGTTTTTGATCGGGTCCACAGGAACGAATGAAGTGAAATGTGTGTCGATGCCTTGGCGTGGATTGAACATCCGCACACCATTTCTGAAAGAGAAAGTCAAAGACCTTCGCTGGTGAAATGTGGAAGACCAGCCGGACCCGGAGGTTTATGAGCTTGTTGCTGTCAAGAGATTTTTCAGTAGTTGCAAATTCGACCTTGAAGTCCACACCGGATGTATATCCAGTTGGGAGAGTGCTTAGATTCCTTGCAATGCACGGAACAGTTGCAGGATACGCCTTTAAATTCTTAATCTCTCCTATACTTGTCGATATTTAAGCTACTTTGTGAACTATTATTATCTCAAACAGCACTCTTTGACCTGACACGTTGATCTCGGATATCACCTCACACGTGATTGTTTCAATATGAAACTCATCAATGTTGTCATGGTCCGTACCGCTTACCGACATGCCAACTCACTTTTTCAAAATTTGTTAAATCTTTTCTGATAAAACTTAATTTGGGTAAACGGCATCAAGGTCAAGCACAAGAGTAAACCAACATCGGAAAATCATTTTTGTAAATACCTTTGTGTTTTAAATTTATCTTAGTTTATTGATTTTAGGGGGAGTAAATCCAAAAATCTGAAAATCCAAAAACATCGAAAAATTTCAAAAACACAAAAACAATAGAAAAACAAAAATGAGTTTCCTGGAGAGCAAAAGAGAAAATGATAGTACATCAGTGGTCTATCCAAACCTCTTTAAACCTTAAATGCAAAACGATAAGCAGCTCTATATAAGATGTATCGGTAGGCTCACAATCATTTTAAAGTGTGCAGGGTGATATAAATCTTAATCGACTGAAGACCAGGTGGGAACCATTCATTGGCATATGGTCTTAGTACCGAAATTTCGTTTGATAGATTGCCGAGGTTCTGAGATATTCGGTCTTTATGCTGCTTATCATCTGGGTATCATGGTTGTATCTTTTACCGAAAAATAACGGGGACGCAAGTCTAGATCTTCCATGATACTATACATACGTGTACATATTACATACTGCATTCGACCTCAATAAGTGATAAACAATCACATGTCCATATCAAATAAGTGATAAAATATCACATTTATCCGGGTGTCAAGTTCGTCTCTCTGCTGTACGGAAGTACTGACCTGTTCACGGACTTGCACCTGTGCCCTCATGCATACGAAAATCAAGTTCCTCATCAATAAGTGATTATATCACAAAGGACTTGTTTTCAAATCAAAATAAGTGAGTATCTCACAATTTATACGGTCAAACAGATGATAATCGGTATACTCACCGGTAAGATGAACTCTCGTGCATACCTTTGATACGGGAATGTGTCGTGATGTGGATGAACACCGGTCGGTAAGTATAAATCATACATTAACGTATCCTCTAAACATGATTACATCTGATAAGTTGAGCTTAAGTGGACAACAATACCGATAATTGTTATAGGATGCTTATCTTAATGTTAACTAACTGAACAACAAGAGTGTTTTGGCATGACCGTACACTGATATGATTCTCTTACCCTCGAAACTCGCAAAAAGAATGTCTGTATATATTTATGTACTGCTTAACTTTTATTATTACTTCTTTTAAACAGTTTCGTCGTTTGGTGCATATCAGCACGACATTAGCGGTGATGTCGTTTTGATAACACTCAAAGGATTTTAAATTGTCGTCTTTTAATTTCACAAATACCAAAAAGATTTTAGGAGTGTTTTAATATAAACTTTATAAAAGCCAAAAAGATTTTCTTTCTACTCTATTTTCGATCGTACGATGTTGGAACTCGAGTCTTCGTTACCTGAAACCTGAACGAAAACCGGATTGACTAAATCTTCATAAACGGTCGAAATTTGCATGGTTTTGAAAGTTAAAGACTTAAATTGACAAATTTATTAAACTTTCAAACTGTCGGACGGTGTTTGATTATGACATGGTCATTCGTGTGTCATTTGTTTATACTATATTCCAAGCAGTTGTTCTCATTACGCGTTTAGATTTCTTGCATGTGCAGATTCTAAAGGCAAGGAGAACATGGTCAATGACAAGCTTTGGAATGAAGACATGACGAGAAGGCGCTCAAAAGATGAAGATGATCGAGTTGCCGCTGGCCATCATCAACACCACAAGGATCTCACTTCATAAAGATAAAGTCTTTTCACGAGCATAACTCAAGGGGGAGCTTATGTTAAGGGGGAGTTTGTCAACACACTTCCTACATGATACGGGTAGTTTGTTGATACACTTCCTGCTTTCAAGACGTGAAGACTTTGAAGATCCTCCGACATTGAAGACATGATAGGACATCAGAGTCTTGAAGACCTGAAGACCAAAGACCGTCGAAGTTCAAGACGAGTCTACACTTTTAGAAGAACAAGACGAAGCTTAGAGATCAAAGACAAAGCTACAGCCAAGGGGGAGTTTGTTGGTGCACTTGTGTCTGTACTTTGTCTGTATTCGGTCTGTATATAAACGATGTCCATGTCAGTACTGTAAGTTGACAAAGTCAACCATCCTCCGGTTTGACTTAGTCAACAGTTAGAAAGATGTTTGTCTGGATCGAAGGATAGCCTCGAAGGATACAACTGATCCTTCGAGATGCTCGAAAGATATGGTTCGACCATTAGACCTCGAAGGATGATCCTTCGAGGTCCATGCTGATCTTTCGTGTAAAATGTGGTCGACAGATGATCCTTCGGACCATCTGTCGAATCCTTCGGACATAGCATCTTGGGCTGGGTATAAATACCCATGCATGTGTTGAGTTTCAGTAGACACACAGACAGAAAGACAACCGAAAGATAGAGAGTTTCTTTGAGAGCATTCTGTCGGAACTCACACACACACACACTTGAGAGTTTACATGTTAGATTTGTAAACATTGAGCTTGTAACCGAAACCTTCATTTGCATTAATACGACTAGTGTTAATCGGTGAATCTTTGTGTGGTTGTGTTTATACTTGTCTCATCCCGGTTTGCCTACTAGCTTGGATTCCGCACTCGCTAGTGGGTTGGTATAACAAGGTATAGGTTTGTTCTCGATCCTCCGAGAAAAGGGACCAACATATTGAAGGAGGTCCTAGTAAGCTTGACCCAGGTCCTTGCAGGATCTATACACTGAACAAGGCAAGAACCTTACCAAATCATTCCCTTAACCCCCGACCAGGTACCCAACATATCTCTATATAGATCGTAGAAATATGAATGGTGAAAATCTTTTATTTTATATAGACAGTAAAATAATGCCAAGACACCACGGAAAAATGATAAGGAAGTTTCACCTTCAACATAAGACAGTAGTTATTAAAGTCATTAATACAAAACCAAATAAAACGTGCGAAAAGATTAAAAATCAAAAGTATTACATTAAATGCTTGTCTTCACCAAGTGATGTAAGAGGCTTAGCCAAACATGGCCTTTGATTGACAAGAACTCTTACTATCAATCTTGGATCCCGAGACTACTACACACACTCTAAGGTGGATGATGGATGATGGTGGTGGATGTGGGTGTTGTAGTGGTGGTGGAGTGGTGGTGAAGTGTGAGAGAGGTGGTTTACCAAGGGATGCCTTTGAAGTGAACCAAGCACCCCTATTTATAGCCTGCACAGACGCCCGGACACGGCCCCGTGGCCATCCTCTTTCTCTTTCTTCATTAATTGAAATTGTCTGTATTAGGCTCCACACGCCCCCGTGTTCGTTGGGCACGACCCCGTTTGCAGAAGCGTATATGTACTATCAAGATTTGCAAGATTATGCGAATCTTAGCGTTGACCAAGGCCCGTGTGGAGCTGGGCACGCCCCCGTGGTGGGAATATAAGGTTCTATAGCTTTGTCTTTTGTGCAGACATCTGACCACGCCCCCATGTCCGCTGGGCACGGGGCCGTGGTCAGCCTTATGTTTCTTGTTTTTGGTTAGGAAGATGTTGTCGAGGGGTCGGACATGTCACGTTTATTTCTTTTCTTTGTATTTATGTTAGTTTTGCTGCATATTTGTTCCTTTTGTTCATTTAAGCTCATTTAGTCCTGAAAATACAAAAGGAAGACAAAAGCATACTTTTTCCAACATTAGTACTAAAAAAGGGTTAGTTTTATGCCTCATTTGATGTAATTTATATGTTGCATTTTACACACATCAAATACCCCCACACTTGAATCTTTGCTAGTCCTCAAGCAAACCTCTTTATTATGTGTTTTACACACCCAAATGGAATGGGTAGAAGAGAAGTTTTGGGCTTGTCTTGAGTGTCGGGAATCCAAGATCTTTATTGGGTTTTATTTTTGTGCTATTTACAATCCTATTTGTTATGATTTATTTAGAACGTTTCATAAGAGAAATTACTTATTTGGGCATAACATGCCTCTTTAAAATTCCATTTATATAGAATTTCACATACCTCACGGGAGATCACTCAACACTCGGCCGAAAATGTATTTTTATGAAACACTCGAGACCGGCATGGAACTTATTTCTACTATATGCTTGCCAAGCAATCAATCCTCCTCCTTTATAACTATAAACCTTTGTAAGTATCAAGAGGACTTAGGGAAGGGTTAGGTTTGGGTTAAAGGTATGTGGTTTTGGGTTAGTGGTTAGTAAAAAGGGCTAAAAGCGTAAAAAGCGTCGGTCGTCGTATAACTTTTTGTTTTTGTGACTTTTATTCAAACTAAGCATTTTCAAACAAAGTTTCTTTGAGGAACTTGTTTGTTTATTGCTAGGCTTCATTTTTTTTATAAGAAGCGTCACAAGAAAACCGAGCTTTTTACTAAAATAAGGGGTTTAAAAGAAAAAGGTTTTGGTGTGTAAAGGGTATTTGTTTTGTGGGTTTAGAAACGAAAAGGCTTAGGCTCAAAGGGGTTAACTAGGGGATTTTGGGTAGGTGATAAAAAAAATGAAAAATAATGGTGTTGAAAGAAAAATGGGTTAGTTCTAATGCCTCCATCATTTACTTACTTGGGTTTAAGTTGGTAAGGACCGGGAATGTATCGTCGTGGCAAGTTCCAGAGTCGTAAAAACCAAGCATTTAGTTTAAAGATGTATGCTTGTATGCTCAATAAAGGTTTAAAACTCACTTTTTGTGGGAATGGGTTTATAATGTTATCAAGTATATATAATCAAATTTTAACTAGATTCGTCATGCCGTTTCACAATTTTCTTATGTTGGTTCTTTTTATCACGACGCTATCGGTTGTAAATTTGTAAAAATATAACCTTTTTAGAACTTGTTATTCCCAAATTAAAGCAAGACAAGTAAAAAAACGAAAAGTTTAAAAAAAAATTGGGGTGATTAGCGGTTCTAATAGAGTTTTGTGTAAGGCTTGTTATTAGGACTTGCAAAATTCAAGTTTTAACATTCCCCCCACACTTAAATTACACATTGTCCTCAATGTGTCCCCAAAATAAGTTTTTAGGTTTATTGAATGTGTAAAAAGGTGTTTAAAAACAAAATTTTATGTTACTGGGCGTCTGAGCACGGGCCCGTGTTGATCCGGGCACGGCCTTGTGTTCAGATCGCCAGTATCATATTTAACAGAAGGCTGGACACGGGGGCGTGTTCAGTGAACACGGTCGCGTGTCCAGTTACCTGAACCGGGCATTTTCTGCAGAACCTCGGGCATGGGAGCGTGTTGGGGTGAGCATGGCCCCGTGCTGAACTTGCTGTAATGAAGAAAAATTGTCGGGAGGCTCTGTTTCTGTGCATGGGGTGTGGGTCCAAGTTTCCCTTAGTAACCTCCGCCATTTCGTGTGTGTTTTAACCATTACAACATCATCCAAACACCATTTAATACTTAAAAACCATCATTCACTAAAGAGTGAATTACATAATTTCCTATAAAATAAAAAGTATAAACTAAATCTGGATAAGTAGGTCATGAAATACAAGAAATCTCAAACCACAAAGAAGTCCTAGCCTAAATAAGTTTATTTTAAGAGCAAAATTTTCGACAAGATATTTTTTTCGGTTGAATGAGGATTGTAGAACTTCTTCTCCGGAAAGGGCCCCTCACACATCGTTAAGTCATTCTTCTATCTCCCTAGGGAGAAGGAAGGCGAGCTCATTGTCTTCCTCGTTTTGAGGGGACGCGACTCCCACCGGAACCTCTTGTAAGGCGTCAAGAGGAGGTTCCACGGGGATGTCATCCCATCAGGTGGGGTTAATAACTTCTTGTGCTAAGTTCCATTCTTCTTAGGGAAAGATTGGTTCCATAGGAGGCATTGCAAGAATATTCAACCTTTGGTGTTTGGAAGCTATTTTCTAGCTCCACTGTTAGATAGTTGATACGGTCGATTAGGACTTCTTCTACGGATGTCATTTTGTCGAGAGCTTCTCTTAGTGCCATCACATAGCGCACAAGGGTTGCTTCGATCGAAGGCCTTCGTTCCCTGCGAGTGTTCTTTGAATGAGCTGGAGAGGTTCCGCTATTCTGGCTTGACACTCTAAGAAAAACAAGTCGAAAAGTTCAATTTAATGAAAAAGTACTCCGGCCATGGCCCCGTGCTCGCGGAGCATGGCCCCGTGGCCACCTCTCTGCAGATTTTTAAAACATGGAATCTTGGAGCTTGAAATTATTTTTCTGACTTTCGAAGCAATTCTAAGCAGAAATAACTTAAAACAGTGTTGTAAAGCTTATTTTTGATAAGATTCCTTGAATAAAAACCTAACAAATATCACAATAAAGCTTGAAAACATGGAGATTTCAAGCTTTAATGGAGGTTTTGAGGAGAAAAATGGAGAAGAAGGCAACAGACAAAAGTAGAAAAGACAAGATGGTAGTTGAGAACCTTCTTTAGAATATACCTTATAGGGTATATGTGAAGATCCCACCAGATCTTTGTCTTTGGAATGTGTCCAAGAGTGCAGGAATCTTGCTGCATTTTTAGAAAACGACAGCACGCTGGACACGACCCCGTGTGCTGACAAGATTCTGACACTTTTTGTCCGTATTCTGACCTAAAGTCAGACGAGAATCTTCAGGCGGGCACGGGGGCGTGTTGACCTGGACACGGCCCCGTGGCTAGAGGTTTTTATGAATTTTTGTCTTATTTTAAGGAATTTATCCGGATCGGGTGGTTCCTTACTGGACGGAACAACACCGAAGTGCCTGAGATACCTAAGTTGCCCTAGTTTTAGACAGGAACGCAAGAGGTTATCGGAAAGGGTGAATCCTAAGTTAAATACCGGTGGGCGAGACCAACCTTTATTTCCCTTATTCGAGCTCTCGTTAAAGAAGGTGTATGTCGAATCGCTCAGGTCTATGTATGCATTAGCGGAAACCGATGGGGAGTCCTTCACGGCATAATCGACACAGGGACGACTATCGCTCAAGTCCTTACAAGAATTTGAGGTGATTTCGGGAGCAACGATGTTGTTATAATCGGAATACGATCTTAATAATTCTTCTTGATCGTCGTCTTGAGATGATTTGGTTATTTCCATCTCAAGTTCTCTTATCAATTGGAGAATTACTTCTTCCATTTGAAATAATTCTTCGAGAATCATATCATCTAGAAAAGATGTTTGAAAGCATTCGAGGGAGAGATAAGGATTGTTTTTACTTTCGCCCATCTTAAGGCTACAGGAAAACGATGGATCTATATAGTGGGGAATGTTTAAAAAATAACATTTTAAATCTTCATGAGATCCACCACATATTTGAGACCACGTACCATAAGAGGAGCAAAAGTAAAAATGATCAGTATCACTCATGTTTGTGCCAGAAATTACCAACCGTCGGGATCTTACGGTTCTGTTTTTAGTATCTGAAGCTTGGGCATGGGGGCGTGTTCAGTTGGCACGACCCCGTGTTCAGCTGTTGTCTGACTTAAAACAGGATTGCCAGTACCAAAGATTGTGCACGGGGGCGTGTTCAGCGGGCACGGCCCCGTGCTGCAGTCTGCAGAAGCTGAAAAATTTAGAAAAATCCTAAAAAAACAGAAAAATAAGAAAAACGATTAGGCCGTTGATTCCTAACTTTCTTAAAATCCTTGTGTCCCCGGCAACAGCGCCAAAAACTAGATGCGTGTGTAGCGTTATATGTTTTTATTAATATTTTAAGCTCATTTTACACATTAGTCAAGTTTTAAATTTATAAAACACGATATTCTACTAACACTAAACACACATATGGGCAAGTGCACCCATCATGAGCGCAGTATAGCGTTGGTAAGATACCGAGTTCTTCCAAGGACACAAGAACTTTTAATACCGGTTTATCCTCAACGTCTAATCAAATCAAAATTTTTAAAAAAGGTTTTAAACATGAAAAATAAAACTAAAATGCTGAAAATAAAAATAAAAGAAAAACAGATAGACAAGATGAATCACTTGGATTCGACTCGCCTTTAATGTAACCTTTGATGATTTCCGCAGTTTTGCACTTTTTAAGAGATTATCTTAAATATAGTAGGAGGCCCCTCTTTTGAAGGTGACGTTACACTCAACCCCAGTGGTTTGAGTCAGCAAGGATACAATCCCAAAGGGTTGGAATATTGGAAGATTATTAATTAAGTTATTAATGCGTAATGTGGTAGGCCCCTCTTTTGAAGGCGGCGTTACCCTCGGCTAAGTGGTTTGAGTCAGCACGGATACAATCCTCAGTAGCCAGTTAATGTATTAATAGTAGTTTACATATGAGGGGATCAAGCCATTCGCACCCCCGCCATCCAATACCAGTGGGTATTGAGGGAGGTCCTAGTAAGCTTGACCCAGGATCTTGCAGGATCTATACACTGAACAAGGCAAGAACCTTACTAAACCATTCCCTTAACCCCTGACCAGGTAGCCAACATATCTCTATATAGACCGTAGAGATATGAATGGTGAAAATCTTTTGTTTTATATAGACAGTAAAATAATGCCAAGACACCACAGACAAATGATAAGGAAGTTTCACCTTCAACCTAAGAAAGTAGTTATTAAAGTCATTAATACAAAACCAAATAAAAAGTTCGAAAAGATTAAAAATCAAAAGTATTACATTAAATGCTTGTCTTCACCAAGTGATGTAAGAGGCTTAGCCAAACATGGCCTTTGATTGACAAGAACTCTTACTATCAATCTTGGATCCCGAGACTACTACACACACTCTAAGGTGGATGATGGATGATGGTGGTGGATGTGGGTGTTGTAGTGATGGTGAAGTGGGAAAGACGTGGTTTGCCAAGGGATGCCTTTGAAGTGACCAAGCACCCCTATTTATAGCCTGCACAGACGCCCGGACACGGCCCCGTGGCCATCCTCTTTCTCTTTCTTCATTAATTGCAATTGTTTGTATTAGGCTCCACACGCCCCCCGTGTTCGCTGGGCATGCCCCGTGTGCAGAAGCGTATCTGTACTATCAAGATTTACAAGATTCTGTGAATCTCAGCGTTGACCACGGCCCGTGTGGAGCTGGGCACGCCCCCCGTGCTGGGAATAGAAGGTTCTATAGCTTTGTCTTTTGTGCAGACATCTGACCACGCCCCCGTGTCCGCTGGGCACGAGGCCGTGTTCAGCTTTCTGTTTCTTGTTTTTGCTTGGGAAGATGATGTCGAGGGGTCGGGCATGCCACGTTTATTCCTTTTCTTTGTATTTATGTTAGTTTTTGCTGCATATTTGTTCCTTTTGTTCATTTAAGCTCATTTGGTCCTGAAAATACAAAAGGAAGACAAAATCACACTTTTTCCAACATTAGTACTAAAAAATGGTTAGTTTTATGCCTAATTTATATGTTGCATTTTACACATATCAACAGCAACACAAATTTTTACTTAAATCCCTTATATGGTATTTTCTCGGGAGCCAAAACAAAAAAAAAATCAACTTTGCTTCCTTTTTTTTCTCTTGCTCGATTGAACGCAAAAAAAAAAAAAAAAAAGAAAAAGAAACTGGTGGCGACCTCTAAAAAAGATAAACTCGTTTGATGGTTGGGTTTTTGACGACTACGGCTGCCGACGAGTAACCCTAATCAACCGACTCTTCTGCGATCGTGTTTATCTCATGTGTGTAACGAGTCGTAGCTCTAATAACACTTGTTAGGGTTTATGCACGCGGAAGCAATCAACTCACACAAACAAACGATCAAACCGCAGAAAAATAAACGAACACGAGAACGCAAGGATTTACGTGGTTCGGTCGGCTGACCTACATCCATGGGCTGCAACCAAGATTTCTATTGCTTTCTGATTCTCACCACTCGTGATGAGGAATTACAAATACAAGACGCCTACTTATAATTACATATTAGGGTTACAAAACTTGTTCCCAAAGAAAACTAATAACTGGGCTATAATTAATTTGAAACGGGCCAGGTCTCCAACTTAATTAGTCTGCTCCAAAACTGTCTTCTCAAACTGAACCAGGCCCAACCCCAATTAAGCCTCCACACAAACCCAACACAGACCACGTGGCTCCAATCATCGTGCCACAACGTCTCTGCCCTCTGCAAACACCAACGGTCATGTTAGAAGAGACAAACAAGATATTTATTGTTGGCGGCGTCTGGCCCAAGGCCCATCAGCCCATCTCCTTCTCCACACTCACTCTTCTGCTATAAATACGGACCTTCGACTACAGGTTTAAGGATCGGTTCTCTCACCCTCTTACTCTTAACAAACACTCGATACTCTTTTTAAACGATACTTATTTTCATGCTAGGGGGTGGTTACAAAGAGAACCCCTCACCTCTCCTACTTGTAACGAGTCTCACGGTGTCTTGTTTTGCAGATCATATTCAGATTCTCATAGAGAAAAGATAAAAGAGCTAACCATTCTTGATGAGACCATTCCCACATGTATATATCCCTAGGATTTAGACTTGATGTTTTAAGAAATAACAAGGCTCATTACACATGTATATATCCCTAGGCAGGGGCGGACCTAGTGTAGTCCGAGGCGTAGCCCGGGCTACGACTCAACTTTTATCCGTTAGTGTAAATTTTTTTTTCCAATTTTTATACTAAGGACACCCCTAAAAAAATTTACAAACTGAAATTAAGCCCAAAAAATACTGATTATATTGGCCCAAATAACCAAATGATAGCCCAATACTACTTAGCCCAAATAACAAAATAATAACCCAACAGTGCATTGGGCGGCAGATTCATTGCAGGGATAATCAAAGGTCACGAAGACACGAACAGAAGTCGCAGGTCCTTCGCTGATTCGCTGCATCTCGCACATCGCAGGAGGATTACAATCGAAGTCACAGAACTCACGAACTCACAAAGATTCGCAGGAGGATTATCGGATTAACTCACAGATTCCACATTCGGCAATTGGCTCTGGCTGTCCGCCTCCTCTCATCGGCCATCGCAGATTTGCAGCCTTGCAGGAGATTGTTTCATACTTTCATTAGTTTTCTACTTTTGATTAATGATTAGTTTTATTAATATTAGTTAATTTTCTATTTTGATTAGTTTTTTTTATTGTTTCAGTTTTATCAGTTGGTTTAATAAATTGTTTGATACTTTCATTACTTTTTTTTTTTGTTGAATTCTTTGATCAGTTTTATTAGTTGGTTTAATAAAGACTTTGATTGTTTGATTGTTTGAATTGATTGTGTGATTGTTTGAATTCTTTGAAGTGATGACGAAACCAAAATCCAAAAAAACAAGCTTTAATTGGGAACTTTTTCAAATGAAAATACGAAGAAATTAATGATGATGAAACAACTCCTCCGAATGTTGATGTTGATTCAATTCCGAAAGTTGATAATGATAATATCCAAGCAAATGATGACGTTGATGCAAGTCCGAATGTTGATCAAGCAAATGATGACGTTGATGCAAGTCCGAATGTTGATAATGATAATCCTACAACTTCAATTCCAACAACACGAGGTATTGGTTATCACCCAAATCAAATAGATGACATAAGAAGGTCGTATCTTGTTAAAGGGGCTTTTCAACCGCGTAGTCATAAGTTTCCTGTTAAAGATTGTTATGGAAAAAAGACGTTTTGTTGTTAGTTGGTTTAATAATTGTAGTTGGTTAGAGTATAGCATCAAAGCAGACAAAGTATATTGTCTGTATTGTTACTTGTTTAAAGAAGATGTTGGTAATCAAGGCGGAAGAGATACGTGGTCTTCTAGTTCTAAAGGCTTTAGTGATTGGAGTAAAAAGGGGTCATTAAAGGAACATGTTGGGAATGTTGATAGTCATCATTCAAAGGCGGCACAAAAATGTCACAATCTCATGAATCAAAAGAAACATATGGATGAGAATATGAAGAAGTTGACTAAAGAAGAAATGATTGCAAATTATTATCGATTACTAGGTTCTGTTATGAGTTCTAGATTCTGTTTAGAAAACTCTTTACCCTTTCGTGGCCATGATGAGTCGGAAGAATCTAATTGAGTCTTTTTGTCACACAATAAGCGATGATGATAACTTTGAAGACTTGAATGGAATAAGTGATCTTGCGCGTGTTATGGTTGAAACGGGAACACATAGTTCTTGTCCTACAGTTTATCGGGTTGTTAAGCTAGCTTTGCTTTTACCGGTGGCAACCGCAACCGTTGAAAGATGTTTTTCGAAATTGAAGCTTGTGAAGACGGATTTACGCAATCGAATCGGCCCGGAATTCTTGAACAATGCTATGGTTTGTGCGGTCGAAAAGGATTTTTTAAGTGAAGTAAAAGACGACGATGTGATGGATCGATTTCAAGCTATGAAAAAAAAAGAATAGGACAAATCTATTAGGTATTTGTTTTACTTTATTTATGTATCATTGTTTTTTTTTTTAAAATAACAACAAGGCTCATTAAATCCGACAAATGAAATTCAAATGAAAAAAAAAAATTTCCAACACCACCTACCAAACGACTCTTAAGTTTTCACCTTCTATCTCCATATATAGTACAAGAAAACCGTTTTAGCCTCTTCATCTTCAACGGTTGCACTGTGAACATCTGATCAAAAGGCGATGGCGACGTCTTCCGATGCATGTTCTTCAATTGTTCGTCTGAATATAGGTCATAATATTTCTATCATATTTCTTGCGTTTCAGTTTACTCTTTTACTCGTAATTTTCTGTCATTTGGCTCTGAATTGATCGATTATTATGTATGTTTATATAGCTTGCCACATACGATTCCTAGTTGGTCATAAGTTTAAGTAATTTATATTCAAAATTTAGGTTTAGCAGGCGAGCTTATTAGATATTAACTCATGAGTCATGGATAGTCTGTATATAAGTGACTGTAGGTTTTATGGGGGTGTGGTTGATTCAGTTGCTAATTTGATGTTGTTACAGGTCTTCAATCGAATCGAATTTTTAGCTAAAAAACAATTTATTCTAGTTTAGTTTTTAAAACTACAACAAAGTTGATTTATTTTGAAGATAAAAAAATATACAAGTTTATAACCATCAAAATGTGAAATGACCAAATTGGAGCATTCAAAATACAAATTTAAACTACCAAAATAATTAACAATTAAAATCAAAGTGGCAAGAGACAACCTCCAAAGCATTTATAGTGCCAACATTCAATTTAATTACAAGTTCATAGCAAGTAAGCAAATGTTAGAATATATATATACACACACACATACATATAGTTATAAATTATGTATATATAGTATAGAAATAACAATTATATGCATAATTCTAATTTGAATTTTCAATCAAATTGAAAAAAAAACTGAAGTTCGTTATCAGATCTCGAAATGAATTCGATTAAAAAATTCGAACTGTTATTTGTATTTGTAATTTCAAGTTTGTCGAGCCTGATTCGAATACTTAACATCCCTGGTTGCGGAACAGGTGGAAAGGAATTTTGCACAACTGTTGATACGCTAACTCACAGGGAGCCTCATTCGATGCTTGCTGCCATGTTTAGTGGTCGCTACACTGTTTGCAAGGAGTCTGAGAAGGTTAGTATAATAGCATGTAGACACAACTTGTTTGGTTGCAAGATCTGCTGCAATTCATGTCTTTTTTTTTATAAACATAATTACCTTGTTTAGTTTTCCAGTTCTTGATTACTAAATATTTTTAGGTATCAAACTTCTTGAGCCTTATTAACAGTGAGCATGCAGATTTGAAATAGAATTGTTATGTGAATTGATATTTGAAAATTATATCTTTTATTTAGCAATGGCTATTATAATAGTTAATAAATTATCTCAATTAACAAGTATGTAGACAAAACTAGTACACAACATGTTTAGTTGCAAGATTAGGTGCCTTTCATATGTTCATTCTTGATAAGCATATATAGTTTTTTTTTTAATTCCACTTTTTGGTTTTGTTTTTTAAGTAATACTTGGATCATACTTTACTTTGTAGGGCATCAAACTTCTTTAGCTATATTATCAGTGATCATGCCGATTTTCTTGTGCTCAAAAGAACATGCTTTGAACATTTTATGTATTTGCAGGGATATGTGTTTATTGATAGGGACGGGAAGCACTTTCGGCATATTTTGAACTGGTTGAGAGATGGTGTAGCTCCTATTTTCAACCTGTCTGATTTAGAGCGTGTAGAGCTTTTGCGGTGTTGGTGCACTTGTGTCTGTACTTTGTCTGTATTCGGTCTGATATAAACGATGTCCTGATTTGTATTGTAAGTTGACCAAGTCAACCATCCTCCGGTTTGACTTGGACAACATTTGAAAGATGTTCAGATCGAAGGATAGCCTCGAAGGATACACCTGATCCTTCGAGGTGATCGAAAGATATGGTTCGACCATGGTTCGACCATTAGACCTCGAAGGATGATCCTTCGAGGTCCATGCTGATCTTTCGTATGAACTGTGATCGATAGATGATCCTTCGGACCATCTATCAGATCCTTCGATCCAGACCTGCTGAGCTGGGTATATATACCCATGCATGTGTTGAGTTTCGGTAGACAGACACACAGACAGAAGGAGAGAGTATTCTTTGAGAGCATTCTGTCCAAACTCACACACACATCTTAGAGAGTTTATAGAACACTTCTGTAAACATTGAGCTTGTAACCGAACCCTCATTGCATTAATACAAGTTGTGTTAATCGGTGAACTTGTGTGTTTGTTTCTCTACTTGCTACTAACTCGGTTTGCTTGCTAGCTTGGATTCCGCACTCGCTAGTAGGTTTGTATAACAAGGTTTAGGTTCGTCATCCTCCGCGAAACAGGGACCTACAAGTGGTATCAGAGCTAAGGCTCTTAACCTTGTTTAAAACCGGGTTTTTACAAGTTTTGGTGTGTTGAAACACTTGGTTTTGCACCTGTTTTTACTTGTTTTTCTTGCATTTTCTTTGAGTAAAAACGTGTCTAAACTAACCGGGAGTGTTTAAAGTGGGGTTGGGTAACTTGAAAACTTGTTTTTGAGTGATTTGGTGAATTCCGGCAATATTCCGGTTATAGTTCCGGTCACCGGTTTCTGGGTTAAGTTTTCCATTTTTGGCATATTTTATTTCAAAATCTTGGTTGGTGGGAAAGTTGTCAGCCTACCATACCTTTCTGCCGAAAGTTGACTTACCTACCCATCACCTTTTCACCAACCCGTCACATCTGTGTCAGTGTGTCAGTGCTCATTCGAAAGATATCCTTCGACATCGAAAGATATCCTTCGACATCGAAAGACAATCCTTCGATCAGTGACAGCTCGATAGATAAACATCTTTCGAGTAGTCCTTCGAAGTTCGAAACATATCTTTCGATCAGGGAATCTTTTCGAAAGATAGTTGTTTTATCTCGAAAGATAAGGATCTTTCAAGTGTGAATCTTTCGAGATTTTGAGTCTTTCGAAGCCAGTGCTCGAAAGTCAACAGTGATCCTTCGAACACTGTTGATCATTCGAACAAGTGTGATCCTTCGGAAGTTAGCTATTCGAAAGATAAGTGTCCGAAAGATAGGGATTGACTCGAAAGATAAGGATCTTTCAAAAGGGAATCCTTCGAGTTCTTGAATCTTTCGAAATTATTGTTCAAGACTCAACAGTAATCCTTCGAGTACTGTTGATCCTTCGAACAGTAGTTGATCTTTCGATTGTGGTCTGTTTATTGTTAACAAGTTTCTGTGATCTCAGATCTTTCGACCAGGATCCTTCGGCTGTGTGATCTTTCAGGTGGCAATCATCCTTCGTGACTTTGACATAGAATTTATTTTTCTTGTCAAAGATGAATCCGAGTTGGTGGGGAACTCCTGCTCCAGATAATGGTGAATATACAAGTTCAGGTGTCACTCCCTCATGGTGGGGTACACCGGCTCCAGACGATGGAAAATACACGAATACAAGGTCATCTCCATTATGGGCCGAACCTCCCACACCACCTCGAATTACTGCAGAAATGTGGGCATCAGTTATCAATCAAAGGCAAAGTGAACCGAAAATAACAACAACCGATTGTTTTGGCAATCCAATACAAGTTCCTGTAAAGCCGCCTCCCACCACAGACATTTTTGGAAATCCATTACCCCCAGTTTCCGTACAACACCATTATTCTACTGTAGAATCGTCACTTCTTAATCCCAAGAACAGTAGTCAGACAAAAACGGCGTTGTACGCTGAAATTGTCAAAGATGTCAGCAATGGTGGATCCTCGGGGAATGATAACAGTTCTGAACATGTTAGAAGTTCAGGTGAAGATGTTTCAACTTCAGTGGAAGGTGATATAACTTCAAGTTCAAGTGAGGATGGATCTGGTATTGATTCTGATGCAGAAAGGCCAACACCTGAGAGTAATTCCAGTCAGGTATGTGTTGATGAACCAACTGCTGTAGATTGTGATAATTGTGCTAGATTAAAGGCAAACATGTCTGAGTTGCAAGGCAAACATGATGCTGTACAAGCTAGTTTGTTTGACTTGCAAGACAAACATGTTTCATTGAATGCCAAGTGGTGTGAATTGCAAAGCAAACACGAAGCTTTGCAAGAGAAATATGATGTGACATTTATCCACAACCAGAAGTTGACCGTGGATCTTTCAAAATGCACAGAAGCCAATATGTTTTATGAAAACCATGAAAAAGAATTTAAGTCAATGATTGAGACGTTAAAGAAAGATAAAACTGAATTGACTAAAATGGTTTCCAGAAAACAAACGGAAATTAATTTGTATATCTCACGTCTTGAGACAATGCAAAAAGAAATGGCTTGTGTGAAAACCGAAAGTGATGCGATCCAACTTAAGCTAGATAGTTATTTGAGCTCTAGCTATGTGTTGGATCACATCATTGACGTTCAGAAAGAAAAACGGGATGTCACATGCATAGGATATAAGAAATGTCCACCACCTGTGAGACACAATTATGATGCGATGCCTGACGAGGAGGATAGAGTGTTCTTTGAACCATCTGTTCCTCTAGATGTAAAGGAGTTTGCAGCAGGACTCGGATACAAGAAAGATGTATCACCAGACTCAGATACTTCAGCAGATGCATGTGTGTCCTCTGCTGAACTGAATCAGGATCCTCCAGTCATCATTGAGGATGCTGATTCTTCTGATGATGAATCTGATGATACCATCCCAGCAAAGTCTGATGCGGAAGTCAAAAATGGGGACATACCTCTCGAGAATTACATTCTATGTGATCCTCCTGCAAAACCCGCTAAGACTGTTGCAATCGAGTCCTCGTCTGCAAAAGAGTCGGAGGGTGTGAATTTGCTGTACACTCTTGTTGGTGATGATAAAATCTACTCTGACAAAGATTTTCCTATTAAGAATGTTAATCAATCTTTAATAAGTAAAGTCTTTGAAGATTCGACAAGTAAATTTTTGGGAAAGACAGGACCACGTGTTACAGTTACACAGTGTCCTCCTATTCCAAAGGCTGAAATTCGAAAACAATTTGGGAATAAGAAATTACCAACAGTACAAAAACAGCAGAATCATGCCAAACCTAAAGGAAAGGCACCGACTCAGGGTCAGAAGAAACAGACCCAAAAGAAAAACAAGAATGTGAACTTTGTGAAATCTAAGGGAACGGACAAAATCGAAACTTATGAGAACAAATCTAACTTAGATTTTGTTAAACAAGCAACAGTTTTGAAAAGAAATGATCCAAACTGTTCAAAACCTAGTACCTCGGGATCACAAAGTTCATCATCATCGTCAAGACGAGCACATGATGCTTCGGGGATTGTTGAACGAAGATATTGTTTTGAGTGTGGAACAATTGGACATATCATTCGAAATTGTCCATATCTTCATAAGCTGAAAGCAAAGGTTGATGATCCCCGTGAACAAAATCATGCCGCCCAAGAGAATAGAAAAGGCAAACAGGGCGAAAATAAGAAAAAGGTTCGGAAGATAAACCTCGTGAAATCAAGAGGGACTGATAAAATTGATACTTCCAAAAACAAATCCAATAAGGATTTTGTTAAACAAAGTAAAATTTTGAAAAGAAACAGTCAAAACAACTATACACAACACACAAACGGTTGTGATGTAGGACCAAGTACCTCAAGATCACGAAGCTCATCATCCGGCTATTGCAGTTATGATACTCCGAGGTTTGTTGAGCGGAGATCATGCTTTGAATGTTGTGAGTATGGACACATCATTAAGAATTGTCCATATCTCACCAGGAGAAAGTCAAAAATTGATGCCCCCCATGGTAACAATTACCATAAAAGATCTGTTTCATCAAAACAGGATCCTCGTCTTGTTAAACAGCGAGCAAAGAAACAGAAAAAGAAACAAAGAAAAGAAGTTGAAAAGATTTTAAAACCGGAGATTATCCAAACAAAATCTGTTAAATTGGATGTTAAACATGAAAAACAGAAAGAGATTTGGATACCAAAACCGGTAACTGTTTCAGGGGGAGCTACATCAATTCCGAATCATCGGGAAATGGATGTTACAATTCTCGATGATGACGGACGACCCAAGTCTGTGAAGGCTTGGGTCCCTCTCTCCAACTAATCTCTGAGTGAGTGTGCAGGAAGTTCCAGGAGGAACTATTGATAGTCTTAGGATTGTTGATGGTGGAATGTCCTTGCACAAGATAGGCGACAGAAGAAATTGTTGCCTTTGATGGAGAAAGAGGAAAGAAAAAGAAAATGTGGCTGAATGAAGTTGCAAAATTCGACCAAATGAAGAACGTGCCAAAAATTTGGTCATTATGGTTTTTGATCGGGTCCACAGGAACGAATGAAGTGAAATGTGTGTCGATGCCTTGGCGTGGATTGAACATCCGCACACCATTTCTGAAAGAGAAAGTCAAGACCTTCGCTGGTACAATGTGGAAGACCAGCCGGACCCGGAGGTTTATGAGCTTGTTGCTGTCAAGAGATTTCTCAGTAGCTGCACATTCGACCTTGAAGTTCACACCGGGTGAATATTAAGTTGGGGGAGTGCTTAGATTCCTTGCAATGCACGGAACAGTTGCAGGATACGCCTTTAAATCCTTAATCTCTCCTATACTTGTCGATATTTTAGCTGCTTTGTGAATTGTTATTATCTCGTACAGCACTCTTTGACCTGACACGTTGATCTCGGATATCACCTCACACGTGATTGTTTCAATGTGAAACTCATCAATGTTGTCATGGTTCGCACCGCTTACCGACATGCCAACTCATTTTTCCAAAATTTGTTAAATCTTTTCTGATAAAACTTAATTTTGGTAAACGGCATTAAGGTCAAGCAAGAGTAAAACCAGCATCGGAAAATCATTTTTGTAAATAACTTTGTGTTTTAAATTTGTCTTAGTTTATTGATTTTAGGGGGAGTAAATCCAAAAATCAGAAAATCCAAAAACATCGAAAAATTTCAAAAACACAAAAACAATAGAAAATCAAAAATGAGTTTCCTGGCGAGCAAAAGAGAAAATGATAGTACATCAGTGGTCTATCCTAACCTCTTTAAACCTTAAATGCAAAACGATAAGCAGCTCTATATAAGATGTATCGGTAGGCTCACAATCATTTTAAAGTGTGCAGGGTGATATAAATCTTAATCGACTGAAGATCAGGTGGGAACCATTCATTGGCATATGGTCTTAGTACCGAAATTTCGTTTGATAGATTGCCGAGGTTCTGAGATATTCGGTCTTTATGCTGCTTATCATCTGGGTATCATGGTTGTATCTTTTACCGAAAAATAACGGGGACGCAAGTCTAGATCTTCCATGATACTATACATACGTGTACATATTACATACTGCATTCGACCTCAATAAGTGATAAACAATCACATGTCCATATCAAATAAGTGATAAAATATCACATTTATCCGGGTGTCAAGTTCGTCTCTCTGCTGTACGGAAGTACTGACCTGTTCACGGACTTGCACCTGTGCCCTCATGCATATGGAAATCAAGTTCCTCATCAATAAGTGATTATATCACAAAGGGCTTGTTTTCGAATCAAAATAAGTGAGTATCTCACAATTTATACGGTCAAACAGATGATAATCGGTATACTCACCGGTAAGATGAACTCTCGTACATACCTTGATACGGGAATGTGTCGTGATGTGGATGAACACCGGTCGGTAAGTATAAATCATACATTAACGTATCCTCTAAACATGATTACATCTGATAAGTTGAGCTTAAGTGGACAACAATACCGATAATTGTTATAGGATGCTTATCTTAATGTTAACTAACTGAACAACAAGAGTGTTTTGGCATGACCGTACACTGATATGATTCTCTTACCCTCGAAACTCGCAAAAAGAATGTTTGTATATATTTATTTATTTACTGTTTAACTTTTATTATTTCTTTTAAACAGTTTCGTCGTTTGGTGCATATCAGCACGACATTAGCGGTGATGTCGTTTGATAACACTCAAAGGATTTTAAATTGTTGTCTTTTAATTTCAAAAAATACCAAAAAGATTTTAGGCTTGTTTTAATATAAACTTTATAAAAGCCAAAAAGATTTTATTTCTGCTTTATTTTCGATCGTACGATGTTGGAGCTCAAGTCTTCGTTACCTGAAACCTGACTGAAAACCGAACTGACTAAATCTTCATAAACGGTCGAAATTTGCATGTTTTGAAAGTTAAAAACTAAAATTGGCAAATTTATTAAACTTTCAAACTGTCGGACGGTGTTTGATTGTGACATGGTCATACGTGTGTCATTTGTTTATACTATTCCAAGCAGTTGTTCTCATTACGCGTTTAGATTTCTTGCATGTGCAGATTCTAAAGGCTAGGAGAACATGGTCGATGACAAGCCTTGGAATGAAGACACGACGAGAAGGCGCTCGAAAGATGAAGATGATCGAGTTGCCGCTGGCCATCATCAACACCACAAGGATCTCACTACATAAAGATAAAGTCTTTTCACGAGCATAACTCAAGGGGGAGCTTATGTTAAGGGGGAGTTTGTCAACACACTTCCTACATGATACGGGTAGTTTGTTGATACACTTTCTACTTTCAAGACGTGAAGACTTTGAAGATCCTCCGACATTGAAGACATGATAGGACATCAGAGTCTTGAAGACTTGAAGACCAAAGACCGTCGAAGTTCAAGACGAGTCTACACTTTTAGAAGAACAAGACAAAGATTAGAGATCAAAGACAAAGCTACAGCCAAGGGGGAGTTTGTTGGTGCACTTGTGTCTGTACTTTGTCTGTATTCGGTCTGATATAAACGATGTCCTGATTTGTATTGTAAGTTGACCAAGTCAACCATCCTCCGGTTTGACTTGGACAACATTTGAAAGATGTTCAGATCGAAGGATAGCCTCGAAGGATACACCTGATCCTTCGAGGTGATCGAAAGATATGGTTCGACCATGGTTCGACCATTAGACCTCGAAGGATGATCCTTCGAGGTCCATGCTGATCTTTCGTATGAACTGTGATCGATAGATGATCCTTCGGACCATCTATCAGATCCTTCGATCCAGACCTGCTGAGCTGGGTATATATACCCATGCATGTGTTGAGTTTCGGTAGACAGACACACAGACAGAAGGAGAGAGTATTCTTTGAGAGCATTCTGTCCAAACTCACACACACATCTTAGAGAGTTTATAGAACACTTCTGTAAACATTGAGCTTGTAACCGAACCCTCATTGCATTAATACAAGTTGTGTTAATCGGTGAACTTGTGTGTTTGTTTCTCTACTTGCTACTAACTCGGTTTGCTTGCTAGCTTGGATTCCGCACTCGCTAGTAGGTTTGTATAACAAGGTTTAGGTTCGTCATCCTCCGCGAAACAGGGACCTACATGCGGGAAGCAGAATACTATCAGCTTCTTGTAAAAGATGTTTTACTATTCTAAGTACCCTAATGATCTATTGTATAATACTTCTTAAAATAGTCTTTATTTTGATTATGTCAGGGATTGGTGGATAGGATAAATGAGGTCTTGAATAAAAAGGAAGATGAACAAATGGATCCTGACTTTACGCGCGGTGATATTATCAAATGTGTACAACATGCATATGCAGTTGGCGGACGTGTCAGATTAATAGGAGTAAATCTCTCTGGGCTTGATCTTTCAAAATTGGTATGATAAAATTCATCTTGTTTCGGAAGATACTTGATGTGTATCGTATTGTGAGTAATATTTTAGGACATTAAGTTATAACATATTGTATCTATTATAGGTTTACACTTTACAAGCCCCAAATGAATTCGGGGAGGTTTCCTTATAACATCGATATATTTAGAGCTAAATTTATGGATAATTATTTTTAACTGTAAGACCCGTCACTAGAAAACTCATAGCCTCACTAATAAACCTGTTTTCCCATTATAACCAATGCAGCACTTGTGGTTGCCCTTTTTCGGTGTGGGTGGTGTGGACTTCAGCTTTGCATGCCTGAAAAATGTTAACTTTTCAGGTGCTAATCTTCATTTTGTTAGATTTCAGGTAAATTAGGTAACTTGGTTTTTATTTTATTTTTTTCACGTTAATTAAGTATATATTTAATGTTGTTGGGTGCGCATCTTATGCATGTATTAATTTGTATTATAGTGGTTTATTATATTGTCTTTTTATTAATTATTTTGATCTATAATTATGTTTTGTATCTTTATTCCAGAAGGCAGATGCTGAAAATACTAATTTTTACAATGCAAAATTGACCAAGTAAGATTTTGCAAAACCCATTATTTGTTCTTGATATGAGACATAAAGTTTGCAGACATTTCGGTGTATTCAACACTTTTTACTTGGCAATCTTTTGTGAACCTTAGAATCATTTTTCTTCCATTTTTAGTCAACTCAATTGATTTAGTCTTGCCTACGAAAGTTGTCAGTTCTCAGGGGCTAATCTTTGTGGAGCTTTGCTGACGAGGGCTGATCTTCAGATGGCAAACTTATCTTGTAAGTTGTAAATATATCTTCTTCTCATTTTTTTTTATTAAAATCTAATCTAGGGATAATTTCGTATATCCCTCTCAAAACTTGTATAATATCATATTTTACTTAACAAATTTAGAAAAAGAATATCCAATATGCCCATTTTCAAACATATAACATTTATGGCCTTCCCTTAAAACTTATATTAGGATTTTAGTGTTTGGAGTGGAGGAGGAAAAAGGTATAATGGTTATATTTTAATTGTATTAAATGGAATTTGTATATGAAGGTGTATTTGTGATTTATGGTGTGTATATTTGATATTAGTTCTTTTTAGTTGGGTAAATCTGATATTATGTAAGTTCACAAGGGTATACATATGAAATTGCTCTCTTGTTGGATGTCTGGTTTGTATACTAGTGAGTTATGAGATGCAATGTTATGTTGTATTTATTAAGAAGGTAAGCCAAGTGATCATACAACTGTACAAGCAATTGGGCAAGTATGTGGTGGAGATTATGTTGTTTCATTATCTTTTAAAAGATATTTAATTATTTTTCTTTATTATTTGCATTTGGGTGATAGATTGCTGTTTGGAGGGAGCCAATTTGGAAGGAGCCAATTTGGAAGGAGCCAATTTAAAGGTATGTTAAAACATTAAAAGTTTAGGATATAGTGTTTGGGGAAAATTCTAATTGAATCTTGTTTCTCTCGATACATTTTTAGGGTGCTGTTTTGTATAATGCCAAATTGAATGGTGCTAATCTTCGACGTGCTTGTCTTGATAGTGTTAATCTTGAGAATGCAGTAAGTAACATTAATCTTATGTAGTTTATCACACACATCCTATGAAAATTGAAAAAAGTGGCTTATTATTGAGAATGCAGTAAGTAACATTAATCTTATGTAGTTTATCACACACATCCTATGAAAATTGAAAAAAGTGGCTTATTAAAGCCGAGACCACTAATTAAATAACTAAAATCCCTTTTAGTAGTGACAAATTGGCGTATAACCCCTAAAGATTCTTTTGATTATTGTAACTTATGATTTAATCTTGTAGTGTTTGGAAGGCGCCAAGCTGGACAGGGCGAATTTACACCGGGCAAATAGATGACTATGACCTGATTTCATACGTGTTGGTGCACTTGTGTCTGTACTTTGTCTGTGTTCGGTCTGTATGAAAACGATGTCCTAAGTCAGTCTGTAAGTTGACCAAGTCAACTATCCTCCTAGTTTGACTTGGACAACATGATGTTGTCTGGATCGAAGGATAGCCTCGAAGGATACAACTGATCCTTCGAGGTGCTCGAAGGATATGGTTCGACCATGGTATGGTTCGACCATGGTTCAACCATTAGACATCGAAGGATGATCCTTCGATGTCCATGCTGATCGTTCGAGCTCCCTGTCATCGATAGATGATCCTTCGGACCATCTATCGAGTCCTTCGACCAGACCTGCTATGTATGGGTATAAATACCCATGCAGTGTGTTAGTGTGAAGCAGATGCACACATAGAGAGTTAGAGAAACTCTGCTGGAAAACACACACACACACACACACTTTAGAGAGTTTGCAAACAGATTGTAAACCTTGTGCTTGTAACCGTAAACCTTCATACGTATTAATACAGTGGTGTTAATCGGTGAACTTTGTGTGTTCTTGTGTTTGTTCTTGCTTCATCCCGGTTTGCCTACTAGCTTGGATTCCGCACTCGCTAGTGGGTTAGTATAACAAGGTTTAGGTTTGTTCTCGATCCTCCGAGAAAAGGGACCTACAAGTGGTATCAGAGCCTCGCTCTTTACCTTGTTTAAAACCGGTTTGTTCGAGTTCTTTGGTGTGTTTGGACACTTGGTTTAGCACTCGTTTTTGGTAGTTTCCTTGCATTTTGAAACTGAAAAACGGATACTAAACCTATCGGGAGTGTTCGGGGTCGGTTTGGGTAACATAAAAAAATTGTTTTTGTGAAACTTTGATTTTTCCGGCCGTGTTCCGATCATCTTTCCGGTGACTGGACTTGGGGATAAGGTTGCTTGTTTTGGCAAACTTTTTGAAAGTCAAAAAGTTGGTGAAGATTTGTGTGCAGAACATACTTTCTGCCGAAAGCAACTTCACCTACCTGTCACCTTTCTCACCAACCTGTCCTTTTGTGTCAGTGTGTCAGTAAGCTTTCGAAGGATATCTTTCGATTTCGAAAGATCATCTTTCGATTGGAGACAGCTCGAAAGATTAGCATCCTTCGAGTAGTCTTTCTAAGTCTGAGAAGTATCCTTCGTTGTTGGAATCTTTTCGAAAGTTGGTTGTCCGAAAGATAAGGATTCATCTCGAAAGATAAGGATCTTTCATTGTGAATCTTTCGAGATCAGTATTCGAAAGATATAGATCTTTCGAACTGTGAATCTTTCGTGATAATCAGTCGAAAGATAAGGATCTTTCATTGAGAATCTTTCGAAGACTTTGCTCGAAACTCAACAGTAATCTTTCGATCACTGTTGATCCTTCGAACAAGTCTTGATCTTTCGATCAGATTGTATCTTTCAATTGTTGTCTGTTTGTTGTTAACAGTTTGTGGTGTGTAGGTTATTTGTTAATTATTGATCACAATGAGTTGCACAAGTCCTTGGGATTGGAGTACGGATCCACAACCAGATCTGAAACAGATGTCGATGGCTGAATATATGACGAGTGCCATTCCAAAACAACAACAATCAATAAGTTCATGTCAATGGGCTTTGGTATCCAATCAAAGTCAAAGTCTTCAAAATCTTCTGATTAGTGAGAGTGAAACAGGCAGTAACAATCGTCCACCAAAGCTGAACCACATGAACGATTTTCCGTCATGGAAAGGCCGCTTTCACACATATGTTCAAGGACAAAGCACCGACCTTTGGATGTGTTTTGTCAATGCATTCAATGAAAGTCTTGAAAGTAGAGCATCCACTTCAGAAGGTTACGCCAACATGCTTGAAAATGACAAGAAGGCTTATGAATTGGAGAAAAAGGCCTATGCCATACTTACTCAAGCACTCAACAAAGACATCTACCATCAGTTTTCATATTGCAGGACCACGAAAGCATTGTGGGATGCCTTAGTTGCTAGAGGAGAAGGCAATGCAGCTGCTCGAAAGTCTAGGCATGATTTGTTGAAGAAAGAATTTGAGTCTTTTCAGTTTTTGGAAAATGAAACTCTAAATGATATGACCACACGTTTCTATCATTTGATTAGTGAAATGTGTGCTTATGGGGTGGCAGCTACTCAACAAGACATGGTGAATAGGTTTGCTGACGCCCTACCCCCAAAATGGAGTTCGTTTATTGAGTTGTTGAAGCATACTAAAGCTCTAGATGAGATTAACATCTATGAGTTCATTCAGAAGCTGGAACATAAAAATGATGAAGAAATTAGGAAAGCAAGGCGTGCTCCAGCTCCTCAGAATACAGAAATGTATTTGCCTGGTTTTGGTCCTTCAGCTAGTTCTAGTTCTGTTCAGCAACCGAAGCTTCAAACTGCTTTTGTGTCCAATACGAGTTCCTTTCCATTTCCTCAATCAACAGCTGCTCCACCACAACCTCAATTCGATCCGAGGTCTTACATTCCTGTTCCAACACAGCCACAACCACAACCTCAACAACAACAACAGCAAGCTCACTATACAAGCAATCCTCAACCTCAATCTCAAAGTCATCATACAATCCGAGTCGACAACTCAAATCTTTCACACCTTAGCATTGAAGTCGCTAAGGAACATATGGAAATTATCAACACCATGGTCAGTGCTTACTGTGGTTTGGTAGCTGGTCAGCTTGGAAACATCAACATGACCAATGAAGATTATGATCAGATCGACAAGGAAGAAATGGAGTTGATGGATATTAAATGGGCTTTTGCTAGTGCGGTTAGAAGGGCAAAAGATTTCATGGCGCGAACTGGAAGAACTTCGTTGGAAGGAAAGAAAACCACGAAGTATGGGTTTGATATTAATGCCGTCACGTGCTTTAACTGTGGCGAGAAAGGGCACTTTAAACGTGAGTGCACTCGACCAACAAAACACGGCAATCACAACCCTTTCAGAAACCAGACGACTGTGAATGCCCAACAAGAAAACCGTGAACGGAGGATGGTGGCAGTGAACAACAATCAGGGACAGCCTGGAGCTACCAATCACAATCGGGCTTTGGCTGTTCAAGCTGATGAAGGATGTGACTGGTCAGTGCAGTTTGGTGAAGGTGATCAAGGAAGTGGAACTGCATTGTATGCTAAGGTCATCGAGCAGGTTCATAAAGAAGAATCTTCTGGGAGCGATGACAGTTCTGGTTATTCGGGCAGTTCGGATGAAGAAGGCTCTGTTTCTGGGGATAATCACTCAGAGCCTGATGGGAATGAAGAAGGAGATGATGATATACAGGAGCTACTGAATGAAGCTGATGAGCTTAAATGTCAGAAATCAATTCTGATTAGGAAGGCTGCTGCTACATCAACGGAAGTGGAAAAGCTATTCTCTGAAGATGGAGCTTTTTCTTTTCAAACTGCCTTTATGGCAAATGGTTCAGCCTCTACTAGTCAGGTAACTTCTGAACCTCCTGCTCCTAGTATTTGTAAATCATGTGCAGATATGAAGCTTGAATCAGAAAAGCTTCATAGTCATAATCAGAATTTGGTTATTGAACTGTCAAAATGCCAAGAGGCAAACATGGCTTTAACCCGGAATGAAAAAGAATTTAAATCTGTAATAGAAACATTAAAGAAAAATGTGTCCGAGGTTAACAAAGTAGTTTACCACAAACAAGTAAGTATAAATGAATACATTAACCTTGTGGAAGAAACTAAGAAGCAATTAGCCATTGCCCAATGCAAGCATGATGCAATCAAACAGAAATTGGATAGTTATTCTAACTCCCGATTTGTGCTTGATCACATCATAGACGTTCAACAACTGAAAGGTAACGTGAAAGGTGTAGGGTATAAGGCATGTCCACCTCCTGTGATGGACAACTATACCAAGATGCCCGATGAAGAGGAAATGCCTCGGTATGAACCCAGTGTGCCTTTGAACTTTGAGGAATTTTCTACTGGCCGAGGGTTCAAACCGGACAGTTCTTCAAACACAGCCCCTAAAGAACAAGAAACTTCACCATCCATGAAACAAAGTCCTCCAATTATCGAGGACTATGAGACATCGGATGATGAATCAGAAGTGGCTGTAAGTGATCAGGATAAATCACTTAGCAAGATGAAAGGAGTAGATATTCCACGAGAGAATCACATCCTTTGTGATCCTGATACTCCTGAGATTCCATCTGTTAAGAAGCAAGTGATTGATCCTGTCAAGGTTGATGAGACAGGTGTATCTACTGTTAAAAGCAGTAATGTGTTGTACACTTTGGTTGGAGATAATAAAATCTACTCAGATCATGTTTTTCCAATTAAAAATGTAAATAAATCTTTGATTGACAAAGTCTTTGAAGACAATACAAACAAATTTTTGGGAAAAACACTTCCGGGAATTGTGGTAACACAATGTGATCCAATTCCTAAGGCTGAGATTAGGAAACAGTTTGGTAATAAAAATTCTCCAACCACTCAACAACCGACTGCTTCTAAGGGTAAACAACACCAACGAGCTCCAAAGCCAAAGGCTAAGGTTGAATCAAAAGGAGCTCGTTACATGAAGAAAGGAAAAGATGTTAAATTTGTAGCATCAAGAGGTACAGATAAAATTGAGACTTTTGAAAATAAATCAAACACTGATTTTGTACAACAAGTCAAGATTTTGAAAAGAAACAGTGATAACAATTACACCCAACACACAAACGGGTGTGATGAAAGAGCCAGTACCTCAGGTTCTACAAGTTCAACATCTGGTGGTCGATCAAGTTCTCCTAAGTCTGTTGAAAGGAGAACTTGTTTCAAATGTGGAGAAATTGGGCACATTATCAGAAACTGCCCCAATGCTCCAAAGAAGAAATTTGTTGAGAAAACTCCACCTGAAACAGTTCACCCTCAACGTCGGTCAGTTTCACCTAAACAAGATAAACGAACTGTAAAAGAACAAGAAACTAAACAACGACGTAAGAACATTAAAACTGTTGAAAAAGCCTTAAAATCTGAAGTCAAAACAGTACAAAAGGAACCAAGTTTGTCACAACCTGTAAAACCAGAATCTTCAAAAACTGGTAGGCACAGACAAACCTGGTTACCTAAGTCGGGTGACAATTCAGGGGGAGCAGTTGTTCTTGAAAACCATCAAGAAATAGAGCTTACGTATCGTGATGCCAAGGGACGACCCAAGACCACTAAGGCTTGGGTCCCCATTCTCAACTGATGTTTTACTTGACATGTGCAGGATGTTCTAGGAGGAACTATTAATAGTCATTGGATTGTTGATAGTGGGGCATCCAGGCACATGACTGGCGACTTACGGCTCCTATATGACGTGAGAAATATTAGAGGAGGGTATGTTGCTTTTGCGGGTGACAAAGGTGGATACATCACTGGAGAAGGAAGCATCTCCAATGGTATCGTGTGCTTTGATAAGATCAATTATGTGAAGCAAATTGATCACAATCTTCTGAGTGTGTCGCAAATCTGCGATAAAAAGTTCTCAGTGATTTTTGATGACGCTGGCTGTTATGTGCTGAAGCCTGGATTCAAAATTCCACAAGAATGGATTCTCTTATCGGCTCCGAGAGTTAATGATCTTTATATTCTCGACATGAGCCAAGCGATTACTACATCTGCACAAGTCACATGCTTTGTCTCAAAAGCCACAGAAAAGGAGTCTATATCTTGGCACAGAAGAATGGGACACATTCACTTGAGAAAAATGAACCATTTGGTGAAAAATAATCTTGTGAATGGTGTGCCTGTAAGAAGTTTTCATTTGCAAGATATCTGTGTCTCGTGCCAAAAGGGGAAGCAAACAAAGAAGTCTCACCCCTTGAAGAAAATCAACACTGTCAGCATGCCTCTCGAACGTCTTCATATGGACCTTTTTGGACCTATGAAACACAAGACAACGTTTGGTGATGCCTATTGTTTAGTAGTTACTGATGACTACTCTAGATTTTCTTGGGTATCCTTTATGGCACACAAGAGTGAAACTCCGGGCATCCTCAAGGATCTTCTTACAATGTTAGAAAATCTCTATACGTTGAAAGTCAAAAGGATCCGAAGCGACAATGGAACTGAATTCAAGAATCAAGTTATGGATGAGTTTTGTACTTCTAAAGGCATTCTTCATGAGTACAGTTCTCGTTATACTCCACAACAAAATGGTGTCGCTGAGAGGAAGAATCGGACAATTATTGAAACTGCAAGAACAATGTTAGTAGAGTCGGAACTCCCTATTCAATTCTGGGGAGAGGCTGTATCGGCTGCTTGCTACACGTTGAACAGAGTTCTTACAGTTAAGAGACATGGCAAGACTTGTTTCGAACTCCTTCAGAAAAGGAAACCGGATCTTTCTTACCTTGAACCGTTTGGTGCTCCTTGTACTATGATTGAACCGGATGGAAAGTTTGGTGCAAGAGCTATCGAGGGTTTCTTCCTTGGATATGCAACTCCGAATTTTCGTGTTTGGAATCTAGCTACCAAGAAGATTGAGCTATGGAGCGAAGTTAGGGTTCAAAGGTACACGAGTCCTGTTAGGGCTCCGGGTGATCCGTGGATGTTCGATTATGATGGGCTATTTGACTCCTTCAATCTGCCAACCTTTGATGAAGAATCAGCAGCGGCTCGGATGTTATTGGAAAGTGACAACGCTGCTGTCTCGCCATTGGTTAGACCTATTGTTGTTGATCCTCAAGCTTCTTCGTCTGTCAACAATATGGTTCAAAATGAGGTTTTTGAAGATGCTGCTGATTATAATGACTCTTCTGAAGATGATGAATATCATGATGCAGCCGAAGGATCTTCAGCTCCAGCTGCTCCTGTTCAAGGTGCCTCTGGTGATACACCTCATACGCAGAATATAGATACTGCTGAAGGGAATGCATCCACTTCTACCCACATTCCAGGTGTAGAGCTGGTTGTTGATCTTAATCTGAATAATTTGGGTATCAATGCTCGTGTGCCAGATAATCCTGAAATGAGGATTCACGATACCCATCCCCAGCAGAATATCATAGGAGATGTCCATCGAGGTGTGCAGACGCGTAATCAGCTGAGAAACAACCGGAATGCTGGTTTGTATTCAGCTATAAGAGAATCTGGTCAACAGAATGACTGGTCCTTCGCGTGTTACGTGTCACAAGAAGAGCCAAAGTCGTGGAAAGAAGCATTGAAAGATAGTGCTTGGGTTGAAGCCATGCAAGAAGAATTACAGCAATTTCACAAGCTTGGTGTTTGGAAGCTTGTTGAAAAGCCTGAGAACTACAAGAAGATTGGCACTCGATGGGTCTTCAAATGCAAGAAAGACGACCGTGGAGTGGTTATTCGAAACAAAGCTCGTTTAGTCGTTCAAGGTTTTCGTCAGATAGAGGGGATCGACTACAACGAAGTCTATGCACCAGTTGCACGTCTGGAAGCTATTCGGATCTTTCTGGCTTATGCCTCATTCAAAGGATTCAAGGTTTACCAAATGGACGTCAAAAGTGCATTTCTACATGGTGTGGTTGAAGAAGAGGTATATGTCGAACAGCCTCCAGGTTTTGAAGATCCTGTTCATCCCGATCGGGTTTGGTTGCTCAACAAAGCTCTCTATGGTCTTCATCAAGCGCCACGAGCTTGGTATGCAACCTTATCTACATATTTGCTGGAGAACGGTTTTCGAAGAGGTCTTATCGATTGTACTCTCTTCATCAAAGAACAAGATGGAGATCTTCTACTGGTTCAGGTATATGTTGATGATATTATTTTTGGTTCTACTAATGATGCTTTGTGTAGGAATTTCGAGCGCATCATGCAGGATAAGTTCGAGATGAGTGCTATGGGGGAAATGAATTTCTTTTTGGGCCTACAAGTGCAACAAACGGAGTCTGGGATATTCATCCATCAGACTAAATATGTTGGAGACATCTTGAGCCGGTTCCAGATGTCCGATGCAACGCCCATTGGTACCCCATTGCCAACTAATCATGGAATTACTCCTGACTTGAAGGGTGAACCTGTTAGCCCTTCATACTATCGCGCGATGATCGGATCCCTCATGTACCTCACAGCATCAAGGCCAGACATAATGTACCCAACGTGCCTGCTTGCCAGATATCAAGTTAATCCGAAGGCCTCACATCTTGCAGCTGTCAAAAGGATTTTTCGTTATTTGAAGGCTTACCCCGACACCGGTCTGTGGTATCCTAGGGATAATAACTTTGACTTGGTCGCATTCAGTGATTCTGATTTTGGCGGATGTAAAATCGACGGCAAATCCACAACGGCTGGATGTCAGTTTTTAGGAAATCGCCTAGTCACCTGGCAGTGCAAGAAGCAGACGTGTGTCGCTACATCAACATGCGAAGCTGAATACATTGCTGCCTCAAGTTGTTGCTCACAAGTTCTTTGGATCCAACAACAATTGCGGGACTACGGTTTTGAATTCCTAACTACTCCTATATACGTTGATAACTCTGCTGCTTTAGATATCACTAAAAATCCTGTGCAGCATTCAAAGACCAAACACATCGAAATCAAATATCACTTCATACGTGATTGCTTTGAGAAAAGGCTAATCGATGTTGTTAAGGTCCACACCGATGACCAACGTGCCGACCTATTTACCAAAGCTTTTGACAAATCCAGATTTGACTTCTTATTATTGGTAAACGGCATTAAGGTCAAGCAAGAGTAAAACCAACATCGGAAAATCATTTTTGTAAATACCTTTGTGTTTTTCAATTTGTCTTAGTTTATTGATTTTAGGGGGAGTAAATCCAAAAATCTGAAAATCCAAAAACATCGAAAAATTTCAAAAACACAAAAACAATAGAAAAACAAAAATGAGTTTCCTGGCGAGCAAAAGAGAAAATGATAGTACATCAGTGGTCTATCCTAGCCTCTTTAAACCTTAAATGAATAACGATAAGCAGCTCTATATAAGATGTATCGGTAGGCTCACAATCATTTTAAAGTGTGCAGGGTGATATAAATCTTAATCGACTGAAGACCAGGTGGGAACCATTCATTGGCATATGGTCTTAGTACCGAAATTTCGTTTGATAGATTGCCGAGGTTCTGAGATATTCGGTCTTTATGCTGCTTATCATCTGGGTATCATGGTTGTATCTTTTACCGAAAAATAACGGGGACGCAAGTCTAGATCTTCCATGATACTATACATACGTGTACATATTGCATACTGCATTCGACCTCAATAAGTGATAAACAATCACATGTCCAAACAAATAAGTGATAAAATATCACATTTATCCGGGTGTCAAGTTCGTCTCTCTGCTGTACGGAAGTACTGACCTGTTCACGGACTTGCACTTGTGCCCTCATGCATACGAAAATCAAGTTCCTCATCAATAAGTGATTATATCACAAAGGGCTTGTTTTCAAATCAAAATAAGTGAGTATCTCACATTTTATACGGTCAAACAGATGATAATCGGTATACTCACCGGTAAGATGAACTCTCGTGCATACCTTGATACGGGAATGTGTCGTGATGTGGATGAACACCGGTCGGTAAGTATAAATCATACATTAACGTATCCTCTAAACATGATTACATCTGATAAGTTGAGCTTAAGTGGACAACAATACCGATAATTGTTATAGGATGCTTATCTTAATGTTAACTAACTGAACAACAAGAGTGTTTTGGCATGACCGTACACTGATATGATTCTCTTACCCTCGAAACTCGCAAAAAGAATGTCTGTATATATATTTATTTACTGCTTAACTTTTATTGTTTTCTTTTAAAACAGTTTCGTCGTTTGGTGCATATCAGCACGACATTAGCGGTGATGTCGTTTTGATAACACTCAAAGGATTTTAAATTGTTGTCTTTTACTTTCAAAAATACCAAAAAGATTTTAGGTGTGTTTTAATATAAACTTTATAAAAGCCAAAAAGATTTTATTTATGCCTTATTTTCGATCGTACGATGTTGGAGCTCGAGTCTTCGTTGCCTGAAACCTGAACGAAAACCAAACTGACTAAATCTTCATAAACGGTCGAAATTTGCATGTTTTGAAAGTTAAAGACTTAAAATTGACAAATTTGTTAAACTTTCAAACTGTCGGACGGTGTTTGATTGTGACATGGTCATTCGTGTGTCATTTGTTTATACTATATTCCAAGCAGTTGTTCTCATTACGCGTTTAGATTTCTTGCATGTGCAGATTCTAAAGGCTAGGAGAACATGGTCGATGACAAGCTTTGGAATGAAGACACGACGAGAAGGCGCTCAAAAGATGAAGATGATCGAGTAGCCGCTGACCATCATCAACACCACAAGGATCTCACTTCATAAAGTTTAAGTATTTCACGAGCATAGCCCAAGGGGGAGCTTATGTTAAGGGGGAGTTTGTCAACACACTTCCTACATGATACGGGTAGTTTGTTGATACACTCTCTGCTTTCAAGACGTGAAGACTTTGAAAATCCTCCGATTTTGAAGACTTGAAAGGACATCAGAGTTTTGGGAACTCGAAGACCAAAGACCGTCGAAGTTCGAGACGAGTCTACATCTATAGAAGATCAAGACAAGATCAAGACAAAGCTACAGCCAAGGGGGAGTTTGTTGGTGCACTTGTGTCTGTACTTTGTCTGTGTTCGGTCTGTATGAAAACGATGTCCTAAGTCAGTCTGTAAGTTGACCAAGTCAACTATCCTCCTAGTTTGACTTGGACAACATGATGTTGTCTGGATCGAAGGATAGCCTCGAAGGATACAACTGATCCTTCGAGGTGCTCGAAGGATATGGTTCGACCATGGTATGGTTCGACCATGGTTCAACCATTAGACATCGAAGGATGATCCTTCGATGTCCATGCTGATCGTTCGAGCTCCCTGTCATCGATAGATGATCCTTCGGACCATCTATCGAGTCCTTCGACCAGACCTGCTATGTATGGGTATAAATACCCATGCAGTGTGTTAGTGTGAAGCAGATGCACACATAGAGAGTTAGAGAAACTCTGCTGGAAAACACACACACACACACACACTTTAGAGAGTTTGCAAACAGATTGTAAACCTTGTGCTTGTAACCGTAAACCTTCATACGTATTAATACAGTGGTGTTAATCGGTGAACTTTGTGTGTTCTTGTGTTTGTTCTTGCTTCATCCCGGTTTGCCTACTAGCTTGGATTCCGCACTCGCTAGTGGGTTAGTATAACAAGGTTTAGGTTTGTTCTCGATCCTCCGAGAAAAGGGACCTACAATACGCAAGAAGATTGGTGGCGGCTAGTCCTTTCTTTTGTTTTTCATTTTATTACTCTAGCTACCTAATTTCAATCTGTTGTTACTCTATGGTTCTATGTATCATTTGATTTGAGTAATTATTTGTGGTTTAAAAAAAACTTCTTGAACTTCTCTTACGTTTTGAGAACACTACTTAACTATATATAATTCGGTTTCGCTCGACAAAATAAAAGAACATGCTCATGGCTAAAATGCCATTAAGTTTTGAGAACAATATCCATGCAGTGATTTGATAGGAAGAACTAGGGTCTTTTTTTATATCACTTTACAATCTTGTGCCGAATAAACAAACTGGATGCGTATTTAAGTGACTCATCGACTTATGGATATATCTTGTGAATTTAATAAAGTTGAATACTTAAGACCACCCATTGTGGTTTGAGGATTAGGCGTTTTTTCCCTAATCCACGCCCAATAATGCCCCAACACTGTCCCCTGGGCGTTTTTTTCGAATTTTTTCCGGGCGTTTGATTTAAAACGCCAAATTTTCGCAAGTTTTGATGATTTGACCGTTGGGAATCGTTCATCAACGGTAATATAAAAATTATTATTTCTTTATTTTTAATCCATTTTTTTTACCTATAATAACCCCACTTTCAACTCCATTTTTTATAAACTTTTATCTCTTCTCTTCACTCCTTCACATTTTATAAAGAGAAAAATGCCCGGATAGTCCCTGTGGTTTTGTTTTTTTTTCACCTTTATTTTCCAACTTTCTAAAATTACCTGAATAGTCCCCAAGTTTTCAATTTTTGTTCCCAGATAGTCCCTGAAACGGATGGGGGTTAGTTTTTGGTGTTAAGTGAGTGTAAAATTACAAAAATACCCTTCATATAAAAAATTACTATTAAGTAATTAAAATAAAATAGTTAATATATTAATTCAGGTGGGGCCCATATGTTTATTATAAACCTATCCCATCCTTCTTTCTCTGCCGACCAACCCTACCTTCCCACCCCTTCTTCTTTGCCAACAACCAGTCATCAACATCACCCCCATCGCCGGTCACCACCGAAACTCCGACGACACCCGAGGAACACAGGCGACACTTGCAACCACCTGTCAAAACCCACCCACCTGCAACTACCTGTCACGCCCGGTGACACCTGTAACCACCTTCCCTTTCTTTTTCAGCATCAACTCCGGAAACAAAATATGTGCTAGCAATTTGCAGGCAATTATATCTATTCTATATATGATATGAACCAACTGTAATTTTATTATCTTTGCAATTTGGCGATTAAAGAAATGAATGAAATTTCTGAAAACAATTGGCTGATTGGCCTGCCATGGCGGTTAGCTAATCTGTTGTTCATTGGAGTTCTCGTTTTGTTATTTATTGGTCCACGGGTTATTTATTGTTGTCACGTGTTACCTGCTAGTTTGAAGTTTGTTCGACATAACCACCATATCCACCGCAAACAACCACCAAAACGGTGATGGATGGCCGGAGATGGAGCGACGATTCGTTGTCGGAGAAAAGAAGACGTGGGATAAAGAGATAAATCAAGTGAAAAGGGAGAGAATGTGGTGTCCGACGCACCGGAATTGGATCTCCGAAATAATGAAAGTGGCCGAAAATAATTACAGGGGTATAAAAATGGTGTTTTTCAATTGGTTAATGAATTGCTCGTGTTTTGGTTGAATCGGTTCATGAGTTTTCCTGAAAATTGTGTTTTTGTTTCTGTTTCTGGTTGGGTTAGCCAGTAGGCGGCGGTGGTGGTGGTTCTCCGGTGGAGGGTGGTGGTGGTGGGTACAGGGAACAAGATAGAGAAAGAGAAAGAGGGATAAATTTTTAATAAACCATGTGGGCCCCACCTAAATTAATATATTAATTATTTTATTTTAATGATTTAATAGTTATTTTTTATATTAAGGGTATTTTTGTAATTTTACACTCACTTAACACCAAAAACTAACCCCCATCCGTTTCAGGGACTATCCGGGAACAAAAATTGAAAACTTGGGGACTATTCAGGTAATTTTAGAAAGTTGGGGACTATAGGTGAAAAAAGACGAAACCACAGGGACTATCCGGGCATTTTTCTCTTTTATAAAAAAATATATCACGAATCCCTTCCGAGCCCCTTTTTTGTTTTCCTTCTAGAACCGACAACCAAACTTCATATCGCCTGAACACCACCCAACCGCAACCGTCCTACAATTTTCAAGATATGGACCCGAATATAATGGCGTACACGCAATTATTAAATATGCCTCCACAATTCTTTTTAGTAATGTAATTTTTTTATTTAATAAAATATTATTAGTTTAAAAGGAAAATAGTAAAAAACAATTGGGTAATCATTGGATTGGGCATTAGTATTATACCACTACACTCATTTTAAAATAATGCCCCATAGAAAACCTGAACCCTGGTACACAGGATATGGATTTTCCTGGCCAATACCTGGACCTGGACCCGAACACGACCCGGGTATTGGCAATACTCGAAAATTAAAACCCGGTCACACCCGAACCCCGGTATGTACCCGAACCCGAGTTATAGAAAAAAGCCGATTTATGCACCTCTAAATGTAATGATTATGTTAATGATTGCAGAGCATCGTTTACCAGGCTGTGTTTTGTTTGTGTGGGCCCTGCTTATGATCGATGCATAATTTAAGGAGTAATTGGTCCATCTACACGGCTACACATCAGTGAATAATTTTGTAGACTTATTTATTTGGACAACATGGGAGTAGATTAGTCTAGACGGTGTGGGGACCGACCCTGGCCCGTCCAACCCCGTTGCCAATCCAAACACCAATTCATCCCCCCCCCCCCCCCCGTCGTCGAAACCCAGACGGTGAGGACGCTCACAAAAGGACAAACCTCCCCTCACACACACATATACATACAACTCATATATATAAATATATATATATATATATATATATATATATATAGGGTAGGGTTCTAGAGTGAACAAGGAGTAAGTTGTGAAAAAAGTGAACAAATCCTGTCCGTTGATTTGTTAGATCTTGAGATTAATGATAATTCCAATTTAGTAATTGTTTATTAATATATTATAGGTATAATTAATTAGTAGGGATAGTATTGTCAAACTACACCTTTTTTATTTTTGGGAAACTGGAAACGTATTTCAGTGATTCGATTGTTTGAAATCTTTTTTCTTCCCATAATCATTGATACCTATAGTTTTCAAAAAAAAAAAAAAACTCTCCTTGAAGATAGTATCAGAATCATCTCAACCTTATACACAACCCTAACCGGCGATTCCGTTAATGGCGGCGGAGATGTATTCCGGTAGAGAAGTGAAGCTGAACGACGGTAAGTTTATGTGCACTACATTGATTCTTGATGTATATCAGTGTTCATTCTGGTTTTTTTAAAGAATCGTAAAGTTAGGGTTTGTTCGATCAGAGCGTATAGAGCGTATGGAATTGATCTGTAGTTTTGTTAGATGTTTAATCAAAGGATGATGGTATGATTATGTCTTTTGGCTGAGTTTCATTCGATAACAGCAGCACCTTGTTTCGTTGGAATGTGGTTTGGGAATCGGATGTTCAACGGTGCTCTGTATTGCCGGAAAATCCAAAGTATAGCCATGGGTTGTAGGTTACTTGTTTTCTACATATTTTGGTGTAATGTTACTCTTGTACACTTGTGTATTGTCTGTATAGTAGTTATAGTCATCTTGATTTACACATAGTAGTAAATGCATGCTTGAATTGTATGTGGGTACAGAAAGTACACATGTGTATGTTTGTTTTGTTAATGTGTACACTAATTTAATTTCTATGTAAATGTGTTTTTCAAGTTTGTCTACATTTGTATGGTCTGTACCACAGTTGCTAGTTGTTATGGAAAAGCTATATTGTGATTACAAGTATGTGTATTTGTAGTGTGAGTTTGTGTAAATATGCAGGGTGTGTACATCAGTGACAACTTTAATGGTGAACAATGTTGTTACACGTATGTACATGATTATTGTAAAAGTTGTCAATTATGTACATCAATGTAATGTATGGTGGGTTTTGATTATTGCATAGTTTTTTGATGTTTGAAACATGCAGGGGCGAAGCGTAGTAAAGAGGTACCGTCGATAAGGACACGTACCTCTCCAAACAAAAATGACGGGTTTTGATTATTGCATAGATTTTTGATGCTTGAATTTTATTTTGGAGTTCATGACCTTTAGGTTGGTGTCGGCTTCTATAAATGAATATAGATACACTAGTGTATGTCATGATATCTGATCAAAGTTCTGTATTAATGTGTATAAAATGTACATAGGTGAACAATATTGAACTTAATTGGAGATACGCGGGTGTATTACACTAATAACATCTTATGTACTTTCAATTAAAAGATTTTGAGCCCAGTGTACATGCACATGGAGACCTGGTTCGGAGAAACGGACTTGAAATGGGACAGTGGGTTTCCTCTCCCGCATACGCAAAAAAAGGCTAGTCTAACAAGATTAAGGAAAAAGTATGCTTGTAAGATTGTTTGTTCCCATGCAAACAAGCGGCCAGATGAAGTAATGGGTGAAGCCGTCGCATGGAACTTGGCCGAAGGGTTTCAGGTTTAAAACGTTGTGGATGTTAGTATTTTTTGAAGGAACTTAGAAGTCAAATTGCTTTGGTTTATGGTTGTTTTGAATTTCAGTTTTCTTGTTTGCGACAATATTGTTAAACTTATTTTTTGTATGGACATGGTATGGTTTTGGTTTAATCCGTTGTTAGGAGATTGACAATGCAAATATATTTCAAAAACGAAAATGTATGAAAAAACACAACTCTATACGCGATAAGTACATATATGTAACATGTTTAAATAAACTAGTGTATATGTAGGTTTAGGTCGTATTTGTAGCTACTAAAAACATGTGTGTAATTGTTGGAGGTTGGTGCATGAATATACACACATGTACGTATTTTAGGCTTCCAGATTTTATATGTTCAGTTTGTTTGAAGAAAACTAACAGAAGGTTGTTAAATGAAATACACTAGTGTATATATGTGTAAGTACGTAGAAAAAGTAACATGTGTACACAGGTGTAATGCTTTGGTTAAGTAACAGTTTGACTGTTTAACAATATTGCTTAGTTAAAACACTGACGTATAAAAGTGGTGTAATGCTTTAGGTTCAAATGGTGTTTATTCAAAAAAAGGCCGACGTAATAGAAGTTGTTACAAAGATAATTAGAAAAGCATTGTAAAACAAATACAAACACAAACGTAAACCAAAAAAAGATAATTAATTAAGTTCAGGAAGTTTGTTAAACAAATTAGTATATCATAAAAAAAAAGCTTGCAACAAAAGAATTACATGCTTTTAGTGAACCCGACATAACAAATCAGTTATTGGATTACACAAAAAAATAATAAGTGATGAAATCAGTAAGATATGTGGTTACATGTATGATCAGTACGTATGTGTACATGGAACTGTTATCTTAACCAAAAATATTCAGTTAATCCAATAGCTCTAAAAACAAGACATTCTAATATACTGGGATCCAATACCTCATTCATGAATTCTATACAACCTGAATACACGTTAACAATCAAACACATAAATCAACAAACGGAATGAAAATCGTAAAATGCGATGAACCGGAAACTGATCACATAAACCTGGACGATTCAGAGATTGAAACCGATCAAAATAAAACCTGGACGATTTCTTAAACTACCAAACAAAACAAATAAAAATACTAAACATGGACGATTCATGCTTGTGTAAAAAACTGGATTCAAATCTGATTGTTGTATTGTGTCTTGTCTATTAGAGTCACTAGTATGAGCATCCTCCATGATCGATGTCATGATTTGATCCAAAAAAAAAGATCGATGTCGTGATTTGATCCAAAAAAAACTAGCAGCCGGATTGAATTCGAAATTATTTGATTAAGATATGATAGAATTTGAATAATCTAGAAAGATCTCCTAAGAAATAGGACATGTAACTGCCGATTGATTTTTGGAAACGATTTTATCAAAAAAATTAAATTGTATAATTACAATCTTACCCTCTTTCTCATCTAATCAAATGAATGGTTGAGATTGGTTCACAAGATCGATGTCGTGATTTGATCCAAAAAAAAAAAACCAATGACCTTAAATCATGATCTTAAATCATGATCGATGCTTAGATAGGGGGCATTGGGGACGGGCAAAACAATCTGGTAGCCATCTTGTACGGTACTCGAGTTATTATCAACATTATTATCAATGAACTGATCTAAACACTTGGTAACTAACGTTTTCGTAAAACTATGAACTCACCAGCGTTGTCTGACATACGTGTTGCATGCTCGCAGGTTGTTAGATTTTTGGATAAGAAACTTGCTGTCTGGAATGGTTAGAGTGGTTATGGGTCGAACTGATTGGATACACATGACGGGCTTATTGATTTTCATACATTTGGTTTTGAAATACTTAAACAATGGTTTACTTATCGCTTCCGCTGAACTTGTTGGATTTTATTAAACTTATTGTTTGATACATTTTATTTATAGCTGACAACTCCGTTTGAAATCTTGTTATGAGTTCAATATGATTAGTGGCTAGATTCTAGTACGTCACACGCCTAGCGAGGTATCCGCATGTGGTATTATTGGAGTGTGACACCAAGCCTTGACCAAACAACTCCCACGATGGCCAATCCTGCAGGAGACAGGAAGTACAAAAGACAGTGACATGGAACCAACCAAGTTGCACCGCTCATGATCTACAGTAACAGCGACAGGCTGGACAACAAGGACAACCATCAGACCATGTGGCTTCAATCACCGTGCCATAACGTCTCTGCCCTCTGCAAACACTAGCGGTCATGTTAGGAGAGACAAACAAGATATTTATTGTTGGTGGCGTCTGGCCCAAGGCCCATCAACCCATTTCCTTCTTCACACTCTTATGCTATAAATACGGACCTTCAACTACAGGTTTAAGGATCGGCTCTCTCACTCTCCTACTCTTAATAAACACTCGTTACTCTTTTTGAACGATACTAATTTTCATGCTAGGGGGTGGTTACAAGGAGAACCCCCCACCTCTCCTCCTTGTAACGAGTCTCCACGGTGTTTTGTTTTGCAGATCATATTCAGATTCTCACAGAGAAAAGATAAAGGGTTAACCATTCTTGATGAGACCATTACCATAGGTATATATCCCTAGGATTTAGTCTTGGTGTTTCTAAAAATAACAACAAGGCTTATTAAATCCGATAAATGAAATTCAAATGAAAAAAAAAATCCCAAATTTAAATAGCTAGAAGAAAATCACAAAAGACTCCATCCAATCCTGTTACGTCATACTCCCGGTCTTAAAAACAAACACTCGACTCAATTCGGCTCGCTATTAGACCATGTGTAGTGGTAATGGCCCTACCCTTGAGCGCTTTGCGCCATGTGGTAGCCCAGTCAGTAATGGAGCATTGTGGGGCGTTTTCTAAAATGGGTGTAGTGGGGATGTGGGCATTGTGTTAAAAGATATTTAAATAAAAAAAAACCATAAAAAATCTTATCGGACAAACAAGGGAAGATCAATGGTGATTGGATAAACAAGGGCCAGGATCTGGAGAAAACGGTAGAAAGTGTGAGAACGGTGAGAACGCTTATGGGTCGTCCGATCAAAACAATCCATGGACTAGATTGCGCGATGGCGTTTTCGTAAATAACATCAATTTATTATGTGGGGCACGCTTCATTAAGGGTAAAAGGGTCTTTTACCGCTCATATTCAAAACGCCATTCAAAAAAATAAAATGCCATTAAAAACAAAACGCCAAAAATTAGTGATAAAACGCGTTGAATATTATTGGAAGATGAAACAACACAGTAACTGAATTTCAGTTATTAACATTTATTAGAAGAAATTCCCTCCTAAATTACGCGCAAAAAACATCATTATATAAACGAGGTAAAAACATAGCTTCCATAATCACTTCAATCTATCCATTTTCTGCAAAAAAAAAAAAAAAAAAAAAAAAAAAAAAAAAAAACACATCTTTAACCAAAACGCCAACTTAACCAAAACGCCAAAAATGGCAACAATCGTTTCCTGGAGATACACTCTAGCAATCAGGCGATTTGTCCTCCGTTTTGACAACAGGGGGATGGTGTATGTTAAGACGGTCAGGGGAATTCTGAAGATGAAAGAAGAGATACAGAGGGGAGTCTTATCCCTTGGCATCGCTCTAGACAACGAATGCCATGAAACACATATGCTTATGAAAGCATTAACAAGGACACTTGGACCAATCAAACCAGATGTGAAGTCGGACCCTGACGGTTACAAACGACAACAGAGAGCAGGAAGTATACTGGCTAGAAAACATCATGACAAAGCAGCGTCTGGGTTTCATGGAAGAATTGCATAACGCCACTTGTACCAACATAGAAATAGACTCAAAATTGGAGTTAATGCAAGACATGTTCAAATGGAGGCTTCAGAATCTTTAGGAACAAGAAGCTGATGAAGGTGAAGGTAATGACATGGATGAAGATCCAGATGAAGACTCCGAGGAGGAAGAAGATGACGCAAGTGATGGATACTTTTCGGATAAAGTACCTTCGACGAAGACTTTTAATTTTTTTCCTCTTTTTTGTTCTTCTATGTAATCTACTTTTTTTTAAGATAACTAAATTATATATTTCTCTCTTTATTAGCAAAACGCGAAAAAAAAAAACTAAAAAGGGTTAATCCTTACAAAACGCCAAAAATAACAAAAAATATTTTTCCTGCTTAATATTTTATTTACTCCGTTATTGTATTTTGTCATCTTGGTCTACATAACGCCATTTAAAAAAACGCCAAACTTAGAAGATAGGACGTCTATAACCTATAAAACTGATAAAAGCTGATCAACACAGTAAATACAAAAACAGTAACTGAAAAGACAGTTACTTTATTACTATCATTTATTAAAATAAAAAAATCCCACCTAAACTACGCGCTAAAAAACTCCTATAAGAGAGGGGTCTATACACAATGAAATTGATCACACCCAGAAAACACAAACGCCAAATCCTCTAGAAACCACTCACTTTAAACGCCAAAAAAATGTTAGTTAAAAAAACCACAGATGGCAAAACTTTCACTGAAATTGATTCTTTTTCTGAGGGGGTTATCTCAATAATATTTTGCTGAATGAGATGGACAAATATTTAAGAAAAAGAGACTGATGACAGTGATATGCCATCATGTGAGCTTTCTTCTTGATAAATATCGGCATGGAATAAATGGATCAACACAAGTGTAAAACGTTATCTTGGACTCCATTATTATAAATAGCATCAAGCAAAAATTGATCTTCAATTACATGCCACCAAACAAGAATATCACACCAAAACACAGGATGCCACTAAGCAGCATTGTTCTGAAAAAGACGGGGTTTAGTAAGAAAGTTGGCATCTAGCTAAAGTATTCAAAAACGGTTCAAAACGTCAAAAACAAATTCAAGAATAAAGAGGTTGATGACAGTGAAGATTCGGAAAAACAATTAGATTACCATTTTTTATTATTTTTGTTTTCATTTTGTATTGTTTTATATATCAAGTTATATGTTGTTTTGTTATCTAATTCTCTATAAATAAAATACATTATTATATAAAACGCCAAAAACTACAAATACCAAAATGCTAGTAGTATGAAAACTGGGAGAACGGGTGCTGGCAAAGCACCTTGAAAAGGGTATTAAACGCCAAAAAAATTGGTCTTATTGTAATCTTATGCAAATATTAATGAATCGTAATGAATTATTATACAAAACGCCACAAACGCCAAAAAAATTAATCAGAAAACGCTATAACGCCAAAAAATTATATATGTGACACAAAAACAATTAATTCAACGCCAAAAAGTTTAATAAATACAATTAACGCCAAAAAAAACTTAGACGCCAGAAAATATTATACCGCGTTGGGAAAATAAAAGAAGATTGAAAAGACAAAAAAACCCATCCGCCCTTCTCTATGCCGCGTGCCACGTGTTGGGCCAGGATGCGTTCTCACCGTTCTCACACTTTTGAGCGTTTTCTCCTGATCACGTTTCAGATAAACAAAAGGAAGCAAGGCGTGATTTATTCCACACCAAACGCAATTTGCTTGAAAAAAACGTCTAAGGGGGCGGAGAAATGGGCGTGAAGAGCCGTTGTTGAACCAAAAAATACCCAAACAGTTCACCACTACGCGTGGTCTTTTAATTTTGTAGACATTTAAAACTTTCCAAATCACTTTTGTAGTTCCAACACCACCTGCCAAACGACTCTTCAGTTTTCACCTTCTATCCCCACATAGTACAAGAAAACCGTTTTAGCGTCTTCATCTTCAACGGTTGCACTGTGAACTTCTGATCGATAGGCGATGACGACGTCTTCCGATGCATGTTCTTCAATTGTCCGTCTGAATATAGGTCTCTTGCCTTTCAGTTTAATCTTTTACTCGTCATTTTCTGTCATTTGGCTCTGAATTGATCGACTATTATGTATGTTTATATTGGTTGCTACATACGATTACTAGTTGGTCATAAGTTTAAGTAATTTATTGAAGCATGATATTCAAATTTTAGGTTTAGCAGGCGAGCTTTTTTGATTTTAACTCACGACTCATGGATAGTCTGTATATAAGTGACTGTAGGTTTTATGGGGGTGTGGTTGATTTCATTTGTTAATTTGATATTATTATGGGTATTCAGTTGAATCGAATTTTTAGCCAAAAAACAATTTATTCTAGTTCAGTTTTTAAAACTACAACAAAGTTGATTTATTTTGAAGATAAAAAAATATACAAGTTTATAAAACTAAAAAAAAAAGGTAGTTGCACGGTACCCCTGACCGCGGAAGGGATCTCCCTTCCCAGTTCACCACCCGACAAGGATTCCTGGCGGCAAATACCCATAGCCATCAAAGAGGGGTAAGAAACATGTTTCGAACCCGAGACCTCGAGTGTCCTCGGTCCGGCTTTAAAGCGGGTGTCGGTGGCCACCAAAGTGGCACTAATGGGAATTGAACTTGGGTCTCCATTGGAGAACCCAAGTCACTCCACCACTAGACCACTTGTGGTGGTTAAGTTTATAAAACTAATAAACCATTAAAATGTGAAATGACCAAAATCATAATTGGAGCATCCAAAATACAGATTTAAACTACCAAAATAATTAAAAAAATAAAATCAAAGTGGCAAGAGACAACCTCCAAAACATTTATAGTGCCAACATTCAACTTAAGTACAAGTTCATAGCAAGTAAGCAAATGTTAGAATATATAAAAAAACACATACGTATAGTTATAAATTATGTATAGTATAGAAATAACAATTATATGCATAATTCTAATCTAATTTTTGAATCTAGGTGAAAATAAAAAAAAAATTGAAGTTCGTTATCAGATCTCGAAATGAATTCGATCCAAAGATTCGAACTGATATTTGTATTTGTAATTTCAAGTTTGTCGAGCCATGATTCGAATACTTAACACCCCTGGTTGCGGAACAGGTGGAAAGGAATTTTGCACAACTGTTGATACGCTAACTCACAGGGAGCCTCATTCGATGCTTGCTGCCATGTTTAGTGGTCGCCACACTGTTTGCAAGGAGTCTGAGAAGGTTAGTATATATGTAGACACAACTTGTTTGGTTGCAAGATCTGCTGCAATTCATGTCTTTTTTTTTATAAACATAATTACCTTGTTTTGTTTTCCAATTCTTGATTACTAAATAATTTTAGGTATCAAACTTCTTGAGCCTTGTTAACAGTGAGCATCCAGATTTGAAATAGATCTTTTATGTGTATTGATATTTGAAAACTAGATCTTTTATTTAGCAATGACTACTATAATAGTTAATAAAATTATCTGAGTTAACATATGTAGACAAAACTAATACGCAACATGTTTAGTTGCAAGATTAGGTGCCTTTCATATGTTCATTCTTGATAAGCATATATAGTTTTTTTTTTAATTCCACTTTTTGGTTTTGTTTTTGAAATAATACTTGGATCATACTTTACTTTGTAGGGCATCAAACTTCTTTAGCTATATTATTAGTGATCATGCCGATTTTCTTGCGCTCAAAAGGACATGCTTTGAACATTTGGTGTATTTGCAGGGATATGTGTTTATTGACAGGGATGGGAAGCACTTTCGGCATATTTTAAACTGGTTGAGAGACGGTGTAGCTCCTATTTTCAACCTGTCTGATTTAGAGCGTGTAGAGCTTTTGCGGGAAGCAGAATACTATCAGCTTCTTGTAAAACATGTTTTACTATTCTAAGTACCCTAATGATCTATTGTAAAGTACTTCTTAAAATAGTCTTTTTTTGATTATGTCAGGGATTGGTGGATAGGATAAATGAGGTCTTGAATAAAAAGGAAGATGAACAAATGGATCCTGACTTTACGCGCGGTGATATTATCAAATGTGTACAACATGCCTATGCAGTTGGCGGACGTGTCAGATTAATAGGAGTAAATCTCTCTGGGCTTGATCTTTCAAAATTGGTATGATAAAATTCATCTTGTTTCGAAAGATACTTGATGTGTGTCGTATCATGAGTAATATTTTAGGACATTAAGTTATAACATATTGTATCTATTATAGGTTTACACTTACCAAACCCCAAATGAATTCGGGCAGGTTTCCTTATAAAATCGATATATTTAGAGCTAAAATTATGGATAATTGTTTTTAACTGAAAACCTGTCACTAGAAAACTCATAGCCTCTCTAATAAACCTATTTTTCCCATTATAACCAATGCAGCACTTGTCGCTGCCGCATATGGGTGTGGACTTCAGCTTAGCATGCCTGAAAAATGTTAACTTTTCATGTGCTAATCTTCATCTTGCTAGATTTCAGGTAAATTAGTTAACTTGGTTTATATTTTATTTTTTCACGTTAATTAAGTATATATTTAATGTTGTTGTTGGGTGCGCATCTTATGCACATACTAAGAAGTCACTATAGAGTGACAAGTGTCCCAAAAGAAATCAAGTGGGAAATGTAATTTTGTCAAAGAAAATAAAAAGATTATGCACATGCAAGTCACATGCTATTTCCCTCCTATTTTTTAAATGTCTATGACTTTTTTATACGGCATTTGTTTTTAAAAAAATTATACCATAAAATCGAGCGTCTTTTTATCTTTAATATGAGTACCGTATTGTTATATTTAGGAAAAAAAATCAAAAACCCAGTTGTGTATTACACAATGGACATAACGTAAAACACAATGAGAAAACCCAGTTGCATATTACACAATGTACATAACATACAACACAATGAGTATCAAACCAAAAAGACAATGGAAAGTAGACCAAAAACACAATCGATGACAACAGATAAAAGACACAGTGAATATCAGACTAAACACAATAAGTATTAAACTAAAAACACAATTGATGACAACAGATAAAAGACACAATGGACAGCAGAATAAAACACAATCAGGCAAAAAACACAATGGAAAGTAGACCAAAAACACAATCGATCAGATAAAAGATACAATAGATAGCAGACTAAACATAATGAGTATCAAACTAAAAATACAATTGATGACAACAGATAAAAGACACCATGGACAGCAGACTAAAACACTATGGACAACTGACAAACACAATGAACACCGAACTAAAACACAATATGCAACAAAACAAAAAACACAATGGACAATAGATTAACACACAATCAATAGCATAATAAACACAATGACTAGAACCTATAACACAATGTATAGAAAACCCAAGTATAACACTCTCTTCATTGTGTCATACATGGTGTTATAGGTTCTGATAAGAACGCAATAGACATAAGCCAATTAACATTGTGTTATAAGTTTTGATAATAACACAATGTATAGAAACCTTAGTAAAAACGTAAAGACCAAAACCCAGTTTAAAGACACAATGAACATAACCTTTAACACAATACAAAGAAAACCCAGTAAAATGAAATTTTTTATTTTACTTTTATATAACAATATCATACTCATATTAAAGATATGGTGATTTAAAAAAAAAACAAATTATGTCGTATGAAAAAGTTATGGACGTTTTAAATTGATGGAGGAATTGACATGTGCTTTGCATGTGGAGAGAGAAAGTCAATAGATATTAGATTCCTTTTATGCCATTCCATTCTTTTTTTCCCTAAAATTAATCTTAACTCTCCAAATCTAAGATCAATGAACTAGAATCATTCTTACCCTTCTTATTTATGTCTCATTTGTATTTGATCTTGATCTTAATGTGTATTATAGTTTGAGTTATTCTACAAAAGAGTATAAAAATAAGAAGTGTAGGAAGCCACTATAGAGTGACAAGTGTCCCAAAATAAATTAGGTGTGAAGGGTATTTTTGTCAAAAGAATAAAAAGATTATGCACAATCAAGTCGCATGCTATTTCCCCCTACTTTTTAAATGTCGATAATTTTTTTATACGTCATTTGTTTTTTTTAAATTATACCATAAAATCGAGCGTATTTTTATCTTTAATATGAGTACCATATTGTTATATTTAGGAAAAAAACATCGAAAACTCATTTGCGTATTACACAATGGACATAACGTAAAACACAATGAGAAAACTCAGTTGCGTATTACACAATGTACATAACATACAACACAATGAGTATCAAACTAAAAACACAACAAAAAGTAGACCAAAAACCACAATCGATGACAACAGATAAAAGACACAATGGATTATCAAACTAAAAACACAGTTGATGACAACAGATAAAAGACAAAATGGACAAAACACAATGGACAACAGACTAAACACAATGAACAACGGATTAAAACACAATGCGCAAACAAAATAAAAAACATAATAGACAACAGATTAAAACACAATCGAGAGCATAATAAACACAATTACTAGAACTTATAACACGATGTGTAGAAAACCCAAATAACACTATCTTCATTGTGTCATACATGGTGTTATAGATTCTGATAAGAACGCAATGGACATAACCCAAATTAGCATTGTGTTATAAGTTTTGATAATAACCCAATGTATAGAAACCTTAGTAAAACGTAAAGACCAAAAAACCCAGTTGAAAGACACAATGACCAGAACCTTTACACAATACAAAGAAAACCCAGTAAAATGAAATTTCTTATTTTATTTTTATATAACAATATCATACTCATATTAAAGATAAAAAACGCTCGTTATTATTATGGTGAATTTTTTTCTAAAAAAAATGTCGTATGAAAAAGTTATGACCGTTTAAAATTGATGGGGGGGAATTGACATGTGTCTTATGTGGAGAGAGAAAGTCAATAAATATAAGATTTCTTTTATGCTCTTCCATTCTTTTGTTTTCTTGAAATTAATCTCAACCCTCCAAATCTAAGATCAATGGACTAGAATCTTTCTTACTCTTCTTATTTATGTTGTCATTTGTATTTGATCTTAATCCTGTCTTTTTATTCATTATTTGGATCTATAATTATGTTTTGTATCTTTATTCCAGAGGGCAGATGCTGAAAATACTAATTTTCACAATGCAAATTTGACCAAGTAAGATTTTGCAAACCCATTATAGTTTTTGATATGAGACATAAAGTTTGCAGACATTTCGGTGTATTCAGACACTTTTTACTTGGCATCTTTTGTGAACCTTAGAATCATTTTTCTTCCATTTTTAGTCAACTCAATTGATTTAGTCTTGCCTACGAAAGTTGTGTGTTCTTAGGGGCTAATCTTTGTGGAGCTTTGCTGACGGGTGCTGATCTTCAGGAGGCAAACTTATCTTGTAAGTTGTAAATATATCTTCTTCTCATTTTATTAAATTATAATCTAGGGACAATTTCGTATATCCCTGTAAAAACTTGTATAATATCATATTTACTTGACAAAATTAGAATAAAATATCCAATATACCATTTTCAAGAATATAACATTTATGGCCTTCACTTAAATTTATATTAGGATTTTAGTGTTTGGAGTGGAGGAGGAAAAAGGTATAATGGTTATATTTTAATTGTATTAAATGGAATTTGTAAATATGACAGTGTATTTAGCATTGTTATTAAAGGTGTGAGGCGTACTCAAGGCGCTAAGGCTACTCAGTATGGGAGAAGCTAGTCCTTGGAGGATGACCCTCCACCTCAGCACCACGTCATAGTCCTTGGAGGATGCCCCTCCAAGGATGAAACCAAGGAAATGGGTGATGGCCCTACCCCACCTTGTTAATTTATCTATTTTTTTAATTTTGGTAAATTAAATATGCAATATATATATATATATATATATATATATATATATATATATATATATATATATATATATATATATATATATATATATATATATAACTAAAATTAATTTAAACTCTAAAATAAATTTTAATTCCAACATTACATTAAAAAAACCAACCTAATCTTAAAAAAATTATAAAAACTACTAGTCTTCATCCGGTATGTTGACATTGGGTTCGTTTTGTGCGTCGTTCCAAATGTACTTCATCAAGTCCGCTTGTATGTTTTGATGTGTGTACTCGTTACGTAGAGAGAATCCGTTTAAATCTTGACGTTTCTGCCTCTTCCTCCTCCTCCATGATCATCTGCGCTGCGTGCATAATGAAGTTCCCAAAAAAATAATTCGCCCTCACCCGAAGATGTTGAACACCACGATGAAGAAGAAGACATGCCTATATTTTATAAAACTATGGTGGTGTATAAAAAATGAGAGAGATTGGATAGATTTTGGGTTAAAAGTGGGAGAATAAAGGGTATATATTTATAAAGCGGGATTGAAAAAATATATTTTTTTACAACGGCTACTTTCATTCAACGGTCAATTTTTTGTCTTGTAGTGTCCGTCTTCATCATCTGGGAGGCGACGTTCATGACGACGACGTGATGCTCGAGATGGTGTTGAGGCTCGGCGACGGGCCAGGACGGGCCAAGCCGAGCCCAACAACGAGTGGCCTCAGGCTCCGCCTAGGGCCTAGGTGAAAGGCGCAAAAAAAAAAGCATGGGCCTGAGAAAATAAAAGCGCACTAACATAAAAAAATTATAATATATTTAGTAATGGAAAATAACACCTTCAAATACCAAAATATTTCAATACCATAATCTTCAACATAAAGTACCAAATCGGATGTGTGACAACAAAATTCAGATTTCAATCCATAAAAAAACCAAACTTTATGAGTTGGTAAAATAGAGAACTAAAGATTAACATAGTTATCTCATGTAAAGGAATTAATAGAAAATTACTAAGTTCGATCAGAAAACACTTTATTTGCAGAAATTAATCAGAGAACAAAACACTATATTGTGTATGCAAAAGCATAACTAAATCAGAAATAATAAGCTCGTAATGAACACGAACAAAACTAAATCAAAAAAATACTGCAGAATATGAGAAATATTAAAAAAAATATCCCTATTTATCAGGAATAATATGTAGAATTGAATCAGAAATATACAAATTTGGATTTGAAAAACTCAAACTGAGATCTGGATTATTGATATAATCGGATGGTTATCCCTTTAAATACTGCAGAATATGAGGGATTTGGGAATTAAAAGAAACTGTTGATTCGTATTAGTTGTGTGCTATAATTACTAGGAATCTCTAAAAAATCGCCTAGGCTCCAAAAGTGTGCACTTTTGATAACAATGGTATTTAGGTTTTATGGTATGTATATTATTTTTTGAATGGCGTACGGTTAGGATGTGGCTAATCGGGATAGTATGTTAGTTTCACCAAGTTAGTATTAAAATTCTCTTTGCCTGGATTTGAACCCAGCACCTCCATGACAAGCAAAGCTTCTCACCTTCGCCCTAACCACTAGGCCAAGAGATCATTGGTTTTATGGTATGTATATTTGATATTAGTTCTTAATAGTTGGGTAAATCTGATATTATGTAAGTTCACAAGGTATATATATGATGTTGGATGTCTGGTTTGTATACTAGTCAGTTATGAGATGCAATGTTATGTTGTATTTATTAAGAAGGTAAGCCAAGTGATCATACAAACAAATGGACAAGTATGTGGTGGAGATTATGTTGTTTCATAATTTTTTAAAAGAATTTAATTATTTTTCTTTATTATTTGCATTTGGGTGATAGGTTGCCGTTTGGAGGGAGCCAATTTAGAAGGAGCCAATTTAATGGTATGTGAAAACATTAACAGTTTAGGATATAGTGTTTTGGGAAAATTCTAATTGAATCTTGTTTCTCTCTATACTTTTTTAGGGTGCTGTTTTGTATAATGCCAAATTGAAGGGTGCTAATCTTCGACGTGCTTGTCTTGATAGTGTTAATCTTCAGGATGCAGTAAGTAACATTAATATTATGTAGTTTATCACATACATCCTATGAAAATTGAAAAAATTGGTTTGGTTTATTAAAGCTGAGACCATTAATTTGATTATTGTAACTTATGATTTAATCTTGTAGTGTTTGGAAGGCGCGAAGCTGGACAGGGCGAATTTACACCAGGCAAATAGATAACTATGACCTGATTTCATACGCAAGAAGATTGGTGGTGGCTAGTCCTTTCTTTTGGTTTTCATTTTATTGCTCTAGCTACCTAATTTCAGTCTGTTGTTACTCTATGGTTCCAAGTATCATGTGATTTGAGTAATTATTTGTGGTTTAAAACAAGCTTCTTGAACTTCTCATACGATTTGAGAACACTACTTAACTATATATAATCCGGTTTCGCTCATACCAAATTTGACAAAATAAAAGAACATGCTCATGGCTAAAATGCCATTAAGTTTTGAGAACAATCCATGCAGCGATTTGATAGGAAGAACTAGGGTCTTTTTTATATCACTTTACAATCTTGTGCCGAATAAACAAACTGGGTGCGTATTTAAGTGACTCATCGACTTATGGATATATCTTGTGAATTTAATAAAGTTGAATACTTGAGAGCACCCGTAGTGGTTTGAGGATTAGGTATTTTTTTGCCCTAATCCACGCCCAATAATGCCCCAGCACCATCCCTTGCGCGTTTTTTTCAAATTTTTTCCGGGCGTTTGATTTAAAACGCTAAATTTTCGCAAGTTTTGATGATTTGATCGTTGGGGATCGGTCATCAACGGTAATATAAAAATTATTATTTCTTTATTTTTAATCCATTTTCTACCTGTAATAACCCCACTTTCAACTCCATTTTTTATAAACTTTTATCTCTTCTCTTCACTACTTCACATTTTATAAAAAAATATATCATCAATCCCTTCCGAGCCCCTTTTTGGTTTTCCTTCTAGACCCGGCAACCAAACTTCATATCGCCAGAACATCACCCAACCGCAACCGTCCTACAATTTCCAAGATATGGACCCGAATATAATGGCGTACACGCAATTATTAAACATGCCTCCGCAATTCTTTTTAGTAACGTAATTTTTTAATTTAATAAAATATTATTAGTTTAAAAGAAAAATAGTAAAAAACAATTGGGTAATCATTGGATGGGGCATTATTGAGTATTTATACCACTACACTCATTTTAAAACTAATGCCCCATAGAAAACCTGAACCCGGGTACACAGGATATGGATTTTCCTGGCCAATACCTGGATACTTGAAAATTAAAACCCGGTCACATCCGAATCTCGGTATGTACCCGAACCCGAGTTATAGAAAAAAACCCGATTTATGCACCTCTAAATGTAATGATTATGTTAATGATTGCGGAGCATCGTTTACCGGGCTGTGTTTTGTTTGTGTGGGCCCTGCTTATGATCGATGTAGAGATGGGCATAATAACCGGTTCCAAACCCGACCCGGTGGAACAGACCTGAAACCGGTTCCGGTTCCTACCCGGCTAATAGTAGAACCGGTTCCGGGTTCAAAAAAACCCGTAGGTTCCAACCCAGTTCCACATTTTATAAATAAAATCAGTTCGTACCCGGTTCCTACCCGGACCCGGTGCGTACCTGGAACCCGGTTCCTACCCGAAACCGGTTCCGGGTATTACAAAAAAAAACCCGATATGGCCATCTCTACCGTTAACTTACACCTACAAGATATAAACTGTCGGTTAAAAGACTAATAAGTTACTGCTTACTATAAGTCTAAAACCATACGCCCACTGTTTTTTTTTTTTTTTTTTTTTTTTTACAAATACAAATTGAATGGAACATTTTCTAAAACAACAGAAACCACATACTCTCACCTAATCCAAAGCAAAACCCGTCGATATATGTGAGGTGAAAATAGAAGAATAAAAATCTTTCTTTAATTACATGGCAGATCTATGCTTCTAAATAATGGGTTTTGAAGATTCAGTTCTAAGTTCACAAGAGTGGTCGTAAGTCTGAGATCTAAGCTTTGGTGTGTCCCTCCTTTTTGTGTTTTAATCTCTGTTTGGTTTCATTTGTTACTGATCGGGTCGGTCCTATTCTTGTCGGTTTTCCTTGGTCCATACCCGAGAACCGAACCGAAACCGAATCTTGCTTGATGTTAGAACCGAAGAATACCCTATTGTCTACAATACGTCCGAGTTTCGGGTTTTTTCGGGTCAACCCGAAATCTGCTCACCCCTAGGAACCGGTCTTCTGAAGAACTGGAACCGGGTATTAAAAGGAACTGGAACCGGTTCCACCCTGACCCAAACCGGTTACACTCGGTTCTAGTTTTAATGGTTAAAACCCGGGTAGGAACCGGCACCGGGTACAACAAGAACCAGTTCCATTGACACACATTCAGGAACCGGGTCCGGTTAGGAACCGGTTCCGGGTATAAAAAGGAACCGATTATGCCCATCTCTAGATCGACGCATAATTTGAGTAATTGGTCCATCTACACGGCTACACATCAGTGAATAATTTTGTAGACTTATTTATTTGGACAACATGAGAGTAGATTAGGCTGGACGGTGTGGGGACCGACCCTAGCCCGTCCAACCCGGTCGCCAATCCAAACACCATTTCAACCCCCCCCCCAGGCGTCGTCCAAAACGTCGAGACCCAAACGGTGAGGACACTCACAAAAGGACAAACCTCCCTTCACACACACATATACATACAACTCATATATATATATATATAGAAAAAGTATATCGTACATTACGGCTTAACGTTTTCATGCGTGATTTGTTATATAACATGCGTGATTAATGTTTTCATGCGTGATTATTGTGTTTCGACATACGTGATTTTGGATTTTTGAGTTATAACGTGCGTGATTTTAAAATGAACGTGCGTAATTACCTGTCGTACGTGATGTACGTTAAGCCGTATGTAGGTCCCTTTTCTCGGAGGATCGAGAACAAACCTAAACCTTGTTATACAAACTCACTAGCGAGTGCGGAATCCAAGCTAGCGAGCAAACCGGGATGATGCAAGAACAAACACAAGAACACACAAGACTCAACGATTAACACCACTTGTATTAATGCGTAGAAAGTTTCCGGTTACAAGCACAATGTTTACAATCAATTTGCAAACTCTCAAAGTGTGTGTGTGTGTGTGTTTCGGACAGAATGCTCTCAACTCTCTTTCTGTCTGTCTGTGTGCATCTCTCTTTCACACTACACTGCATGGGTATATATATACCCAGCCCATGATGTCTGGTCGAAGGATCCGATAGATGGTCCGAAGGATCATCTATCGAGTACATTTCATTCGAAGGATGAGCAGGGACCTCGAAAGATCACCTTTCGAGGTCTAAGCATTCGAAGCATATCTTTCGAGCACCTCGAAGGATCAACAGTATCCTTCGAGGCTATCCTTCGACAGAGAACATCATTCAATATTTACCAACTGTTTGGCCAAGTCAAACTAGGAGGATAGTTGACTTGGTCAAACTTACAAGACTAACTTGGACATCGTTTACATATAGACCGAATACAGACAAAGTACAGACACAAGTGCACCAACAAACTCCCCCTTGGCTGTAGCTTTGTCTTTATCTTCTATAGTTGTAGACTCGTCTCGAACTTCGACGGTCTTTGGTCTTCGAGTTACCAAAACTCTGATGTCCTTTCAAGTCTTCAATGTCGGAGGATCTTCAAAGTCTTCACGTCTTGAAAGCAGAGAGTGTATCAACAAACTACCCGTATCATGTAGGAAGTGTGTTGACAAACTCCCCCTTAACATAAGCTCCACCTTGAGTTATGCTCGTGAAATACTTTAACTTTATGAAGTGAGATCCTTGTGGTGTTGATGATGGCCAGCAGCAACTCGATCATCTTCATCAGTTGAGTGCCTTCACGTTGTGTCTTCATCCCGAAGCTTGTCATCGACCATGTTCTCCTAGCCTTTAGAATCTGCACATGCAAGAAATCTAAACGCATAATGAGAACAACTGCTTGGAATATAGTTAATCATAAACAAGTGACACACGAATGACCATGTCACAATCAAACACCGTCCGACAGTTTGAAAGTTTAATAAATTTGTCAATTTTAGTTTAACTTTCAAAACTTGCAAATTTCGACCGTTTATGAAGATTTAGTCAATTCGGTTTTCGTTCAGGTTTCAGGCAACGAAGACTCGAGTTCCAACATCGTACGATCGAAAATAAAGTAGAAAGAGAATCTTTTTGGCTTTTATAAAGTTTATGTTAAAACACGGATTTTAGGCGTGTTTTTGAAATTAAAAGACAACAATTTTAGAATCCTTTGAGTGTTATCAAACGACATCACCGCTAATGTCGTGCTGATATGCACCAAACGACGAAACTGTTTAAAAGAAAACAATAAAAGTTAAGCAGTAAATAAATAAATATATACAAACATTCTTTTTGCGAGTTTCGAGGGTAAGAGAATCATATCAGTGTACGGTCATGCCAAAACACTCTTGTTGTTCAGTTAGTTAACATTAAGATAAGCATCCTATAACAATTATCGGTATTGTTGTCCACTTAAACTCAACTTATCAGATGTAATATGGCGAGGGGATACGTTAAGGTATGATTTATACTTACCGACCGGTGTTCATCCACATCACGACACATTCCCGTATCAAGGTATGCACGAGAGTTCATCTTACCGGTGAGTATACCGATTATCATCTGTTTGACCGTATAAAATGTGAGATACTCACTTATTTTGATTTGAAAACAAGTCCTATGTGATATAATCACTTATTGATGAGGAACTTGATTTTCATATGCATGAGGGCACAGGTGCAAGTCCGTGAACAGGTCAGTACTTCCGTACAGCAGAGAGACGAACTTGACACCCGGATAAATGTGATATTTTATCACTTATTTGATTTGGACATGTGATTGTTTATCACTTATTGAGGTCGAATGCAGTATGCAGTATGTACACGTATGTATAGTATCATGGAAGATCTAGACTTGCGTCCCCGTTATTTTTCGGTAAAAGATACAACCATGATACCCAGATGATAAGCAGCATAAAGACCGAATATCTCAGAACCTCGGCAATCTATCAAACGAAATTTCGGTACTAAGACCATATGCCAATGAATGGTTCCCACCTGTCAATTAAGATTTATATCACCCTGCACACTTTAAAATGATTGTGAGCCTACCGATACATCTTATATAGAGCTGCTTATCGTTTTGCATTTAAGGTTTAAAGAGGTTTGGATAGACCACTGATGTACTATCATTTTCTCTTTTGCTCGCCAGGAAACTCATTTTTGATTTTCTATTGTTTTTGTGTTTTTGAAATTTTTCGATGTTTTTGGATTTTCAGATTTTGGATTTACTCCCCCTAAATTCAATAAACTAAGATAAATTTAAAAACACACAAAGATATTTACAAAAATGATTTTCCGATGTTGGTTTACTCTTGCTTGACCTTAATGCCATTTACCAATAATAAGAAGTCAAATCTAGATTTGTCAAAAGCTTTGGTAAATAAGTCGGCACGTTGGTCATCGGTGTGGACCTTAACAACATCGATTAGCCTTTTCTCAAAGCAATCACGTATGAAGTGATATTTGATTTCGATGTGTTTGGTCTTTGAATGCTGCACAGGATTTTTAGTGATATCTAAAGCAGCAGAATTATCAACGTAAATAGGAGTAGTTAGGAATTCAAAACCGTAGTCCCGCAATTGTTGTTGGATCCAAAGAACTTGGGAGCAACAACTTGAGGCAGCAATGTATTCAGCTTCGCATGTTGATGTAGCGACGCATGTCTGCTTCTTGCACTGCCATGTGACTAGGCGATTTCCTAAAAACTGACATCCAGCCGTTGTGGATTTGCCGTCGATTTTGCATCCGCCAAAATCAGAATCACTGAATGCGACCAAGTCAAAGTTATTATCCCTAGGATACCACAGACCGGTGTCGGGGTAAGCCTTCAAATAACGAAAAATCCTTTTGACAGCTGCAAGATGTGAGGCCTTCGGATTAACTTGATATCTGGCAAGTAGGCACGTTGGGTACATTATATCTGGCCTTGATGCTGTGAGGTACATAAGGGATCCGATCATTGCGCGATAGTATGAAGGGCTAACAGGTTCACCCTTCAAGTCAGGAGTTATTCCGTGATTAGTTGGCAATGGAGTACCAATGGGCGTTGCATCGGACATCTGGAACCGGCTCAAGATGTCTCCAACATATTTAGTCTGATGGATGAATATCCCAGACTCCGTTTGTTGCACTTGTAGGCCCAAGAAGAAATTCATTTCCCCCATAGCACTCATCTCGAATTTATCCTGCATAATGCGCTCGAAATTCCTACACAAAACATCATTAGTAGAACCAAAAATAATATCATCAACATATACCTGAACCAGAAGAAGATCTCCATCTTGTTCTTTGATGAAGAGAGTACAATCGATAAGACCTCTTCGAAAACCGTTCTCCAGCAGATATGTAGATAAGGTTGCATACCAAGCTCGTGGCGCTTGATGAAGGCCATAGAGAGCTTTGTTGAGCAACCAAACCCGATCGGGATGGACAGGATCTTCAAAACCTGGAGGCTGTTCGACATATACCTTTTCTTCAACCACACCATGTAGAAATGCACTTTTGACGTCCATCTGGTAAACCTTGAATCCTTTGAATGAGGCATAAGCCAGAAAGATCCGAATAGCTTCCAGACGTGCAACTGGTGCATAGACTTCGTTGTAGTCGATCCCCTCTATCTGACGAAAACCTTGAACGACTAAACGAGCTTTGTTTCGAATAACCACTCCACGGTCGTCTTTCTTGCATTTGAAGACCCATCGAGTGCCAATCTTCTTGTAGTTCTCAGGCTTTTCAACAAGCTTCCAAACACCAAGCTTGTGAAATTGCTGTAATTCTTCCTGCATGGCTTCAACCCAAGCACTGTCTTTCAATGCTTCTTTCCACGACTTTGGTTCTTCTTGTGACACGTAACACGCGAAGGACCAGTCATTCTGTTGGCCAGATTCTCTTATAGCTGAATACAAACCAGCATTCCGGTTGTTTCTCAGCTGATTACGCGTCTGCACACCGCGATGGACATCTCCTATGATATTCTGCTGGGGATGGATATCGTGAATCCTCATTTCAGGATTATCTGGCACACGTGCATTGATACCCAAATTGGTAAGATTAAGATCAACAACCAACTCCACACCAGGAATGTGGTTAGAGGTGGATGCATTCCCTTCAGCAGTATCTATATTCTGCGTATGAGGTGTATCACCAGAGGCACCTTGAACAGGAGCAGCTGGAGCTGAAGATCCTTCGGCTGCATCATGATATTCATCATCTTCAGAAGAGTCATTATAATCAGCAGCATCTTCATAAACCTCATTTTGAACCATATTGTTGACTGACGAAGAAGCTTGAGGGTCAACAACAATAGGTCTAACCAATGGCGAGACAGCAGCGTTGTCACTTTCCAACAACATTCGAGCCGCTGCTGATTCTTCGTCAAAGGTTGGCAGATTGAAGGAGTCAAATAGCCCATCATAATCGAACATCCACGGATCACCCGGAGCCCTAACAGGACTCGTGTACCTTTGAACCCTAACTTCGCTCCAAAGCTCAATCTTTTTGGTAGCTAGATTCCAAACACGAAAATTCGGAGTAGCATATCCAAGGAAGAAACCCTCGATAGCTCTTGCACCAAACTTTCCATCTGGCTCAATCATAGTACAAGGAGCACCAAACGGTTCAAGGTAAGAAAGATCCGGTTTCCTTTTCTGAAGGAGTTCGAAGCAAGTCTTGCCATGTCTCTTAACTGTAAGAACTCTGTTCAACGTGTAGCATGCAGCCGATACAGCCTCTCCCCAGAATTGAATAGGGAGTTCCGACTCTACTAACATTGTTCTTGCAGTTTCTATAATCGTCCGATTCTTCCTCTCAGCGACACCATTTTGTTGTGGAGTATAACGAGAACTGTACTCATGAAGAATGCCTTTAGAAGTACAAAACTCATCCATAACTTGATTCTTGAATTCAGTTCCATTGTCGCTTCGGATCCTTTTCACTTTCAACGTATAGAGATTCTCCAACATTGTAAGAAGATCCTTGAGGATGCCAGGAGTTTCACTCTTGTGTGCCATAAAAGATACCCAAGAAAATCTAGAGTAGTCATCAGTAACTACTAAACAATAAGCATCACCAAACGTTGTCTTGTGCTTCATAGGTCCAAAAAGGTCCATATGAAGACGTTCGAGAGGCATGCTAACAGTGTTGATTTTCTTCAAAGGGTGAGACTTCTTTGTTTGCTTCCCCTTTTGGCACGAGACACAGATATCTTGCAAATGAAAACTTCTTACAGGCACACCATTCACCAGATTATTTTTCACCAAATGGTTCATTTTTCTCAAGTGAATGTGTCCCATTCTTCTGTGCCAAGATATAGACTCCTTTTCTGTGGCTTTTGAGACAAAACAAGTAACTTGTGCAGATGTTGTAATCGCTTGGCTCATGTCGAGAATATAAAGATCATTAACTCTCGGAGCCGATAAGAGAATCCATTCTTGTGGAATTTTGAATCCAGGTTTCAGCACATAGCAGCCAGCATCATCAAAAATCACTGAGAACTTTTTATCGCAGATTTGCGACACACTCAGAAGATTGTGATCAATTTGCTTCACATAATTGATCTTATCAAAGCACACGATACCATTGGAGATACTTCCTTCTCCAGTGATGTACCCACCTTTATCACCCGCAAAGGCAACATACCCTCCTCTAATATTTCTCACGTCATACAGGAGCCGTAAGTCGCCAGTCATGTGCCTGGATGCTCCACTATCAACAATCCAATGACTATTAATAGTTCCTCCTAGAACATCCTGCACATGTCATAAAAACATCAGTTGAGAATGGGGACCCAAGCCTTAGTGGTCTTGGGTCGTCCCTTGGCATCACGAAACGTGAGCTCGATCTCTTGATGATTTTTAAGAACAACTGCTCCCCCTGAATTGTCACCCGACTTAGGTAACCAAGTTTGTCTGTGCCTACCAGTTTTTGAAGATTCTGGTTTTACAGGTTGTGACACACTTGGTTCCTTTTGCACTGCTTTAACTACAGATTTTAAAGCTTTTTCAACAGTTTTCATGTTCTTACGTCGTTGTTTAGTTTCTTGTTCTTTTACAGTTCGTTTATCTTGTTTAGGTGAAACTGAACGACGTTGAGGGTGAACTGTTTCAGGTGGAGCTTTTTCAACCAATTTCTTCTTTGGAGCATTTGGGCAGTTTCTGATAATGTGCCCAATTTCTCCACATTTGAAGCAAGTTCTCCTTTCAACAGACTTAGGAGAACTTGATCGACTACCAGATGTTGAACCTGTAGAACCTGAGGTACTTGCTCTTTCATCACACCCGTTTGTGTGTTGGGTGTAATTGTTATCACTGTTACGTTTTAAAATCTTGACTTGTTGTACAAAATCAGTGTTTGATTTGTTTTCAAAAGTCTCAATTTTATCTGTACCTCTTGATGCTACAAATTTAACATCTTTTCCTTTCTTCATGTAACGAGCTCCTTTTGATTCAACCTTAGCCTTTGGCTTTGGAGCTCGTTGTTGTTGTTTACCTTTAGAAGCAGTCGGTTGTTGAGTGGTTGGAGATTTTTGATTACCAAACTGTTTTCTAATCTCAGCCTTAGGAATTGGATCACATTGTGTTACAACAATTCCCGGAAGTGTTTTTCCCAAAAATTTGTTTGTATTGTCTTCAAAGACTTTGTCAATCAAAGATTTATTTACATTTTTAATTGGAAAAACATGATCTGAGTAGATTTTATTATCTCCAACCAAAGTGTACAACACATTACTGCTTTTAACAGTAGACTCACCTGTCTTATCAACTTTGACAGGATCAATCACTTGCTTCTTAACAGATGGAACCTCAGGAGTATCAGGATCACAAAGGATGTGATTCTCTCGTGGAATATCTACTCCTTTCATCTTGCTAAGTGATTTATCCTGATCACTTACAGCCACTTCTGATTCATCATCCGATGTCTCATAGTCCTCGATAATTGTAGGACTTTGCTTCATGGATGGTGAAGTTTCTTGTTCCTTAGAGGCTGTGTTTGAAGAATTGTCCGGTTTGAACCCAAGGCCAGTAGTAAACTCCTCAACATCAAGAGGCACACTGGGTTCATACCGAGGCATTTCTTCCTCATCAGGCATCTTGGTATAGTTGTTCATCAAGGGGGGTGGACATTTGTTATACCCTATGCCTTTCTGATTTCCCTTTAGTTGTTGAACGTCGATGATGTGATCAAGCACAAATTGGGAGTTAGAATAACTATCCAATTTCTGTTTGATCGCATCATGTTCGCATTGGGCAATGGCTAATTGCTTTTTAGTTTCTTCCACAATGTTAATATATTCATTTATACTCACTTGCTTGTGGTAAACTACTTTGTTAACCTCGGACACATTTTTCTTTAAAGTTTCTATTACAGATTTAAATTCTTTTTCATTCCGAGTTAAAGCCATGTTTGCCTCTTTGCATTTCGACAGTTCAATAACCAAATTCTGGTTATGACTATGAAGCTTTTCTGATTCAAGCTTCATCTCTGCACATGATTTACAAATACTAGGAGCAGGAGGTTCAGAAGTTACCTGACTAGTAGAGGCTGAACCATTTGCCATAAAGGCAGTTTGAAAAGAAAAAGCTCCATCTTCAGAAAATAGCTTTTCCATTTCCGTTGATGTAGCAGCAGCCTTCCTAATCAGAATTGATTTCTGACATTTAAGCTCATCAGCTTCATTCAGAAGATCCTGAATATCTTCACCTTCTTCCTCCTCATCAGGCTCTGAGTGATTATCCCCAGAAACAGAGCCTTCTTCATCCGAACTTCCAGAATAACCAGAACTGTCATCGCTTCCAGAAGATTCTTCTTTATGAACATGCTCGATGACCTTAGCATACAGGGCAGTTCCACTTCCCTGATCTCCTTCACCAAACTGCACTGACCAGTCACATCCTTCATCAGCTTGAACAGCTAAAGCACGATTGTGATTGGTAGTTCCGGGCTGTCCCTGATTGTTATTCACTGCCACCATCCTCCGTTCACGGTTTTCTTGTTGGGCATTCACATTAGTCTGGTTTCTGAATGGGTTGTGATTGCCGTGTTTTGTTGGTCGAGTGCACTCACGTTTAAAGTGCCCTTTCTCGCCACAATTAAAGCACGTGACGGCATTAATATCAAACCCATACTTCGTGTTTTTCTTTCCTTCCAACGAAGTTCTTCCAGTTCGTGCCATGAAATCTTTTGCCCTTCTAACCGCACTAGCAAAAGCCCATTTAATATCCATCAACTCCATTTCTTCCTTGTCGATCTGATCATAATCTTCATTGGTCATGTTGATGTTTCCAAGCTGACCTGCTACCAAACCACAGTAAGCACTGACCATGGTGTTGATAATCTCCATATGTTCCTTAGCAACTTCAATGCTAAGGTGTGAAAGATTTGAGTTGTCGACTCGGATTGTGTGATGACTTTGGGGTTGAGGTTGAGGATTGCTTGTATAGTGAGCTTGCTGTTGTTGTTGTTGAGGTTGTGGTTGTGGCTGTGTTGGAACAGGAATGTAAGACCTCGGATCGAATTGAGGTTGTGGTGGAGCAGCTGTTGATTGAGGAAATGGAAAGGAACTTGAACTTGTATTGGACACAAATGCAGTCTGCAGCTTAGGTTGCTGTTGCTGAGCTGCAGCGGATCTTGCCAAAGCATCGAATCCTGGAAGATACATTTCTGTATTCTGAGGAGCTGGGGCACGCCTTGCTTTCCTAATTTCTTCATCATTTTTATGTTCCAGCTTTTGAATGAACTCGTAGATGTTGACTTGATCTAGAGTTCCAGTATGCTTCAACAGTTCAATGAAAGAACTCCACTTTGGAGGTAAGGCGTCAGCAAATCTACTCACCATGTCTTGTTGAGTAGAGACCACTCCATAAGCACACATCTCACTAATCAAATGATAGAAACGTGTGATCATATCATTCAGAGTCTCGTTTTCCAAAAACTGAAAGGATTCAAACTCTTTCTTCAACAAATCATGCCGAGATTTTCGAGCAGCTGCATTGCCTTCTCCTCTAGCAACTAAGGCATCCCACAATGCTTTCGTGGACTTGCAATATGAGAACTGATGGTAGATGTCTTTGTTGAGTGCTTGAGTAAGTGTGGCAAAGGCCTTTTTCTCCAATTCATACGCCTTCTTGTCATTTTCAAGCATATTGGCATAACCCTCTGAAGTTGACGCAGCAGTTTCAAGATTAGTATTGAACGCATTGATGAAACACGTCCAAAGATCAGTGCTTTGCCCTTGAACGTATGTGTGAAAACGGTTTTTCCATGATGGAAAATCGTTCATATGGTTCAACTTAGGTGGACGATTGTTGCTGCCAGTTTCACTTTCACTAATCAGAAGGTTCTGAAGACTTTGACTTTGATTGGATACCAAAGCCCATTGACTTGGACTGATTGATGGCTGTGGAATCATACTCTTTGCCCAATCTGCAGCAGTGACTAACTCTTGATTGGTTCGTGAGTCCAAACTCCAATCCCATGGACTTGTACAGCTCATTTTGATCAAATATAAATACCCAACCTACACACCACAAACTGTTAAGTGCAAAGACAGATATGAATCGAAAGATGCAACCTGTTCGAAAGATCAATACTTGTTCGAATGATCAACAGGGTTCGAAAGATCCTTGTTGAGTTTCGAACAAAAACTTCGAAGGATTGACTTCGAAAGATTGACTATACGAAGGATCCTTATCTTTCGAAAGATGATTTCGAAAGATTCTCCTTATGTTTCGATCACAGGTCTCGAAAGATGACACTTGTTCGAAGAATCAACAGTGTTCGAAGGATCACTGTTGATGGCTCGAACAATAACCTCGAAAGATAACCTTGAAAGATTCACCCAACACGAAGGATCCTTATCTTTCGTAATGAACAGTAACTCGAAGGATGTATCTATCGAAAAGATTCCTTGACTCGAAGGATAACACACTGACTTCGAAAGATGTTCGAAGGATGGTTATCTTTCGAATCTCCTTGATCGAAGGATGATCCTTCGAGCTCGAAAGTTATCTTTCGACGGTCTGACACACTGACAAAAGTACGACAGGTTGGTGAAAAGTTGATGTGGTTGGTGAGCCAACTTTCGGCAAAAAGGAATGGTCAGACTGTACCTTCCTTACCAACTCCGATTTTGAAATAAAATATGCCAAAAATGGAAATCTTATCCAGAACCTGTTCACCGGAATACTGACCGGAGATATGGCCGGAATTTACCGACACACTCAAAAACAAGTTTTCAAGTTACCCAACCCAACCTTGAACACTCCCGAAGGTTTAGAAGCCGTCTTTCAGTTAAAACAAGCAAGAAAACCACCAAAAACGGGTGCTAAACCAAGTGTTCAAACACACCAAGAACTTGAACAAAACCCGGTTTTAAACAAGGTAAAGAGCCAAAGCTCTGATACCACTTGTAGGTCCCTTTTCTCGGAGGATCGAGAACAAACCTAAACCTTGTTATACAAACTCACTAGCGAGTGCGGAATCCAAGCTAGCGAGCAAACCGGGATGATGCAAGAACAAACACAAGAACACACAAGACTCAACGATTAACACCACTTGTATTAATGCGTAGAAAGTTTTCGGTTATAAGCACAATGTTTACAATCAATTTGCAAACTCTCAAAGTGTGTGTGTGTGTGTTTCGGACAGAATGCTCTCAACTCTCTTTCTGTCTGTCTGTGTGCATCTCTCTTTCACACTACACTGCATGGGTATATATATACCCAGCCCATGATGTCTGGTCGAAGGATCCGATAGATGGTCCGAAGGATCATCTATCGAGTACATTTCATTCGAAGGATGAGCAGGGACCTCGAAAGATCACCTTTCGAGGTCTAAGCATTCGAAGCATATCTTTCGAGCACCTCGAAGGATCAACAGTATCCTTCGAGGCTATCCTTCGACAGAGAACATCATTCAATATTTACCAACTGTTTGGCCAAGTCAAACTAGGAGGATAGTTGACTTGGTCAAACTTACAAGACTAACTTGGACATCGTTTACATATAGACCGAATACAGACAAAGTACAGACACAAGTGCACCAACACCGTAATGTACGTTAACCTTCCTATATATATATATATATATATATATATATAGGGTAAGGTTCATGCGAGAACCACCCTTATTGCGAGAACCGCGAGAACCAGTGTGAACGGGTGGCATTATTGTAATTACATGGAAAACTTAAAAACACCCGCTTCCTTCGTTAAGTTACAGATATCAACGGACGTCAAATAGAAAATAAAATACACACCAAATAACATCTCACGTCCGATAAAGTCACAGCGATTCATACGAACAATCCACTCTAATCCATTCTTCGAAGGCGATTTATACGAAAAAATATTCTTCAGAGAGATTTATACGAAAAATCGATCCTGTACGCTCAACAATATCACAAATTTGTCATACAAATCGCCGTATCGTCATACATCCGAGGAATTAGGGCTAATTTGAAAGAATTCGTCGATTTTTGATGCACAATTAGGGATAATCTGCACAACTAGGGCTAATCGGATTAGCGATTCATCACAATTCATCAATCGTCGGAAATCAAGCGCCAATCCACTATTTTGTAAGTGTATTCGATTAAGTTAATACGACTGTTATTATTAGACTCATATTGTAAGTGTAATCGATTATGCTAACACGACCGCACTAGTTTGCAAGTGTATTCGATCATGTTAATATGCCTGTTATCATTAGATTCATACCTGTATTATTAAGAACTGTGTTTCATATAATGGATGTTATACAAATGATGATGATATACAAGTGAGTTTGATATGTTCAACTTATTAGATTCATGCCTGTATTAGTTTTATATAACCGATGTTATACACATGATGATGTTATACAAAATGCGTTTGATATGCTCGGCAACACGAAGTTCGAATTGATACATTTATAATCTAAGTTTGTTTCTAAGTTAATGCACATGTGCATAATTATCAACACATATGTAGTTTGTTTGATTTATTTAACATAATATTAAGGTAAGTTTGTGTAATGAACATTTGTGCAATTGTGCATTACTCGTTGCCAGTGTACACAGAACCGTGTATCAAGGTGTTTCACATACACGTGCACATGTGCATAGTGTACACAGAACCGTATATCAAGGTGTTTCACATATACGTGCACATGTGCATAGTGTACACAGAACCGTATATCAAGGTGTTTCACATACACGTGCACATGTGCATATTTGTTTTTTTTTATTTCGGCATTATGTAATTAAAAACGACACTATTATAATTAATAATAGAACATGATCATAAAGTAACATTGTGAGAAATACAGATACGTAGTGTTAAATATAGAAGTATCAAGTACATATGTATATATATATATATGCACATGTGCATATGTTGATATGCATGTGTGTACATGTTATTATGCACATGTGCATATATTAATATGCGATTGTACATATGTTAAAAAACGCATATGTGCATATTTTGTATGTCGACGATTATAACGACTATACATGTGTACATATTTTTTATATGTGCATATGTTGATATGCACATGTGCATATTTTGTATGCTTATGATTATAATGACACATATGTGCATATGTTGTTGCATTGATGAATGAATCATAAATTAGTTGATGAATGTATCATAAATTAATGTTGATACACACGTTACTTGTAGATAATCAATGGAGAAAACGCAAAAGAAAGTAACATTTTTACTGAGGTCAAGAGATGAAGGATCAACAAGGATGCCTGACGCGGCTGAAGATGAATACAAGAACGATAAGCCAAAAGGTTATAGTTTGTTAGTTATATAGTTTTTTTTATTGTTATTTTAGAGTATGGGTACATGCACATGTGCATGAATGTTTTTAAAAGTATTTTTTTATTGTTTAACCGTTACAAATTGAACTGTAGGCATATTGAAAAGGAAGAACAGAACGAAATCTGAGGATGTCAGTACAAGGAAAAGTAAACGAAAACATAACGAAACAACTGAAGACGTCGAAGGAGATAAAGGTGTTGAAGGAGTCCATACCAGGAATGAAGGAGCTCGTACTAGGAATACAAGGTCCGTAAGATCAAAAAGCACGCCAGCGGGAAACAACGAGGTGGATATGGAAGATGTTGATGGTATGTGTTATTAAAATAATTAACCATAATTTAAAATGCATATGCGATTATTTAAAATGCATATGTGATTTATTGATGTAATTTTAAAATGCATATGTGCTTTTTAAAATGCATTTGTGATTCTTTGAAATGCATTTGTGATTTATTGGTGCACAAATGTGGGTTTTATAATTATTTTGTTTTTAATTGTCTGCACGTGTGCATCGTAATGATTTATTAAAAAGAAAATGTAATGCATTATAAAACAGAAACTAACAGAAAACTACAATGCATTATTAAACAGAAACGAAGAACAGAGCAGTTATAACAACGAATAAGACAGTAGACAGAACGGAAAAAAAGCCAGTGATTCAAAGATCTTTTCGGGCAGTCAAATGGCGTTCCATACGTACACGTTTATCACCGCATCAACTTCTGAGGGGGGTAAATGCAATGTCAAACAAACAGAAGCAGACAGTACAAAACATGGGGTTCGGGAGTATATTAAAGATCAAAACAGACAGCATACCAGGAAGACTGGCACATTTTGTAGTAGATAATTTTAACCAAAGAGACATGGTGATTAAGCTGAGTGTAGGTAATATAGAGGTCAACGAAAATGTAGTAAGCGGGTTGTTAGGATTAAGAAACGGTGGGGTTGTGCTGAATTATCAAAGAAAAGAGAGCAAAAAAGGGAGAATTAAGGACAAAACAAAGAAAAGTGAAAAGAATGAGGAAACCAAAAAGCACGACGATGAAGAACAAGTGAACATAGTTAAAGGGACAAAGAAAGGGAAAAAAAAGAAAGGGAAAACACGCAAAAAGAAAGAGGTAAAAGGTGAGGAGGATTTAAAAGGCAAAGCAATCGATATAAACGAAGAAGAAGGAGACGACAAAGATGAAAGTCGTGGGACATATGCCATGTGGACCCATTTATACGAAGGGTGTCCAATGACACCAAGTAGGATAGTTGAAAGAATAGTATGTAATCAAGATGACGACGGGGTATTTTTCAAATACGATTTTTTAGCGTTGTTTATGAACACGATGGTAGAGACAAAGAAAGATGGGACGTGTAGAACCGATTTTCTCGAGTGTTTAAACGAAAACATCGCCTTGGAAAACGTGAATTGGTGCAAATTTATATGCGACACAATCAAGAACAACAAGGACGGTTGGCAGCGAGACAGCAAGTCCATATATTTCAATGGCGCGCTCACCATTATGGTGGTAAGTTAACTGTCATGTTTGTAAATTGTATAACGTATTATTATTATTTTGTTTATATAATTTTGTAATGTATGGTGATAATGCACATGTGCAGTTGATATACGTGGACCAAACCTTATGCGGACATATAAATTCAGTTCGCACAACAAGTCCGTTGTCGTTTTGGACAAAGGACATGTTGAGTATTAGGGAAAAATACGAGATAAAAAATGGGGGGTTTGGGAAAGGATTGTTACGAGAAGGATATATGGAGGATATACTTTCAGGCAGTGTTTCATTAAAAGGGGACGGATCAGGGGCACATGTGACAGATGTTAAAGGGGTTGGTGTCGATGTCCATGTCAAAGACGTAGATAGGGGAGTAGATGATGAGGGTTCTGTCAAGTCGGATGATAACGGCAAAATTCAACCAGAGTCATTTGAGGTATGTATAATAGTTATGATAATTTGAGAATGCACATGTGCATAATTGGTTATAACGAATAATGATACTTATGAAAAAAAAATGCACACATGCATTAGTATAATAAAAAAAAGGTGGATACAAATATTACGTAATAAATAATAGTTAAAATAAAGTTGATGCACATAAGAAAAAATGCACATGTGCACAATGGTTTGGTGGTGTCATTAAAGTTAGTAATTGCACTAGTTTTATATAATGCACGTGTGCATAATGAATATAAATAATTCGTAACATGTAACGAATATAACAAATAACAATTAGATTGTACGTATTAGTTTTATTACATTTACACGTGCTCGTATTCAGGAACATATTGGATTAATCAAACAGTTGATGGACGAGACATTGAGGACGAAAGCATCGTTAGATAAAAAGTTGGATGAAGCATGTTTAAAATATCCAAACAACGAGAATGTCATAAAGCTTGTTAGGCAGTATGACAAAGCGTTTAGCGGCGAACATAAGATGTCAAAACTGATAACTGTTACGGGTACAGCTGATAGTAGCAAAAAAGACAAAGAGTACACCATGACGGGTCATGTGGAAGGAGTGAAAGGATCGATGGAAGGGGCGGGTAAGCTGGCAGAAACGTTGACGGATGCGGACAGAGGTGTCGTTGACGAACAAGGGGAGGGAAAACCGCATGATGAAAAGGAAGTGGATTTTTCGATACCAAGTTTCATGTTGTTATCACAAAGTTCACAAAGCTCGCCAAGTCTAGAAGCCGAATCAAGTGTGCATGGGAATGCTATTGAAATGAATGAACCGCTGAACGACGATGAGAAACTGATATGGCAATACTTGTTGACGGTTATGGACGATAAACGATGGTAAGTATAATTACGAACGTTGTGGTTTTATTACATGATTTGTATTGACGTTTTGACAAATTGAGGTACAAACTTGTGTTATAGGGGAGAAAGTAATAAAAAAGGCGATAGAAAGAATGATGACGATGACATAGACGTCCAAGATGAGTTGACGGAGGTGAAGTGGACATTCAAGTAAGTTACATATGCATTACGACTGCTATTACTTGTAATATTAATGTTATCATTGTTAAGATTCATATTATTATTTTTGGTTGATGCACGTGTGCGTATACAATTATGCATTATGACATATGGACACCATATGTCATATTAGTTATATTATTATAAAATATTGATCAGAATGCATGTTATATGTTTGATGCACATGTGCATAAAAAAAACTAATGAAACGTATGTGACGTATGCAGCAACTATATATTTGAAACTCAACATGGATTGTCGACCAGAGCGTTTTGGATAAACACACTTGAAGAAGGAAAGCGGGTCTCTCAGAACGTAATAGATTGCTGGGCTGCACTGTTGAACTATACGGAGAAGAAAGAAAAACCGTCAGGGAAAAGGAGGTTATGGTGCTATACCACAACAATCGTAAGTGTGTCATAAATTATGATTGAAAACAATTGTGAATACGTTAAATATTTTTTTTGTGCATGACGTGTATTGATGTAATATGTGCAGCCAGAGTTTATGCTAAAGGCGAAACAAACAGAAAAAAGGGCGTATGCAACAATAACATCACACCTGAAAGAGGTAGTTGAGTGTGACAACGAGCTGCTGAAGTTGAGAGATTTCAACATTATAATTGTACCAATGATTGAAAAAAAAACACTTCTACATAATTTGTTTTGATTTGGATAACGCAACGGTTGAAGTGGTTGATAACATGCATGAAAGCTTCGCGTACTACAAGATGACATCAGGGAAAGGAACAAGTTTTAGAAGTTTAGGATCGCCTTCTAAAGTGGTAAGTATGTATTTTATATTTAGTGTTATAATTGTGAATAATTATATTGATTTACGACAATATATTTATGCATTGCAGAAACATTACGTTGTTGAGTATTTGAAGCATGTCGGACACCCAGCGGCATCACGCATGGTGAACGCAAGTGTGACAAGAAAGAGGCTGGGATGGGAAACAGCTGACAATTTTATTGACTGCGGTGTGTTCACAATGCGACACATGGAAGCGTATAAAGGCAGTGACGTTAGCTTTGAATGTGGTTTTAGTACCAATAAAGCCGTTCAGAAGATGCAGCTGAAAAATTTGAGAATGAAAATTGCGACAAAGCTGCTGCTGTCAGACGTAAACGTATACAAAGAAACCGTTATGGAGACGGCAAAGGAGATGATAAATGGAATGAGAGATGAAAGGGTGTTGAAGCTGTTAAACGAAGAGGCATCAAAACAAGAACAATGTTGGAGGATGCTTAGCAAATGGAAAACGGATCAGAAATAAGCCGTGTGTGTAGGTTACAACTTATTTCACATTTCATGTTGGTTGTTGTTTGGTTATACATTTTACGCGATTGGTTGGTTAGACGTGGGTAATTGTTGTTGTGGTGCGGGTTGATAACAGTAGGTACTTGGTTAACTTCTTAGTTGACAATTGCTATGTGTACTGGTTGATTTAACATGCATATGTGCATGGCTAGACAGTTTATGTTCTAATACTTCACGTTCTATGTTTGGTTTACATCAGTTGTTACTTAGTTGATAGTTAATTAGTTATTAATTGATAATAAATTAGTAGATAGTTGGATTATGTTATGGTCAATTTGATATGCACGTGTGCAGTGATATGGTTGAATAACCCATATGCACATGTGCATAAAGTGGTATAAATGCATGTTATTAGTTAAACATTTATATGTTTGTTAAAGTGTGTAATGTTACATCGATTAATAAAATAAATGTTGATTAATAAAATAAATGACCTGTATGCACATGTGCATACAGTAGGTGCGTAAAAGTGATAAAACACACGGGTCAAAGTTAAATTTTGTATACTTTGTTACATTTGTGTATATTTAATGATTTTTTTTTAATTTTTATTAGTAAAATGTACAATGTTAAGCAATATTATATATATATAAACAGGTAGTTAAAAAACGGTATATACAACTTCTAAATACATATGCACATGTGCATATGACAAGTTAAGAATCAATATCAACACTAATATCAACACTGTAAGTCAAATGGGTACTAGTAAAAAAAAACAAGCAAAAATAGACATTGGTATTCATAATTAGATAAGTCTGGTAACCATAAGTTGTAATACATAATACGTTAATTCAAGAATCACGATCTATAATCAAGAATCACGAGCTATGTTGGATGGTTTGCGACGTCTAGTTGAACGCCTAAGGCTCTGATCATGTTCAAAAGACTGTTCAGGTGCACGCCTAACATTTGTCCGATCGGGTACTAGATCGGGTACTACGGGGGGGTTTTGCATGGAGACAGGGTGTTCAGATGCATCGTAGTCAGAAGAATCATAATCATTGATATCATCATTGGTGTCATCGTCGGTGTCGTCGAGATCAACACGAGTACCGTCGGAATCGGAATCAGACGAAGACGAGGCGGGTAGTCCAGCGGCAATAGCAGCGGCACGTTTAGCTGCTTGTGCAGCAAGTTTGGCAGCTTTGATTTTCTCGCAGTTTCGAGAATCGTGGTCAAACACGTACTTGTTGCATTTGTTGCATAAGCGGGCGGCTTTTTGTCGTTTACCGGCCTTCTTCCGTTTATCTTTAATGTTTTGACCACCGGGACCGATCCGTTGTTTTTTGGTCCCACAACCTTTGTTTCTAATACCTTGCGGAGGATGGACACTTGTGCTTAGATTTGAAGGTATGTTTAAGATGTCACTGATGTTTGCAGTTTTTTGAAGGACCGAGGCTGAGGCTCACACGGGAACGATTCAAATACGCGGTTTCTGATGCGTTTGATCTCGGAAGACAATGAACGTAGCTGATCAGGATTGCGTCTGAGTCGGTTCGTGCATTGAGTGACTAAATCCATTATTTCATTGTGGATGACAGCAAACTCACTGTTGTTAGATGAGTATATGTTAGATACGCTATGAACAGCTGACGGGAGTGCGTCTCGTTTCCAACGTGAAATGATGTAGTGGGACGGTATCCGTTCAATTTGGTGGTAACGGAATATACAGAATACATGTCGACATAGGTATCCAATACGAGTGAACCCAAGACACGTACAGCTTACTGTTTGTTCAGGTACATTGAGCGACACCTGCACATGTGCAAACATATATGATAAATAGAATAAATACACAAAAGGTAATAGGAGCAAGTGAAAAATTTATAATGTACAATTGAATAAGTTCAATGTATATTAAAACAATCGATTCAAATACATTCAAATACACTGACTCAAAAAAATACATTGTTTGATATATGAATAAGTGAATGACATAAGATAAAATTTGATACATGCACATGTGCATAAAAAAAATTAGTCAAATAGACAGTTATAATGGATGTAACATAAGACAAGTTAATCAAACAGACGGTTAAAATAGATATAACATGACAAAATTTGATATATGCACATGTGCATAAAAAAAATAATCAAATAGACATTAGAGAGTTATAAGTCATAATAGATATACTAAGTTATAATATATATACTAATGTTAATATGTAGCAATGGTATATTGGGGTAAGGACATACCTCGAATTCGTTGACATAAGACATGTTTGATTTACAGTGACGAACAGTGTAATTTTTTACGTCCGTCGTCCCAGGACGTTCAATCGGCATGCAATGGAACATTCCCATGTATATTTCTTTTCGAACTTCAAGAAACATGGACCATGTATATGTTTCGGACGCGTGTGCCTCTATGCGAAGACCGGTAGACAAGCGAGGGGTCGACATGTCGCTTTTAAATTCAAGATCTCGTTGTGTGTGCCGTTGAGCATCGATACTGGTTTCAAAACACATTAAAAATTGGACCAGTGTGTTAGTTTCTGACGAGTTGACTTTAAAACGCGCATTTGAGCTCTCGCATCTTGACGTAGTCTTCATCAAGCAACACATCGGTATCTCTCTAAAATAACAAGGGACCCACTCATGACGTATAGCAAACATCTCACAAAGCCACGGATGATTGTCAAGGTGATATTCATCCATTAACACATGCCATCGTTCTTCGAATGTTTGTGGCGTGATGAATAGATTCCACACAAGCTTATGTATTGACGAACGAAGAGTGGTATTATCAAGGATGTCGTTTGAAATCTGTAGATGAGGAAACATGAATAATAAAAAGTTGGATTATTTAATCACATTATACGGTTTATTTGGAAGCATGTTAATATTAAAAAATATAGTGTTTACCTTGGACGGAAGTTTTCTCATTATGTGCCACATGCACAAACGATGGATAGAGGTTGTGAAAACAGTTGATACAACTTGTTTCATTGACGCGTCTTGGTCAGTGAGAACAAAAATTGGTTGTTTCTTATGTGCAGCCAGAAGGTGTTTAGTAGCCATGTATACGACTCTATAGTCTCGTCATATAACATGCCGGCGCCAAAGATAACACATTTTTTGTGATGATCAACTCCGGTGAATGGCACAAAAATCATTTTATATCTGCAAATAAAACATATGATATTAAAAAATTATTAATAAATAAAACATATGAAAAAGTATGGCATCTTACTTGTTGGTGTCATATGTAGCGTCGAATGCACACACATCACCAAAAGCCTCGTAGTTTCGCAGTGATACGAAATCAGCCCAAAAGAAAGATCGCAACTCATTGTCAACTATGACACAATCAAAATAGAAATCATTAAGATTGGTAACTCGAGACCTCATGGTATGTAAGAGGATATCAGCATCGCGTTCACCGATGAATGCACGTATGTCTCGAGAGCAATTTTTGAAATCTTCTGTCGTGCCACGAACATTTTGAGGTCCACCTTTAAGTGATGCTTGAATGTTATGTGCAACAGTTGGGCCGATTTTGTTAAGACTAACTTTGTGGATGAACTGTTGCTCCTCAAATCCAAGTTTTCTGTTTTGTTTTAACATGTTGGCATGATCGCTACTAATCATGCAATGATTGTGCGCGGCAATGAAACCATATATTGTGTATTGTTCGGTAGCACGATCATATCTCACTTTGATACGCACACGACACCCGGAGACTGTGAATCGGCTTCGCCTGCGTTGTTTCTTGGATTTATCGTATATGGTTAGAGCATTTTTGGATGGAGCATTGGGGTCAGTTTCTGGGACCCGTGGTTGACCTTCTCTAGAACATAATATATATCTATGAGTGCATATTTTCATGTTAGGATTGTCATGATATTTTTTGTTCTTTGACGTGCCAATACGTGTAGAAAACCCAGACTGTGTAGCATACGTGTTGTACATCATGACAATATCTTCCCAGTGAGTAAATGTACTGGGTACAACAGGAAGGTATTTAGCGTCAACTTGGGGTATCCAATACGGGGTGCCATTAGGTGTAGCATGTATGGCAGTTGTAATTGTTCCTGTAAGATATATTTAATAAATTAAAAAACAGGGAGAAATTATTGATAAATTAAAAAAAGTGACATAATGTTATACAGACGAATAGTATGATGGTAGTTAATATGCACATGTGCATTGGCAGTTAATGTACAAAAAAAGTTATTTTGTTTTTTTTTTTTACAATCATAATGCACAGTTGCATAAATTTGCATTGCGACGTAATTTGAGTTATGATGCATAATTTGTAATATAAGGCAATTAACACAATGAACGTGTGCATATAACATTGAGTATTCATAATGTACATCACAAAAACAATTGTAAATGTGCAGTTGATACAATGCACATGTGCATGAAATATCGAATAATCATAATGTACGATATAAAACAGTTGTGAACAATATAAAACAATTGTGAACATAATACAAATAAGTATATAGTTGAACAAGTCACATTTTTCATAAAATTGACATAAAATACCTTTAGTTTCAAACCGGATGAATTGCAAGTTTTGATGATCTGTGCTTGTAGGTGCTGTACCGGTAGATGTGGTGTTACCAGTAGAAGTGGTGCCAACTGATAACGATTGATCGAGTAAATTAGCAGTATCAGAGCCTACATTGCCTGATGAAGTAAACATTGAATCCAACGTTTGTATTTCAAACCCATGAAGGGTGTGTCGACTTGCAATTGGGTTTGCAGCAGGTAAGGTAACTGGGTTTGCAGCAGGTAAGGTATTGATATCAGACGGGCCAACAGCAGAAATAGGGTTGACATTGGTATCAGACGGGCCCGCAAATACCAGAATCGAGATGTGGATTATATGCAGGAGATGTTGTATGATGATCATCAGATGCCATAGGTTCAACTCCAACACGAGAAGAGTCAGACGAAGCCATTTGTGACCGAAATCGGAATCCAACCGTCGTAATCAGTATCCCAATCGAATCCCCCGTAAGATCGCCGCCGTGAAACTCACCGCCATAGTTTGTCGTCGCCCCGTCGCCGATCAAGCAAAATCTCCAGCGAAACCCTAGATTGGAAACCCTAAATCTTCAAAGACGATAGACGACAGTGAACAGGGGAAGGGAGCGCGTGTTTTTTTATTGATTGTCAATTAATTACAAGTTTGCCATGTGTTCACATTGGTTCTCGCGGTTCTCGCAATAAAGGGTGGTTCCTAATGGATCTTTATCCTATATATATATATATATATATATATATATATATATATATATATATATAAATTAGGCTCATCCCCCATTTCCTTAGTTTCATCCCCTTTGCCTCATCCTCACACCTATCCTACGTGGCGCTTACGTGGAAGGTCATCCTCCAAGGATGAGCCTCTCACATACCTTAGATATTATTTGTTTGGATTATCAAGTTGATTCCTTGCTCAGGCCACGTGTTTGGAAGATTTGTTACATTTTTAGCTGAATTGATGGGGCCCAGTTGTGTCTAATGACATCTTCGGTTGTTAGGTTGATAGGAAAAAAATAAATAAATAGAAGTCTTTAACAAAGTTTTGTATTTATCAACTTTGATGTCCGAGAAGTGGGCTGGTGATAAATTGCTTACGTGGGCCTAGTAGATAACAAGTATTAGGCTTCTTTAATTTAGCTTTGGGCTGAATAATATCATAGAAGGGTAATTCGGCCATATAAAATGATCGAATTGTCTTTCTCATTAACAGAAATAATGGATGAAGTTAACTCAGTTGACTAAAATTTCAACAGTGAAACCTTTTTGGACTCACAGACAAAAAATGAAACCGTTGGACCAAACTGACAAAATAGCCTAAACCACATAAACTAAAATGACATTTAACTCTAGATAAAGCTATAGTTTTACCTTAATTCAACTTGTGTTGATAGCCAAATCAAAATCACCACAAAATCTAATGTTCTTCTTAATCCAAATTGTGGACCCCGGTCGCATCTTTAGAAGGGAAAAAGCTAAAGCGAGTTTTTCACTATGATATTGTAATTTTGGTACTTCTCTTTCTTGTTGTAACACCTCGAAAATTCATATCCATTGAAATAAAGACACGTGCCATGAGAAACAGACGTGTCAGGAAAACCGGATCAGATAAAAAGATGTACGGTAGGATTTTAGTAAAAAGGGCGTTATGTTATTAAAATACATCTGAACGGCCCAAGGGCGACATGTTATTAAATCACCTCTGAGCGACCCAAATTTTATAAATCCCAAGATCCTTAAACCGTTAGATAAACGTCTTATAGAATAACCGGTTGTTTCCAAATAAATAAGGTTTCATCTTTTATATGGACTTAGGATTATCAGGATGGTTACTACTAAAATGCTGAATAAAATTCTTGTGTAAAAGAAATTAATAATAGTTAACTAACATGACCAACTCTTGTGAGAGTCCAAGATTTAAATCTTTGGAAATATCCGTCACTTTAAGAAATTACAAGATGCCAAGGTTGTAGAAATATGAAAGGGACATACAAGCATGCAATGGCTGAGCCACTAGGTCCCACAACTGAGAAAGTTAGTATGTAATTCGGAATCCACGAGGTTGCATGGTCAAGACTTGAAGTTTGTGAAATTTTGTTTTCTGATCACCGGTTACGGACCGCAAGGCCCTAGTCTTACGGTCCGTAAGGAGGGTACCTGGGCGATTTCAGCAAAGGTCGGTTACGGACCGTAACTGTTTCAGCATACGGTCCGCAAGAGGAGCTTACGGACCGCAAGGCCTTAAGCTTACGGTCCGTAAGGCAGTCGCTGGCAGCAGAAAATGGACAGCTGCCTGTTCAGCCTGTTACACCGACTTAAATGAATGGTTTTCGAAACCAGGGTCTTGCTAGGCAGTATTTAGCCACATAGGGGCACCTGGAACCATCTCACATCAATTGTAGAGTTGCTTGTCATGATCTTGGACCCTTTGGACCACTATATAAGAAGCTAAGTTGTGACCACTTAGACTTGCTCATTTTGCATTCTTGTTCAAGGCATTACTGAAGCTCCTGGTGTACAACAAGTCCTTCCTAGGCCCCATAAGCATTCTTAGGACTCTTGTAAGTGTCCTTAACCCTCTCTAATTATTTTTAGCTTAGTTATTTAGCTAAAAGTCAAACCATCGTAATTAAGGTTTGACTTCGGGATTAGTCTATAATTACTCACTAATATCCTGAATTAAAAAAACCTATAAGTAGGTAATGTGGGTAACAAACACTTAAAAGGGTATTTCCAGATTCCCACTCTAACTATGCTAATTGTCGAGTCAAAGCTTATTATAAAAAGTCAACAGAAAGGTTATTTGCGAATTAATGCATAATTAGCAATGTAGGTTACATGCAACCTGTTTGATCAGTAAAATAACTTGGTAATTAATGTAAGAACATGTTCCAACATGTTCAACTCGACAATTTTCAGTTTAGGCTCGGTTTGGAACCGAAAGTCGCAAGGTTTGACTTCCGTTTTGACTTTTAGTTCTGGCCCGTTTAAGCCAAGATTAAGATTGCCTTAGAGCTTCTTTTGATCCTATTTATATGTTAGTATAACTCTCTGAGATTATACAACTTGGTTCATTAGAAATCCTATTCACATGCATGTTTCCGTTAATCGCTTATATGTTGACCATTATGCCCATTTGACCTTAAAACGTGATTTTTGAAAATGTAAAAGGGTAGGCACCTTAGCTACTGATTTATAAACTTGCACCCAAAATTTGAAGTCAGTTTGAGGTCTAGATTAAGAGTTATGCTCAATAGCGTAATTAAGAGCTTCTTTACTAATTAAACGGCGTAAATTATGTATAGCCTATCAAAACCCAAATTTTTATACCAAACTTTTTACCCACTGTTATAAAATAATATTTTGGGATTTTTGGTGATTTTATTTATTTTTAGGCTGAGCATAACTTAGTGTTCTAAGATTAATTCGGTTTATGCCGGTTTTGCCCTTTTTAGCCATAAAATGAGTTTTACAAATCCTTTTGACCTCAAACCAATTCCTACTGATTTGTTATGATAAATAAATTATTTTGAGCCTTCTGGAATATTAAAAATATCAGCTTTTTACAGAAAATCCGGAAATGGCTCCAAATCGCCTTTTAGGCATTTTTAACGCATAAGTGTGCACTAGAACCTTATTAAGCTTAAGGGTTTGAACCTACTGTTGTAATCAGTGAATTTTTATATTTTAAACAGTAGGCAAATGTTTTGAACTCAGAATTCCAGAATTGACCTTTTAGGCACATGTGAAATTACCAAAATGCCCCTACGGTGCATAGTAAGGTTAAAGATAATAAATTTCACATAAATTTGATACCCTACTGTTATAACTTAGTAAATTAAGTATATTTACTAATATATTCAGACCTGTAACTCAGGTTATCATTCTAACCCTTTTACACCTTATAAAATGACCAAAACGCCCTTATGAGGCATAGTTTTGGTTTAAAATCATTTGGGGCATAATGGAAGGTATCATTCTGATATCACAACATATTTTGAGCATATTGACTTCAGAAACTTGTATTTGACTCTTATGGTTACTCGTTACGCATTATATGCGTTCGGATCGGCTTATGTGACTAGTTTGGCCATATTAGCCGAAACGGGTCAAACCATATCTTTTTGGTCTCAAAATCCAGAATGTGATTATGTTACCCATATAAAACAAGAGTGCAAGCTTGTTGGGACAAAACCACATTCTAAAACGGTCTTCGCCTTATTGTGCGTTTAAAACCGTAATCTTTATATAAAACTAACCGGTCTAAGCTTAAGACCCGTTAGGATTCTAATAGGTTATTGATACGTGGTTGTAAACCGGTGCTTGTTATTGTTTAACCTAACGTTTTTATGTAAGTTTTAGTTTCGAATAGCCTACTTTTAATCAAGAATGTGTTTTGCAGGTTTGATGGAGTTTAAGGAGCTTTTCGGGAGCTTTACGGGTCACCGGATCGAAAACCGGAGCACCGGGATGCGTTACGGATCAATCGGGAGTGCAAGGAGCGAAAAATGGAGAATTGGATTTTTAGGGGCCGTCGGCAACGGGGGTATACCCGTCCCGGACGGGTCCCAGAAAGTCCCGTATGCACATTTTGGCCGTAACCAGACATTTAGGCCGTCGGAGAAGGAGATCAAACCAGAACCCGTCGCCGACGGGTTGAGGGCCGTCGGCGACGGCCTTTCAAAACCAGAAACGCGCAATTTTGTTATTTGGGGGTTAATCTCGACGGTGATTGGTCCTTACTCATTGAAGACGGGGGTTACACTCAAAATTGAGTTTTGAACTTGATTTTGGAGCCTCATCCACCTACCACTTGATATCCAATCAATCCATCATCCTTTTACACATCCCGAATCAAGAACAAAATCACCATCTTCTTCGTGATTCCAAACCCTAGTTCCATCCATCTATCAATCCATCACACCATTCATCCATTCACCATAATCACTCACCTAAAACCCTAATCCTCATCCATCAATTCATCTTCAAGCTTCACGATGATCCAATTCACGCTTCCAACATCCGGTGATCAAGTTTCTTCGATCATGCTTGGCTAATTTCTTGGAGGTTTCACCCCGGTGTAGACTTTTGTAAGATTTAGGGTTTATTATGTTTTGTTAATTGTTTTGTGACAACTTGAATTGCGTTTGAATCTTAGACAATTGTCCTACGTTGGTGTTGAATTTGCAAACTGTCGAGTGAATGATTAAATTTGACTTTGTGAAATGAATGCACGTATTTATGCCTTGTCTTTTGGTAGGATTTGCTAATCCAAAGTAACGAAGTGTATCATGGTCCGTTGTTTACGACGTCGATAGCGATTGACACCTAAGCTTTGTGATTGCGACCCGTTAATGAACTATTTCAAGTAAAGCTAATTAAAATACATAGTAACCCTAAGTCTTGTAATTATTGAAACCGGGTGTGAACCTTGTTTTCTTATTATTGTTCAAACAATCATTTTCAATTCATGCATTTAGTAATCTTGAGTAGTTAATTTAATTAATCATTTTAGTAATTCTAATTCATATCTTCCAATCAAACAAAAATATACAAAAACAATATAGCAAGCTTCATAAAAGTGACAACGATTCATAATTCAATCAAATCCGTACACAAACCACATACTCTTCGTGGTTCGACCCCTCACTACCACTAGCTATTTGTTAAGGGTATTTAGGGCTTATAAATATTATCTTTGACTGGAGCGCGACACTCCGATCAGTTATTAAAACCTTAATTTCCAGATCTAGGAGCCCAGTAAAAGCTACGTGCACTCGTTATATTTGGTTTATACTTTGCTCAGGTAAATACGTTTAACTTATTTTCCCTTTACGGGCTTGGGGTACGGTATATAAAATACCGCTTGGTCGGGGAATTGACCTTAACCGGTCTTGGTTATGTGCAGTCAAATTAACCCATTTGAAAATGCTGTTTTGTTTGTTTAACGCCTTTGGGGGCTTAATGACCATGTCCCGGATATCCTTGGCATCATTCAAAGAATGGCCACGACCTTAGCACTCGGGTGTAGGCGTACACCCGTAGTGTTATACAACATGTATAATCGTCGGTACGAGAGAAGTCTCGCGGCGGAATTATATTAAGTGGTGTGTCTATTAATCTTTAACCCGGCATGACCCGGGCTACCGAACGCAGAACGAACATGTAATTCTTTTACAAGATTATTAAGCAAATAATTATCCCAAGTTATAAAAAGTTTTATGCCACGAGCATTTAAATCAATTTTAAACATTTTCAAAATGAGTCAGTTAAATTGTATTTACCAGTGTAAACTGACGTATTTTTCAAAAAGACTAAGTGCAGGTACTACGCGTAATAGGCTGGTCACTCCTTAAGCATCCATAGAAGTCTCGCAAGCTTAGGATGCATGATGTCTGTTGAAATGAAGTTTCCTTTTTATTTGATTCTGCCTGTGGATTCTATTTCGACATTTTGTGATACTCGTATATTACAATAATTTAAGTTGAAATGAATCTATCTTTGCTTCCGCTGTGCATTATAATTTGTGTTGTTTGACTATGATGATATCAACTACGTCACGCTAATCCCCCACCGGCCCCACCGGTGACACGTGGAAATTAGGGGTGTGACAGGTTGGTATCAGAGCCAACACTGAGTGAATTAAACACTAGCCTTTTGTGTTTAGTCTCAGTGCACGAATTGCACATTCTTCGAGTTCCGAGTCTAGACAAAGAACATAGGACAAACTCTGTTTTGTTTTATTTTTGAGTCTTATTATTATATGTTGTTGTTGTTATCTAAAACTTGTATGCAGGTCAACATGCCACCAAGATTTCTTCGCGGTCGAGACAAAGCACCAGTCACGGGTCACGATCACGAAGCCGGGCCTTCGCACCGGCGTACCCCATCCATCACCATGAGCACTAGTCCACAAGAGCCGTGGAGGCTCTATGTTGAACCCGGGAGACGGTCAGTTTCCCTCAGCTCTTCACCTTCTTACCAGCACTCCTTTGGGCCCCAATCGGAAAATGAGCCCAACGAACAACCACCCTCTTTCATACCGTTACAGAGATCCAACTCGCACCATTCCTTTGGTGACCCAACCCCAGTTTTCCAAAGCCGATTCAACCCGGCCAACATTTTTCCAGAACCCGGGGGTTTTAACCCACTCGGACCGGAAGACCACTTCTCTGGGGAAAATGACATGGACGAGGATACTGATCCAATGGAGCCTGCTACAGGAACGCCGAACCACCTCATCGAAATCTCGGATGGGTCATCTTTCCATGGATCACCATACCGCGGTCCGGATAGTTATCAAGAGAGGTTCAAGCAGTGGGACTGGTACTTCACGCCTTCTGAACACTCGTCCCCGTATCAGCAACAGCAGCAACAACAGCAGCAAGATCCTTCTGAGGATCAACGATTCGTGGCAGTCACTCCGCCACCACCACCACCAGTGGAACAGCAGCCGCCTCCGGAGCCACCGAGGCGGAGGAGGTCGAACGCACGGATGTCCGTGCGAGGGGGTGTCCGTATCAGCACACCCCAACCATCAAGTGGCAGTCATTACCCGCCACTTCAGGAGGAAGAAGAAGAACCACAGATGGGGGTTCCATCAAACCCCATTCCAGATGTCAACTCAGTGCCTGGGGCGCCTCCGTTGGGTTTTGACAACCCAATTCCTGCTTATTCTGCGGCATACAACCCGTTTGAAACGCCGGGCCACAACAGCTTTAACTATGCCAACGTGGACCCATATCAGGAGGCTTGGGATTACAACGCTCGACACCCTGAAGGGCCCTATGGTGGTCCTTGGACTACCGGGTACCCTCCGTATGTGTTCCAGCAGCCACCACCTCCTCAGCCGTTGTACCAGCCGCCGCAGCCACAGCTTATCCCGCCGGAGCGTCAGCAGGAGGTTCTTGATAGGTTGAACCAGGTCGAACAAGAAGTTCGAGAAGACCGCAGAGAGCGGCAAGGCTTCTTCAAGGGTCTGTCAGACTTGCTAAAGGGGAAGTCCAAGAGGATGGGTCACTGAAGACCTTGTTGTTTGTTGCTTAGTTGTAAACAGTCCCTGCGTGGACTTGTTGTTTCTGTATTCAGCTCCTGCGCGAGCTTGTCTTTTTGTATTCTGCCCCTGCGTGGGCATGTTATTTGTAGAAGTCCCGTTTAGGGCAAGTATGGTACTGTTGAATCTTTATTTAATGAAATGTTGCATTTAAATTTTCATGATTATTGCTATAAATAAGTATATGAATAAACTTAAAATAAAAAGGTAAAAATGAAAATAACATTTCATAAATTAAAGAAGACCTACCATTAATATAAATGGCAAAATCTAAAAAGGGACAAGACCTAGCCACATGTCATTTTAAGACAAGGCCAAGATGGTATCTCCATAATTAGATTCAGGTCCATAATTAACGTCTCAACTTAGGATTGATCTGCGTTATAAAGAGAATCTAAGGGGTAAAGCCTAGCCACGTGTCGTCGCAGACATGGCCAAGATGGTAGAACCTGTCTAGAAGATTCCAAATTCTGTTAACATCTGTAAGTATGTTAACATACTGGGCAAATTGTGACACAGTAAAAGTCACATAAGCCATCATTGAAAATTGGGTTAATTTAAAATTCCCTGTAAGTAAATGTCCATTCCTTGAGAATGAAGTGCCTACGGGTAATAATTAGTGTCCTAGGGACTAAGAGACAGTTTGAGTCTGCAACTCACTGCCTAAAAAAAAGGGAAATGAACTGTGATTCAGACCCTAATACCTTGATTCTGTAAGAATCCGGGTTATAAACTAACACTGTCCTTGTGACTAAGTTATATGTTAATTCTTAACTATAATATAGGATTATAATACAAGTCCTGAATTAATATTTGATTAATAAATTAATCTGCAATGGTTATTTAAAACCATGGTTAATAAAATGCATGAAATACTGTAATACGTGTTAAATAAAACCTTGCCCATTATTGTTATATGTAGCATTTGAAGCTACATGGCAGGGTCGGATGAAGTGAATAGTCGTCCGGTGGAAAACCACGATAATGCAAAGATACAGTTAACTGGTGCGGAGTTGAAAGCACTGGTAGATGATGCGGTTACAAAGGCATTAGAAAGACAGTACAGTGAGTACAGTGGGACCCATAGTAGAACCCTGTCTACACCGCATAATAAGTCTAAGACTCATTCGGAGGCTCACAACAAGCCACCTTCTGTCCAACCCAAGTCTAAAAAGGAGGAATCTAAGAAGGAGGATGATAGACATTCTTCGAATGAAAATGATAATCAGTCCAAGAAGATTGTGCTTTATGATGCCCCACGTGCCAAGAGTTGCACGTATAAATACTTTGTGTCTTGTAAACCCCGGGATTTCACTGGGCAGAAGGGGGCAGTGGACTGTATGACTTGGCTTGATGAAATGGAGACAGTAGTAGATATAAGTGGCTGTGCTGAAAGAGATATTGTGAAGTTTGTGACACAATCTTTCAAAGGTGATGCACTTCAATGGTGGAAGTCGCTGATTCAAGCCACCGGGAAGATACCTCTTTACAACATGTCTTGGGAACAATTTGTAGCCCTAATCAAAGAGAATTACTGTCCCCAACACGAGGTGGAAAGGATAGAATCTGATTTTCTGTCCTTAGTCATGAAGAACCTGGACTGCCAGGCGTACCTCACAACCTTCAACACCTTGTCAAGGCTAGTTCCCTATCTTGTAACACCTGAACCGAAGAGGATAGCCCGTTTCATTGGGGGTCTGGCCACAGAAATTAAAGCGAGCGTCAAGGCCTCTCGGCCCACACGTTTCGATCCGTAGCTGATATATCTCTGTCCCTTACGCAAGACGCAGTTAGACAGAGATCCCTGAGAGCTGCAGATGCCGAAAAACGAAAACGCGAAGATGATGGTTCGCGACGCTCAGATAAAAAGCGAAAGGGCAATGACGACCACAAGAAAGGGTCGGGATCCAGGAAGGGGGATCAACAGTCGAGTGAAAAGCCTAGGTGCAAAGTTTGTTAGAAGCACCATTTCGGGAGATGCAGGCAGGAGTCTAGATCCCAATCTCAGCAGAAACTATGTGGGATTTGCAAGTCCCCGGATCATAAGGCATTAGATTGCAAGAAACTTAAGGATGCCACCTGCTACAATTGTAATGAGAAGGGACATATTAGACCCAACTGCCCGAAGCTTGCCAAGAAAATGGAGGAAGGAAAGAAGACTAATGCAAGAGTCTTCCGCATAGATGCAAAGGAAGCTATTCAGGATGATAATGTCATAACAGGTACTTTTCTCATTAATGATGTCTACGCAAGGGTATTGTTTGACTATGGGGCGGATAGATCGTTTGTAGATAATAAGTTCTGTGAACTGTTGAAATTACCTGTTAAAGTTTTAAGTATGAAATATGAAGTGGAATTAGCTGATGGAACAATAGAAACAGTTTCGACTGTGTTAGATGGATGTGTCCTATCCATTAGGAACCACTCTTTTCCTTTGTCCTTGTTACCCTTTAAGCTAGCAGGCTTTGATGTAGTAGTAGGAATGGATTGGTTATCGCGTAACCAAGCCCAGATAGTGTGCAACAAGAAGCAGGTAGTAATCAAGACCCCATCTGGTGAGCCGCTCACTATTCAGGGAGATACTCAACACGGAATACCAGAGCATGTGGCCATGCTTAAGGCATCAGGATGCACAAGTAAGGGTTGCGTCATTTATATGGCACAAGTAACCGTTGACGAGAAGAAGCCCAGGATCAAAGACATACCAGTCATTTCTGACTATCCCGAGGTTTTTCCAGAGGAACTACCTGGTTTGCCACCAGACAGGCAGGTGGAATTCAAGATTGACATTATCCTCGGAGCTGCACCAGTAGCCAGAGCACCATATAGATTAGCACCAACAGAGATGAAGGAATTAAGGACACAGCTAGATGATTTACTAGCTAAAGGTTTTATTAGACCTAGTTCATCTCCATGGGGAGCGCCAATTTTGTTTGTTAAAAAGAAGGATGGATCAATGCGTCTATGCATTGATTACCGTGAGCTAAACAAGGTTACTATCAAGAACAGATATCCTTTGCCTAGAATCGATGATCTATTCGACCAGCTACAGGGAGCAAGTTACTTTTCTAAGATAGATCTCAGGTCAGGCTATCATCAATTGAAGGTTAAGGAGGAGGATGTATATAAGACCGCGTTTAGGACTCGTTATGGTCACTACGAGTTCCTAGTGATGCCTTTTGGGCTCACTAACGCACCTGCCGCATTCATGGATCTCATGAATCGCGTATGCAAACCTTATCTGGATAAATTTGTCATCGTCTTCATTGATGACATCCTCATCTATTCAAAGAACCAAGCTGACCATGAGAGGCATCTTCGGTGCATTCTTAAGCTGCTCCATCAAGAGAAACTCTATGCCAAGTTTTCAAAGTGTGAATTTTGGCTTCGCGAAGTCCAGTTCCTTGGACACGTTGTGAGTGAGCATGGAATTCAAGTGGATCCCGCAAAGATAGAAGCTATCATGAACTGGCAGGAGCCAAAGACACCTTCAGAGATTCGTAGCTTCCTAGGTTTGGCTGGATACTATAGGTGTTTTATTGAAAACTTCTCAAGAATTGCTGCACCCTTGACGTCGTTAACACGTAAGAACATTAAGTTTAATTGGGGGCCTAAGCAGCAAGAATCTTTTGATATCTTGAAGCAGAAGTTAAGTAACGCACCAGTGCTGACTCTACCTGAAGGCATTGAAGAATTTGTGGTGTATTGTGATGCATCACACACCGGAATGGGTTGTGTGTTAATGCAAAAGGGCAAGGTCATAGCCTACGCTTCACGTCAACTAAAGGTGCACGAGAAGAATTACACCACCCATGACTTGGAGTTGGGTGTCGTTGTATTTGCACTAAAGCTTTGGAGGCATTATTTGTATGGGACGAAGTGTGTAATCTATTCCGACCATAAGAGCCTTCAACACCTGTTCAATCAAAAGGATTTGAACATGAGGCAGCGACGATGGATGGAAACCTTGAACGATTATGATTGTGAAATAAGGTACCATCCAGGCAAGGCCAATGTAGTCGCAGATGCTTTAAGCAGGAAGGAAAGAGTGAAGCCGATAAGGATCAATGCCAAGAGCATTGAAATTAAGAGCAGTTTGAATGAAAGGTTGTTAGCTGCACAGAAGGAAGCTGTGTTGGAAGCTAACTATCCTGAGGAGAAGTTAGGAGTGACTGAAGAACAGTTGTCCTACGACAAAGACGGGATGTTGAGATTAAATGGACGAATATGGGTTCCTGTATATGGAGGACTTCGAGATGTTATCCTCAAGGAAGCCCACAGTTCCAAATATTCCGTCCATCCTGGAGCTGATAAGATGTACCAGGATTTAAAGGCGAATTATTGGTGGATAGGCTTGAAAAAGTCTATAGCTGCTTATGTAGCTAAGTGTTTGATGTGTGCTAAAGTCAAAGCTGAACATCAGAAGCCGTCAGGTTTACTACAACAGCCTGAAATTCCCACTTGGAAATGGGAAATGGTAACGATGGACTTCATCACCAAATTGCCTAAGACGCCGAAGGGAAATGCTACTATATGGGTCATAGTTAATAGACTGACTAAGTCAGCACATTTCCTGCCCATTAGAGAGACCTTCAGCTCTGACATGCTAGCCCAATTGTATGTAGATAAGATTATGGCCTTACATGGCGTACCAGTATCTATTATCTCAGATCGGGATACTAGATACACATCTCATTTCTGGAAAAGTTTCCAACAGTCTCTGGGCACTCAATTGAATTTCAGTACGGCTTACCATCCTCAGACTGATGGGCAGAGTGAGCGTACCATTCAAACGTTGGAAGATATGCTGCGTGCATGTGTAATTGATCTAGGAAGAAGTTGGGACAGGCATTTACAGTTGGTCGAATTCTCCTACAATAATAGCTACCATACTAGCATTAAGGCTGCGCCTTTTGAGGCACTATATGGTAGAAAGTGCAGAACGCCCATTTGCTGGGCAGAAGTGGGAGATACGCAATTATCAGATCCTGACTTAGTCTTCGAGACAACGGACAAGATTGTCCAAATTCGCGACCACCTGAAAGCTGCTCGAAATAGGCAGAAGAGCTATGCGGATGAAAGGCGAAAACCTCTCAAGTTTGAGGTCGGCGATAAAGTTTTGCTCAAAGTATCACCTTGGAAAGGGGTGATGCGATTTGGCAAGAAAGGTAAGTTGAGCCCAAGGTATATAGGACCATTCGAAATCATCGAATGTGTAGGATCAGTGGCTTACAAGTTAAACTTACCTGAAGAGCTCGATGGTATTCATAATGTATTTCACGTCTGCAATCTGAAGAAATGTCTAGCTGATGAGTCACTAGTCATACCACACACAGATGTGCATATAGACGAGAGCTTAAAATTTGTGGAAAAACCTGTGTCGATTGAGGATCGACAGGTAAAGAAGCTTCGGAGAAAGCTTGTGCCTATTGTTAAGGTGAAGTGGGACGCCCGTAGAGGTCCTGAATACACGTGGGAGCTAGAATCCACAATGAAAGAGAAATACCCTCATCTGTTTCCCTAAATCTCGAGGTCGAGATTTCTTTTAAGGGGGTGAGGATGTAACACCTCGAAAATTCATGTCCATTGAAATAAAGACACGTGTCATGAGAAACAGACGTGTCAGGAAAACCGGATCAGATAAAAAGATGTACGGTAGGATTTTAGTAAAAAGGGCGTTATGTTATTAAAATACATCTGAACGGCCCAAGGGCGACATGTTATTAAATCACCTCTGAGCGACCCAAATTTTATAAATCCCAAGATCCTTAAACCGTTAGATAAACGTCTTATAGAATAACCGGTTGTTTCCAAATAAATAAGGTTTCATCTTTTATATGGACTTAGGACTATCAGGATGGTTACTACTAAAATGCTGAATAAAAAATTCTTGTGTAAAAGAAATTAATAATAGTTAACTAACATGACCAACTCTTGTGAGAGTCCAAGATTTAAATCTTTGGAAATATCTGTCACTTTAAGAAATTACAAGATGCCAAGGTTGTAGAAATATGAAAGGGACATACAAGCATGCAATGGCTGAGCCACTAGGTCCCACAACTGAGAAAGTTAGTATGTAATTCGGAATCCACGAGGTTGCATGGTCAAGACTTGAAGTGTGTGAAATTTTGTTTTCTGATCACCGGTTACGGACCGCAAGGCCCTAGTCTTACGGTCCGTAAGGAGGGTACCTGGGCGATTTCAGCAAGGGTCGGTTACGGACCGTAACTGTTTCAGCATACGGTCCGCAAGAGGAGCTTACGGACCGCAAGGCCTTAAGCTTGCGGTCCGTAAGGCAGTCGCTGGCAGCAGAAAATGGACAGCTGCCTGTTCAGCCTGTTACACCGACTTAAATGAATGGTTTTCGAAACCAGGGTCTTGCTAGGCAGTATTTAGCCACATAGGGGCACCTGGAACCATCTCACATCAATTGTAGAGTTGCTTGTCATGATCTTGGACCCTTTGGACCACTATATAAGAAGCTAAGTTGTGACCACTTAGACTTACTCATTTTGCATTCTTATTCAAGGCATTACTGAAGCTCCTGGTGTACAACAAGTCCTTCCTAGGCCCCATAAGCATTCTTAGGACTCTTGTAAGTGTCCTTAATCCTCTCTAATTATTTTTAGCTTAGTTATTTAGCTAAAAGTCAAACCATCGTAATTAAGGTTTGACTTTGGGATTAGTCTATAATTACTCACTAATATCCCGAATTAAAAATACTTATAAGTAGGTAATTATGTGGGTAACAAACCCTTAAAAGGGTATTTCCATATTCCTACTCTAACTATGCTAATTGTCGAGTCAAAGCTTATTATAAAAAGTCAACAGAAAGGTTATTTGCGAATTAATGCATAATTAGCAATGTAGGTTACATGCAACCTGTTTGATCAGAAAAATAACTTGGTAATTAATGTAAGAACATGTTCCAACATGTTCAACTCGACAATTTTCAGTTTAGGCTCGGTTTGGAACCGAAAGTCGCAAGGTTTGACTTCCGTTTTGACTTTCAGTTCTGGCCCGTTTAAGCCAAGATTAGGATTGCCTTAGAGCTTCTTTTGAACCTATTTATATGTTAGTATAACTCCCTGAGATTATACAACTTGGTTCATTAGAAATCCTATTCACATGCATGTTTCCGTTAATCGCTTATATGTTGACCATTATGCCCATTTGACCTTAAAACGTGATTTTTGAAAATGTAAAAGGGTAGGCACCTTAGCTACTGATTTATAAACTTGCACCCAAAATTTGAAGTCAGTTTGAGGTCTAGATTAAGAGTTATGCTCAATAGCGTAATTAAGAGCTTCTTTACTAATTAAACGGCGTAAATTATGTATAGCCTATCAAAACCCAAATTTTTATACCAAACTTTTTACCCACTGTTATAAAATAATATTTTGGGATTTTTGGTGATTTTATTTATTTTTAGGCTGAGCATAACTTAGTGTTCTAAGATTAATTCGGTTTATGCCGGTTTTGCCCTTTTTAGCCATAAAATGAGTTTTACAAATCCTTTTGACCTCAAACCAATTCCTACTGATTTGTTATGATAAATAAATTATTTTGAGCCTTCTGGAATATTAAAAATATCAGCTTTTTACAGAAAACCCGGAAATGGCTCCAAATCGCCTTTTAGGCATTTTTAACGCATAAGTGTGCACTAGAACCTTATTAAGCTTAAGGGTTTGAACCTACTGATGTAATTAGTGAATTTTTATATTTTAAATAGTAGGCAAATGTTTTGAACTCAGAATTCCAGAATTGACCTTTTAGGCACATGTGAAATTACCAAAATGCCCCTACGGTGCATAATAAGGTTAAAGATAATAAATTTCACATAAATTTGATACCCTACTGTTATAACTTAGTAAATTAAGTATATTTACTAATATATTCAGACCTGTAACTCAGGTTATCATTCTAACCCTTTTACACCTTATAAAATGACCAAAACGCCCTTATGAGGCATAGTTTTGGTTTAAAATCATTTGGGGCATAATGGAAGGTATCATTCTGATATCACAACATATTTTGAGCATATTGACTTCAGAAACTTGTATTTGACTCTTATGGTTACTCGTTATGCATTATATGCGTTCGGATCGGCTTATGTGACTAGTTTGGCCATATTAGCCGAAACGGGTCAAACCATATCTTTTTGGTCTCAAAATCCAGAATGTGATTATGTTACCCATATAAAACAAGAGTGCAAGCTTGTTGGGACAAAACCACATTCTAAAACGGTCTTCGCTTTATTGTGCGTTTAAAACCGTAATCTTTATATAAAACTAACCGGTCTAAGCTTAAGACCCGTTAGGATTCTAATAGGTTATTAAAACCTTAATTTCCAGATCTAGGAGCCCAGTAAAAGCTACGTGCACTCGTTATATTTGGTTTATACTTTGCTCAGGTAAATACGTTTAACTTATTTTCCCTATACGGGCTTGGGGTACGGTATATAAAATACCGCTTGGTCGGGGAATTGACCTTAACCGGTCTTGGTTATGTGCAGTCAAATTAACCCGTTTGAAAATGCTGTTTTGTTTGTTTAACGCCTTTGGGGGCTTAATGACCATGTCCCGGATATCCTTGGCATCATTCAAAGAATGGCCACGACCTTAGCACTCGGGTGTAGGCGTACACCCGTAGTGTTGTACAACATGTATAATCGTCGGTACGAGAGAAGTCTCGCGGCGGAATTATATTAAGTGGTGTGTCTATTAATCTTTAACCCGACATGACCCGGGCTACCGAACGCAGAACGAACATGTAATTCTTTTACAAGATTATTAAGCAAATAATTATCCCAAGTTATAAAAAGTTTTATGCCACGAGCATTTAAATCAATTTTAAACATTTTCAAAATGAGTCAGTTAAATTGTATTTACCAGTGTAAACTGACGTATTTTCCAAAAAGACTAAGTGCAGGTACTACGCGTAATAGGCTGGTCACTCCTTAAGCATCCATAGAAGTCTCGCAAGCTTAGGATGCATGATGTCTGTTGAAATGAAGTTTCCTTTTTATTTGATTCTGCCTGTGGATTCTATTTCGACATTTTGTGATACTCGTATATTACAATAATTTAAGTTGAAATGAATCTATCTTTGCTTCCGCTGTGCATTATAATTTGTGTTGTTTGACTATGATGATATCAACTACGTCACGTTAATCCCCCCACCGGGCCCACCGGTGACACGTGGAAATTAGGGGTGTGACACTTGTTCATCAACGTACAACAAAACATGACTCGTGTCGAGCAAGTGCCCGATTTCTTTAACTTTTTCACTGATCATCTCCCATATTTTACTAATCTCATTCTGCCGAGGGTGATTTTCCACTTCAAATCTTAGTGAATCAGAGTGCTTTCAACTTCAGATCTCAGTGCTTTCAAGTTGAATCTTTGGAAACTAACTGAATTAAAATCAAAATCAAATGAAAAAGGTTTTGCATTTAAAAAAAAAAAAAAACTATTATTCTGCAATTAAGAATGCTAAGAAGATCAAACTAACCTCTCCTTCCTCATGCTTGCTTTGGTCTCCCTCGGTTAAGAAAGGACCTTCATCTCCATGTAAAAGTCACTCTTAATTATCATAAGCTAACAGATGCACAAAAGCGCGTAATATTAAAAAGCCCTAAAAGGCGTTCGGCTTAGCTCGCTTCATGTACGCTCGTCACATTGCATAACATGGTCCGACCTCTTCATTCCCTTGATGCGTCTTGGTCACTTTTTAAAATAGAGCCACACACGTATCAATTGTATGATGATATTTGCAAAAGACATTCTTTTCCTTATTAAAATGATGATAAAGTAAGTAGTTCAGAACCATTAATGCTTGGATAGATTGAAACCAAAGTCCGAAAGGCAAACTTAAAACCAAAATAATACATTCCGTATCGTATTCCGATCGCTAATCAAATATAACAATTCATAAATCGAAATTATCAAAAGAGCATTACAAACTTACAGTTACAAGGCATCTAGTGCTGCATCTGACCTGTTAATTAATACATTTCAATTCATTACATTCAACGAACTGATTACATAGATTTTAATTGATCAAAAAGGGCAACGATGGAAACACAATGACAAGGATGGAATAATAGCAAATTAAACAAGATCTTAAAAAATTACAAATTAAACAAGCATCTTAAAAAATGGCGAAAGTTACTATTTTACCCTTCTTGAATAAGCTACACTGTCTTGCACAAGTGGCTTCACAAGTTGTACGCTAGGGGTGTGCATGGTTCGGTTCGGTTTGGTTTTTGGGCAAAACCAAAACCGAAACCGAAATTTCGGTTTTTGGTTTTTTTATAACCATTCGATTTCGGTTTTTTCGGTTTTAACTCGGTTCGGTTTGGTTTTTCGGTTACTTTGGTTTTTTGGAACAAAATTACGTAAGATTCGAAAAATAAAAAGTATAATTTAAAACATAAGAATCGTTCGTATATGTTTACATTTAAGATATAATAGTTAACCTCTTTAATTAATATCGCTTACATAAATCTAATCATCTTATCTATTTTTATGTTTCTCCAAAGTTTTTATTAAGATTTTTTATAACAATTTGAAGATCATTTAATTTTTATATTAATATTTGTTAGTTTTTGTAGGTAATAAATAAATCATATCAATTATAAATAAACGTATAATGTTTTTATTATAAAGATTTAACATTCAAGAATAAAAATAAAAATATCTACTAGCATTGGGTGAAACACTCACAGCTTAAACTTAAACATAAAAATATATATATTGTAATTTATCGGTTTGGTTTGGTTTTTTTCGGTTATTGAAAATGGTTATCCGAAAATCGAACCGAAATTTTCGGTTATTAAAAATCCGAAAACCAAACCGTCGGTTTTTTTTTCTGGTTTTTTCGGTTCGGTTTTGTCGATTATTTCAGTTACGGTTCGGTTATTTCGGTTTTCTGCTATCAAAATTATAATTGTGTACAGTATAATCAATAAATTGAAATTTGATGAATAAGATGTGTGGTGGTGGAAGCTACACAATCTTGGTGGAATATCTTCCACACAATTATGATAAGAAGAAACTCAAAGAACTCTCTCTCTCTCTCTCACACACCAAAAAAACAACTTGCAACGGTGACGGTGCCATTGATCGTCGTCTTAGTTGTAAAGTTAAGGTTAGTCATTTTCATTTCGCGTTTCTTCCGTTTTGCCATCAGGACTTAATAGCCAAATATTTATAGTTTAGTTTATCAGGGGTTCAGGTTTTAATTCTGCATTTATGTCTTGTTTCTTTGTTTTCTGTTTGATTTTTTGAGGTTGTTTCAGTGGCGGTGGCGGTAGAGTAGCGTATTCACCTATATTTTGCACGTATTCTCCTACATATTTTGCATGTATTCACCTATCTTTCAAGGGCGCGATTCGCGTTTTAGAGTAGCGTGTGCGAGTAGCGATAGCGAGCAGTGTAGCTTGCGAGAATTCGTAGTTTGTCTGCGATTTGTTAGCGTTTTGAGCTAAGAGTGTCGTGCGAGTTGTGCGTGTTTAGTGAAGCGATGAGCGGAAAAGTGTACAAAACCTCCAAAATCGAAACACATAAACATTTAAACACATAGAAGCACATAAAATTGAAGAATCAGCGGCTGCGAGCTCAGAATTGAAACAGAGTGTCTTGGGTGTTAGACATCGACTACCCAAAGTGATTCGACTATTCACAACGAACTCGAATACACGCTGTAACCTTACAGACTGTGCTCTCGCCAAAATGTGGCGAACGACACTCATCCTTTTGGTTAATGTGTGCCTCAAATCATTGGAATCCATTGAGACTTTGGTGAGAGTTTTGTAAAAATAGAGGATGGAACTAGTCATTAAGATGCGAGTTTCACCCCTAACTTAACAACCTTTTTCCTAGTTGTGTGGCAAACCACGAGATAAAGATGGAGAATTTCGTCGAGGTAGGGATTTCACTCCTGACTCAATGAAAGATTCTCGTGCTGAGAGTAAAAATTTCGCGTAGAGTGAGCAATCTAATCGAGAGTTTACGGTTTTCACACCTAATCTCGACCAAATCACTCGATTGTGTTATGCGAGTGTTTTCGAAAACGTGTGTGTTGTGTCGGCCTTAGGAAAGGCAAGTAGTATTCAGCCTTAGGAAAAGTTGTCCTTGCGCGAAGCTGTAGTATGCGGTGTTCCCACAAAGATGTAGTTTTCGCGAGAGTATCAAAAGTAGTTCGTGCAAGACCCCTACTGGGTTCACACATAGCTGGTCTGTTGGTACTTAGACTATAGTCTAGGTCATTGCTAAGACATCGAACCCGGACCAGGTCGTGTCTTTCCTAACTAGTTTAATACCCGTCCGGTGGACGGGGTACGCTAACAACGTAACAAACAAAGATGTATATTGATGGTGTTTCGGTTTGCTTCTCGTTTTCTTCTTTTCCGTCTCCTTTTTGAAAAAAGTTACAACCATCTAACTTTTCATTTTCTTCTTTTCAAACCACAAAAACTCATTCTCAATACATTATCCAAACACTACAAAAATCACCGCTAACAAAAGTACTAAAAGCAATAAAAAGAATTACATCGTTTCATTTCTTGTGCCTTTTCTAACATGAAGAATCTTGGAAGCAAGTAGTCTTCATCCGTTTCAAAATCAGGAACAAAATGATTCATCCCGAACTAAAATGAATGCAACTGAAGTTTATTTTTAGTATCATCGAATTATTGTTATATATGGGAAAAAAACAATTTCATACTCATTTTCATGCAAAATGAATAGAAAAAATTACCTTGACACAGTAACGGGCCCATGAAGCACACAAGCATGGAAGGATGTGACACTATACAAGAACCATTAACTTGCCTGCAAATTACACAACTCTACAATTAACCCACAAAAAAACACGATTAATTTTGATTTTAGTCAACACTTCAGTGATATTGTTTTTAGTTTTTAACTTCACAAACGAATTGGGTGGAATCCTTAAAAGTCCAACTTGGGGTTCCATCTTTTCACCGCTTAAGAAAGCGACCGGGTCGGAACCAAGCACGTATGACGTGGACCCACAATGTATCACATTAGTTGTGGTTTCAATCCACCACCTATAGGATCATGATACGGAAGATAATAATAATAGTAATAGTTATAATAATAATAATATAATAGTAATAATAATAATAATAATAATAATAATAATAATAATAATAATAATAATAATAATAATAATAATAATAATAATAAAAAAAAAAACATATGTGGCTGAAAACAAAAGTAAAGTGCAAATAAATAAACATAAGACAATATTTCACTTCATTTTTTCTACTACCTTCGTATTCTGGAAAAATCTTGACAAAGTCTCCTGTGACAACTCGTGCTTTAGACTTATCTTGTAACGTTACGTGCTTATGTCAAAGTTTACTATTTAATGATTTTATGAAATGTTATGTGCTTTATGTGTTACGTGTATGTATGTGAAGCACACAACCCAAACCGCACAACACTCACACTCGCACAAGCCCACTTGCTTTGGGCCGTAATTTATGAAATCGGACCAGAAGGGGCAGCCGTGATGGGCCGGCCCACTTCTCTTCTACGCAAACAAACAAACACCCTTAAGGGGCTGTTCTCTCATTTGTCACAAAACACAATACACACAACAACCCTAGCTCTTCTCTCTCTCTCACGAACCGAAGGCAGCCAAGAAATTCCCCTCCACCGAAAGTCCTTGTGCTCGGATAAATCCCATCTTCCCTTGAATCGGTTAGTGTATTGATTTTGGTTTCACGATTTCTGTTGTGATATGTGTGCTATTATGATCTTGTATGATAAACTAGGGTTTTGATGGCATGTTGATCATGATGATAATTGGTTTTGTCTTGTTAATCGGCTATGATTTGAATCGGTTAGATTAGATATCGATCCATTGTTAGTTTGAAGGATTGGTATTGTTAACATATTAGTGTGCTAGTGATTTGGGCTATAATGGATTAATCGGTTGCATGTTCATTCGAATTGTTAAGATCTTGTTCATGAATTGATTAGGGCTCATATGGATTAAAGGATAGATGCCTTGTTTTGATCGAATGATTGCCATGTTTGATTGATATTATGTTAACCGAATTAATTAGAATTATGTTAATTGTTTTGTCAAACTTGGAACCGATTGACTGTGATTGATTGTTGTATGTTTGGAAATTGTTAAATGATAAGCATAAAATCCGGAACTTAGTTACAGTCGCACAAGATCAGTCACACAAACTGATCTAGTCGCACAAACCTTCTCATCGCACATGGTGGTTCACTCGCACAAGATCCCCTGGATCGTACAAGCCACGCAACATGTTGGGCCGAGCATGTATGCTGGGCTGGGCTAATACGGACTGCACAAGGCATGACCCATCGCACAACCTAACCGGGTCGCACAAGATAATTAAATCGCACAAGTTATATTTCTTGATAGCTCTTGGGCCGCTCATGCATGCTGAATGTTTATATACTGTTGAGCCTTGAAGCCCAAGTCACAAGCACACAACCCGATCGGATCGCACAATCCAATCAGGATCGCACAAGTCTGTCCGACCGCACAAGATCACTACGTGTTGTTGGGCCGAGACCTTTATGTTTGATTTGTTATATTTTGGGCCGGGTGATGTTTGGGCTAGGCATTTATAACGCACAAGATGGTTGGGCTCGCACAAGCCCAATGGCCCAACCATCCGAGACGCACATGTGGTGAATATTATAATTGACTGTTACGTGTTTACCATGATCCTTGCATGCTTGCAACGTGTTAACTTATGTGATACATACATGCATTACTTGAACCAAACCTGACTTGTATGGTAACCCTGTTAGGACGTGGTTGACCACTGTTAGTTCAAGAACCCTCTTCTTTGAGTATCTGCCGAGCAACCCAAGGTGAGTTCACACAGCCAAGGCATGGGGTTCCCAGGGTGGGAATGGGATTGGATGATTATTTCGTGCGTACCTAGTTAATGGAACCTAATGATATAAGTCCTCAGGGTGAGGATGGTAAATGATGAGATACGGCTAGACTAGTATACCTACTTGAACTGATCTTCGCACACACGCCAAGGGTTGGCTGCGATAATTATGACTGATCTTCGCACACATGCCTCGGGAAGGCTGCGAACTAAACATATTAGAACTTCGCACACATGCCAGGGTGGCCAGCGATACAAATATACATAGTCTAGGATATTTGGGAGTATTAACCCAAATCTTCGCATACATGCCGAAAGGGCCCGCGATGGAAACCAATACTATACATGAACAATGAACGAACTAATACGATACATGATAGATGAACGAACGCAATGCTTGCTATACCATTTCTATTACTGAACTTACTTTCTGTGAACTCGCTCAACTAGTTGTTGACTCTCTGCTGCATGCCTTGCAGGACCTTAGGTACATTATGGAGCTTGCACAAGGAGGAGCAGGTCGTTGTGGGCAAAGGATCGTGAATGCTATTTGAACACCTATGATATTAATACTTATGTTTGGGGTTTACTTAAATGCTTCCGCTACACTTAATTATGTTGGTTTGATAAACACCTTTCGTATTGATGGATAATTATTACTATTTATTACATGTTCAATATGATTGGTGGCTTGATCCTGGACATGTCACGCCTCCAAGCGGTGGTACTCCGCGTGTGGGATTTTGGGGGTGTGACAGATTGGTATCAGAGCCATTGGTTATAGAGAACTCGGTTTTAATATGGGGAAAACGTTTTTATTAAAACCAGACTATAACCAGAACAGTGCTCTCAACGATCCACAACGACGCTTCGCTCCACGTGCAAGACTCGACATCCTAGGTAATAAGGTTTATGTTTATTGCCTGTTTGCTAGAACTGCTTAGAACTTTGCTCGCATTACGCTTAGATACACATGACTTTATTACATGAGAACACCTACGTGCTTACACTTTTCTGTCATCGCTCTACTCGCGAACCACTCTCACTTACGTTACTTTTACAATGAAGATCATGTCTGGACGAATTAACATGACTCAAGCCCAGCTAGAGGCTCTCGTTCAAGCTCAAGTTGCTGCAGCACTTGCAGCTGCTCAAGCAGGTAGTATATCCTGTAGTCATAACTCATACTAGGATCTTTAGATCCTACACTCCTAAACTAGCCCTTGTATTTAAACTTTGCCCCATTCGTACACAATAGGTCAACCAGCGCAGCAGCAAGTTTGCACCTTTAAGAACTTCATGGACTGTCGTCCAAGTACTTTCAGCGGCACAGAGGGGGCAGTGGGACTCCTCCACTGGTTTGAGAAGCTCGAGTCTGTGTTCGAGATGTGTGAATGCCCTAAGGCTCGCAGGGTGAAATACGCCACTGGCACGCTAGAAGGAATAGCACTAACTTGGTGGAACGCCCAAGTTCAGATTTTAGGGTTGGCAGCTGCTAACGCCACACCCTGGAACGAATTCAAGGAACTTATCAAGCGTGAGTACTGCACAAGGGATGATATCCACAAGTTGGAGAATGAGCTTTATCACTTGAAAATGACGGGGTCAGAGATTGAAGCCTATACGAAACGGTCAAACGAACTGGCCATTCTGTGTCCAACTATGGTGGACCCTCCAGTGAAGCGCATTGAGTTGTATCTCAAGGGACTTGCGCCAGAAATCCAGAGCCATGTTACATCGGCAAACCTCGACAACATCCAAGACATCCAGCGTCTTGCTCATCAACTCACAGATCAGGCAGTAGAACAGAACAAGCTGCCCAAACGCGTCAGTGCAACAACTACTCCAGCTGCTACTTCTTCTACACCCAACGACAACAAACGGAAATGGGATGGGGATTCCAGCAGGGGATCAGTTTCCGTTCAATCTCAAGCACAGCAGCGCAGGACGAAGGACTACCAGAATTCGAGTCAGCAATCATTTGGCAGTCAGGGGCAGGGTGGATACCGGGGAGTTCACCCACTATGCGACAAGTGTAACAGGCACCACAGTGGAAGGTGTCGCAAAGAACGTTGTCAGAGATGTCTCAAGCTAGGGCACGAAGCCAAAGATTGCAGGAGTTCACGACCTGCGAACCAGAATCAGCAACTTCCGCCACCGGTTCCTCAGAACCCACAGCAGCAGCAGCCACAGCGTGGAAACCGGGGGTATTTCCAGTGTGGGGCAGAAGGTCATTACAACCGCGATTGTCCTCAGTTGAACCAGAATCAGAACCACAACAATAACCAGGGCAACGGGAACAACAACAACAACGGGGGAAACAACAACAACAATGGCAACGAGGCAAGAGGTCGAGCTTTCGTATTAGGACGAGGAGACGCGATGAACGATATTTGAACTTATAACTTGTTTTGGGTTTTCATTATTATGTTTCCGCTACTCAAACAAGGTTTGGTTTGAACATCAATCGTATTGGGTTTTATGAAATATTTTAACTACTATACTTTATGTTTGATATGATGGATGGTTTGATATTATTGAGCGCACTTGCCGTATTTATGGACCTTATGAACAGGGTGTGCAAACCCTATCTTGACAAGTTCGTCATTGTCTTCATCGACGACATTCTGATCTACTCCAAGAGTCAGGAGGAACACGAGCAGCACCTACGCCTTATTCTGGAACTCCTACGGAAGGAACAGCTGTACGCTAAGTTTTCGAAATGCGACTTCTGGCTTCGTGAAGTCCACTTTCTAGGCCACGTAGTGAACAAGGATGGGATTCATGTCGATCCATCCAAGGTAGACTCGATCAGGAACTGGCCTGCACCACGTACGCCAACGGAAATACGCCAATTCTTGGGTTTGGCGGGTTACTACAGACGGTTTATTAAAGACTTTTCAAAGATTGCTCAGCCGCTTACACTACTGACACAGAAGGGTGTCACCTACCGTTGGGGCAACACGCAAGAAACTGCTTTTCAGCACTTAAAGGATAGACTTTGCAGTGCACCTATCCTCTCTTTGCCAGAGGGCACAGACGACTTCGTGGTTTATTGTGATGCATCCATTCAGGGTCTTGGATGTGTGTTAATGCAGCGCGACAAGGTTATTGCTTACGCTTCACGCCAACTTAAGATTCACGAACAGAACTACACGACGCACGACTTAGAGCTGGGAGCTGTTGTTTTCGCGCTTAAGATATGGCGACACTACCTGTACGGTACCAGTTGCACGATATACACCGATCACAGGAGTCTCGAGCATATCCTTAAGCAGAAGGATTTGAACATGCGTCAACGACGATGGGTTGAACTACTGAACGATTACGAATGCGCCATCAAGTACCATCCAGGCGAAGCCAATGTTGTGGCTGACGCCCTCAGTCGAAAGGACACTTTACCTCGGCGCGTGCGAGCGCTACAGCTTACGATTCAATCTAGCCTTCCAGCACAGATACGAAATGCTCAGGTAGAAGATTGAAACCTGAAAATGTCAAAGCTGAAGCCTTACGCGGCTCACGACAACGAATGGAACAGAAGGCAGACAGCGCCTACTATGTAACGGGGCGTATTTGGATCCCACTTTATGGCGGTCTACGCGAACTTGTGATGGACGAAGCTCACAAGTCTTGCTATTCGGTGCATCCAGGGTCGGATAAAATGTACCACGACATCAGAACTACTTATTGGTGGCCTAGCATGAAGGCCCACATCGCTACCTATGTCGGCAAGTGCTTGACCTGTGCGAGGGTCAAGGTCGAATACCAGAAACCAGCGGGTCTACTTCAGCAGCCTAGATACCTCAATGGAAATGGGAAGAAATTTCCATGGATTTCGTTACAATCCTACCTAGATCTCAGCGTGGGAATGATACCATATGGGTGATCGTGGATCGACTCACCAAGTCTGCACACTTCCTGGCTATAAAGGAAACGGATAAGTTCTCCACTCTCGCAGACGTTTATCTTAAAGAAGTTGTTTCGAGGCACGGGGTGCCCACATCCATCATTTCGGATCGCGATGCACGATTCACGTCAGAGCTATGGCAAGCGATGCATAAATCTTTCGGCACACGATTAGACATGAGCACAGCATACCATCCTCAGACAGATGGGCAGTCTGAGCGTACGATCCAAACTCTCGAAGACATGCTTAGGGCATGCGTTATCGATTTCGGCAACGGCTGGGAAACGCACCTCCCTTTGGTGGAGTTCTCATACAATAATAGTTATCACACCCGCATACAAGCCGCTCCATTCCAGGCATTGTACGGACGTAAATGCCGGTCACCTCTCTGTTGGGCAGAGGTGGGGGATAGTCAGATTACGGGTCCAGAGATTGTAGTGGACGCCACAGAAAAGATAACACAGATACGACAACGCATGGCGGCAGCACGCGACCGTCAGAAAGCCTACGCGGACAAGCGTAGAAAGTCTTTGGAATTTCAGGTCGGGGACCGGGTATTACTTAAAGTCTCACCCTGGAAGGGTGTAGTTCGTTTTGGCAAACGGGGCAAACTAAATCCGCGGTATGTCGGACCGTTCGAAATCATTGAGAAGATAGGCAAGGTAGCCTACAAGCTAAACTTACCAACTGAACTCGGTGCAGTTCACAATGTATTCCACGTGTCAAATCTGAAGAAATGCCTATCAGATGAGACCCTTATCATTCCTTTCAAAGAACTCACTATCGACGAGCGGTTGCAGTTCGGTGAGGAACCAGTTGAAATCACGGACCGGGATGTGAAGGTCCTCAAAAACAAGAGAATCCCTCTTGTTCGAGTACGTTGGAACTCCAAACGTGGCCCAGAGTACACCTGGGAACGCGAAGACAGGATGACAGAAAAGTACCCCCAGTTATTCGGAACCAATGCAACCACTACTGAGGCTGAAGCTACTACTGCGGAATTTCGGGACGAAATTCCAGATCAACGGGGGGAGGATGTGACACCCCAGGAAAGCCAGTGAACGATTGAACTTATCTAGCTTCCTCAGTGAGTGCATACCAAATTTCGGGACGAAATTTCTTTTTAGTTGGGGATAATGTGACAACTCGTGCTTTAGACTTATCTTGTAACGTTACGTGCTTATGTGAAAGTTTACTATTTAATGATTTTATGAAATGTTATGTGCTTTATGTGTTACGTGTATGTATGTGAAGCACACAACCCAAACCGCACAACACTCACACTCGCACAAGCCCACTTGCTTAGGGCCGTAATTTATGAAATCGGACCAGAAGGGGCAGCCGTGATGGGCCGGCCCACTTCTCTTCTACGCAAACAAACAAACACCCTTAAGGGGTTGTTCTCTCATTTGTCACAAAGCACAATACACACAACAACCCTAGCTCTTCTCTCTCTCTAACGAACCGAAGGCAGCCAAGAAATTCCCCTCCACCGAAAGTCCTTGTGCTCGGATAAATCCCATCTTCCCTTGAATCAGTTAGTGTATTGCTTTTGGTTTAACGATTTCTGTTGTGATATGTGTGCTATTATGATCTTGTATGATAAACTAGGGTTTTGATGGCATGTTGATCATGATGATAATTGGTTTTGTCTTGTTAATCGGCTATGATTTGAATCGGTTAGATTAGATATCGATCCATTGTTAGTTTGAAGGATTGGTATTGTTAACATATTAGTGTGCTAGTGATTTGGGCTATAATGGATTAATCGGTTGCATGTTCATTCGAATTGTTAAGATCTTGTTCATGAATTGATTAGGGCTCATATGGATTAAAGGATAGATGCCTTGTTTTGATCGAATGATTGCCATGTTTGATTGATATTATGTTAACCGAATTAATTAGAATTATGTTAATTGTTTTGTCAAACTTGGAACCGATTGACTGTGATTGATTGTTGTATGTTTGGAAATTGTTAAATGATAAGCATAAAATCCGGAACTTAGTTACAGTCGCACAAGATCAGTCACACAAACTGATCTAGTCGCACAAACCTTCTCATCGCACATGGTGGTTCACTCGCACAAGATCCCCTGGATCGTACAAGCCACGCAACATGTTGGGCCGAGCATGTATGCTGGGCTGGGCTAATACGGACCGCACAAGGCATGACCCATTGCACAACCTAACCAGGTCGCACAAGATAATTAAATCGCACAAGTTATATTTCTTGATAGCTCTTGGGCCGCTCATGCATGCTGAATGTTTATATACTGTTGGGCCTTGAAGCCCAAGTCACAAGCGCACAACCCGATCGGATCGCACAATCCAATCAGGATCGCACAAGTCCGTCCGACCGCACAAGATCACTACGTGTTGTTGGGCCGAGACCTTTATGTTTGATTTGTTATATTTTGGGTCGGGTGATGTTTGGGCTAGGCATTTATAACGCACAAGATGGTTGGGCTCGCACAAGCCCAATGGCCCAACCATCCGAGACGCACAAGTGGTGAATATTATGATTGACTGTTACGTGTTTACCATGATCCTTGCATGCTTGCAACGTGATAACTTATGTGATACATACATGCATTACTTGAACCAAACCTGACTTGTATGGTAACCCTGTTAGGACGTGGTTGACCACTGTTAGTTCAAGAACCCTCTTCTTTGAGTATCTGCCGAGCAACCCAAGGTGAGTTCACACAGCCAAGGCATGGGGTTCCCAGGGTGGGAATGGGATTGGATGATTATTTCGTGCGTACCTAGTTAATGGAACCTAATGATATAAGTCCTCAGGGTGAGGATGGTAAATGATGAGATACGGCTAGACTAGTATACCTACTTGAACTGATCTTCGCACACACGCCAAGGGTTGGCTGCGATAATTATGACTGATCTTCGCACACATGCCTCGAGAAGGCTGCGAACTAAACATATTAGAACTTCGCACACATGCCAGGGTGGCCAGCGATACAAATATACATAGTCTAGGATATTTGGGAGTATTAACCCAAATCTTCGCATACATGCCGAAAGGGCCCGCGATGGAAACCAATACTATACATGAACAATGAACGAACTAATACGATACATGATAGATGAACGAACGCAATGCTTGCTATACCATTTCTATTACTGAACTTACTTTCTGTGAACTCGCTCAACTAGTTGTTGACTCTCTGCTGCATGCCTTGCAGGACCTTAGGTACATTATGGAGCTTGCACAAGGAGGAGCAGGTCGTTGTGGGCAAAGGATCGTGAATGCTATTTGAACACCTATGATATTAATACTTATGTTTGGGGTTTACTTAAATGCTTCCGCTACACTTAATTATGTTGGTTTGATAAACACCTTTCGTATTGATGGATAATTATTACTATTTATTACATGTTCAATATGATTGGTGGCTTGATCCTGGACATGTCACGCCTCCAAGTGGTGGTACTCCGCGTGTGGGATTTTGGGGGTGTGACAGCCCATTTTATGTAGTTATACTCAATCTGTATTTGAGATGTACTCTATTGGCAACACATTTTGTAGTTATACCCAGGTTTATATAAACACCTTAAGTCACATGTTATATATATCTTATATGGAATCAATCAATCCAGACCTTGATAGACAATCATGAGCAGCTTTTTTTGGTTGCTCAGTCTACGTGTGCCTGAAATAATATAAAAGGTCTTGAATTGTTTAAATCTTTAAAGAACTTAAGAAAAAAAATACATAAAAAATGGTGTTTGAAAGCACAAAAACCTCCTAAAAATTTGAAAAAGTTTAGATTATTGGATCCTATTAACATTATACAAATTTACAAAATATCAAACAATGAATAAAACAATCATTTGTGGGACGACCCAACCCATTACCTTTATTCTAATTTGTCAAAAGTTGATGTAAGTTGAGCATATGGATGCTGCACAATTAACTCAAAATTTAGAGTTGTCAAAACCAGTTGTTCGGCTTCAATCACCCTCTCTCCTTATTGATCTAACCAATCCTCTTGAATACTCGTTCATTAGACATAAATGACAAAATAACTTACAAAAATATTATAGAAGTTATGTACCCTCCCAAAGGAGTAAATAGTAGAGTACATTGAATCTTGATTGTCTCTGTAGGCGTCTTTATCCCACTGCCTGCAGTCTCCTCCCTCTACTGCCGCCATTTTTATTTTTGCAGCGCCGACAAGGAACACCTTAGAAGACAGAGAATCCACTTCCCTTACCATCTTCCGTACCGTCTTCTCCCCTGCTTCTACTCACCAGTACCCTAATTACTTAGGTATTTTATTCACCTTTACGTATATAACATGAACTCATCAAATTACATAAGTATTTTTTTTCTTTCTAAAAATGATAAATTTGACCCGTTTACTAAAAAAATACAAGTTTGGCCTGTTTAATAAAATAGTTGATTCTTGACCCGTTTACTAAAAGTGATAACCGGTAACCTTGAAGGTTAGCAGTTGAAATTTGATAGGATACTTATGTCATAAGGGCATAAGGCAACCCATAAGGTCACTGATGGCATGATAATTTTGCTCAAATGTGCCATCCGCATATCTAATAATGCATCAAATCTAACTATTTATGTTGAAGAAATCATTTTTGAAATAATACCTCGATGTATATTGACTCCAAGCACCTACACAAAGGTAACAGTTTGTAATTAAGAAGAAAGAAATCGAATATGTATAAATTAAAAAAAAGATACCATAAGTAAGGTAAATAACAAAACCATAACTTATCTTGCCTCACCTGTCGGATTATTATTATTATTATTATTATTATTATTATTATTATTATTATTATTATTATTATTATTATTATTATTATTATTATTATATGAACTAAAAAATAATGCAACGATGTAAAATCAAATGAAAAAACTAATATTATTAAATAACAAATAAAGATAAACTATTAGTACCACATATTTAAAACTAATAATAATTCAACGATGTAGAATCAAACGAAAAAAAACTAATTTAGTAAATAACAAATAAAGATAAATTAATTCGTACCTCATATTTAAGAAAAAAACTAATTTAGTAACTAACAAATAAAGATAAACTAATTTGTACCTCATATTTAAAACTAATAGATAATTCAACGATGTAAAATCAAATTAAAAACTAATTTATTAAACAACAAATACAGATAAAAAATCAAACTAAAAACTAATTATTAAACAACAAAATAAACTAATTCGTACCTCATAGCATTCACGAAGAAAGTCAGAAGCCCCTAATTAATAATTAGTAAGTTAAAAGAAAATAATAAAAATAGGTCTTTTACTGGGTTTGTTTGATAAATGAAGATGGGCTTTTAAAAAATGGCCCATAAAGCATAATGATCTATCATCATCAGCAGTCTCTTCTGCTTCTCTTCATCTCACCGACTCTGGACTCACCAAACAACTTCGCCACACCGTGCTACTAACATTGGCCAGAAATTGAGTATAAAGCTTCCATTTCACTTTTAACTTTAGCCACTTTGTCTAAGATAATTGAGAAGATCAAGCTCATTTTTTTCTTCCTTCTTATTGCCTGCTCCGTTATACTCTATGCGGTAGATTTGGCCGGCCGGAGGGTCCCCCTGTAAATCCGCCGATGGTCTACAAGTGCTTCAAACCAACAATCATCAAATCAATTACTGATAGCATAAATGGAATCAATACACACAGATAAACAAACCACTTTGTCAATTAACCATGTACACAACTACACATACCGATTTTTATATGGATCAACCAAAGTCGACGATGAAGAAGGATCAAATTTCGAGCCTGGTAGCACATCATGAGAAACAGACTTCGATTAGGACTAACAAAAAGCCACCAAAAACGGCAGATCAAGTGGCAGGGCCCAACCCTGATGCATTTGTAGAAACCCTCATGTGCGGTCGAAAGTTAAGAAGAATGAGGGATCACTGTGACATTCTCCAATTTCACAATTCCTTTGTTTATATAAGGGTTCGCAGAGGAGGTGGTTGTCATTTGCATACGTGGGGTACGTGATTTTAATAAACTGCAGGAGTTACAGAATTGATTGCAAAAATTGTCCTCAATTTACGGTAACTGTAGGATTTTAAGAGAGAGAGTGTATAACCTCTCTCAACCGCCTATTTTACAGTTATTTTGATGACTTTATGTGGCTAGGATTTAACCCGAGAGAGATTTGACGATGATGATTAAAAGTGATAGCACTGTCTACAATATATATAATAATAAATAATAAATAACCACCTTTAATTAATATTTCAAATCAATACTCAAAACGGTTAAAGGTGACATTTAGGTGGTTGAGTTATGGAGATAGTGGGTAGCAAAAAATGGAGGTAACCACCAGATACAAAAACCGACCATAACCTCTTGGAACCGCCACAAGAGCGGTTATTTTTGTGAGTTTAAAGGGCTGAGATTTAATCTCAGCATGATCGAACGGATGATATTGATTTCAAAGGTAACTTCCACTTAATGGGTTCCATATATATATATATAATTCCCTATAGTTATGGCTTTGACACCAATCTATTACCCCAACCGATGGTAGAAACATCGGGTCGTGGCACTGAGCGAAACAGTTTGTCCAAGAGAATCCATAACAACTATTAGTGACAATATATTTAACATTAATGTCCCATACCATTAACATATAAGCATAAACAGTCATTACAGATATAGTCTCATAAATAAAAACAGTGTTCCGACAACTCAGATTTTATTCGTGGGTTTCTAGACTGCCTATCTTGATTCCACAAAAGATTAGCATCCTATCAACCTTTCACATACCTTAAAATAAAGTCAATACATAGAATGCAAAGGTGAGTACACAAGTTTGATAGCATATAGTATAGCGAAAGCGTTTACGCGTAACCAGCATGTAACACGTAGAATGTGATCAAGTAAGCTATCGACAATGACGTATGCAACCGACACGACTGCTAGTGTAGAATGCGCAACACATTATCACCATTGTGACCATGTGAAGTAAAACCCTTAACAACCCTTATCCACGAAAGGTGCTGAGTCCAAACTATAGTACTATCGTTGCTAAGGTGTCAGGCAAAACAATCACTATGTAAACATAACATACAAGCATTCATCGAATCACGTATAACATGTGAGAGCGGTTAGCGTTCATAAAAGAGTTTGTGTTGTGTGTTGTTGTGATTTGATATAGAGAATGTATGTAACACCCAAAAGTGCATTAAGCAAAAAAGGGTTCGAGTATACTCACAATGCGTGTTTAGCTACTAAACACAGTACTTGGATTGAAGGGAACGCATGGAGATTATCCTGATCATAGAACGATAGCGTAAGCGTTGAACAGTGCGTAACAGCGTGTCGGATGGTGAATCGACCGGATGGTCATCCGGACGGATGGTCATCCGGACGGATGACCATTCGAACGATTGATCATTCGAATAAGTGAGTGTGTTTGTAAATCATTTCAACTTGTGAAGTTTTCGTTGTAGTATAAATCAAGTCATTCGATCGGATGGTCATCCAGACGGATGGCCATTCGATCAGATGGCTATTCGATTGAAAGGGTGATATTCTTTGAAGTTTTGATCAAATTGTTTAAGTGTTGAAGGTTGTAAAGAACCAATCACCTGGTCGAATAGTTGTTCGATCAGATGGTCATCCGATCGGATGGCTATTCAATTGAGCAACCTGATGTTTTGAAAACTGGTAAAATTTTATAAGTTTGAAAGTTTGGAATTTGACGGAGATGGCGTGATGACGTGTCAAACAACGGAAATCATACCAAGTTCAGCTCACTCTAATCGGATGGGAACCACCCCATTCGATCGGACCAATTGTTCTTGACGGAGTTTCATGTTCAACCCGTGAGTTGGTCATCTCTTCGGTGGAAATCCGTTCTCAAACCGGTTCCCTTCTAGAGAATGAGTAGAGAGCCTGATTGAGTCCAGATTCCAACGGTTTTGAGTAAAAATTGAAGAAAGTTGAAGAAAAGTATGAAAACTGTTGGAAATGATTAGATCTTGTTGAGATTTATGTTGAATAGTGCAGAAATCCTTTAGATCTGGATGAGTCTCGATGAGTTGATGCCATATAACAGTTTGCAAAAGAAATCGTGATGACGTCACCTTCAAGAAGTCCAAATCCGGTGATTTTGTGGTGAAAAGCAGTGATTTTGATGGAGAAGATGATGAGAAAGTGTGTAGTGATGATGGAAGTACAAGATTTAAGAAGAAAACTTACGAAAATGGCCTTGAATCGAGTGAAAAATGCTTGAAAGTGAACTGGGAACGTCTGGGTCGGATAGAGCTGTCACATCAGTGAACAGTGATGTGACAGGCGAGTATTTATAGTGTGAGAGAGGATAGGGCGGTGTAGGTTAAGTGGGTTGGATGGCCATCTGGACAGATGATCATTCGATCGAATGGTCATTCAATCCGACGGCTTATGCGAGTTGGTTTTCCGAATTTCATTTCGTTCGTTAAGCGTAGCGTTGCGTTTAAGCGAGTTGCGAGTAAGCGTTGCGATGCGATAACCACATAACATTGAACAAGCAATCACACAAGTAATACACATAACACGTAAAATGCATAAAAGTAAATCCGCATTTCGAGTTGCGATGAGATTGCGATGTGAAAGTGGTGTGATAGCGTTAGTATAAACATGCGATGTAATATGCGACAAAAATGCGTGTAAATAGTATGCGTTGTAATAATGTTAAATGCGATAACTGCGTTTTGAAATAGAATTGTGAAACATAGTTTAAAATATCGTTCAAAACAATATATATCGATTACCGCACAAGGGTTAACTATTAATCGAATCTCGAGAGTACAAGTCAATTAAGCAAGAAATGTCAGATCAGACTAATGACATGACTTGACCTTGACTTTGACTTTGATTTAGACTTAACCCAGAAAGTCGGGTTGTTACAACGGGAATCGAACATGGGATGTTTTGGGAATCGGACAACATAACGTTACAAACCGGCACATAATAAACCATCCTAACAATACCGAAAGAGGATACATCATGGAAACCGCCCTTATTTGGATATTTGTGAGATTGGAAAGTCAAAGGAACATTTTGAGAATATTCCTTTAAAAAAGAAAAATACAATTAAGTTGTATTACATTAAAGATTATTTTGCTTAATTTATTTAATTGTTGTGTATTGTATTACAGAATTTTAGATAAAAAAAAGTTGATGGACAACTAAAATTAACCAACTTATAGCATAAAATATAAAACAAAGTCTCCTAATTATTATATTATCTAATAATAATGTGACAACATGCAATTGTTTACATTCTCTTCATCTGAATAATTTTCATTAACATGGCTTCCTAATATACCTACCACATGTATAGTTGGATTATTTTTTCATAATTTACAACATAGCTGAAGAATCCAGTTAAAACGAAACATATAAAAATGTGGAGCAAGTGACTTAAGCGTTATACCTTCCATGGTGACTTCGAACAAAACCAAACTAATCTAAGAGTCATGAATTACTTTCATATGGAAACATTTGATGATGTACTCAAATTTCTCAATCGGATAAAACTCGTAAATAATTATACAAGAACATTGATCTGTGTAGAATTTGTCAGCTTGAGATATTTTGACCAAAGGGATGAATACGAGTGGCTACCAAAATAATCACCTATTTGATGTATATTATGGTACACTTTGGTCAACAAAGTCAATTCAATTATACCAAAATAATCACCATCCTCCCTCCCGCCTCCCAATAGTAATTGTTTTGAGGATTCGGTATCGGAATAGGTATTACAAGGCAACAACAGAACACGCTTTGCCATTTTTAACTATATATTTTGAAGTTTCGAATTTCAATTACCGAATGCGAGATAGAAATCAAAACTGGTGCCGACTATAGGTTAACCAAAGCAAGAAATCAAGCCAACCATTGGACATGCTCATGACATCTTTCCCAGAAACACTGTCGGAGCTTATAACAAGTATCGGGGCTTTGAACTCGTGGAACAATCTCATCGTACTCAGAAAACCGTTGATTGACCTTAGTATATGGGCATCACCGCCCTTATTTGGATATTTGTGAGATTGGAAAGTCAAAGGAACATTTTGACAATATTCCTTTTAAAAAAGAGAAGGGTTATTGGATTTTAATAATCCTATGTTTCATATGTTGGTCGATAATAATCCTAACTCTAAAATTTCCCTTCAACGATCCTAACTTGTAAGAATTTGGCCCACATCAATCCTTTTCAAACTGTAGGTGCACTTAATTCAATTAAGGATGCTACAGGCGCACTTGAGTCTATTGAGGATGTCAAATTCTTATATGTTATAAGGGGAGGAGGGGTGGTTCACTAGTGATAGTTTCTATCACTCCCACTATCCAATCAAATCATGCCATGTCAGCACCCAATATTCTATCACTAGTGATAGAAATGTAGGGGGTGGTATCACTAGTGATGGGATTCCAATGTACAAGTATTAATACACAATGTACAAGATACACATTCATCACCCTCCAACTTCAATGCGTTATATATATAACTCGTTATACTTGACCACGAGTGATGGGAATTGGGCGGGGCGGTGTTCCACGAGTGATACAATAGTATTATGGTATATAACTTGACCACCCCGTGTGGCCTAAAAGGATCAATGAGGTCGAATTCTTACAAGTTGAAATCGTTAAAAGGAATTTTTAAAGTTGTGATTATTATCAGCCAATAGATGAAACTTGGGATTATTATAATCCAATAATCCAAAAGAAAAATACAATTGAGTTGTATCACATTAAAGATTTTTTGCTTAATTTATTTAATTGATGTGTATTGTATTACAGAATTTTAGATAAAAAAAAGTTGATGAACAAGTAAAACCAACTTATACCATAAAATATAAAACAAAGTCTTCTAAATTATTATATTATCTAATAATAATGTGACAACATGCAATTGTTTACATTCTCTTCATCCGAATAATTTTCATTTCTAAACATGGCTTCCTAATATACCTACCACATGTATAGTTGGATTATTTTTTCATAATTTTCAACATAAACGAAACATATAAAAGTGTGGAGCGAGTGACTTAAGCCTTATACCTTCCATGGTGACTTCGAACAAAACCAAACTAATATAAGAGTCATGAATTACTTTCAGATGGAAACATTCGATGATTTACTCGAATTTTCTCAATGGGATAAAATTCATATTCGGCTTCATTGTTGGCTTATCAGCCTTCGCCTTCTTTTTCCTCTCAGACTTATCAGCCTTCGCCTTCTTTCTTGTCTCCAACTGTGCAGAAGGATCAACAGGCATCTCTGCATCAGCAGCATCATCAAGAACCTCATGCACATGTTCTGCAACATCACCCCGCGCGGTACCTGCACGCGCGCAATGAGAGGTTAGACCTTCAAGGGTTTGGTCATAACTCACACTCGAAAGAACAACGACTTCCTCTCGAGCAGGATCGACAGGGTCACCCTCACCATCTTCACCTAAAACATCGTTGGCATATTTACTGAAGCTTTCACCAGTTGGGTGCAGGAAGCGGCCTCGAATCTGGTCTAACCACGTTGGCTTTCCATCTTCTTGAATAGCTTCAACCATGGCACCCGCCGCCTTCGGGTCCAGAACATTTATCAAGCTATAAGATAAATCAGGATAATTCAAAAGTAACTTATAAAAATAACATACATTTGCCTTGATAGTTATAAATCGGTTGACCCAGAGGATTCTTCGGTACCCACAGCAGATTCATTCCGGCACCAACCAGAGCCATCTCCTCCAACTGTGAAATAGCAGTCGCTTTTTGTGTTATCTTTTTATACCAGTCTTGCGCGGCGTAATCCCCCATAACATCAACCTTTGGAATCCCTTCACTCACCATCCGATAATGCATATCCACCGGAATCACACCACGACGGATGTAGAAGAATTTTTGTTTCCAGTCATGTAAACTCTTCAACGGAACAGAACACACCGGAGCAACACCAGTCCGCGCTTGAAACGAATAAAACCCACTGGTATAAGTAACGCTATAAAATACCTTGAACATCTCAAACATCGGCTCAATACGGTAAGCCCTGCAAACGTACTCAAAATGAGTAATACGTGGAAGTCCAATCGCGTTGATCTGCGAAATATGCAACCTATAATTCCTCAACACGGAGGCAGTAAACTTCGTAATAGGAAGCCTAAAGATACCCTCTCGGAAAAATGCAGCTACAGAGTGATATAACCCGGAGGAGCATCCAGGGCGGTGGAACCAACAAGGGGATATTGGGCTCCCCACTCAGGGCGAAAACCCATCCCTTGAACAAGATTATTGAACTCTTCCTCTTTCCATCCAATGACTGCCTGGTCAGGACCAGGAGGAGCTCTACCTTTATATTTTCTTTTCTTCTGAGTAGGATTTGTACCAGACATGATGACGATAACGAAAGGTTAAACAAATACTCGAGTAAAGAAAGAAGGAAATGAAAGAGATGGAGAAAACCAAACTTGAGAAATTTGAAAAAGTGAAGAAGAGGGAGAAACCGTTTCCTATTTATACCCATCGCATTTAATGCGATGGGTAAGAGACCGTCAGAGTTTAGGAAAAGCAAGCAATAGGGGAGTGACACGTCAGAAGAGAGAGAAGACGTCACCTCTTTTTCGGGAAGCATGGGTAACAGGGCCTGACGACGTGACAGAAAGTAACTGAAAAGGCGACTGTTCACCTCCGATAAGACAGGGAAATCAGACAGTCACATCAAAACCCTCCCAAAGTCCACAAAACTTCCACCAGAAGGAAACAATAAGGGCCAAAACCCATGCGCCATGCGTCCATTTGGCTCACTTTTTACAAAGGGCCAAAACCCATGCGCCATGCGTCCATTTGGCTCACTTTTTACAAAGGGCCAAAACCCATGCGCCATGCGTCCATTTGGCTCACTTTTTACAAAAGGCCAGAACCCATGCGCCATGCGTCCATTTGGCTCACTTTTTACAAAAGGCCAAAACCCATGCGCCATGCGTCCCCTTGGCTCACCTTTTACAAAAGGCCAAAACCCATGCGCCATGCGTCCATTTGGCTCACTTTTCACAAAGGGCCAAAACCCATGCGCCATGCGTCCATTTGACTCACTTTTTATAAAAATCACCAAACTCCATGCGCCATAAAAACCACTACTCTTATAAGTCCAGAATCCCTCCTAGACGATCAACTCAACTAGAAGGCACACTGGACTAGGGGGACTTGAAGAGGTATGGTCCCAATTCCCTGCATACATGGCAGGGACCACACCACTTTTGAGCATACATGGCGACCACATCAGCAAAGCAATCCAGAAGCTTCTAGAAACTTCTGGAAGATCTGCAGGTGGCACCAAAGATGCTCTACCAGACAAAAAAGGACAACACGTGTCACCACTCGCAGAACGCCACATAGGCCTGCGGCAAATCAGGGGGCAGAGCTGACAACACCGGTACAAGGTTTCCAGCATGGGCAAATGTAAGAGCGCCACGTGTATCACTACACCTGCCGTGACAGAGCAGACCAAGAGTATATTCCCCTTGGTCGGACAGCTGGCGCGCGCCCACAGCTGGCACAGCTGCTCCTCCCTTCTTCACCCTCCGGCTATAAATAGGACCCTTCATCATTCAGGTTCAGGATCTTTATTCTCTTTACTTACTCTATACACACACTATTTTATTATCTCAGAACAGTACTTATTCTCACGTCGGAGCCTGATTAAGAGGGAAAACCCCCTATCTCCCCCTCTTAACGAGACTAACGGTGTTAGTGTTTTGCAGGATTCAAGCTATTGCCACGAGTAAGGAAAGAGGTTGAACCCACAGAAGAAATAACCCCACAGATTAACCTCAGCGTTAATCTGTGTTTCATCAAATATAATTAAAAAAGAACATTGATCTGTGTAGAATTCGTCAGCTTGAGATATTTTGACCAAAGGGAGGGATGAATACGAGTGGCTACTAAAATAATCACCTATTTGATGTATATTATGGTATACTTTGGTCAACAAAGCCAATTCAGTTATACCAAAATAATCACCATCCTCTCTCCCGCCCCCTCCCAATCGTATAGGTATTACAAGGTAACAACATAACACGCTTGGCCATTTTTAACTATATATTTTGAAGTTTCGAATTTCAATTACCGAATGCGAGATAGAAATCAAAACTAGTGCCGACTAAAGGTTAACAAAAGCAAGAAATCAAGCCAACAATTGGACATGCTCATGACATCTTTCATAGAAACACCATCGGAGTCGTTGGGCTCCGACGTTATAACAAGTATTAGGGCTTTGGACTCGTGGAACAATCTCATTGTACTCAGAATACCGTTGATTGATCTTAGTATATGGGCATCACCGCCCTTATTTAGATATTTGTGAGATTGGAAAGTTAAAGGAACATTTTGAGAATATTCCTTTTAAAAAAGAAAAATACAATTAAGCTGTATTTTTTTTTTTTTTTTTTGAACGACAAATTTGGATCACTGACGGACCACTGGAGTATCATTGTGCCAACAGCAGAACCACCCGATCATATCCATCTCCACTAGGCAATAATGTCTATACACCAATTCAGGAGGAAACCCAATAAATCTGGGAAAACCCTCTTTGTGGTAATCGAACCCATGACCTAATGGTCATAAGCCTTATCCCACCCCCAAGATACAATTAAGCTGTATTACATTTAATTTATTTAATTGATGTGTATTGTTGTATTACATAATTTTTGATAATAAAACGCTGAAGGACAAGTAAAACCAACTTATAGCATAAAATATAAAACAACGTCTTCTAAATTATTATATTATCTAATAATAAAATAATATGACAACATGCAATTGTTTACATTCTCCTCATCTAAATAATTTTCATTTTTAAACATGGCTTCCTAATATACCTATCACATGTATAGTTGGATTATTTTTGGCATTAAAAAAACAAGAAAAAAAAAACTTCGAACCCATGTGCAACGACTTTTATTTACTTCATCAATGTAGGGTCAGGGCGACTAGCAAGTAGCAAGATGCTATACCAATATATCAAATTGTTGCCGAGTGGAGTTGGATAATTAAATCAATATATCAATAATTATTATTTTTAACGGCAAATTTAGATCGCTGACGGATCACTGAAGTATTATGATGCTACCAGCGATGCCACCTGATCATATTCATCTCAACTAGGCATAATGTCTATACACCAATTCAGGAGAAAACCCAATAAACATGGAAAAAAACTCGTCTTGTGGGAATCGAACCCAGCACCTGTTGGGAAAAACCATGGGCATCAATAATTACTTAATGAAGTGAAACTAACCAAGAAAAGTGCCCATTTAAACCAAGAAAAGTGGCATACCTTGTGACCCTCTCGGAAGAGCCTACAAAACTTTCTCTCTCTCTCAAACCAAAAATCGTTAGATTCCCAGCGACGGTAACCGCGTCATCGCATCTCTGTCTTAGTCGCGAAGTCAATTTTCATTTCCGGTTTGCAATCACGATCTCTTGGTCTTCTGGAGTTAAAATCCAAGTTTCATAGTTTGTTTTCAAAATCAAAATATTGTCTCTTTATTTTTCTTGATCCTTTTCTGTTTGTGTTTTGGTGGTCGTGTCATTGGCTATGGCGGCTCACGATAGGTGTTGATTTCATTTTTTGTAATTGAGGCAGACCACACCACACCCATGTCTATTAAGACTGGTTGTGATAATCGCCAGCTGCCTGCCATAATCCTTTTGTCTTACCCGAACCCACCCCTTTTCTTACTCTTCTAACTTCAATTCACCTGCTTATAAATCTTTTGGTGTCGGTTTTTACTTTAGTCAACACAAGCATCATGTCTTCATCTACCCAAGAGATGGGCTTTGGAGAATATTATGATTCCTTAAAAATCCCAATAGAAGAGATAGAATTAGCCACCAACAACTTCGCTGATGAAAATCTCCTCACACGTGGTTCATCTTTTGAGGTCTACAGAGGACAACTCTTGCAACAAGGGGACTCCATCAATATTGTTGCACGGAAATGTCGACAAAGGGTCATTGTGGGTACCGAGTTTGTGGTTCTTAAAGATCTCAAGCACAAAAATATCGTTTCTATATATAAGTGGACTGATAAGGATGTAGATAAGGATGATGAGGTATTCATCATCATCAACAAGTATGAGACCAACGAAAGTCTTGACAAACATCTTGGTAGCCCAACTCTCACTTGGATGCAAAGATTGCTTATATGTGTCGGGGTCGCACGTGCATTGAATTATCTTCATTATGATGCATCAGAAAATCAATATGTCATACATGGTAACGTCAAAAGCTCCAAAATTTTACTAGATCACAACTTGGAACCCAAGTTACATGGTTTTAAATTTGCGGTTATAGCTAGAAAGCATCATCTTCACCTTACCGGTAAGTACAATGGCTCATTGCATTATATGGACCCGGCATATGAAGACACAAGTGGTTTGAATCATAAGTCAGACATTTTCTCCTTTGGTATCGTGTTGTTTGAAGTCTTGTTTGGGAGAGAAGCATCTATTCCAAACGATGATAATTGGTATTTTGCTCGAATGGCTAGAGCACATTATGAAAAGAGAAAACTTGATAATTTGATAGAACCTGATCTTCAAAAACAAATGAATGTGCAATCATTAGACCTTTTCGCTGAAATAGCATATTGTTGCATAAAGGAGCAGCGATCACAACGTCCCGACATGAAGATGATACGCACAAGACTTGAGAGAGCACTAGAACTTCAACGCAAACATGTAAGACCATCAATCTTTTGACTTCTTTTCTACCTTTCGTCGTTTTTTTGTCATAACCAATAATCTATAATTCTATTAGTTTACTAATTTTCATTTTTGCGATTATTCACAATGAAGGAACAATCAACGGTTGTAGCGGTTGAAGGTACAGCATCCAACCACTTCAAGGTAAGATAATGATTTCCATTTTGATTATAGTGATTGTGGTAAATTATAGGTACCCCAGACCAATGTCGCAAGCATGATATTTAACTAAAGTTACTTTTATGTATACAAAATGTTTTTTTTTAACTTTTCATATATGTTTTTAGAATACCACGCGCGCACACACACGTGAATCTCTATAATATATATATTGTGGGGGGATGGGGGGTGCTAGTGTGTTTCTTATATATATGCGTGTTTGTAAGCTAAGGTGCGCTTTCGTGATTTTGATAAATATTTTTCATCAGTCTAAGAGAAAGCTAGATAAAGTCTAAAATCAAAGGGTTAAGATGTAAATACATGAAGTGGTAATGTATACGATAGTTTCTTAAGTTAGGTAACTTCTTGTTTTGCATCGAGGCTTTTATCAAAAGCAAGCTAGTTTTGTGTTGTACGTTGTTGTGAAATCAACACCAAGAACACTCAAACACCAACCAAATGCTTATCAACTTTATTGAATCAAAGATAATTGAACTATTACAACTGAGAATTGAAACATGAACTGAAAGAAATTATGAAAACAAGAAGTAACCTAAACTGACTCCTAACCCCTCTTTTATACCAGCTCCTAACGATCTTTAACAGTTATTAAAGAAAAATGACACAAATACCCCCTGTACTTATAAGTAATAAGCCAGGTCAACCTTCACCTTCTAAAACTTATTATTTTGACCTCTAACCTTCAACAATCTCCACCTTTAAAGTCAAAATCAAGAGTTTAACCATCCACTCATGCAGAAATCAAACTTTCTACCTGGCAAAGACTTAGTTAACATGTCTGCAAAATTCTCCTCAGTGTCAATATCTTTAACTAACACCTCCCTTGCATTAATAACATCTCTAATAAAGTGTAGCCTAACATTTATGTGCTTGCTTCTTTCGTGAAAAATTTTGTTCTTGGTCAGCTGCACAGCACCTTGATTGTCGCAATGATTCACCTCATCAAATCCCAACTCAGCGACCAACCCCTTTAACCACAAAACCTCCTTTACAGCTTCTGTTAAGGCAATGTACTCAGCTTCAGTTGTAGATAAAGCAACTACATGCTGCAGCTGAGCTTTCCAACTAATCACATTACCAAGTTCTTTCAAAAAACATACCAGTTATAGATCTACCTTTATCACGATCTTTGGCAAAGTCTGAGACAACAAAACCTTCTACTTTATACTCAATACCCTCTATACTACCAAAGTTCAATCCCCATTCTTAAGTACCCTTCAAATATTTCATCACCCATTTAGCAGCTTCCCAATGCTTTTTACCAGGATTTGCCAAAAATCTACTTATCACACTAACAGCATAACCAAGGTCTGGCCTAGTGCAGACCATCAAATACATTAAACTCCCTACCAGGTTAGCATAAGGAATATTACTCATGTACCTGAACTCTTCTTCTGACCTTGGAGAATTTTCTGAAGGCAATTTGAAATGCCCTGCCAATGGAGTCTTCACTGACTTACAACTACCCATAGCATAACTGTTAAGGATCTTCTGAACATAACCAGTTTGAGACAACTTCAACTTTCTCAAACTTCTGTCCCTAATGATCTCCATACCCAATATCTTCTTGGCAATCCCCAACTCTTTCATTTCAAACTCGATCTTCAACATTTGCTTTATTTCTTCTATGTTCTCCTTGTGTTTACTAGCCACAAGCATATCATCAACATACAGAAGCAAGTAACTGAAACACCCTAGACAATACTCCCTGAAGTAAACACAGGAATCATAGGAACTCCTTGAAAAACCATTATTCACCATGAACTCATCAAATCTTTTGTAGCATTGCCTAGGAGATTGCTTTAAGCCATATAACGATCTTTTCAATAAACAAACCTTCTCTTCATTCCCTCCCTGTATAAATCCAACTGGTTGTTTCATAAAAATCTTCTCTTCCAAATATCCATGCAAAAACGCAGTTTTAACATCCAATTGTTCCAATTCCATATCTAGAGCTGCAACAATGGATACTAAAATTCTGATCGAAGTGTGTTTTACTACTGGTGAAAATATCTCTGTATAATCCACTCCAGCCCTCTGAGTGAATCCCTTAGCTACAAGCCTTGCTTTAAATTTGGGACCTTCTACACCTGGAATGCCATCTTTGACTTTATATATCCACTTACAGGATACTAACTTCTGATCTTTGGGTCTTTCAACTAATTCCCAGGTGTCATTCTTCATCAAAGAATCCATTTCCTCTTTCATAGCTATACACCACTTCCTTTTATCTTTGGAAGTAATTGCCTCTTCATATGTTAAAAGCTCATTAACACACTCCTCTTCTGCTGCAATGAACGCAACAGCAGACATAGAAACACTTGATGAATCTCGGAATTTTAGTGGCTTTAATATAGTTCTCCTCGGCTTGTCTCTTGCCAAACTATAATCTTGTGTGTCTTGTGATACACCAGTACTCGAGCTTTCTTCTTGAGGATCTATCCTATCTTCATCACAACTAGACTCCACCTCAATCTGAACTTCTTTTCCCTTTGACACACTATCATTCATACCTGGCATTTTATTGCCAACCATATCTTTATACAAGATATCTTCACTGACTTTCACATTCCTACTCTTTATAATTCTAGGGCTGCCACCTTCCACCTTCCACCTTCCAACTTCCAAAGTCTATACCCTTTTACACCTTCCTGATATCCGAACAAAACACATTTATAAGCCCTAGAGTCTAACTTATCTTACTGACATGAGCATACACCAGGCAACCAAAAACTTTCAAGTCTTCATACTTTGGCTTAACCCATGTCCACATTTCCATTGGTGTAACCCTAGAAGGTGTTCTGTTTATTAGGTATGAAGCGGTAGACACAATTTCTCCCCAAATATACTTAGGCAATCCTGAACTTAACCTCATACATATCAGCCTGTCTAAGAGAGTTCTATTCATTCTCTCTGCAAGACCATTCTGCTGTGGAGTTCCTAGTATTGTTAAATGTCTAGCAATACCATTGACCTTGCATAATTGATCAAACTCTTTATTGCAATATTCCAGCCCATTATCAGTTCTTAATTTCTTTATCCTTCTCTTGGTTTGGTTTTCTACCAAAGTCTTCCATTCTATAAACTTCTGCAGTGCATCATTCTTGTGTTTGATAACAAACACCCAAACCCTTCTTGAGAAATCATCAATAACAGACATGAATTATCTTTCCCCTCCTAATGATTCAACCCTTGCAGGCCCCCAAATCAGAGCGTATATAGTCAAGAATTCCCTTAGTGACATGCTTACCAACCCCAAACTTAACTCTTTTATGTTTGCCCCAAATGCAGGTTTCACAAAACCCTACATCACAACTTTTAATGTCACCAAGAACCTGTTGTTTCTTTAGTTCTACCAGCCCTTGACTACTTATATGGCCTAATCTTTTATGCCATAAACTAGCCAACTCATTATCCTTATCAATAATTGCAACAAAAGCCAATGACCCATTATTAACACTCCCATCGAGCACATAGACATTGTTATCCTTTCTTGTACCAGTTAACAATACTAGAGATCCCCTGATCACTTTAGCCTTTCCATCATTTAGACTTACACGACATCCTTCTCTTTCAAATGTACAAAGAGACAATATACTTCTCTTAAGACTAGGCACATACCTGACATTTCAAACTTCTACTTGACTGCCATTCTTTAATTTGAAAATAACTGTACCAACACCAACGATCTTGCAGTGTCTATCATCTCCAAGCTTCACATGACCCTGATCTTCATATCTCAAAACTTTAAAGAGCTTTTCCGCCGCTGTCATATGAAAAGAACCTCCTGAATCAAGTACCCACTATTCTTTCATGTCACTACTTGTAACACACATTACATCAGAACTATCATAGCCATCTGAGGCTTCTTCTTGAGAGTTATGATTTACATGTTTTCGTGAATTGTTACTAGCCTTATTCTTTCTCTTTTTCCATTCTGGGCAGTCTTTCTTGAAATGTTTCTCTGAGTTGCAGACAAAACATTTTCATTTAAACTTCGACTTTGATCTTGATGTTGATCCTTATGACATCTTGTTATGTGATCTATGTTCTGATCTGCCTCTCACAATAAGCCTTTCTCCACCTTCATCCTTAGGATCAAACTTCTTTTTGAGTTCTTTAGAATTTAATGCAGCCAAAACTTCTTCCACGGTAAGAGTTTCTCTTGCATACATCAAGGTATCAACAAAATTCTCATATGAGGAAGGCAATGATGACAGAAACATTATTACCTGATCCTCATTGTCAATTTCAACCTCTATATTTTCAAGATCAAGTGTAAGTTTATTGAAGTCATCTGCATGTTCTTCAATTGACTTACCAACACCCATTTGAAAGGTATACAATATCTTCTTCAGGTACAATTGATTAGCCAGGGACTTCATCATGTACAGGGTCTCTAACTTCATCCAAACCCCTGCCGCAGTGGTTTCCTTGGACCCTACTCTCAAGACTCTTTCACGGAGACTCAAGATGATCGCACTATACGCCTTCTCCATTATTTCTTTCTTTTCTTTCTTGGTTAACTCAGCCAGAAGATGATTTTCCCCTTTCAGTGCATCTACGACCCCATTATGCACCAGTAATGCCCTCATCTTCAACCGCCACAAGCTAAAATTGTTCTTGCCATCGAATTTTTCTAATTCAAACTTTGTAGACACCATCTTGAGTACCAGTTGAGCTTTGATTCACCGTTTTCTTTTTCTTCTGAATCGAGAGCCACACCAGGCTCTGATACCAATGGTCCAACTGTTGTGAAATCAACACCAAGAAAACTCAAATACAAACCAAATGCTTATCAACTTTATTGAATCAAAGATTATTGAACTATTACAACTGAGAATTGAAACATGAACCGAAAGAAATTATGAAAACAAGAGGTAACCTAAACTGAGCCCTAACCCCTCTTTTATACCAACTCCTAATGATCTTTAACAGTCATTAAAGAAAAATGACACAAATACCCCCTGTACTTATAAGTAATAAGCCAGGTCAACCTTCACCTTCTAAAACTTATTATTTTGACCTTTTGACCTTCAACATACGTCAGTGACCTTCCAAGTTCCATGTGAAATCATATATCAAACCAAACAGTTTCTTTTCCACACGGATTCTGTTTTCACTTGGTGTTTTACTTTTCTTGGAATGGAAAGAAGGTGAGTCAATTTTTTTATAACAGAAACATATCATATACTTTATACAACTATAAAAACTTAACAATTTAGAAGTTATTTTGGGCTTTGTCTCGATCTAGTAACTTTTGATTATATAAAGAAACATTTCAATAAAGTGACAAAGACATGGTTATATTGCATTCTAATCCTTCCTAGCAAATATATGGTGCATCTCTCTGCTTCTCTTCTAACCCTTAATGTAATATTTGGGCCCCCCCTTTACTTTCTATATATTTCATGAGTAATGTAATATTTAGGTGCATCTACGCTTTTCTGTTAACACGTAATATTGCAGGGGAAAAGCTTGGATCACTTGAGACTTCGGTTGAATGATATAGAGTTGGCCACAGATAAATTTTCAGAAACGTGCTACATTGGATCGGGTGGATATGGTATGGTGTACAAAGGAGAATTGGACCATTTTGATGGCATGGATTCTCTGAAAATTGAAGAGAAGAATAAAGGTGAATTTCGTAAGAAACATAGTTGTGTAGCTATTAAGCGCCTTCATAATAGAGTAGACACACAAGGAGAACAAGGGTTTGTTTCAGAAATTGAAACGCTGAGTAATTGTAAGCATCCGAATATTGTCTCTCTTCTAGGATTTTGTGACGAAGGACATGAGCTGATTCTCGTTTACGAATATGTTGCTAAGGGAAGTCTTGATGATTATTTGGGAAACATGGATGGCATGACTAATCTTGTTTGGGCCCAGCGTTTACAAATATGCCTTGATATAGCACATGGATTAAACTATCTTCACACCCACATAGAGGGCAAACCAATGATAATACATCGAGATATTAAGAGTGCAAACATCTTATTGGATGATAATTGGGTGGCAAAGATTGCTGACTTTGGGCTCTCCAAATTACAACGTGCAAATCAACAAGGTACCACCCTTATTACCAACAATATTGCTGGTACAGAAGTGTACCTAGATCCAGAATACAAGAATACTGGTAAACTGAAAAAGGAATCAGATATCTACTCTTTCGGAGTAGTTCTATTTGAAGTGTTGTGTGGAAGGTTGGCATATGATGAAATATATAGTGGGGGAGGGCTTCCATCAATAGCTCGACAATGCTTTAATGAGGGAACGTTGAAGGGAATGGTAGATCCAAAATTAATGGAAGCTGATGAAATCATTTCTTTGCTAAAAGGGGGTGTCAACCAAGATTCTCTAGAAACATTCTCTAAAATTGCAGATCAATGTTTGGAAGAAACTCAATCCAGGCGTCCAACTATGGAAGTCATCATCAAAGAACTTGAAAAAGCATTGAATTTTCAAGTAAGTAATCTATTTCAAAATGTAACTTCCTTATTTGTTAAATAGATAAAGTATGATCTACCTTCACATCAGTTTTTAAGGTATAAAGCACAAACTCAAAAACGGAATCACCCCTAACTAAACTGAGTTTTTTTGAGTGAGTTAGGGTGTTGGATCAAAATGGCAAGAAAATTGAAAACTCAGGGACTCAGAGAGAAAAAACTATTTGGACTAACATGGCAATTTGGAACAAACTTAGGGACCAAAATGGCAATTTACTCTAAAATATAATACACCATTTATTCATAACTCATACCTTAATTTTATTGTGAGTTCATGTATTTGCTTAACTTTAGACATAGAACTAGAAACTTGATATATGAGTTCAATCTAAATACATAAAAGAACATATTATACTACATATACAATCCCAATGGCGGGGAATAGTGCCATCCCCTATTAGCCCGTACAATTTATGGTTTTACCCCTAGTTTAAAATTACGAATTTGCCCCATCTTCAAAATCACGGTTTAAGATTACGATTTTGCTATCGTTTTAGCTTTTGACAAATTATAATTTTACCTCAGTTCAAAATTACAGTCTTACCATTTTTTTTTTGCAAAACTATGGAAGTGTTTTATTTTAATTGATTGACTTGATATAATTTTTATTCATATCAGGTTAACACTCTCTCATTGGTCCTGAAAGTTATAATTTTGCCCCCGGTTCAAAATTAGAATCTTGCCATCGTTTTAGCTTTTTTATAGCAAAACTATTATGGTGTTTTTTTAATTGGTTGAGTAATATTCGGCCTTCCGCCCCGAAACGCAGGCGGGGTATACTATAAATGGTTTGAAATCTTAGCAAATATTTGTATTTCGTGTTCGTGTGTTCCTTGTATGTAAAGTGTTAAAAAGATTATGGAAAAAAAATCAAAAAGAAATGATAAAACCTATAACACATCCTATAGGTTTTATCATTTCTTTTTAAATTATTAAACCAATGTCCTTACACACATACATATTTCTTCTTTTTAATTTTTTTTTTAATGTAACGTATCAATGCTTTAATTACCAGCAAGTAAATTTTTTAATACAGTTGTTGCATACTGCAATTGTACGTAAATTTGTGAATTACAAAGTTGATTTTTTTAAGTGCCATGATTCACAGAAAAATAAGGACAATCTACATATATCACTTAAAGCCATAAAATTGGGCACACAAAACTTCAGTGATTGCAACTGCATTGGAGAAGGAAGATTTTGGAAGCTTTATGAAGGAGAAGTTGATGATGCTTATGCATGTACCCGTGTTGTTGTAAAGCGGTGGGATGGAAAGTATCGTCAAGGACATATTCAGTTTTTGAAGGAGTTTGAAACGCTTCTCAAATATAAACATGAGAACATCATTGGTCTTGTAGGCTACTGTAACGAAATGAATGAAAAAATCATCGTTTACGAGCATGCCTGTAATGGAAGTCTCAATAAACATCTGGACAATCCTAGTCTTACGTGGATGAAACGCCTCAAGATATGCATTGATGCTGCAACTGGCTTGAAATTTCTTCATGAAGGTGGTGTAGAGCAAGAGGCTTGGATGCGGCATAGGGACATTAGAAGTGGTAGCATTCTACTTGATGCTGATTGGAATGCTGAAATTTCTAATTTGGAGTTCTCCACCAAAGTTGCTGAAAGAGCTGAACATTTGGATGATAATGCTTTCTTCTCGTTGGGATACATTGACCCTTGCTACGAAACAAATGGTTTCTTATCAAAATGCTCGGATATATACTCGTTAGGTGTGATTTTATTTGAGATGTTGTGCGGGAAATTGGCCTGGACAGAGGGATGTGAGAATCACTCTCAATCGTTAGGTCCTTCGGCTGTAAGATACTACAATGAAGAAGGAAACCTTGACAAGATGATATTTGAGGGCATAAAGGAACAAATTACCCCACAATCATTGACTACATTTCAAATGATTGCCATTCAATGCCTACAGGTTGACTGGTTTAAGCGGCCAGCTATAGACCAAATAATAATACAACTTCAAAAGGCATTGGAATTTCAGGTAAGTTTTCATACATCTATTTTAGTTGGCTTCCTGCTTCAAGTACATTTGTAAGAAAACTATTTTAAAGAACTGTATAAGCACATCAAGAAATAAAAGCAAGAAAAATATTAATGCTAGTAACGTTTAAGAAATAATATTTCTTAAAAGGTGAGCGTGCTGAATGAAAACCAATAACATATTAAATGAACTCTCTTTGATTGTTTAATTATTAAATGTATAGGAAGATTATGAATTATGGGAGCCCAAGCTGCCTATAGACTACCAAGAAATAATCCAGGTTTGGAAAACCCCACAAATCTACAAGCACAAATCGAAAAAGGATCTCTACAATATGTTCTCTAAAGGAATCCTCCTACAAGATGGCAAAGTGGTAACCCACTCCTCGTATTTCATTTCACTTAACCATCATCTTGTGTGAATGGTTTATGAATTTCAAATACTTCACGATTTAATAACTCGTGCGTGCAAGGGGTTTTAAGTTCTTTTTTTTTTTTTTTTTTTTTTGTGAAACAGTTGTTTTCACTCGGAAGTAACAAAGAAAGAAATGAAATGATATCAGCAAAAAGATTTTCATATAACTATTTGTTACCTAAATGGCGATCTCTTCCAGAATCAAGGTTCCTCTCTCATTCACTGGTGCATTTTGTATGATAATCTATTATAAATGACAAACATCTTGAAACCATTCTTTTATTTAACAAAAATGATTAACATACCTAACCATTCAATGCTTGAAACAGGTTTCCGAAAGTAGCAAAGATGTTTTATATTTCGAATTTGAAGATTCAGATCAAGATAAGAACACAATATTTATCTCCAAGTGTCAATTGTAAAGTTCATCTCATCTTTAGATTTAGTGGTCCAAGAAAATCTCAAGCTAAGCGGATGTATGTGAACCTAAAGTACAAAATGGGGAACGAAAGCTTGAATGCATATTTCGCAACATGGAGAGAAGACGGGTGGATGATGATTGAATTATTTCAATTCTTGAATCACAAAAAAGATATTGATTTTGAGGTTCTACTAGAAAGCTTTTCACAATCCTATTGTGGAAGTGATTCCATCTACATTGAAGGCATTCAGTTTAAAGCAATTGACGATGCAAGTTTCAAATTACCCTCTGGCTCCCATTATATATTGTTCTATCAATTAAACGTTTTCAATATTTGTCTTAATTTTTTATGCAGGTAACACACGAAGAAATTGAAAAGTTAACGGCAGACCATCAAGCCTTGAAATCAAAATCGGAGGCGAATAAGGTGTGATAATTTCCACCTAATTATGATGAAACTTTTTTTTAAGAAGAGCCTGTATTGTAGAATAAGATTATTCGTTCTTGGTTTTTTTTTTTTTTTTTTGTATTATAAACTATGTCTTAATCCTTGATCAAATAGTTGTGGTTCTTGCCAAATCCGATGAAGGAAAAGAAAGATCACACGATTTGGTTCTCATTATGTCATATACAGAAAAAGAAAGATGAGTTTCCTTCTACAAATGAAGATATGCTATCAATCCAATCCGGGTTTGTTCTCTAATTTCTTCATATTTGTTTCTGATAATCATTTAGTTTTATTGTATAAATTTATAAAAAGGCTAACAGGTTCAAAGTTTTTAAGAATTTATCAAAGAATAAAATGTTTAATGTTTATATAACTAAAACGGTCACAAGTGTTATAGAAGTTTTAAAAACTGACATGGTTAAAGTTTTATTAAATTTAATAAGATCTAATTAGTCAAAGTCCTATAAAAGTTTATACAAGAAGTAATCTGGTTAAAGTTTTACAACTCTAGTTATAAACAAAAGGAAACTGATTTTAATAGGTGTTATAAATTTTGATTAAATTATCATTATTTAAATGTCTAAAATTTTAAATAAAAAAAAGGATTTTTCTTATAATAATAAACCAAAACACAGCAGGGGCCCACCATTTTTTTTTAATATCATGCATTTGATGGTGATCACTAGCTTAGTAGCTTCTTGGAATGGTATGTATAGTATCACACAAACGGTGAGTTGTAATTGGGCCTACTATTAGTCTAGATGCTAAGAAGGCTTTTAATGTGAATGCATAGAGCCCAATGTAATGCCCATTAGGCCCACTATTAGATAATAAGACTGTAAGTGCGAATAGTCCAATGAAGGTCCAATGGGCCCTAAGGTTTAATTAGTTTTGATAATATATGAATAAGAAATTTTGTTAATCTCTGATTACACCCACCACCAAATTTACGAGGCCTGCTGTAAGTTTATGTCAGATTATATGTTTTATATGTTTGAGTGCATCTTCAAGAAGTATATAATTATATGATATGTAGTACATACAGATTTATTGGAGCGATTGAGTGTCCACGACAACAAATATTACGAATCAAGTGCAAGATTAAAAGTCAAATGTTGTCAGCAAACGCCCAATATACGTGCTACCTGGTGTTCAGGCTTTCAGAGAAGTGTCGTGGGTTGCATGGTCCGGTGATAGTACGAGATTTATTCAACTGGAGAAGCAAAGAGACGGGAGTTGTTTATTTTAGACATCCAAACCCCTGGAATGTACGCGATACTGACTCGGTTCCAAGGCAGAGGAAAGATGGATGGATGGAGGTTATTGTGTGGAAATTCAACTCAAATTATGAGCTTAAAAATGATCATCTTTTTGTTAATTTGAAACTCATAACTTATGAAGGGACTATGTCGGGCCTTATTGTACGTGGCATCAAGTTTCGTCCGATCTAAGTTCGTACCGGAGAATTTCAGCCATATCTTAGTCTAAGCCAGAAGTAGTTCGGTAGGCCAGATCCGTTTAAAGAACATAATCATATGCTTAGTGCTGATGTGGCAGTGCCAGTGTGAGCGAACACCCGTCAAGAATGGTATGCTAGACACCCTGAATGTTGGTTTAGTAAATTTTTTCGGTAAAAAATTGCTGGTTCAAGGTTAATGGTAAAATAGGTGCTTTGACAAGAAGTATGATTGAAGCATTGATGATAAACAGGACAGTTGTAATCTATTGACAAAAAAGTATGAATGAAGTTTCATGTTTCTCTAGTTAATATTAGTTATCACAGCCTTGTTAGGTTATTCGGTTTGTTTACGGGTCATGCGGGTTAATGGGTCACGAGTACGAGTCAACGGGTCATGATCAAACAGAAATTCAGCAGCGATTGATCAAATAACAACCTTAACCTAAGACTCAGCTACATATGCGATTAGAGATCGACACCACTAGCCCTATCTGAAATCCTGACCCACAACTAAAAGCCGACTACTTTGCTAAACAAAACATAAAATAAACATGTTAAGCTGCTGACCCAGTTGACCCGTTAAGTTGCTGACCTAGTTGACCCATTAGCTGCTAAACAACCGAATTAACCCAACATTTAAAAATGTCTATTCTATAGTAGGATTAGTGACAGGCGTATACACATAAACCGTTTATTTTAAAACAATGGTGATCGACACAATGAAAGAATCATCATGGTTCACTTCTATCTAGAAACCTTTGTTGGTCAGTTCTGTTTTAGGCATAATGAAAAACATGAAAACATACCTTTGATTGCATCAGTACAGGCCAGCAGAGAATCCAGATGGAGACCGGGCAATAGTGTTCGACATGATTGTCAGCTTGATCTGGTTCCTCCTTAGGGTGCAATCTAATGATGGTGATGATAAGAAACCGAAAAGGGTATCGGTTAGGAGAGGAGGTCGATTGATATTATGTGCTATTAGGGTTTGCGAAACTGTCTAACCCTTTAACCTCCACATTATTCTCCTTATATATGCACCCAGGAGGAAACCCTAATTAGTTAATAATGGTAATTAGGCCCATCAACAATTACCAACTAATTATTTAATAGGATTGTTATATATTTTGATCCATATAATGTAAATGATTATAATGGCTACTATATTAAATATAATATAAAATATTTAATCTTACATTCTCCCACTTAGCTGAGTAATCATTTACTATGAGTGTTAGATAAGCCTGATCAGGAGTTAACACTCATTTTAGCCTTAAACAAATACTATAGCAGAGAAATACAGCCGTTGAATCATTATGCGACTCAGGACCCCCATTAATCATACTATAGCCTTAATTTAAAACCTAATCGTCATGATCAAAATACGCATAAGCCCTTTGTTTGATTTGTAACTTTATTTGTCTATATGCCATTATGTCGACTTGACATATTCTTAGAGACGTACAAAATCAAACTGGTGAGGAAAATTAACTAATACTTAGTCATTCATAGTACGATATGCAATTGCGCATGGCCATTAATTAATACCCGTCTATGAGCTCTCTTAATAAGACTTATGGGTAATAGCCCTTCAGTTTATAGGATCCTTAAGCATATCATGAATGTATTCGATACAAAACTTAGTTTCCTCGATTCGTTCATAAACGAATAATTAATTGCGTATCGAAATTTAATGCAGCACCTCTTGAACTGTTACTGTTCAAGGAGTCATGGTAGCTGACTTTATCACACTAGTTCTTCAAAACATTAATTATATGGAGTTAATAAACTTATAAGTCCACTGATAAATTTCCAACAACATTTAGTGACTATATTATGTCGTTATAACTTAGGTTGTTAATATCAGTGCATTATGACTCCTCCATGAGATAGGTTTGTCTGCTGACATAAGGATATACCCAAAATTACATTCTATCATCTTTAAATATTTCAAAGTTTAGAGTAATAAACCGGTTTGAGTTCTCACTTCTTCTTCAAATTATAGCCTCTCGTTTATTTAAAGATATTGTAATACTCCATTAGATGCTACACATTAATCTAGACATATCTAGTGTGTTGCAATGTGAGTAATATCTAAACGAGTATAGACTTAAACTTACATAAGGCTTCCAATTAATGAAGCATAAGGAAATAATTTCATTTATCCTATTATCCTCTAAAGGAGAGCAGTATTTTGTTACATATGTAAGGACCCATTTAATGTTAAACTTATGGAACGAAACTAATGTCCCATTTGGTCTATCTCAGTACGTTATGATATCTATTACATAAGAGACATCTCTGAGATCTATTATATCAAAGTTTGTGTTAACAATGCTTTGACTTATGTAACATATACTTGTCAAAAGAATATCATCTATATAGACAAGTTTATCTTAGTTGCTCCCACTCATTTTGAGGTAGGTACATTAATCCACTTGATTGTTGATGAAAATAATTACGTTAAGATTTCATCACATTATGATGTTTGCATTAACCCATACATGGATATTATTGGCTTACAAATAAAGTGTTCTTTAATCTTTAGTTTAGAACTTTCAGGTTGTTTTATGAACATGTAAATGTGTCAGCCATTTGTTAAGGAAAATTGTTTTTAATGTTCATCTAATGTAGCTTTAAACCATTATAAGCTATTCAAAACAGTGATGATCCTCAAAGAAATCTTTGATAATTTATCTCTTCCTAAGTATAACCTTTGACAATCAATCATGCTTCTTAGTGTCTTAACGTTTGTATCAGGATTTGGTTTAGTTACGAACACTCTTAGGTAATTCAATCAAATCCCAAACGTTATACGAACACATAAAATCAGTTTTACTAGAAAACTCTTTTATTCCATTCAGATGATTGATTTACGCTAATGGCTTGATTTTAAGAGATAGGATCATTAAACATTTCCAAAATCCATTTCAACTTCAGTTAGGGAGGTTACGTAATCATCAAAGTTAGTAGGTTTTTAAACCTAGATGACCTCCTGAGTTGATTATTGGGTTTTAAAAAGTTTCAGCTTTATGGATTAGCTCTTGGTTAGGTTGCTATCATTTTCATTCTAAGTTTTGTAAGAGTTGGTGCAGTATGGTGTACAAGAGGTGTAATCGGAGTTAAATTCGGAGTGAAATTTAATGACACTCTTCCCCGCGCCTCTTGTATTCCTTACAAATCATGATAAGGACTTTGACTGCTCCCACTAACCTTAGAAAACTTTAGGAACTCAGCATGCTTAGGGTCAATATTTAACGACCAACAAATTCTAATAGAGAAACAAGTTAATGACGTTAGTCGTTGTGATTTCTCTTGTTGAGGATTATGTTAGTTTAGGTAAGAAATCTAAGTGTGCCCACAATTAAGCAACAATGAAACTTTTGTAAGAGTAGCATTAGATTTTAATGAGACAAGTTTTGATAGAACAGTGTCGTGATGGAGCGGTGTCTTATACAAGAGGTGTAAATTTAGGTAATGTAAAATTTTTCACTCCCCCACCTCTTGCGCAAGTTATTATTAAGACACTTAATGCTCCCACTGATCTTTAATATCTCTAAAATGCTACAAGAGAAGTTTCAATGAGCTATGTGACGTGGGAACCTATCACATATACGTTAGACTTTATTTGACTTCTTTAATGTCCAGATATCATAAGAAACTTTAGGGACATTTTTAATAGAAATCTTATTAAGTATATATATGAATAGATTTCTTCTAAGACCATGAGCCATATGCGACAAAATTTAGATACAAGTTGATAGTCTGTTAAATGATAAATGAATTATGTCTGAATATTCCATTTGGAATAAGTTCCACGAATGTCAATGAATGACTTATGATGGACCCATGCTTATTCCTTAAGCCAAGTCATATTTTAGGGCTTTAACGTCATGATTTAAAATCACTTAGAATGAGATTAAATGAAAAAATCATCCTCATTAACCATGTCATGATTTCTCATGAATTTTGGTTATAATGGATGAAATTTATAAGTCTCATTTTCCTTTTGTCAAATTCTCATTTGCATGATGACAAAAGTTGTGAAAAAGTAAGGTATCATCTAGTTTCATCTTAGTAATGTTTCTATCCAGATATTTAGAACAAATAAGAGGAGAGTTTAAGATAAGTGTGACTTTATGTTGACTATGCAAACCTCACAATCCTCATAACATAGCCTAAGTAATGATACTGTATTCTGATTAATCTTCAGAATATGTAAGGTATCGAATAGCGTTGTTAGAAGACTGCTTATTATGGTTCTTATAGTCTTAACATTTAATTTTTGTCACTAACTCTCACGTTAGTTATTTGTTGACTTCTGGTAAGGAAACACTTAAAACTAGAGTCAACTAATCATGTGTTAATTGGAATATTAAAATTATCAGACTTAAATATCATTATTAAGTGACTATCTAATTAATTTATCCAACTGTTCTTTAGAATAATGGATAGTCTCGTTGCTTATGTCTAGTCTAATGGCATAATTATGCAGTGAGATTTTCCCTTGAAGAACCTTAAAGTTGGAATTAGCACTTGTAATTTGTCTATGGACCTTAGAACAATCCTCTCTTAAGGTTTTAGTGGTTGTAAGGTGAATAACATCTTATTTTCCAGTTTCAAACATTTATTTCTTTGTACATATGTTGTTTATCAACACACTCGTTATACTTTGGTATTTTTGAGTGTTATAGTTGATTTATAAGGCATCAAATTGTACAAGTGAAAATCTTAGTATGTAATGTACTGGAAAAATGTACTCATTTCCATGCGTAAGCCCTTAACTTTATGGGTCATGGTATTGTACATTGTTATGTATTCACATAAACCACTTAACTTTATAATTTATAATTTTAAATGAAGGCATGCATCTTAGGAGTTCTAGTGATTATTCCACAATAATAGATTAGTCTTAGGAAAGACTTAATCTGGAATAACCTTTTAGTGACAATACTTATTCTTGATTATCATAAGAGACATCATGTTCGATTTATCCTAATCATCATGCTCTATTTTTCTTCTGTAGTGCTTTATCAGAATAGAGCAATAGGATTATCGTGTCTTAAGAGATAATCAAGGATTTAATTTAAGAGCTAATTCTTATAGAAACTTTAAGTAAAACATATTGATTTAGGAATTAGAGTGGATGAGATATAGATTTATAGAAGAAAATTATAGTGAGTAAAATTATGGGTACTAAGAATAAGGCAGACGAAATGATCATAAAATTAATTAAGGATCATTAATATAAGGATCATTGTGTGAAGAGGTTGTGATATGTCTATTACTAACATCAAAATAATAGACTTATTTAAAATTCTACTTAAACGAAGACAAATCAGCTTTGGCCAGAAGTGTAATCATTTAAGCATGTGTGCAAAGTAATCGTGACAAATCAGCTGTGGCCAGAAATGAGACAATCACTTTAGTTATGCACTTGTCAAGCATGCTAAACATAAATGAATTAAATCAGCTTTGGCCAGAATTAAGACATTTCACGTTTGTAATGCATACTCAACATAGCTTTTATAATACTTGAACAATAAATAGATGCATCAAATCAGCTTTGGCCAGAAGTGATACATCAAAAGCTCATTCAAGTTAAGCCATTTTGGTTTTGTAAAACATTATTTGATCCTTATTAATTAACTAAGTATTTACAAAAACCAATTATTTAGTAGCAAACCACCTGTTAGCGCTGGGGTTGCAGAGGGGCTGCGTGCCCCCGCACGGGGTTCGGGGCGGAGCCCCGAGCTAAATCTTAGTTCACATTAAACAGCCTAAAATAATGAAGTTTCGAGTCAGATCTCGACTTAGTTATGAGGTCTCGAGTGAGATCTCGAGTCAAGTCTCGACTCAGCTTATAACATTATGAGGTCTCGACTCATTAATGGTCTCGAGTCGCAACCTCAGTGTCTCGAGTCGTAATCATGGTCTCGACTGCTGTGAATTATGAGATCTCGACTCCTTATGAGGTCTCGAGTCGCAACCATGGTCTCGAGTTGTGACCTTTATGGTCTCGAGTCGCACAGATTTAAGCCCCTAGTCGAAACCTTGGTGGTCTCGAGTCGAGACCCTGTGGTCTCGAGTCGAAATCGTTGTCTCGAGTTATGAAGATTTGAGAACACTTATGATTTCGAGTAGAGACCTTATGGTCTCGAGTCGAGATCTTGGTCTCGGCTCGTTAAAGGGATCTCGAAACTTCCTGTTAATCAGCTGATTGTGTGATAAGTTTGAAATTCGAATTTTAAGGGATTTGGTATATTTTATTTCCTATTTTAAAAAGATATTTTATATTTATCCAATAATTTCGAAAATTATATCTAACAACATTAACAGATTTTTCGAAATCTTAAGGGATAAAAATTAATCAAATACAGGAAAAACACCTTCTAATCCTTAATTCATTCCAAATAAGGGAATTTATTCGAATTTCACTAAGAACATGAAGAACCCTAATAAATAAAATAATAATTCTGGAACCCGAAACCTGAATTTTTAAGAGTTTTATACAGATTTCGGACAGTTAAGGTTTACGATTATGATTCCGAGTCATTAAAACATTCTTTTTCCGCGACACAGTGGACTCGGGTTATGTGACTCGAAACCGGCTATGAATTTAATTAGGCTTTCAAAATTCCGTTTTCCAGATTTCAATCCCAGAATTAATGGATACGAAAACAGAACTGACTAATCAACATATGCTCTGATACCACATGTTGGTCAGTTCTGTTTTAGGCATAATGAAAAACATGAAAACATACCTTTGATTGCATCAGTACAGGCCAGCAGAGAATCCAGATGGAGACCGGGCAATAGTGTTCGACATGATTGTCAGCTTGATCTGGTTCCTCCTTAGGGTGCAATCTAATGATGGTGATGATAAGAAACCGAAAAAGGTATCGGTTAGGAGAGGAGGTCGATTGATGTTATGTGCTATTAGGGTTTGTGAAACTGTCTAACCCTTTAACCTCCACATTATTCTCCTTATATATGCACCCAGGAGGAAACCCTAATTAGTTAATAATGGTAATTAGGCCCATCAACAATTACCAACTAATTATTTAATAGGATTGTTATATATTTTGATCCATATAATGTAAATGATTATAATGGCTACTATATTAAATATAATATAAAATATTTAATCTTACAACCTTCACGCAAACACGCAACTTCCAACCCCGAAAAACCCATTATCGGAATCATGTCATTTGAAGTCACGAGATTAATGACAAAGCTAGCCAATTTATGGCAGGTTTCTAGCCATAAATAAATGTCAAGATTACAAAAAAATAAAAAAATAAATAAATAATAATAAAATAATAATAATAATAATAATAATAATAACAATAATAAAAAAAACAACAACAACAACAGAATAATAATAATAATAATAATAATAATAATAATAATAATAATAATAATAATAATAATAGAAGTCTTTAACAAAGTTTTGTGTTTATCAACTTTGATGTCCGAGGAGTGGGCTGATGATTAATTGCTTACGTGGGCCTAGTAGATAACAAGTTTTAGGCTTCTTTAATTTAGCTTTGGGCTGAATAATATCATAGTATGGACCGGGTCTTATAAGTTTATTTGTGGGGTCTAGTGTATTGATCAGTTTTGGTTTTTCGGTCGGGAGTACAAGATTATTAGGCTGGAGGGTATGGAGAGCCTCATCCCCGAGGGGGTGGGCCGCCACGTCACCGCCACGTAGGAGGGGCTTGAAGGGGATGGGCCTAGAGGGGTGGGGGATGAGCCCCTTTATGTATATATATGTATGTATAGGTATATGTGAGAGAAGGGAGGCACGGCGAGACCGGCGAGTGGGAGCCGAAAAGGACTTGCCGGGCCGAGGGGGCGGTGTGGGGGACCGGCGCCGAGCCAGGCCGGGCCTAAGGCGGCCCCCATACCGTCTGGTCTTATACATACCAAAAGAAAATATTGCAAATGATAAGGGGAGTGCCAGTTCAATTCTTATGGCAGGTTTTAAGTGATAAACAGATGTCAAGATTACACGAAGAACTCACTACTTCACTCGGCACTCTAAATCTCGTTTCCAATAATCACGATTATCTCATGGTGCTTGCGTTAATCGAGATCGTTGACAACATTAAATGTGTTGCGAAAGGTGTTTCTCGGCTCGGGAAGAAGTGCACGGACCCGGTTTATCGTAATCTTGATCATGTTTTCGATAATCCGATCGAGATTGACGGTAATTGGTGCGGGTGGGAGTATAAGTTAAAGAAAATGGAGAAACAGGTTAAGAAAATGAAGAGATTCGCTGCGGTTACGTTACAGTTATGCGAAGAACTCGAAGTGTTATCCGAGCTCGAGAATGGTTTAAAACGATTGCAAGATAACAACTCAAATCAAATGAAGTTAAACGAATTTGAGATTTGAGAAGAAAGTCGCGTGGCAACGCGAAGAAGTCAATGGTTTGCGAGAAATGTCTGCATGGGTTCGTACGTATGACTACACTGTCAGGTTACTGTTAAGATCGCTTTTCACAATCGTCGAATGAGTGAAGGGCTTTTTAGGAATTTCAACCAATTTCGTTACCTCCGATGGATGACGTTTGATTCGCAGTAATTCCATTTCTACCCTTTCGAGTTATCCGGCTAAAAACTCGATTCATATATCATTATCGAATCTCGGATACAAACAAAGAAAGAGTCTTCATATGCACCATCGTTCAAGTGTCTTTTGTGGGACCCAAACGCCAGTGACGACAAAAAGTTTGACTCAAATTGGACTTTTAAAAAAATGCATGACACCTGATCTTGAGTAGCCAAAAGTCAACGGTACACTTCAAAACCCTATTAACATTCTATTCATTCATAAAGGATCGTTAAAGGGTCAAAACAATCGAAAACCGACACTTGGTGATGCGGCTTTAGCTCTTCGTTACGCAAACGTAATCATATTTATCGAGCGATTAGCTATATCGCCTCACTTCATCAGCCCTGAGTCACGTGAAGATTTATATCACATGTTAACCACAAGTATCAAGAACTCACTTAGACTATGGGGTATGGGGCGGGGGTTGGGGCGTGGGTTGGCTGAAAACGCCCAAGCCACCACCCCGGGTGGGCTTGGGTTTGGGCGTGGCCCAAGGGGCGGGAGTTTAGAGCCGGCGTGGGGCGAGTCTATCAATATGACATGGCGGGCTGTGAATGGCCAAACCAAACTAGCCGTTGGCCAACGGCTATTTAAAAAAAATATTTTTTCACTATAAAACTCACACTTCTACTCCTTTTTTACCACATTCAACCACAATACACTCCACATCTTCTATAATCATCTCTATTCTCATTCTACAAAACGAAAAATGCATCCCTATAATCGTGTTATGACCCGAACAACCCGTGGGCATTCCAAAAAAATCCTAGCCCACCACCGAATCGTCCAATGGCTCCTCCATTTTTAATACACTCCGCTATGCCCGATGTGGCGGGTTACGCATCGTATCTCTCTCTCGAATCATTTGTATACTAACTTCCCACACACCGACGATTCTATACCTAGCCCGATTCCACAAACGCCCATCAACCTTTCACCAACCTCCATCAACCTTTCCCAAATCGAAACCGTCCCCGAAACTCAACCACCCAACGATGGACCTTCCGCATGCAAACCCATCAAAAAGAGAAGTCACAAGAAAAAAACCGAGGCGGAGAAAGCACATGAAACCTCCAACAAAGATGGGTCGTTAATGAAGAACTTGCATTGGTGAGGGCTTGGCTTCAACAATCTCTATATCCAACTTTAGGTATTTTTAAATATTTGTAGCCCTTAATATTTATGGTTTTTTTTTAATATGACTTTCTAATATACTAAATTTTGTTTTGATTAAAATAGGAAATTCTCAACATAGAAGCCATTTGTGGGAAGCGATTAGTAAAGCATTCCATGAAGAAATGGAAAGGGAGGTTTATCGTGAAAACGATAGCTTGTCCTCGAAGTGGACCGAGATAAGCGGTCAACTTAAAAATTTAGTGCTTTTTTAAATAAAGCAAAGCAAAACCCAAAAAATGGTGAAACCGAAGCTGACTTTGTGACAAATGCATTGGTTACATTCAAAACAAATGCGGGGAGCGACTTCCATTTCATGCATTGTTGGAAGATTTGTAAGTTCCATCCAAAGTGGGCGAATATCCCCAGTGGTAGCGAAACTAACACGTCTTCCAAAAGGTCAAGGACACCCTCGTCCCAAGCCCAATCGGATGCACGAGATCAAGAGTTGGAGGACTTTTTGGATGATTCGCCAAACTGGCCTGAATACGAAAGAGATGCCGCAAAAAGGCGCACTCAAAAATCAAGATCGGGTACGGCATCCCCTTCAGTTGGGAGTTCAGGCTCGCGTAGGGGAGTATCAGTTGGATGACATTGCATGCAAGTTAGATACATTCAACGTATTCCAACAACAAAGGGCTGAAATTCGGAAGAGCAAAGAAGCTAGGGATGCCCTGAAACAAAGACGAGATGATATGAAATTTCTAGCCCAGCCCATTGATCACCTATCAGGTGAAGAGTTGGAACTAATGTTGGAGACGAGAGAAGAGATAAAGAAAAAACATAAGCACTAGGAATTTTTTTATGTAATTTTCTTTATTTAAAAATATTAAAAAATTTAAATTTGTTGTTTTAAAAAAATATTAAAATAGCGGTTTGGGCTGGCCACACCCCAAACCCCCGCCCCACCATACCGTCTTCAATGTGGGTCAACCCAGCGAAGCCCCCCCCCCCAAGCCACGTGTCAACCCATGCCCCAAACCACCGCCCACCATGCCCCACGGTCTTAGAGAAAAACTTAGTTTTGAGTCTAAGAACGATTATAATCACGATGTTGCATCCGATTGAAGTTCGTCGATGCAAATAACACTCGAATGGTTGGTACCGCTCGCTCAAAAAACATGATAAAATGGCATTCTGAGAGGAATTTTGATAAGCAGATGATGGGTTCTGGAGGAAATATGCTTTTGGTGAATACTTTGCATTATGCAGATCAAGAAAAAAGTGAAGGTGCGATTACGGATCTTGTTTTAGGTCTTCATTATGTTTCGAGATTTGGTAGAGAGATTAACAGTAAAGCTTTTATGGGGTCTACTTGTGATACGGGTTGTTATGATTATTTGTATGACTGGTTTCGGGTGTTTAGAGAGTTCGGTTATATTGACAAAACGGCATCCGAGGATCTCGAGGTATTTTACTTATTTTGACCGAAAGATTTGGTTTTACTTAACTTTGATAGCATGGTTTTCTCTCTAGATGAATAGATGTCTTTGTAAATAACATTTTTATACATCATGTGTTTGGATTTTATGTAATTTAGTTTTACGCGACATGTTGAAGAGTTTTAGGACTTAGAAATGACAAGGGTCCCCAAGGGGACATCAGGTGGTTAAGTGGTGTATTCCACAACCAAAAGATTGAAAGTTCAAATCATGCAGCGTACGAGTGGCGACGTATTTATCTTAGAAAATATTGGAATTGTTTGAAAAAAAGGATAAATGACGAGGGTCAAGGTTATGTGTGCCCCTTGTTACCACCGCTAACCTGTTGGAGGGTGGTGGTCAAGAGGCAGCGTCTTGAAGGGTTGGGACTTGAGACTTGGGGGCAACAACCCGAAATCTAAATGGTATGCATAGGTTTTCTTGCCAAAACATAAACTTTGCTCAATTGGTCCTGCCAACAAGCACTCGATAACTTTTATTTGAGGGGGTAACTTACGGAATAATATAATAATAATTAAGTTTCTAATTGTACTTAAAACTGAGTCAAGCTGGCTCGGTTCGGTTAGATAGCGAGTCTAGGTTAGGGATGAGCAAATTGGACCCGGTACCGGTGTTCGGCACCGAATTTACCGAACCGGGTTCATTTTCTGTACCGATTCGGTACCGACTTTTGACATTTTCGGTACCGATCCGGTATGGTATCAGTTCGGTACCCGGTATTTACCGGTTTTTACCCTCAAATACCGGTATCGTACCGGTACCGAACCGTACCGTACCGGGTATATTCGGTACTGGTATCGGTACCGGCACCCACTTTTGGGGATTTTGGGTTCCGGTACCGGTCGATACCGAGCTCATCCCTAATCTAGCTAGGCTTGGCTCGTAACATTCCCAATTCTACTTAGAGTTGTCCAAAGACATAAAAGTTAACTCCATGATATTCATGGCTTTTGTGGCTTTGAAATAACAAATCTGAGAAATGGAACTCTACCCACCATCTTTAGTGTAATAATCGCGTATGTATTAAGCAGAGCCGGCACAAAATATTGTAGGCACATAGCTGCTGACAAAATTGAGGCCCTTCTTGTAAAAATAAAAGAAAAAATTGCTTCAGATCCTATGGTTCATATGCATAATTATATATAAAAATTTCAATGTTAAGAATCTTAAAGCCAAAATCACTTGCATGTATTTTTTTTTTTTAGAATTTGAGGCCATAGGGAAGGAGGGCCCAATTCGATTTCTTTGTTTCACTTCCCCTTGAGCCGACCCTGGTATTAAGACGTACAAATATGAAATGCGTGCAAAGACCATAATAGGCAAACATATACAAACATAAGTTCAAACCCCAAGTTTAGAGCTTTAACAATGGAGGTTTCATCTCCGTCTATATAATTCAATTAAAAAATACATTTTCCTTTATATTTTGTTTATTTTTCAAAAACATCCCATATCCAACTTTCTATCTCTATCTCCATCATACTCACAATAAAAAATATAGAGTTTTGATATAAACCTCTAAATATAGAGGTTGTATTTTGCTTTTTTATCAACTTTTCTCTTTATAAAGATTCCAATGTAGTAGTGTTTTTGTTGTTTTCTTTGTTTTTTACTCTATATTCTATAATATATAGAATATACATGTATAGAGGCTCCAATGTGAATGCTCTTAGATAATGTTCAATTAATCATAAAGAGTAAACTGCCAAAATGGTCCCTGAGGTTTGGTCACTTTAGTCCAAAACTCAAACCTTTTGAATCTGGGTCAATGTTTTCAATTTTGTTGTCATTTCATCCAAAATCGAAATCTAGTCAGATTTTTCAGTTAAAATTCATTTTTTTTGTCTTTTTCCTCCCTTTTAATAAAGGGCAAAATGTTTAGATTTTTCTAGTTTGTTATAATAAAATGTTAAAAAACCATTTTGCCCTTCATTAAAAAAGAAGGAAAAGACAAAAAAACTGAATGTTAATTAAAAAATCTAACAAGATTTTGATTTAGTTTGGGAATGTCGTAGGAAAACAAGTTAAAGAGTAAATTACAAGTTTTGTCCTTTATATTTGTATCAAATTGCAGACGGTGTCCTTTGTCTTTAAATTTGACGAGTTTTGTCCTTAACGTTTCAAAATCCTGCACGTTATGTCCTTTAGCCCTAACTCAGTCAGATTTTTTGGTTAAGTATGGTCATGTGACTTGTACATGAGGGCATCTTTGTCATTTTATCGTTTAGGGGCTATTTTGCAATGAATTATTATTCAGGGACTATTTGTAAAGCACTAAAAAATAAAAAAAGAAATATAAAAACTCTCCCTCCTCTCTCTCTCTCTCTCTCCTCTCTCTCTCATCACTTCTAGTTCTCCCCCTGTTTATTCAGGTATAATAGTTGTTTCTTGTGATCGAGCAATAGAATGTACCTTCTTTCATATCCATATACGCCCATTTGTACGTATCAGCCCATTCTTCCCGCCATCTTTTCACCACTTTTTTCTTTCGTTTGACTGGAATTGACTTTAACAATTCTTGATCATCATTTGGGAGTTGTGAAACAGCTGCCATATTCTTGTTTTCATCGTGATCATCGGCTGAAGATTCTTGTGGCGGAACGGTAATCAAAGGAGTGTGCGCAAATGTCGGGTCATCGTCCCCCGGCCCGATTTCTAAATCGATTTCTCCACCGAGCTCCCTAACCACCAAATGATGCCTTTGTTGAATCAAACTATTGCAGAATCTATCCCTAACCCGACAACTGGTATCAACATTCAGTATCACAAGTGTAATCCCCACTCGGGCCGGTTTTTTCACTCTGTATAGATGTAAAGGCGTATATTTGTAGGTAACAGAAGAGTTCACGCATCCAAACGAAGTGATTATGTGGTTTTGAATAATTAGAATAAGATAAATTAGTACATAAGATGACCGTAAAGGACATTCCTGTCAGCGGCGGATCTAGAAAATCCGTCAAGCCGTAACGTTTTATAAATAAGCCGTAACGAAATCGAAAAAACCTCTATTTTTTCCAAAATTTACACTAATTTTTCCAAATTTTTCCGCGCCAAGCCGTAGCGGGCGTTGCCCCCCGGCATAAGGTACCTCCGCCACTGATTCCTGTGAGATGCGAGTAAACGTCTCTAAAATTCAGTGGCGGACCTAGGAAAATATTTCATGGGGGGCGAAAATTTCAATTATTATTTGTCTATCATTATATATTATTTTTTTTTATCAGGTCGGGTCGGATCACAATTTTTTTCGGTTTGTTTCGGGTCACACAATAAAAATACCAAATAAAAATTTAAATTTATTATAAAGTATAATCTATAAATATATTACAAAATCCATAGAAATAAATGTTATAATATATTAATAACGTTAACCTTTTAGAAACTGAATCTAAAACCTTTATGATATAAAATTAAATTATATGTACTTTACTAAAAGTATATTACTAAAAAATGTTAAATCAAATAATTTAAAGATATAATCTTTATAGTACAGTATTTCTGTATTTTTAACCGATTCAAGTCAAATTCTAACATATTGTTGCTTTTGTACTCAAAACTATAACTAAAATTGAAAATAATTGAAAATAAGAGATAATGCATGTAAGTTTAATGAAGTATTGGGTTAAAATTGTCAAATACCCAAAAAGATAAGGTACATAAGTGCTAACCTCTTGATTTTCCATACCATCTTCTCCCTTTTTCTAGTCACGTCATTTTCCGCCATTGTTAGCCTGGAAAATAAAATAGATCGATCAACATTTCTTCATTCTTCACTTAGCAAACAAACCAGGTAAGGGGTGCGGTCAGAATTTTCCAAGGGGTGCGGTCGATATTTCCTAAGGGGTGCGGTCGGGATTTTTCGCGAAAAATAACACTAAATTTTTTTTTCAAGGGGTGCGGCCGCCCACCCACAGGCTAAAGTAGGTCCGCCCCTGCTAAAATTAGGAAAGAATCAGTAACAAAGTAATTTCATTTTACGCTTTTCATAATCGGTTTTCTTGCAGCTAATATGATATTGTCAATGATCTGATTTGAATATAAAGAGATCAAATAACCAATTTCATCCTAGTCGAAACAAAACCGATCATATAAGGGTAAAATAAATATACACCATAATGTGCCAAACACTCTTCAAAACCTTGAATAACCAAACACTCAACACCCATAAAAAATGACTAATTACTACTTGATACAACAAAAGCACATCCAAACACCAACTCCTTCTGCAAGTTTTAATATTCTGGTTATACAATATCACACAAACACTTTCAAAGAAACATAACCTAGAAATGAATCATAAGACTATTCTCAATCCAATTAAAACTATTCAGACAAAACATCTTCTGAATTAAACAAACACCAAACCCTAATTACAGGTTCCTGTACAATATGCAAAATTACCCAATTCAAAGATTCATAACCCAATTGATTTTCACCCAAAGATGGTAACTTTATACGAATTAAACGAACTAAGGGCATGTTTGGCTTAGCTTATTTTCAACTTTTGTAAAAGGACTTTTGCCCAAAATAAGTCAGGAAATCCTGACTTTTGGCAAATTCAAAGGACTTTTGCCCTTTAAAAGGAAAGCCAAACACTTTTCAAAAGTCCTTTTACCCTTCAAAAGTCCTTTTACCATCAAAATAAGGAACCCCAAACACCCTCTAATACTGCAACGAAGGTAAATAAACAGGATTTGGGGACTTACAGAACTGGGGTTTGACTTCTTGACTGTTGTTTGAACTTTAACGAACAGGGTCGAATTGTTCCCGAGACTCATTTAACAGGGGGAGGGGAGGGAAAAGAGATGAAAATATGAAAAACCATGTTCCCGAGTTTCATTTAACAGGGGGAGAGGAGGGAAAAAGGAAGAAAATATGACCATATATTCATCCTACCAAATTGAAGAGATTAGGAGAGAAAATTTTCCTTCCCCTCCCCTCCCCTCACCTCCCCTGTTAAATGACTCGGGAACATAGAGAAGTGATGAGAGAGAGAGAGAGGAGTGAGAGTTTTTATATTTTTTTTTTTTATTTTTTTTAATGTTTTACAAATAGTCCCTACATAATAATTCATTGCAAAATAGTCCCTGAAAGATAAAATGACAAAGATGCCCTCATGTGTGTAAGTCATATGACCATACTTAACCAAAAAATCTGACTGAGTTAGGGCTAAAGGCCATAACGTGCATGATTTTGAAACGTTAAGAACAAAACTTGTCACATTTAAATGCAAAGGACAACGTCTGTAATTTAATACAAACATAAAGAATAAAACTTATAATTTACTCTAAGTTAAAAGTTTAGAGTGGTGTGATCCAAATAAAAAATTAAGATTGTTATCAATAGGATTTTTTTAAATCTAATATTGAGCTAATAATTAATTAATGAACTGGACGTGGGGCGGTGGAAGCAACACGCTGCTTTTGGTGAATATCTTATCCACCTACCCACATAAGACCACCCGTAGTGGGGCGTGTTTTTTAAAAAAAATTCAAAAAAAACGCCCCAAAACGCCGTCCCCCCACTACACCAGGCGTTTTTGGGCGTTATAAATCACAATTTTGCATTCTGGCGTTTTAAATAAAACGCTCAAGTGAGGAAAAGGAATTTTGCATGTGGCCAATCAAAGGGGTCCAAGTGTAAAGGGACTTTGACTTACCAATAGGAAGGGACCAATATGGCTGACACATTATGACAAAACACATGCCACTTTACTTTTCAACCTACATCCCTTTTCCTTTTTTTTCATTAAAAATAATATGGGCGTTATTGGCATAATGCCCCACTACGCCACTTTTGCTATAATGCCCCAACGCTGACTAGGACGCCACGTGTCGGATAATGCCCCATGGTGGGGACATTATAACCCACTACCACTACACACATGGTCTAATAAGAAGCTGAATGCAAACTAGAAAAGCATTAAAAAGTGTGACCTCTCGGAATCGGAAGTGCCGACAAAACTCTCTCTCTCTCTCACACACACACACCAAAAAAACAACTTGCGACGGTAACGGCGCCGTTGCATCATCGTGTTAGTTGTAAAGTGAAGGTTAGTTGTTTTCATTTCGTGTTTCTTCCGTTTTTTTAGTTTAGATATTTTTAGTTTAGATTATCTATCTGGGGTTCAGGTTTTAATTCTACATTTATGTCTTGTTTCTTCATCTTTTTCTGTTTGATTTTTGGTTGGTGCTTGATTGCATATTTTATGAGCAGTTGTTCACCTTTTTTGACCAGTTCATGCGCGTTGTATAATTGAGGCAGAGTAACGATCCGCAAAAAACAACATAACATACATATATTATTCCTCAAACCCGCCATAATCCTTTTACTTGCGCCTGAAACCTTTTTCTTATTCTTCTAATTTCAATTCACCTGCTTGTTAATTTTTTGGTGCAGGTGTTTACTTTGGTCAACACAAGCATCATGTCTTCATCTACCCAAGAGATGGAATCCTTATACATCCCAATAGAAGAGATAGAATTAGCCACCAACAACTTCGCTGATGAAAATCTCCTCACACGTGGTTTATCTTTTCATGTTTACAAAGGACAACTACTCTTGCAATCTGGGGACTTGATCAATATTGCTGCGCGGAAATGTCGACAAAGGGTCATTGTGGTTGACGAGGTCATTGTGGTTGACGAGGTTTCGGTTCTTAGAGATCTCAAGCACAAAAATATTGTTTCTCTATATAAGTGGACTTTTAAGGATATAGGTAAGGATGATGAGGTATTCATCATCATCAACAAGTATGAGGCCAATGAAAGTCTTGACAAACATCTTAGTAACCCAACTCTCACTTGGATGCAAAGATTGCTTATATGTGTCGGGGTCGCACGTGCATTGAGTTACCTTCATTATGATACATTTGAAAATCATTATGTCATACATGGTAACATTAAAAGCTCCAAAATTTTACTAGATCACAACTGGGAACCCAAGTTACATGGTTTTAAATTTGCGGTTATAGGTAGAAAGCATCATCTTCACCTTACCGGTAAGTACAATGGCTCATTGCATTATATGGACCCGGCATATGAAAACACAAGAGGTTTGAATCATAAGTCTGACGTTTTCTCCTTTGGTGTCGTGTTGTTTGAAGTCTTGTTTGGAAGAGAAGCATCTAATCCAAACGATGATAATTGGTACTTTGCTCGAATGGCTAGAGCACATTATGAAGAGAGAAAACTTGATAATTTGATAGATCCTGTTCTTCGAAAACAAATGAACTTGCAATCACTGAACATGTTTGCTGAAATAGCATATTGTTGCATAAAGGAGAAGCGATCACAGCGTCCCGACATGAAAACGATACGCACAAGACTCGAGAGAGCATTGGAACTTCAACGTAAACATGTAAGACCATCAATCTGATTTTGAATTCTTTTTTTACCTTTCATCATTTTTTTTTGTAATAACTATTAACTAACAGTCTATAATTCTATTAATTTAATACTCATTGTTGGGATTATTCAAAATGAAGGAACAAACAACACTTATGGCCGTTGAAGGTACAACATCCAACCATTTGAAGGTAACAAAACCTTTTTCAGTTTGATTCAAGTGATTGCACCAAATAATAGTTACCTTAGACCAATGCTACAAAGTACAAACAAAATATTTAATCGAAGTTACTTTTATGTATACAATATTATTTTTTAACTCTTATTTGTAATTCCTAATATAAACATCACATATATAAACCTAAAAAAACTTGAAAAAGTTGGAAGTTATTTTGAGCTTTATCTTCAAAAACTTCTGATTCTAGAAAGGAACATATCAATGAAGTGACAAAGACATGGCAATATTGCATTCTCATCCTTACTGTCAAATATATCATGCATTTCTCTACTTGTCTTCTAATATGTAATGTTAAATTCGGGGCATCACTTTTTTATGAGTATTGTAATGTTAAAGTGCATCTGCCTGCTTTTCTCTAACACGTAATATTGTAGGGGAAAAGCTTGGATCACTTGAGACTGCGATTGAATGACATAGAGTTGGCCACTGGAAATTTTTCTGAAACCTACTGCATTGGGTCAGGTGGATATGGTATGGTGTACAAAGCAGAACTTGACCATTTTGATGGTATAAATGTTTCGGAAATTGAAGGAAAGAGTAAAGGTGAATTGCGTAAGAAATATAGTTCTGTAGCTATTAAGCGCCTCTATAGTAGAGTAGATAGACAAGGAGAACAAGGGTTTGTTGCAGAAATTGGAACACTTAGTAATTGTAAGCATCCGAACATTGTCCCTCTTTTAGGATTTTGTGACGAAGGACGTGAGTTGATTCTCATTTACGAGTATGTTGCTAATGGAAGTCTTGACAATTATTTGGGTGACATGGATAACGTGACTAATCTTGTTTGGGCTCAACGTTTACAAATATGCCTTGATATAGCACATGGATTAAATTATCTTCACACCCGCAAACCAATGATAATACATCGAGATATAAAAAGTGCAAACATCTTATTGGATGATACTTGGGTGGCAAAGATAGCCGACTTTGGGCTTTCGAAGTTACAGTGTACAAATCAACAAGGTACCACCTTTATTACCAACAATGTTGCCGGTACAGAAGTGTACTTAGATCCAGAATATGAGAACACTGGGACGTTGAAAAAGGAATCAGATATTTACTCTTTTGGAGTAGTTCTGTTTGAAATATTGTGTGGGAGGTTGGCATATGATAAAATCTATGGTGAGAAAGGTCTTCCATCAGTAGCTCGACAACGCTACAATGAAGGAACACTGAAGGGAATGGTAGATCCAAAATTAATGGAAGCGGATGATGTCATTTCTATGCTAAAAGGGGGTGTCAATCAGGATTCTATAGAAACGTTCTTAAAAATTGCATATCAATGTTTGGCAGAAACTCAATCAGGGCGTCCGACTATGGAAGTCATCATCAAAGAACTTGAAGAAGCATTGAATTTTCAAGTAAGTAACCTGTTTCAAAATGTGACTTCCTTATTCGTAAATTAGTTACCGTATGATCTATGTTCACATTAGTTTATAAGGCATAAAGCTCAAACCAAAAAACTTTATCTTACAAACTTTATATAAAATATAATACACCATTAATTCATAACTCATACCTTAATTTTGTTGTTACTTCTGTTATTTGCTGAAATTTAGACATAGAACTAGAATTGATGACATGAGTTCAATCTAAATACATAAAAGAATACATATACCGAAAATGGTTTGAAATCTTAGCAAATAATTTTATTTTGTGCGTTCCTTATAAGCAAAATCTTAAAAGATTACGGAATAAATATTAAAAGGAAGGGAGAGAAAATGAGGATGTTATGGAGGGTGGCCTGGAGAGAGCCAACCGTGACCAACGTGGCCGTGACCAACGAGGCTCGGAGTGGTGGCCTGGAAAGAGCCAGCCGTGACCAACGAGGACGTTGGCCCTTAAGGAGGGTCGATTGTTATGGACTAATACCATTGCAAGGTATGGGACTTGTCCCACCAAAATCAAACAAAACTAACTGATAGATTTTATTGTTGTAAACTAAAATACTACAAGATAGAACACCCGATTCGAGATGGGTTAATCTCCAAGAACAAAGGTATAGATACCTAATTAGATAATAATCATCGACATCCTCCCCAAAAACTAGAACAAAGATATAAATAAGCAATAATAGCAGTAATAACTGGCCCTTCAGTTCCCATTTCCCCATCAGTTTCCCTTTTCAATAACTGTTTTAACCTATTAATAATTCTGACCTATTTCCCACCCGTATAGGAGTCGGGTTTGTATCAATACATCCTGCCCCGATAGTCGACTTGTCCTCAAGTCGAAAAGAAGGTAATTGGCGCACCAAGCAATGAGCCATTCAATTGTAGGTGGACCACATTCATGGACCCATCTATAAGCTAAAACTTGTGTTTTCCCGGGCCTGAATTTAGGTGCAGACCAGAAAGAATCCTGTGCATTAAAATTTGGAATTCGAAAGTCGGTATTGATATCTGTTAGCTTTGCTGGCCAATCTACTTTGTCATCCATCCAACCCTTGATTGCCTTTTGAAACGACCAGTCAAGTTGTTTCTTATCCGTCTGAGTCTTCGTGTGATCCTTGTGTGAGTAATCACAGAGTGACTTCAGGACAGCATCCCTGCTGAATAATTTTTGCTCTAATTCTGCATTCTTCCTCTCTCCATAATTCTCGTGTTCCTCCTCTTCTAGACTGGCCCGATCATCTGTTTCATCTGCAGCTTCTAGCATTTTTTTCTCCCACATACCTAAAATCAACCGAAACAAGCTCGGCCCATGTGCTGAGAAATGTGTATTTGTCGGCTATGGGATCGACCAAATAGGTTACCGGTGTTATAATCCAAAATCTCATCAAATGTTCACCACAATGAACGTTGACTTTCTTGAAACAAAATACTTTTATAGTTTTATGACACCCAACTCAGTGGTCAGGGGGAGAATGAATGTATAGACACCCTGAGTTGGCTAACCCAACTTCCCTCATCTGAAGAAGTAACAACAGAAAATCATCACGGTACTGCGAGTCCTTCAAACACAGCCACACAATCTGCGCAGCACAGTACCACTAAAGAAAGTCCACCCAACGTGATATCTGAGTTAAGAAATTCTGAGGACTCTGGATGTTCTACGTTTTATAACCATGAGATAACAGGGGAACACATAGAACCGACAACAACGGAACCTACTCCACAGGTTGAACCAGATGTGGAACAGGGTGAACCAGACTTGGAAGAGGTTGAACAAGTCGTTGAACATGTGGAACCAGTTGCAGCAGAGACAACCGGAAGATACCCTCTCCCTCCTAGAGCCAATAGAGGGGTCCCTCCAAAACGGTACTCGTCAGAGAGGGAAACCAGAACTTCAAAGTATCCTGTAGCTATTATAGTTAATGGGAACTTATCTAACAGTGCGAAAGGATTTGTCACCTCTCTATACTCCGAACAAATACCTGGTTCTGTAAAAGGAAGCGCAAGGTAAGAAGAACTGGAAAGAAGCAATGGAAACAGAGATGCAAGCTCTTATGAAAAACAATACGTGGGAAAAGTGCATTCTCCCCAAAGTAAAGAAAACATTTGGCTGCCGATTGGTGTATTCAATTAAGTATAAAGCAGATGGTTCTATTGGAAGATACAAAGCTCGACTTGTAGCCAAAGGGTACACTCAGACGTATGGGATCGATTACTCTGAGACGTTTTCTCTGGTTGCAAAAATGGACACAATCAGAGTCCTCTTCTCCGTGGCGGCCGATAAGAATTTGCCTCTCCATCAGTTTGATGTTACAAATGCATTTCTCCATGGAGACCTAGCGGAAGAAGTCTACATGGAAGCACCTCCAGGTTTTTCATGGGGTTTTAAAGATGGGGAAGTTTTTCGGTTAAAAAAATCTCTATACGGGCTAAAACAGTCACCTCGGTTCTGGTTTGGAAAGTTCACCTTGGCCATGAAAGAATACGGGTATTACCAAAGTAACGCTGATCATACCCTGTTCCTCAAAAGAAGAAACGGCCTCGTAACTTGCCTGATCATATATGTGGACGACATGATTATCACCGAAAATGATGTAGAAGAGATAGCACAGCTGAAAAAGAATTTGTTTTCAAAGTTTGAAATGAAAGACCTTGGGAATCTCAAGTATTTCCTCGGAATAGAAGTTCTCAGGTCTAAATGGGGGATTTTCATCTGTCAAAAGAAGTATGTCCTTGATCTCCTGGCGGAAACTGGTTTGATTGATTGTAAACCAGCAGATACGCCAATGGTGGTGAACCACAATCTTCACATGGAACTTAATGGCGAGCTTGCAGACAAAGAAAGGTATCAACGGCTCGTGGGCAAGTTAATCTATTTCACTCACACTCGCCCTAATATAGCTTATGCTGTTGGAGTGGTAAGTCAGTTTATGCACCAATCGCAAGTTGCCCACATGGAAGCTGCTCAGAGAATTCTATGGTATCTAAAGGGAAACGCAGGCCATGGAGTGTTGTTCAAAGCAAATGGGCATTTAAATGTTGAGTTCTATACTGACGCTGATTGGGCAGGAGATAAGGGAAATCGAAGGTCAACATCAGGGTACTCCTCCTTGGTTGATGGAAACCTTGTTACCTGGAGGATTAAGAAACAGAAGGTGGTCGCTCTATTGAGTGCAGAAGCAGAGTTCAGAGGCATAGCTCGAGGGTTAAGCGAAGTTCTTTGGATCAGGAAACTTCTAGAAGACATTGGTTTCTCCCAAGGGCAACACCCAGTAAAATTATGTGCGACAATACAGCTGCAATACAAATCTCCGAAAATCCAGTTCAGCATGATCGAACAAAACACGTGGAGGTAGATCGACATTTTATCAAGGAAAAACTAGAGGAAAGGATCATAGAGCTCCCGTATATATCATCAAAAGATCAACTCGCAGATATTCTCACAAAAGCAGTCAACGGAAATGCTTTTAGTAGCTGTTTGAGCAAGTTAAGTATTGGAGATCCCACTACTCAACTTGAGGGGGAGTGTCGGAAAGAAGGAAACAAATAGTATAGGGGCTAGTGTGTAATATGGTGGTCTATATAAACGCCATCATTGTGTACCCCTAATCTTGTACAATACAATTTCTCAATACAATTCAAACGGCCAATTCAGAGATTATTCTCTATACCAAACAACACAGATATGGTATAAAACGCAAAAATACATGTTTTGTTTCAGAATATGTCACAAAATATGCTTGAACGATAAGAGGATATGTTCGTTATAGATGAATCCATGATATCCAAAATTGAGGTCTCTCTATTTCATATGGCTTATGTAAAACGGCCCATCTAAAAACCTGGCAACTTGAATGGCAATTTGGCCCACTAGGTTAAAGCAATATTTGTATCAATTTGAGTATAAATAAAATATATAAATATTAATAGTTTTGTAGTACACTCTCTCATAATAACCTCTCTATAGTAAGACTTTGTTGGAAAGTTAATGCAAGTTCAAGATAATAATCATTACAAACAAAATATATAAATATAAATAGTTTTGAAGTATTAATTATTGTGAATCAGAACTTTTAATTAAATAATACAAATCTTGTAAACTTTATGTGACATGTATTTTTTTTACGTCCATAAGGCAAAAATTGAAACTAGTATACAATTTAATTAACAACTAGTTCTTTTAGCATTATGACCAATGTAAATGTTAGAATACACTTGTTGCATATTGCAATTGCATACAACACGACACGTTAAAGTACAAGTGGATTCTAAAAAAAAAAAAAAATACATGTAATTATAGAATACGATACACACGGAACCGAACGTCACTGATACAGCATGTATAGAGCATATACTTCATAAAACGACGCGTAATGAAAAAATACGTCAAAATACGGCCCGTATACGCACCGAATAGGCAAAACCTAAAATTTTGATTTTACCCCTATACGCATCGTATAGGTCAAAACTGGGTCGTAAAGTAGGCTAATACGGGTCTTATAGACCCCCTGAATTCTAAAAAAGGGTTAATTAATAAATCAGAGGGTCTATACGGGTCGTATAGACCCCCTGATTTATCAATTAACCCATTGTTTTTTTTTTTTTTTGAGAATTCAGGGGGTCTACATGATAAAGTTTTAAAAATGTTTTTTGTTTAAAAAATAAAGAATTCTTTTGTTAAACTTTGTTAAAACTATGATTAAATGTATACAAAAAATTGTAAAAAAAAAAAAAACCAAAACAATACGACCTGTATAAGTCCAGCCAACCGCCAGACAAGAACTGGCACATGCAGATATGACTTTTGACTTTTGAACCTATACGACCCGTATAAGCCTATATGACCCGTATTGAAAAAGCAAAGTGTGCGGATAGATTGGCTGGTGTGCCAATAGAATTCCCCAAGTTAGAATACACATGTTGCATATTGCAATTGCATACATTTGAAGAAAAAAAATATTTCTCTTTGTCTTTGACTAAGTTTGATAGTTTAATTATTAAATCCAATATCCTTACACACATACATATTTCTTTATTTTTAATTTTTTTAATTTAGTATCAGTGCTTTAATTCCAACAAGTAATTTTTTAAATTCAGTTGTTGCATATTGCAATTGTACATAACTTTTTTTAATTACAAAGTTGATTTTTTAAATGCCATGATTCACAGAAAAACAAGGACAATCTACACATATCACTTAAAGCAATAAAATTGGGCACACAAAACTTCAGTGGTTGCAATTGCATTGGAGAAGGAAGATTTTGGAAGCTTTATGAAGGAGGAGTTGCACTTGCTTATGCATGTACCCCCGTTGTTGTAAAGCGGTGGGATGGAAAGTATCATCAAGGGCATGTTCAGTTTTTGACAGAGTTTGAAACTCTTCTCAATTATAAACATGAGAACATCATTGGTCTTGTAGGCTATTGTAATGAAATGAATGAAAAAATCATCATTTACGAGCATGCCTGTAATGGAAGTCTTGATAAACATTTGGATAATCCTAGTCTTACGTGGATGAAACGCCTCAAGATATGCATTGATGCTGCAACTGGCTTGAAATTTCTTCATAAAGGTGGTGTAGATCAGCAAGAGTATTTGATGTGGCATAGGGACATTAGAAGTGGTAGCATTCTACTTGATGCTGATTGGAATGCTAAAATTTCTAATTTGGAGTTCTCCAGCAAATTTTATGAAAGGGCTGAACATTTGGATGATAATGCTTGCACCTCGTTGGGGTACATTGACCTAAAGTACAAAAATGGGGGTTTCTTAGCACAACCCTCGGATATATACTCGTTAGGTGTAATTTTATTTGAGATGCTGTGTGGGAGATTGGCATGGTCGGAGGGATGTGAGAATCACTCTCAATCGTTAGGTCCCTCAGCTGTAAGATACTACAGTGAAGAAGGAAACCTTGACAAGATGATATTTGAGGGTATAAAGGAACAAATTATACCACAATCATTGACTACATTTCAAATGATTGCCATTCAATGCCTAGAGGTTGACTGGGAAGAGCGGCCAGCTATAGACCAAATAATAATACAGCTTCAAAAGGCATTGGAATTTCAGGTAGGTTTTCATACATCTATTTTAATTGGTTTCCTGCTTCAAGTACATTTGTAAGAAAACTATTTTAAAGAAATGTGTAAACCTGTAAAAAGTAAACAAAAATTAATAATCGTTGAACTATATGAAAAATATTAATACAAGTAACGATTGTGAAATAATACTTTTTAAAAAGGTGAAGATAAAATCAGGTTTTGAGATAAGTTGTCATGTGCTATTCTGTACCTTTTTTTTTTTTGAATGGCTGCTATTTTGTACCTGAAATCAATTTTTGTTATGTATTTTTATTTTGCGTTTCAAGGAAAAAAGAAATGTCTCACGTATTAATTAAAATGAAAATCAGTAACATATTAAATGAAAATTTTGTAATTGTTTAATTATTAAATGTATAGGAGGATTATGAAATATGGGAGCCCAAGCTGCCTATAGACTACAAAGAAATAATCCAGGTGTCAAAAAATCCACAAATCTACAAGCAAATAACGAAAAAGGGTCTCTACGATACGTTCTCCAAAGGAATCCTCCTTCAAGATGGCAAAGTGGTAACTTACTCCTCCTACGTCACTGATTATTATCAATTCCAAAGATCATTTTTATTTTGTCTGTGTATGCCATTTCGCTTAAATTATTTGTGTGAATAATTCTTTGATGAACAATCAACTCCAAGATTCAAGAACACTTGAAATTGGTTTTTTTTAATAACAGTGGCTTTCACTTGGAAGTAACGGGGAAAGAAATGAATTGATATCAGCAAAAAGGTTTTCATATAAAGACCATTTGTTACGTAAATGGCGATACATTCCTGATTCAAGGTACATTCTTTGTGTGTTATTTTGTATGATAACCTATTTATTTAATTTATAAATGACAAGAATGTTGAAACCACTCTTTTATATAGGAGATGTGATTAATATACCTAATCTATTTAATGCTTGAAGCAGGTTTCCGAAAGTAGCCAAGATGTTAAATATCTCAAATTTGAATATACAAATCAAGATAAGAACACAATTTTTATCTCCAAGTGTCAATTACAAAGTTCATCTCATCTTTAGATTTAGTGGTCCAAGAAAATCTGAAGCTAAACGGATGTATGTGAACCTAAAGTACAAAATGGGGAATGAAAACTTGCATGCATATTTCGCAACATGGAGAGAAGATGGGTGGATGATGATTGAATTATTTCAATTCTTGAATCACAAAAAAGATACTGACTTTGAGGTTCTACTAGAAAGCTTTTCACGATGCTATTGTGGAAGTGATTCCATCTACGTTGAAGGCATTCTATTTCAAGCAATTGACAATGCAAGTTTGATAGTGATCTTTGGCTCCCATTCTATATTGTTTGGTTTATATAAAGTAAATATTTTCTTCTCTAAGTTACAAGTTTAAATTATGGTCTTACCAGGTGAAACATAGAGAAATCGAGAAGTTAAAGGAAGTCCAACAAGTCTTGAAATCAAAATCCAAGACTAATCAGGTGCAACGATTTCCATCTAACTATGAGAACATATATATTTTCGAGAATCTAAAAGCTTGGGAGCGGGTGAAAATGCGCCCTTTTTTATTCTTTTGTATGTAGATTCAAAATCTCATTCCTGTTTTGATCATGATATTTTTTTATTATCTTTTGATGAAACAATTCAGTTCTTGCCGAGGAAGATGCGTTCTGCCAAGAAGATTGTATACAACTCCTCTAATGTGGCAATCCAATCCAGGTTTGTTTTTTAAACTAACTTCATGATACTGTCAGTTAACATATCCGTCCCACGTCACCACATATATCCATCACTAAAAACCAAAAAAATGAGTTTAAATTTCTTATAAACTTTTGAGTAAAAATATATATGTATATGTAGAGATTTTTAAAGAAAAAAGGGTTTTATCTAAAAAAGGGTTTACTACAAGAGTTATACATCTCGAGTGTAGTCCTTACTATATCTTTAAATGGTAGCTAATTATATGATATACATGCAGATTTGATATGGCGGTTGAGCTTATACGAAAACAAGTATTTCACATCAAGTGCAAGATTAGTAGTAAAATGCTTTCAGCTAATATACCGAAAATGTGTGCTACCTTGTGTTTAAGCTTTCGGAGAAGTGTTGTGGGTTGCATGGTCCGGTGATAGTACGGGATCAATTCCACTGGAGAAGCAAAGAGAAGGGAGTTCTTTATTTCAGATCGCCAAACCCATGCAATATACATGAAATTGACGGGATTCCAGAAAAGAGGGAAGATGGATGGATGGAGGTTATCTTGTGGAAATACAACTCAAGTTATGAGCTAATAAATGAGTATCTTTTTGTTAATTTGAAACTTGTTACTTATGAAGGAACTATGTCGGGTCTTATTGTCCGCGGTATAGACTTTCGTACAATCTAGGTTCATGCCAGACAGTTTCAGCCATATTTGTCTAATATGCTATTGTAATCTTTTGTTGATTATTCAATATAACAGAAAGCTTTTCCATCTTTGATTGGACTTATATCTTAGCCAACCGATTATTTACCATGTTTTAGGAATAATCGGCTGGCTAAGAGGTTGGTGGTAATGTTTTCTTGTTTTGCTCTACCTAGTTTTAGTCTTTTGTTACTCTATGGTTCTATACTTCTATGCATTACATGATTCGATTGATTTTAATTTTAAAACAAGCTTCTTGAACTGTTTGTGTGTACATACTGATTACGATTATCCGATTTTTAGACATAGTAGAAAAATCATTTAAAGTAATATGTACCAAGACCACATAGGTTAATGTTAAGGCGCTGCAAGTTGGGTGCATGTCGTATGCCGTATGTGTGCTGGATGCATATGGTGGATAAGTCATTAATGCATATGATACACAATCATACAAGTCATAAACCAGTTTACATAAAACTAAAAGAAAAGGAAATATATACAAATAACCAACCGTGGCCCCCACCTGGCCTATTCATCCCATCCAATTCTTCGGACAAATCCCTCCCCCCCCCCCCCCCCCCCCAAAATATTTCTTTCAAGAAGACTGCCCAGCCACGTTGGATGCGTTGGATGCGGACAGTCTTAAGGAACAAAGCGCTTGAGATGGTCTCATGTGAGGTTGTGGGGTGTGGAAAAACCACGTCGCCCCGTGGGGCATGTAACACCGCCACACACTGGGTGCGAGGACGACTAGGGGGGGGGGTGGATGGGCTAGCTATGCTAAAATTATATCATAAGCTACTTCACTATAGATTATCCAGTTTCATTCTTACCAAATTTGGCCAAAAAAAAATGACTAAAATGCAAAATGCCTTTAAAGTTTTCAGAAAAACCCCTTCTATGGATATAATAAAAAGCTACGATTGGATGGAAGAAGTAGGGTGCTTTCATTCGTTCTACAATATCGTGTGACGAATAAAACTAATAAAAGTATTCCCAGTTCGTCACCAATGGTATAGGTGATGAATGATGATATCAAAAGAAGAAAAAAAAATTAATATTACTCATAAGATACCACATTTTTTTATACATTCTTTCATTGTCATGCCACAATAAAAAGAATATTATCAATCACATCATTATCTATTATCTATTATCTATTATCTAAACACAACAAATACAAGAGTCCACGGCAATAGTGTCTCCAATTGATTGGAGGAAAGGGGTGACAAGGGGCATAGTGTCAGGCACCTGTCTGGCACTTCCTTATCGGTCCAATTAATTTTTTATTTTATCCCCGTTTTAAAATTATGATTTTGTCGTCTGTTCAAAATTACGTTTTTCCCCCAGTTATAAATATATTTACTCTTTTGCCCTCAGCTCAAAATTACGATTCTGCCCTCGCTAGAAAAAAAACACGATTTAACCCTCCGCCAAAATTACGGTTTTGCCCGAGTTCAAAATAAAAATATGTTTTCCCCTACCTAAAAATTACGATTTTACACCAATTTATTATTTTACACCCACTTTAAAAATAAACACGATTTTAAACCCCCCCCCCCCCTAAAAATAAACATATGCTTTTGCCTACCGCTCAAAATTACGATTTTACCCTCATTTTAAAAAATACGTTTTCGCCCCAGTTCAAAATAAAAATATGGTTTTCCTTCAAAATTATGATTTTAACCCCCACTTAAAAATAAATTTACCTTTTTGCTTCCACCTAAAAATTTCAATTTTACCTGCAGTTCGATTTACCATTTTGCCCCATTTAAATTTACCAGTTTTGCCACTAGTTTTTTCCCCTTAAAATTACGATTTTGCCATCAGTTCAAAATTATGTTTTTACCCCCACATAAAAATAAATTTACGCTTTTGCTTCTAGCTAAAAATTCCAAATTTGCCATCGTTTCAAATTTATGATTTTGCCCCGTTTAAATTTACAGTTTTGCCGTTAGTTTTTTTTTTTTCTCACAACCAAGTTACGATTTTGCCCTCAACTTAAATTTACGTTTTCTCCATCGTTTTTGTTTGTTTTCCTGGTTACATTACAATTTTGCCCCCAGTGAAAATTACAGTCATGCCGGCAGCTGCCTGCGACTCCCTCATTAGTCCATTTAATTTACGATTTTATCATTGAATGAAAAATATGATTTCGCCCTCAGTTCAAAATTACCTTTTTCCCACCGTTTTAGTTTTTTTTAGCAAAACTATAAAACTTTTTCTTAATTGGTTGACTCCGTTTAATATTTTTCGGTGTCAATGAGCTGCATAACACTCGCTCATTAGTCCTGAAAAATTACAGTTTTGCTCTAAGCAGAAAATTACGGTCTTATCATCGTTTTGGTTTTTTTTTCCTAACAAAATTATCGTAGTGTTTTTTTAATTGATTGAGAATTATTCGGCCATCGCCCCACAACGCAGGCGGGACAACTACTAGTTTTAACAAATAATAATTATTATAAAAATTGATTAAAATATTAACATTTTTCTCATCCTATTGTTCTTCATAACACTTTTATACTACGTTAATCGTTTGTTTTAAAGAGACAACAATATTTATGTCCTCTTTTGCCATGTAGAAAGCAATAAAGTATTAAAGTAATATATTAAAATTGATAAAATTTAGAAATTATGACCTCTACTTTTTAATAGTACAAAACTAGTCCCCTTGTTGGGAATATCAAATGCACATTTTGGACTACTATTGAAACAACACAATGCATAATGACAATTGTCAAAAAAAGAATATTAGCAACATAACCAAGGTTTTAACCTATTTCTTGATCCCACCTTTGTCACTTTGTTTGACTTTCAATTTCACAAATCTTCAACAATCACCTATCATTTTTGTCATAAAATTAAAGAATACAATATCTTTAAGAGTTTCATGTAACTTATTAACAATATGTTTAAAACATTTTCTAACAAAAACAAAATAAAGAAAATTATAAACTAAGATAATATGTTATATGTACTAACCAAAGTATTAATTTCGAACGAATTGTTGGCTAAAATAGAACTTTTCATCTGCAGGGTCATAGTTTATCTTCCCTAGTTGTAATCTTAGTCAGTTAAAATCTTCATCGTATATATTTCGCTGGTCAGAAGATCAACGGTCTATATTTAGACAATAAAAAGATTAGAATTTGGTTAAGTTACATAAAAATAAAATGTTTCATTTTCAGAACCGAAGGAATATAAAGATTGTGATGTGTATTTTGTCTAGAATAAAAAGTTTTTGCATAGTACAAAGGGGATACAACACAATAATGAAAGTGACACGTAGAGAAAAGGTACCAATAATACAACAATTCAACATTGTTATTAACACCACCACCATTTGGAAGTCCCTAGTGAGGCCGGCACTCTTTTAGCCTTCTTATTTACATACGTACGGATCCACATTAGTTCATAAATCTTGCTTCTTTATTCGGTTTTCGACTCGAACAAAAAAAACCGCAACAAAGCCAACCCATACGAGCATCTTAAGGGAAGATCATGGACCGGTTGATAAGCTTAGAGCCATCTAATGTTGTTGCAATACGACTCGAACAAGGTCAAAAGTGTTACGGTCGACTCACTTTGAGAAACGTTATGTACACAATGCCGGTAGCTTTCCGGTTGCAACCAATGAACAAGGCCCGGTACACCATTCGACCACAATCCGGGATCATATCCCCGCTAACAACGGTTATCGTAGAGATCACCTACGACTTCCCTCCAAATTCAAGTCTCCACGGGTCGTTTCCATATTGTGATGACTCGTTTTTGTTACATAGTGTGGTGGTTCCTGGAGCCGCGGTTAAAAACCCATCATCGACCCATGATTCGGTCCCTATTGATTGGTTTACTACAAGAAAGAAGCAAGTGTTTGTTGATAGTGGTATTAGGGTCATGTTTGTGGGCTCGATGGTAATAACTAGACTTGTCAAGAATGGGCCCATGGATGAAATAAGGGACGTGTTAGAAAAGAGTGACCCGAGTTGGAAAACCGTTGACTCGGTTGATGAAGAAGGTCAAACGTTACTTCACTTGGCGATCTCACAAGGCCGACCTGACCTAGTCCAAGTGCTACTCGAGTTTGAGCCAGATGTTGAGGCTAGGAGTCCGTCAGGAACAAGTCCACTTGAGGATGCAGCAGCCTCAGGTGATAGCTTGATTGTTGAGCTATTACTAGCTCATCAAGCTAACACTGAGAGGTCTGAGTCATCCACATGGGGCCCACTCCACCTTGCTACTGGTGGAGGCCATGTGGATGTCCTGAAGCTCCTTTTACTAAAAGGAGCTAACGTGAATGCGGTCACAAAAGATGGGAACACCGCTTTACACCTCGCGGTGAAGGAGCGTAGACGAGACTGTGCTCGACTACTGCTGACCGCCGAAGCAAACCCTAATGTAGCAAATTTCGCCCACAACGAGACTCCATTGCATATAGCGTCGGCTCACGGGGACGAAAACATTGTCAAGCTTCTATTACTTAAAGGAGCAAACAAAAACATTCGCAACCGATCAGGAAAAACCGCTTTCGACTTGGCAAAGGAGCACGGACACGCAAGGCTCTTTGACGCACTCGGGCTAGGCGACCGGTTATGTCTAGCTGCGAGAAAAGGCGAAGTGAGAACCGTCAATAGGGTCCTTGACGTTGGAGCCGCTATTAACGGGCAAGACCAACACGGATGGACCGCTTTGCACCGAGCCTCGTTCAAGGGCTACACGGACGTGGTTCGGCTCTTGATCGAGAAGGGTGTCAATCTAGACGCACGCGATGGAGACGGGTACACCGCGTTGCATTGCGCGGTCGAATCGGGCAATGTAGATGTTCTTGAGTTGCTAGTGAAGAAAGGTGCGGATGTAAAAGCAAGAACCAACAAAGGTGTGACCGCAATGCAAATAGCGGATTCTTTAAATTATGTGGGAATTGTAAGAATACTTACAAATGGAGGTGCAAATATGGATGAAATCAAAAAATTTGGTAAACATTCACCACCAGCATTTGTGAATAAAACGGGTTGGAGATCCGACAAGGATACGGGTTTGAAAAAGAAGACTAGACGGGTCAAAGCATTTAGTGGTGGTTTTGAACGGTCTAGTTCACCTTTGGCTATGTTTTAGTTAATCTTAATTAAATTTATGATTAAGTAAATCCAATTCATAGTTAATGCTAGTAGTTCGTTCTTGTAATCTTGTATTATTAGTCATAAAAATAAAAATACATACCGAATTCTAAATGAATAGGCTCTTGTCTGACTTTTAATGTTTCACTATTTATTGTATGTCATACACAATATGTTATATTATATCATATCATAAAATAGGACCATTCAACGCTAAAGTATTTGAAGAAGTTAATCTTGAATTAGGGAGATAAATATCAAGATGGGTTATTTATAATTATGGTGAATTATTTGTTTTGTCTTGTATAATTAAATTAGAGATAATTGTTGGTTTATCTAGTTAATATTTTATAATTTAAAATAGAGTTTGAGTCGTGTTAGGATTAAAACAAGTTTAGTATAAATAGATGATTAGGGTTATTGTATTTATGTGCTTTCAATGATAAATAAAAGAGTCGAATGAGTTTGTTCATCCGGTATTTTTGTGTTCGATCGAAGGGCCTGATTTCCAACACTATTTATATGGAAAACCATTACCTAAGTATTAGGGTTGTGTTAACAACGATATTAGGGACACACCGGTTGTAAATAAAAGAGTCGAACGAGTTTGTTCATCCGGTATTTTTGTATTTGATCGAAGGGCCTGATTTCCAACACTATCTACGTGGAAAACCATTACCTAAGTATTAGGGTTGTGTTAATACCGGTCCTAACACACCGGTTGACATGACACTTATGCCATATGTCAAGTGACGCAATTATTGACATATCGGTTGGAGAGGTACAATCGTATAAATACCTCTTATGTATTCGGTTTCTATTTATCGACATTTCTTGTTGTTTACCTCCATTTTCTCTTCTTTATCATTTCTACGCATTTATATTAGTAGACTGAACTTAAACGTAGAGGTGATTAAATATATATAAATGTCAGGCAAAAATTATATATTCCGTTGCCGGGACTTGAACCCGGGTCTCTCGGGTGAGAGCCGAGTATCCTAACCAACTAGACTACAACGGAAGATGCTTAAACGTTGTAAATAAATAATCTTAAACGATAGGTTAAAGATCATTTTGTTGAAATAAATATACTATCAATGTTGGATTAAAAAAGAGGTTGAAAGGTTATTGCATGTTGAATACCATTATACAACAAACATATCCAGTGAATTTAAAAGATAATAAAAATAACTTACCCAATATGTTAAGAAAATTTACTCCAATTTAGGGCTGTAAACGAACTGAACGAACACGAACAAGGCTATGTTCGTGTTCGTTCGTTAAGGATATTAACATGTTCGCGAACTGTTCATGAACGCATACCAAACATAAGTTTGTGTTCGTGTTCGTTCGTTAAGCAAATTCAGTTGTTCACGAACAGTTCGTGAACACTGGTCTCGAACACAAACGAATGAAAGCAAATAAAAACGAACGCAAACGAACATTTAACTTGAAAATAAAACGTAAAAACATTGTTATCCTTAAACATTTGATATAATTATCCCCAAAAATGTCTTAGAATGTCCAAATTTTATCTAACTTAGAAAAAAATATGGTTTCAAGTTTTCAATATGTTTAGATAAAAGGTTTATTATTTATTGGTTTTTTAATATAAACAAACGAACATGAACGAATGTAACCGAACATGTTATCGAACGTTCACGAACACAGTTGAACGAACGAGACTTGTGTTCGTGTTCGTTCGCTAAGCTAACCGAACGAAATTTTTTGTTCGTGTTCGTTCGTTAAGCCAATCGAACGAACATAAACGAACTTCCAACCGAACGGTTCACGAACTGTTCGCTGAACGTTCGGTTCGTTTACAGCCCTACTCCAATTCCTAAATTCTTTTAGGATTTGGAAAGTATTCGATCATCCTGCAGCAACTATAAAGAGGGGTCCGATGCAAACCACTACCATTGAAGACGATGTTAGGAGTATTTTCAAACGGGCAAAATAAATATAATTCGGGCTGAGTCTTAGAAAAAGAGATAAAAAAAAATTGCATGGTGATATCTTGTTCCAAATAAGAACAAGATGAAACATTTAATCAGTTTATTGGTTAAATATCTTGGTTATCAATTCTATAATATATGGAAGAGTTCACATCCATACATTCACATCGTGTGACCATGTTGGTGTCCACCAGAAAGGTCACAAATTATCTATATAAAGAAGCTATTGACCGCGAGGTTCTGCCACCGTAGTTTACGCAATATAAGTCTGAACAAGACATACTTAATCACAAATGCTTGATTCGATACTTGTACGCAAGACCGAATAATAGAGGCACTTACATACAAGTACACATTAAAAGCCAATAAAATGGATATATGATAATAATTATAAAAATATTAAAATTAAAACCAAAATAAATTGTTGAGACATATGCTCATTTTTGTTTGATTTAAATGGTTCATTGTGCTTAAGTCCATTTCAGATGTGGACAAGAGATAGAATGTGTACAATAATCATTTCAAAATCTCATTTCAAAATCTAACCAAACGTTGTTCCAGTTTGAACCTATAAATACAAGCATCATCAACCAACCTTCTTCATCGAAAAAAAAAAAAAAAAAAAAAAAAAAAAAAAACTCTCAAACTAACCGATTAAACATCGTTTTAGCCTTGAAAATTTGGAATCATGGGTGTCTTGACATATACCGATGAGCACACTTCACCTGTCCCCCCGGCCAGAATTTTCAAGGCCTCAATTCTCGACTCACATACTTTAATGCCAAAACTCTTGCCAGATGCTATTAAAAGCATCGAATTTATCAAAGGTGATGGTGGGGCCGGAAGCATTAAGCAAATAAACTTTTCCAGAGGTAAAGTAATATTTATCCCGCTTAACTAACATTGTCATATGGTCCGTACCTAAATTACCACATTCACAAGTTGATTGGTCAAAGTTGTCACCTGGGCCTCTCAAGTACTAATTTCCTGTGTATTTTCTTGTTTAATTCAATTCTTGTATGTAGGTTTCGCGAAGCACCAAATAGATGAAGTCGATGAGAAGGCATTTACTTACAAGTACACTTTGATAGAAGGAAACGGTATATCAGACAAGATTGAAAAGGTATCTTATGATATTAAGTTTGAGGGTTCACCCGATGGTGGGAGCATCGCAAACATGACGACAACTATTTACACACATGGTGATTTTGAGATCAAGGAAGAAGAACTAAAGGCGGGCAAAGAAAAGGTTTTGGGGCTTTACAAGGTTGTGGAAGCCTACCTCCTCAAAAACCCTGATGCATATGTTTAAAGATTCTCATATTGACATTGTACCCATGTTTCCTGCTTTTATTTTTTGTTTTCTTTGAATAAAGTCCATATCATCAATAAAGTTTGACTCAAAAACTTAATCTTGAAAGTTGAAAGCTCTTAACACATTCTGAACTAATCTAACAAAAAAGTAAATTTGGCCAATAAGAAAATGGTATACATATCACTGTGGTGAATTAGTGATCACTGAACACTATATATAAAAGAGTCCGTTTTGAAAATTGAAATGAACTCTTCATGTTGTGTTGTGATACTTCATCATCTGACCGTCCCGGTGAGCGTGAAGATCTGAACTTAAATATGGTTCAGTGCATTCCAGAATAGAGATTCTAAGCTCATTATTTGACACTTAGTTAACTAGTTAAACTGTAATGCATGTGCGAGACACAGCTGTTGAACAAAGATGAGGGTAGTTCACATGCAATGAGCCAATGAAATCAGACTTATCAACAAATTTTGTATTGAAAGGCGTATCCTGTATTGTTGTTTTCTTATAGTTTGATCCTTATCCCACGATAACTTTGTAGTACGAGGCTTTCTCGTCGATCCATGTAATATTGTGGCACAAAAACAGCTCAAGATGATGAGCAAAAGCAAGTAAACCTTCAACGACCGGTTGCAACTCTCAACTCTATTACAAACTGTTTAGATAAATGGGTTTCATATATGGTGTCTAGATCTATATGAATGATGGATATGTGTTTGACAGTTAAGTTCCAGTGTGGGTTGGTGGCGCAGTTGGCTAGCGCGTAGGTCTCATAGCAAAAGAGTGATCCTGAGGTCGAGAGTTCGAGCCTCTCTCACCCCAAATTTTTTTTTAATTATGTTGTGAGCCAAAAATAAAAAAAGAATTCCGTTGCCGGGACTTGAACCCGGGTCTCTCGGGTGAGAGCCGAGTATCCTAACCAACTAGACTACAACGGAAGATATGTTAGCAAATTGATTATAAATAAATAATTAAGTTTTCATTTGATGTTAAAATGATTATATGCGTTTAATATTTATAGGAAATAAAATTAAAAAATGATGTATATATGTTATCCAATAATATGTGAAGAATGTTTACTTTTGTTTTATCTTTATTGGGTCAAACCGTAAAACTCATAACAGAAACGAGTCAAACAGGTTTTAAGTTAAGGGTAAATTACAGTTTTCGTCCTTTATGTTAAGGGTAATATGGATGAAATAAAAAATTTGGTAAATATTCACACCACAAGCATTTGTGAATAAAACGGGTCTGAGATCCGATAAGGATACTGGTTTGAAAAAGAAGAGTACACGGGTCAAAGCATTTAGTGGTGGTTTTGAACGGTCTAGTTCACCTTTGGCTATGTTTTAGTTAAGGGTAAATTACAGTTTTTGTCCTTTATGTTTATCTTGAATTGCAATAGATACCTTTTTAACTTCGATAATTAAAGTCACAATATTTTATGTATAAAACCAATTACGCCCCACGTCCTTTAGTGTTAACCAAATTAAAATTTTCAATTAAGTCATATCAGGTGATTATCATGTAAGGGCATTTATGTCTTTTTACACCCAAATAAAAACCATTTTTTAACTACAGATCAACACATCCTGCATTTGCCCTAACCCATTTAAACTTCAGATGAACCTTCATCAAAATTTGGTATTTTAGATGATTTAAATTGGTTAGTTTAGGGAATGGAGATAGGTTAAATGCATGGAAACAATGAAATGCTAGAGATTTGCAGATGAGGACTAAAATCACCATGAGGATAACTGATGACGGGGGTAGCCCAAGACCAAAAATAAATGACTTCAATACATGAATACCCAAAAGGCAAAATAGTTCAAAGGTTAAAAACCTGGGGAGTTGAGATAAAACAATATGGGAACAGTAAAAGGTCACGTCTCTGGATTGCTTCACCAACTCACAAGCCGCAAAAGCAACGCAGGTCCACAGAGCACACTCTTTTATCCGCGGGTCAAATGGCTTCAACCACCGAAAGGGTAAGTCCCCCACTGCAAGCATGTTCACTAGTCAAACACATTCCTCTTTGAGTGATGTCTTCTCCTATAAATTAGACACTTCATTTACTAAGCAGGACATTCGGATCAGCTCTGATTCTTGGATAATCTCTGATCATTGCTCTCGAGTACTTGCTTCATGCGAGTCACTTGCTTTCACATTCAACATACACATTCCTTTTACTCAAACATCCGAATCTGAACACACTTCAGAGGAGGATCTTTAGCAAACAACAAAAACAATCTAGTGAACCTCTCTCCACGTCTTGCAAACGTGGGGGGACCCCACGACCTGCGTTAGGCAAAGTTGAACCCTTCAACCCTTTTGCCTAACCAGCCCAGCTACTATCCTTGGTCTATTATTTGTTGCATCAACAAGTTGGCGCCCACCGTGGGGCTATGCCACTATTTTCCTTCAAAAGACCTAGTAGTGTAGCTCCATTACCTTGAAATTACCATGTCGGAAAGTGGATCCCCGGGAGAAGTGAATCAGGTTCCAAATGCCTATACCCCAGGTACTAGCCAAACTCATGTGGCTATACCAACTTCCTTTTCGACTCCGGGAAGCACTCTCGAGTTCCTCACTTTCAACACTCCAACTCCATCAAGGGATGAGGCAGGTCCCAGTAGTCTTCCTCCAAATCCTAACCCATATTTATCCGCAAGGCCAAATCCTACAGCATATCCTCTCTTTTCCTCCCAACCTGCCACCAATGGTGCTCCTTTGGGCCATGAGCTGACCCTTGACCAGCTCCTACAGTCCCTAGTGACGAGTATTCCACCCTCAACAACAAATTCATGGGAACAGGCCTTGTCAGTGCTCCCTTTGGCACGAAGTGCCGTTATGAGCACTCCCTTGGGAGTTAACTGCTCAGTTGCACCTGGAAGCCTTCAAGGCTTCAACCTTATGCCCCAGATGATGACCCAGATGACGGCCAGCTTCCCGTGGCAGCACTTCATTAATCAGGTGCTGACCACCTAAGGGAACAGCAACAACACGGGTGCAAGGGTTGAAGAAGATTTGGCCAAGCCTTGTAAGCCAAGTAACCTCTCATGCTTTTCGCAGCAAATAGCCGATTATAATTTTCAAACAAAGATTAAGATGCCATCCCACATCAAAACATATGATGGGACTGAAGATCCTAAAGACCATCTTCAGATCTTTACTGGTGCCGCAAGAATTGAGAAATGGTCAAATGCTGAATGTTGTTTAATGTTCATGCAAACCCTTGTCGGATCAGCCAGAATCTGGTTCAATGACTTACCTGCTCGAAGCGTTCGAAGCTTCGATGACCTCAGCAAAGGGTTCCTAGCCAATTTCTCTCAACAAAGGCGGTATGTTAACGATGCTACAGTGATCTTTCAAATCAAACAAAGAGATGATGAAAGTCTTCGAGTGTTCATAGAAAGATACAAGAAAGAAGGTCTAACATATGTAGGGGCATACGAAAAGATGAGGGTGGCCGGTTTTATGAATGCCATTACATCCAAATACCTCACAAGAGATTTCAACAAATCCCTGCCCAAGACCTTGGAAGAAGCTCTCGAAAGGGCGGAGGCCCACATCCGGGGAGAGGACGCAGTAGACATTAAAGAGCAAAGGAAAAGAGGATCCAGCTGGCGAGGTAACAACCTAGCTAGAAAAAGGGGAAACTTTAACTCCTATGACAGACGCCAAAAGGGTTCAGACCATTGAAGGCCTGAGGGTCGAAACCCTTACAGCAGGGAGAAAGGCATAAGTTTCACACCCCTCACCAAAACTCCTCAAGAAATCCTCGCAACAGAAGAAGTCAAGCAAAACTTTCGGCCTCCTAGGCCTCTCCCCAAAAGCAGAAAGAACGAGAACTCCACACAATACTGTGAATTTCATGAAGAAAAGGGTCACCACACCAATGATTGCTTCCAGCTTAAGAAAAGGATTGAAGAAGCTGTTAAGTCCGGGGAACTTGCTCACTTGGTAAAGGGAGTAAGAGACAAAATGGCCGAAGGAAAGGGCAAGGAAGTTAATATGGTGAATTTTGATGGAAGGGTTCCACACAAAAGGCAACGGTTGGAAGCTTGGGAGCTTCAGTGTGTTTGCTTTCCTCCAACAGAGAAATACCCTCTTTCAAACCCTCTTGTGGTACAAGCAACTGTGGGAACATTACAAACGAGCAGAGCATACATAGACACTGGTGCTGCCACCGAAATCATGTTTGAAAAGTTCTTCAACCGTTTGAGCAATGAAGAACGTTCAAGGCTTCAACCCTCTGGGACCTCCATAAAAGGTATTGCCGATATACCCCTTAAGCCTTTAGGACAACTGACGCTTGATGTTCGTTTCAGTGAAGGTCAGAAGGAAAGAATCCAACCACTCACCTTTGTGGTTATCAACATACCTTCAAACTATGACGTGATCATTGGAAGGCCGGGGCAGTGTGCATTCTATATGGCCATGTCTGTTGGCCATGGCACTGTCAAATTTCCCACCGAGAGGGGAATAGCAACCCTTCAACCTTCTCAGGAGGCTTACCTGGTTGAAGGTGAAAGTTCCAAAAGTGAAGAAGACAAGCAAAGGCTAATCATAAATCCTAAGTACCCTGAACAAAGGATAAGGGTCAATCCAAGCCTTTCACAAGAAACCCTCTCGTATCTTGAAAAGTTGCTAACACATTACAGTGATGTCTTTGCTTGGTGTCCGGAAGATATGACAGGAATCCCTCGAAGCATTGCTGAACATGAGTTAAGAATACCACCTGATGTCAAGCCTGTTGTCCAAAAGAAACGAAGTCTAGCCCTTGAAAGAAGCTTGGCTGCATGTCAAGAGGTTGAAAAGCTTGTGTCAGCTGGCATTCTCCGAGAAGTCAAGTATCAATCCTGGGTTGCAAACCTGGTCATGGTTCGAAAACCAGATAATTCTTGGAGAATGTGCATAGACTTCAAAGATCTTAACAAGGCTTGCCCCAAAGATTGCTACCCGTTACCAGAAATTGATCTCAAGGTTGACTCCCTCTCCAGTTACCCTTTCAAGTGTTTTCTTGATGCTTACAAGGGTTACCACCAATTCCTCATGAAGGAAGAAGATGAAGAAAAGACCGCGTTCCACACAGACAAAGGGATTTGTTATCAAAAGATGCCTTTTGCAACTCAAATTGGTAGAAACATGGTAGAAACATGGAGGCATATGTCGACGACTTGGTGATCAAAAGCAAGATGGAATATCAAATGCTCGATGACATCCAAGAAACCTTCAAGAACCTTAGGAAGGTCAACATGAAGCTCAACCCCGAGAAATGCTCATTTGGGTTTGAGGAAGGAAAGTTCCTAGGGCATATTGTGGGAAAGCAAAGCATTAAAGCTAATCCAAACAAGGTAAAGGCTGTCCTGGAAACCAAACCACCGAGAAGCAAGAAGGAGGTTGAAAGCTTAAACGGGAAGCTTGCAGCCTTGAAGCGTTTTACCTCAAAATTGGCTGAAAGGTCTTTACCCTTTTTCAAAACGCTCAACGGTTGCTCCGATAAGAAGGACTTCAAATGGACTGAGGAGGTGGAAGAAGCCTTCAACCAGATGAAGCAACACCTACCTTCCCTACCTGACATTGCAGCCCCAGAAACAGGAGAATTAATCTCAGTATACCTTTCAGTCGCTGAAGAAGCAATAAGTGCGGTGCTCACCATTGAATAAGACAAGGTTCAGGTACCCATTTATTTCTTCAGCAAAACTCTAAAATTGGCTGAAATCAAATATCCTTCCCCTGGAAAAACTTGCCCTAGCCCTAGTTCAAACAGCTAGAAGGCTTCGAAGGTATTTCCAAGCACACCCTATACAAGTGGTCACTGACCAACCTATTAAGAGTGTGCTTGAAAAACCAGAAAACTCGGGACGGTTAGCCAAATGGGCAGTGGAACTAGGTGAACATAACATCACCTATGTACCAAGAAAAGCCATCAAAGCCCAAGTCTTGGCTGATTTCATTGTAGAAGTCCCAAAGCAAACAGTCACTGAGGTGAACACAGTTGCCACTGAACCCTCAAACCTTGAAGCCTGGAAGCTTTTTATCGATGGCGCTTCAAGCGTTGAAAGGTCAGGGGCTGGGCTCATTCTGATCAAACCAGAAGGGTTAGAATTCACATATGCTCTTCGCTTTGATTTTCAGACCACCAATAATGAGGCTGAATACGAAGCACTGATAGCTGGCCTAAGACTGGCTAAAGAGATGAAGGTCCAAAAGCTTGAAGTGTTCACAGACTTGTTGCTGGTATCAAGCCAAGTGAATGATAGCTACATTGCAAAGGAGCCCAACATGAAAAAGGTACAAATAAAAATCAAAAGAATTGATGAACACCTTCCAAACATGTAGCATCAAGCAAATTCCCAGGTCTCAGAACAAGAAGGCAGATGCCTTGAGTAAACTCGCATCTCTCACTTTTGCTCACCTTACCAAGAAAGTATTGGTAGAAGTGTTAAAAGCTCCGTCAATCGATGAGATGGAAGTTCAAGACGTAATCACCGAAGAAGATCCAAATTGGAGACTCCAATCAAGAAATTCCTCAAAAATGGTGAATTGCCTGGTGATCAAACAGAGGCTGAAAGGGTCAAGATCAAGGCAAGGCAGTATGTACTATAAGGTGAAATCCTCTATAAAAAGGGGTACCTTGCACCCTTGCTAAGATGTTTTGGTCCCGAGCAAAGTTAGTATTTGGTCAAAGAGATTCATGAAGGCATATGCGGAGCTCATTTTAGAGCTAGATTGGTGGTTGCTAAACTCATGAACCTTGGGTATTTTTGGCCCTCAATGCACCGAGACACCACTGAGCAACTAAGGAAGTGTGATGCCTGCCAGATTCATGCACCTGTCCCAAAAAATCCCCAGCATGATCTTGTCCCAATAACCTCAGCATGGCCATTCTATAAATGGGGGATGGACATTGTCGGTCCATTTCCCCCAAGCAAGGGTGGAGTAAAATTCTTGTTGGTAGCCATAGATTATTTCACCAAGTGGCCTGAGGTTAAACCACTCGCAAAAATCACGGGCAAGCAGGTCATGGACTTTGTTTGGGAAAACATTATTTGCCGTTATGGATTGCCGGGAGTACTTGTCACCGACAATGGAAAGCAATTTGCTGAGAAGCCTTTCAGCGTTTGGTGCAAAGAATTCAGAATCAATCAGGTTTTTAGCTCAGTGGCATACCCGTAATCAAACGGTCAAGTTGAGAGGACGAATCGAAGCATAGTAGAAGGAATCAAACCAAATTGGGAAGGTATGAAAGCAATTGGCTTGAAGAATTGCCAAGTGTTCTATGGGCCATAAGAACAACCGAAAAAACAAGCCACAAAAGAACACCCTATAGCTTGGTATTTGGGTCCGAAGCTGTGATTCCAGCTGAAGTAGGAGTTGTAACACAACGAATTGTCAACATGGATCCCGAAACGAACCAAAAAGAGACCATGTTGAACTTACAACTCCTAAAGGAAGCACGAGACCAAGCTGCAATTCAAGAAGCCAAGTACAAGCAATGAATGGAAGCCTACTACAACAAGAGAGTCAAGAACAAATGCTTCAAGCCAGGAGACCTAGTGCTTAGAAACAATGAAGCTAGCAAAAAAGAGAACCAAGGAAAGCTTGGCCCAAAATGGGAAGGCCCGTATACCATCCTTGAAGCACATAAGGGTGGATCTTACAAGCTAGCAGACTCAGAGGGTAAAAGGCTTCCAAGGCACTGGAATGGAAAAACTTTGAAAAGGTTCCATGTCTAAACAAGAAAGATTGGTTTGTATTGCACAAGTTGTATCTCAAGAGTTACGCTATGAACACCTTTTGTAAAAACAATATCTCTTGAATGAATGAAGTTGTTTTATCAAATTTGTCTTTCTATCATAAAAGCAGGTTGAGAACCTAGCAAGAAACTCCATGGCAAGGGCCATGTAAGGGGATGAGCTCCCAGGCCACATCGCTCAATAGGTTCAAGGGTTGAATGGACCTATATAAGGGGTGAGTTCCTAAATCAATACAGCTCCATGAGACTTATTATCAAAAACAAAATTGTCTCATAGACAGGTTTAAACAGCCTACACCAAATGTTCCTTAAGCCTTAGAAAGATAACCAACAAACAGGCTTACAAAATCAAATAAAGACAACAAAAGAAATAGGATAGGTGCTATGTCTTCTTGTTAAAAATGCCAAGGCTAAGTGACTGCAGCACTGAACCCTTTAAGGTATAAAAAACATAAAGACAACACAAACTCAACAAAGACAAAGCTACAAGAAAAAAGAAATAACCTAAGGAACAATGCAACAACTTGAACAAAAAGTTATGAAAACTCAAAGATACAAACCAAGCAAAGTCACAAATCCAAGGAGCCTTGAAGGCTTCAAGCTACATACGTGACAACTCAAAACCTTAAAGGCTTAAAGGCTTCAACCTACATACAGGATCGCCAAAAAGCTTAAAGGCTTGAAGCCAACCAAGCTGCCTTAACAAAATAGGCACAAGTATAAAAAACACAACACAAAGAAAATAGTTAAACATAGTATCATAGCAAAGAAAGCCTTAAAAGACTTTCAACCATCCAAACATAAGTTAAAACAAGTCCTAGTAACTTGTAAGTTCAGAAATTGTTCAAACGGCCACACAGGTCTAAACACAACCACATAACAAGAACCTTAAGGTTCCTGTATCACCTAATATTGTTTTAGTTAACATTACAAACCATGAATTGTTTTAAAAGAGTACGAATATCATGCATCAGTGGAAGGCTTAGAAGCCCCAGAACTATTACCTTTGGTCTTCTTGGTCTTCTTGATCTTCTTAGCCTTCGAGCCCTCACCACCAACAGCTGAACCCTCCAAGCTGGCATCCTTAGGAGCATCAAATTCTCCAGAAAAGGTATCCTCGCTATCTCCTGAATAGGAACGTTTCCTTGAAAGAAAGCTAAACACTTCGATACATACCTTCTCGTTAAGACCATCCGACTTTAGTTCCTGCAAGACAGAGAGGGGCTTACCATAGCAAGAAGCAACCTGGCTCACATACGGGTATGTTAACCTCTCCGCTTGCTCAACGGAACCCTTGAAGATATCGGAAGCCTCAGGACGGAACAAAGGAGATTTTTCCAAAGGATAGCCAGACTCATGAAGCTTATAACCAGCAATAAGACCTTGATGTTTTCCCTGATTGAGCAGTTTAGTGTAAACTTCACCAAGAGCAGAATTAAACTCTTTAGAGTGAAGAAGATAGGTAACAACCTGATGAAAACCCTGCTCAATGAGCCACTAGTTATCCCCAGTGGCTTGGGCAACCAAAGCCTTCAAGCCATCTTTTTCTTCATCAAAGGCCTTCTGTTGAACAACTAAGGCCTCCCTATCAGACTTCAGCTTCAATCAGTCAGCTTCGAAACCCTTTTTGAGATCATTCATCTTAGTCTCGTGTCTTCTCGTCAACTCACCCACCTTCTTGACCCAAGCTAGCTCCTTTTCAGAAAAACTATCAATCTCCTTCTTCATAGCGGCAATCGAAGCTTTCATCTTTTCCTTCTTCTTAGAGGCTTCCTCATATTCCTGCATGCCTTTGGCAAAACGAGTAACACCTTCAGCCAACAGGGCTGAAAGGTTGCAGGAACTCAGCATCATCCTAGAAATAAGATGATCAGCCTCCATCTCTGATATAGCGCTTCGAACACCGGGAGGAGTGAAATGAGCTAAGGCCTCAACACAAACAGTCGGGTCTTTGAAACTATCTTCAACCTTAACCCCCCAATTCGGCACATAAACCTCCTGACCCTCTGAACCTTCGAAACCCTCAACGCTTTTGGCTGACGAACCTTGAATAACAGGAGTGCTACCCTTCTTAACCAACTTCTTCTTTTTGCTAGAAACAATTAGCTCCTTCTCCTTACCCTTGCTGACATCAATGGCTTGATCTGCTGATACTTCAATGTCATCACTAACATCAATAGCTTCCGAACCAGATGGCTGATCAACACCTTTCATATAACATTGTGAACGACGAGTGGAAACCTTGGAAGCAGTACCCTTGGTAAAGCCTTTAACATTTGGGACATTCACATACCCAGAACCCTCGAACCTATAATCAGAACTCATAAAAACCGCATCCTCGCCCGGGGTAGCAACAACATCATCAAAGGCAACGTCGGAGGTATCATCACTTTTGATAAAGTCAAGTGCAGACATAACTACAAAACAAACGTAAAAACACATGAGCAAACAAAGAAATAGGAACACAAGAACACAAAAAGAATAAATGCATACCCTTCCCATCTCTCATGAGCACCGGGTCTCGATCACGTTTTTCCCAAAATTTACTAAGACCCAATAACACCAACAAATGCTCGGGAAAGGGACGAAGCCTTGAAGAAGACTCCCTAAGAGTTTCTAAAAACCGAGTATTTATATCAGACGCAGAAGGCCCAGGTTCGTTCAGAACGGCATCCGGGTGTCTCCAAACAAGTTTAAAAGGAACAATTTCCTCTGACACCCATAAAAACCGGTCTTTCCAGACCCCAAGTGTAGAAACCATGGACGAAATCAAGCAGGTGTCAACTTGAGTGGTCTCGAAGGTAAACCAATCACCATTCTTAGCCAAACGGAAAAAACGGCGGAATGATAAAAGAGTCGGATCATACCCGGAAGCCCGACACAAAATTTCAAAATGTAAAACCCTAGCCATCCAAAAGATATGCGATAATATTCCAGGATATTCAAAACAAAGTTTGAAAACGGATGACGAAGATTTGAAAACTCAAAATGTCGACAATACAAAGCAATCGAACCAGGGGACATTGATCGATAGACTTATCAGAAGCCGGTGCAACCGGTTTAAACTTCGTCCCTATTCCCCATCCCATACAAAACAAATCGACTTCCTCTTGAGTCATTCGAGAAAACGACTTTGCCAAATCCTTACGAGCACCCATGATATGAGAAATTAAAAAGAAAATAAGCAAAGGAAACTAACCTGTTTTGAAAAAGGGGGAAAAACCTGAGAAAAAAGAGAGCAAGTAATGTTCTTCTGTTAAAATATATGTAAATTAATGAGATAGAAAGTAATATAATTAGGCGATAGAATTAAAACCGCCGCCTGACAAACTGCCACAAGTCATGTCAACTCTCTTGTCAAAATTCAAAATTTAAAAACCGCAACCGTTTCCAACCCTTCTAGCCTTGAACCCTTGAAACCTTTAGGCAGTAAAACACATGTATAAAAGTCAGAAGTCTTTGAGCTCATTTCCCAAAAACCTCTGACTCGGGGGGCTGATGACGGGGGTAGCCCAAGACCAAAAATAAATGACTTCAATACATGAATGCCCAAAAGGCAAAATGGTTCAAAGGTTAAAAACCTGGGGAGTTGAGATAAAGCAATATGGGAACAGTAAAAGGTCACGTCTCTGGATTGCTTCACCAACTCACCAGCCGCAAAAGCAACGCAGGTCCACAGAGCACACTCTTTTATCCGCGGGTCAAAAGGCTTCAACCCCCGAAAGGGTAAGTCCCCCACTGCAAGCATGTTCACTAGTCAAACACATTCCTCTTTGAGTGATGTCTTCTCCTGTAAATTAGACACTTCATTTACTAAGCAGGACATTCGAATCAGCTCTGATTCTTGGAGAATCTCTGATCATTGCTCTCGAGTACTTGCTTCATGCGAGTCACTTGCTTTCACATTCAACACACACATTCCTTTTGCTCAAACATCCGAATCTGAACACACTTCAGAGGAGGATCTTTAGCAAACAACAAAAACAATCTATTGAACCTCTCTCCACGTCTTGCAAACGTGGGGGGACCCCACGACCTGCGTTAGGCAAAGTTGAACCCTTCAACCCTTTTGCCTAACCAGCCTAGCTACTATCCTTGGTCTATTATTTGTTGCATCAACAATAACAAAATGTTTGTTGCAGCGGCTGAAGTAAATGGGTTTTATTGCTCTATTCTTCTTTATTTTTCCGGTGATTTTACCGGCGAGTATTCAGGCCAAATGATGGTTATCGCCACCTGTGAAACGTCTTCAAGCTAGGCCTCCGATCAACCATGTCGCTAGAAACCGCCTCGAGCTAGACCAACATCTAAAACCATCTTTATTATTATTATTATTGTTCAATAAATTGATAACTAAAATGTGTTGGCTTGTATTTTTTAGAGGAGCTAGTGGCGGCTGTGTTAAGAAAGCTTTGAAATTGTTGTTCAATTTCGGTTTGGATGATGAAAATAAGATGGGTTTGGTGGCTTAGGGTTGTTCAGATCTGGAACCGGTGGTCGTGGGGGTTGGTTGGAGATATGGTGGTAGGATTTAGCAGTGGTGGCGACAGACTTGGTTGTGGCGGTGGTTTAGGTTGGTTGGAGAGCGGAGAGAGAGAGAACGAGGTGGTGGTGATGGTTAGACCTGGCAAACGAGTCGGGTCGGGTCGGGTCATGGGTCAAAATGGGTTCAGGTCGAAATGGGTTCGGGTCAAAACGGGTCAATTAAAAAAAGGGTTGCTTAGGTTCGGGTTGAAACGGGTTCGGGTCAAAACGGGTTCGGGTCAAAACGGGTTCGAGTCGGAACGGGTTCGGGTCAGAACGGGTTTCGGGTCGGGTCGGGTCTGGTTGGTGTTGGTGCATGTTTGTGACAACAGCTTAGATTTGGTCTTTGGATATCTTGTAATTAGTTAAACGATAAACAGTTAGCGGGTTTAGCTTTATGATAGTTAGTTGTAATGTTTGGGCTAACTAAACCCAAAGGATTGGGTGATGGGGGGTGAATTGGGCCTGTCCAATTCGCAGCCCAGGAGTGTAAACCTAGCCCACTTGTAAACCTTGTGTTATATAAACAAGGTTAGACATTAGGGTTAAGGTTAATCAGCCAAAACAGAGTTTGAGAGAGACATAATTTCGTGAGAGCTTGCTTGGACGAAATTAGGGTTTGTGTTTAGGGTTTGATTGATTGTAATCAATCTTGATAGATAATCAATAAAACCCGGTTTGATTGAATTGTTGTTTCTGTTTCCTACACGTTTTCTGCTACAATCTGATCTAGAGGATTCCGCACTCTAGGTTAGATAAACGATTCTGTGACGATCCATAAGACTCAAGGGGGACCTACAATTGGTATCAGAGCGTTAGGCTCTTGATTGCTCGGTTCAGAATTGTTTGCTGCAGAAACAGGGAGTAAAATTTCGAAATTTTTGAAACCTGATAATTAGGGTTTTAAAAATTTTCGAAAATTTTGGTGTGTTTGATTTTGATTTTTGATTTTTGTTGGCTGTTTTGATATTCTGGTTTGCTTGATTGCTGTTTTGCAGGTTTTAGGGTTTGCAGGACTGTTTTTGGTTGATTGTTTGAAGAATTTTGGCTGGAAACACTTGAAGATTCGAAGACTGTTCTTCGTGTTCTTCGCGTTCTTCGTTCTGTTTCTTGTTGATTTTCGAAAATCACTGATAATTTGCTTGTTTTGATTTTGCAGAAAGTTGTTAGAAGAATCAGAAAATCATCAAGTATTTTGATCAGATTGAGTTTCCAAAGTTACCGGGCGAATTTGACTGTTTTTGGCGAATTTGATTAATTTTGCTGACTGACCAGCGAAATTAACTGTTTTTGGCGATTTTGACTGATCTGCGAACTTAAACCAGCAAACTTACCGGCAAAGTAAATCCAAAGGCGACTTTGGTGATCGTATAACTTTCCACAGCGAAGTTATTACGATTCTCGGCGAATTTACTGGTCGTCGTACAAGCGAAATTGACCAGCGAATTTGGCGAAATTTGAAGCGAAATTGAGCGAACTGACCTGACACAGCGAACTACACCAGCAAACTTGACTTGTCAGCGAACTTGACCTGCACATTAAAACTAGCGAAATTAAACATTGAACCAGCGAATTTAACTAAAACCAGCGAATTTAGGAGAGAATTTAAGTGGTGGAATTTCAGTTGGCAAGCGTCGAAAAATTTTCAGTGTTTCGCAAATAGAATTTGATCCGTAACTCGTTTGACAGAACCGTTTGGACCGTTGAACTCGTGTGGAAAATCCCGAATTCGGTTTTTGACATTATATATCATTGGATTCGTCTTTTCGAGACGATTCTAACGGTGTAATTTGGTAACCACTGTTTTCGGACGACTTTTGTACGGTTTTCTCAGTCTGTTAACGTTAAAATGTCAAACATGTCTACTTTGAACGAGCTATTGAAGATGGAGCATGAGGTTGGTACTACAAACAAACCACCTAAGATGATGAAGGTGGAAAACTATCTGACATGGAAGGATCGTTTTCAGTCCTTCATTGAATATCAGGATACGCGCATGTGGATATGCATCGAAGATGGTTACGTAAATCCAACACACGACTTTGAGGGCAGACCACGTCGAACAGAATATGTGAACATGCAAGATAATGATAAAAAGATGTATGAGGCTGAAAAGAGAGCCTTGGCTGCAATCAAAATGTCGTTACCTGATAGCATCAAACATACCTTCAAAAAGTACACTAACTCAAAGGATATGTGGGATGCTTTGGAGAAAAGATACGCTGGTAATGCTGATGTCAAGAAGAACAAGATTGATCTACTGAAGAAGCAGTTTGCTGTTTTCAAGTACATGAAGCATGAGTCACTTGAAGACGTCATCACGCGTTACTACCATCTGATGTCAGAAATGGACAATTATGAGATCGATTGCTATTCTGACGTAGAGAAAAATGACAAGCTGCTAGATGCTTTGCCTACTAAGTGGGATATCTACACTTTAATGATCAAGGGTGAAGCAGATTATGAAACAAAAGAGCTTGAAGAGGTTGTAGGAAAGTTGAGAGCTTATGAGCTCAGCATGAAGAAGAAAGATACTGGATATGATCAGGTTCAAGATCCGGCTGTTTACAATGGGCTTACATCTTCTTCATCTCACAACGCTTCTAGCGACTCTGCTACTGCGTTTTTATCATGTGAGAATGAGCAGGTTTTGGTGAATCAGGATGGTGATGTGTGTTTTGTTGCTGCGTCAGGAGGATCATCAGGAGTTAAGAAATCGTCAGCTTCTAAGCAGAGTACTACTGCCAAGTCAATGCCAATGAGTGTGAAGTCTGCTGAAGAGCATCTGGCTCTGCTTGCTTCGTTTGTTGCCTCCTATGAAAACTATATTCAGGGAAAGATTTCTGATCCTGCTACTTTAGATGAAGACTATGATCAGATTGACCCTGATGATCTTGAAGAGATGGATTTGCAATGGCAAATGGCCATGATTTCTAGGCGTGTGAAAAGGTTCATGAACAGAACAGGAAGAAAGTTTGTGGGAAGGAGCGTTGGTTTCGACAAGACCAAAGTGAGGTGCTTTAATTGTCAAAGTTATGGGCACTTTGCTAGGGAATGTCAGAAACAAAAGCAAGATAATTCGAGCCAGAGTTCAAACAACAGGAATGCATCAAACAACTCTAGCTCAAAGGCGTTGATCTCTACTGCAAGAGAGGGTTCATATGATTGGAGCATTCACTTAGAAAATGATGGGGATGTCTCTCAAGCATTCATGGCAGAGATTACTCCAATCGATGATGGTGAAGCTAAAGTAGATGATGCAGAAGTGAAAGTGGATGCTGAGGTGAAGATAGAGAATAGAGCTGAAGAAAAGAAGGTTGATCAGACAACAGGTGCTGAGAATGAAAAACAAAAGTCAGAATATGAAAGAGAAGCTGAGGAAAAGGATGCTAAGTATAAACAATTGGAAGCTCAGCTTGCTGCTCTAATGGCCAACCTTGACAAACAAACAGGAGAGGTAAAATCTAATTCTGTGTGTTTAAAATGTCGTGAACTGCAGGGTGAGGTTGACAGGTTGTCTGCACAAAACAAAAGTTTGGTAAGCGAAATGTCTAACATTAAAGAATCAAACTTTTTTGCTAAAAGAAATGAAACGTCATACTTGAAGAAAATAAAAGGTTATGAAAGTGAAATTGAAGCCGTAACCTGCAAATTAAATGAAAAACTTCAAGTCATAGACTTAGCTCATGACATGATGGCTGAAAAAACAAAAGAGATTTCTGATAAAAACAAAGAGTTGTCAGATGCTCAACTCAGAATTGTTGAACTTGAAAAGAAATTGGGTCAATTCAGGGATTCTACTTTTGTTATGAAACATATGATGGGTGGGTTAAAGAAGAGTAATGACAAGACTAGTGTGGGATTCCAAGGCTATAATGAAGTCCCACCTCCTCTTAGTCATGATTATTCATTCCTACCTGATGAAGATGAGCTAACAAAGTTTATGTCAACAGCACCAAGCAGTTCCACAGCAAGTCGAGGTGATGAGTCTGAGAGAGGTGATGCTAAGAAGGATAATAACAGCAAACCAGCTTTGAAAAAGAACACTTCACAACCTAAGAATAAAAATTCGACTTTTGCTAAAAAGATAAATTTTGTTCAAGGAAGTGACATGAAAAATGAGACAGCTGTTATTGAAAATGAATCGAATGTAGAGTTTGCTAAAAATAAAAACAACGAAAATTCTGAAATTAAGCAAACTGAACCAAATCCTTCTGTGGCATCATCATCAAAGCCTGAATCTAGTTCAAAGGCTTCAGATAAGAAGTCTTCGAAAAGGATGTCGTGCTTCAAATGTCATACCAAAGGACATGTAGCTAGCTGCTGTCCTAACAAAACGAATGAAGCACAGGTGAATGAGAGGAAGAGAGAGAAGTCACCAGAGAAAAATGGTGATAAGCAGGAGAGAGAGTCCAACTCTCCAAAGAAATCTGCTCCTAAGCAACCAGAGCCTGTTGCTGTTGGTGAGGATAAGGCTGAAAAAGGAACTCCACAAGTTCCTCGTTTTCAAAGAAATCAACCTAGATTTCAGCCTAGATCTCCACCAGGCAGATTTGAGAGACCTAGAAGCAGTTCACCAAGAATGAACAATCAAAATACAAATAATTTCAGAAGTCAAGGTCAATATCAAAATCGATACCAAAATAATGGTAGTCGAAATTTTTATAACAATGGCTTTAGAAATTATAACTATAATGCTTCTTGGAATCAAAATCCAAATTTTCAAAGGTCAAATAGTCCAAACACACATAGGAACCCTCAGGACCAAAGACCTAGTGGAAGTCAAAATCAATTTCCAACAGGTCTAAGATCCAAGACTCCAGTTAGGAGTAATGGATATTGGATGGACGTTCCGGTGGTTGGTGAATTTGGACGACCCAAGACCATTAAGGCTTGGGTCCCCCAATCTAACTAATTTCTTGGTTGGTGTGTGCAGGAGCTGCTAAGGAGGATTATCAACTTGTGGTATGTTGATAGTGGCTGCTCTAGGCACATGACGGGGGATGCGAGGTTGTTGACTGAATTTGAAGAATATGATGGAGGACAAGTAAATTTTGCGGGTGCGAAAGGTGGTAGAATTACAAGACGAGGAAAGGTGACCAATGGGAAGATCACACTGGACAAAGTGAATTATGTTGAGCAGCTTAAACACAATCTTATGAGCGTGTCTCAAGTCTGCGACAAGGGTCACTCGGTCCATTTTACCAAGAATGAAGCTTTAGTGTTAAAACCAGGTTTGAAGATACCGGACGATTGGATAGTGATGCGAGCACCAAGGAGAAATGACACTTATGTCATGGACATGGGTGCTAAGGATCCAACTGCAGTGGTGGCGTGTTTACTATCAAAAGCATCTGAAGCTGAATCGATGTTGTGGCACAGACGCATGGCCCATATTCACTATCGCAAAATGAACTATCTTGTTAAAAATGAGCTAGTGAAAGGGGTACCATTGCGGAGGTTTCAAGTGGAAGACAAATGTCTTCCATGTCAAAAGGGAAAACAACATAAGAAACCTCATAAATCAAAAACAGTAAATTCCATAGATGCCCCTTACGAATTACTTCACATGGATTTATTCGGTCCAGTGAACGTGAGGAGCATAGGTGGAAAGTACTATTGTTTAGTTGTCACTGATGATTACTCACGTTATTCATGGGTTTTCTTTTTAGGTACAAAAGATGAGACAGCAGAGATGTTGATAGATCTTTTTACAAAATTGGAAAACGTCCATGATGCAAAGATCAAGAGGATAAGGAGTGATAATGGCACGGAGTTCAAGAATCGTATTCTAGATCTCTATTGTCTTCGCAAGGGAATTGAACATCAATATTCTGCTCCTTATACGCCTCAACAGAATGGAGTTGCTGAGAGGAAAAACAGGACGTTGATTGAAGCCGCTAGGACGATGCTTTCAGATTCTAAGCTACCAGTTCTTTTCTGGGGAGAAGCTGTGAATACAGCCTGCTACGTCCTAAACAAAGTTTTGACTGTTAAACGTTTTAACAAAACTTGTCATGAATTAATGTTTAACAAGAAACCAAACTTAGAAGGCTTTGAACCATTTGGATTACCCTGCACCATTGTGCGAAATAAAGATAAACAAAAATTCGGTGAGGTGGCTGACGAGGGCTACTTTCTAGGTTATGTACCTGGCGCACCGAATAAAAGGGTTTTTAATCTAAAAACTGGTAAAATTGAGGTTGTGTTTAATGTTGAAATTACTTCTTACAAACCTCAACAGTCAACGAGTGGACCAGCTATATTATATGATTATGAAAGTGTTTTTAAATCATTTAATATTCCTGAGTTTTCCAATGCAGATGAGTCTCAACTGATTCAAACAGTGCTTGGTGATGATGAAGGCGAGTTCATGCCTAGATCGAATGTTGATATGACAGATGCTCCGGAACCTTCCCAAGATGCTGCTGATACTGATTCAAGTGACGATGAACCCGAACCCAATCAGGGGGAGGACTTCATTAATCCGTTTGCGGATCAGCACATTCAGGGGGAGGTTGGATCAAACCTGGGTGACAATTTGGAAGTCGATGCGGTTGCTACTACACGAGCAAATAGAGATCATCCAGTTGACATGATACTGGGAGATCCTACTGCAGGTGTTCAGACGAGAAGAAGCATAGCAGCGAATACTGGTTTATTTGTGTCGATTGAGAAGACTGGGATTGTGAACGAATGCTTGTATAGTTGCTTTATTTCCCAAGAGGAGCCGAGGAACATTTATATGGCTCTTAAAGACAATTCATGGGTTGAAGCTATGCAAGAGGAATTGGCCCAGTTTGCTAAGTTGAAAGTTTGGGAGTTGGTTGATCTTCCTAAAGGTGAAAGAGAGATTGGCACTAAATGGGTATTTAGGTGCAAGAAAGATGAAAGAGGTATAGTTACGCGAAACAAGGCTCGATTGGTGGTCAAAGGTTTCAATCAGCAAGAAGGGATTGATTACAATGAGGTGTTTGCACCAGTGGCGAGGTTGGAGGCAATTCGGTTGTTTCTGGCTTTTGCAACTTTCAAGGGCTTCAAAGTTTACCAACTAGACGTGAAGAGTGCGTTTCTTTACGGGAAAGTCCAAGAAGTGGTGTATGTCTCACAACCAGATGGGTTCGTTGATCCAGATTATCCAGATCGAGTGTACAAACTTGATAAGGCTTTGTATGGGTTACATCAAGCTCCCAGGGCGTGGTACGAGACACTGTCTACACATCTGATCAAGAATGGTTTTGAAAGAGGTCAGATTGACAGTACACTGTTCATCAAGAGGAAGAAGGAAGATTTTCTGCTGGTACAGGTGTACGTGGATGACATCATCTTTGGGTCATCTGATGAAAGCATGTGTAAAGAGTTCGAGCAGGTGATGAAGAGCAAGTTCGAAATGAGTGCTATGGGTGAGCTGTCCTACTTTCTGGGATTACAAGTTGAACAGAAGGCGGATGGGATGTTTATTCATCAAACAAAGTATGTGTATGACATTTTGAGTCGGTTCAAAATGAATGATTGCACTACTTCCAACACACCCATATGTGAAAATCACAATCTTGGCCCAGATCATGAAAGTACTGAAGATGTTGATCCTACTCAATACAGGGCAATGATTGGTTCTCTAATGTACTTGACTGCTTCAAGACCCGACATCATGTTTGCTGTATGCTTGTGTGCCAGATATCAGGCGAATCCTAAAGAGTCACACATGAAAGAAGTGAAGCGAATTATTCGTTACTTGAAGGGGAAACCTAAACTTGGGTTGTGGTATCCAACTGATAGTGATTTGACGTTTGTTGCTTACACTGACTCAGACTTTGGAGGATGCAAATCGAACAGGAAGTCTACAACAGGTGGTTGTCAGTTCTTAGGAGGCAGGATCGTGTCTTGGCAATGCAAGAAGCAATCCTGTGTGTCTACCTCTACGTGTGAAGCTGAATATATTGCTGCTGGAAGCTGCTGCTCTCAGGTTCTCTGGATTCAACAGCAGATGCGCGATTACGGTTTGGATTTCACTCGTACTCCTATTATGATAGACAATAATGCCACTATTTCAATAACTAATAATCCCGTGAACCACAGTCGCACAAAACATATTGACATACGTCATCATTTTATACGGGATTGTGCTGAAAAGAGACTAATTGAATTACATCGAGTCGACACAGAGGATAACCTGGCAGATCTTTATACTAAAGCATTTGACAGGGCTCGCTTTGAACATTTAGTCGAACTCAACGGGATGAGGAATCCTGAATAACTGGTTTTTCATAAGAATTTTTGTAAATAGTTTACTGCTTTTCTTAAAAAATCAAAAACACAAAAAAATTGAAAAATCAAAAACATAAAAAAAATAGAAAATCAAAAATGAGATATCACTGTGTGAAAAGAAGAAATGATAGTACATCAGCAAGTTAGACTGTCACACTGAACTTGAACCTAAATTGCTTAAGTGTGATAGCAGCTGCATCATATGATGTACCAGTAGGCAAAAGCATGAAATAATCAACTTACCAATGTGATATAAACCTAAATGAACTGAATATGAGTGGGGAACATATCAGTGGTGTATGGTGTAATGACCTTAATTCTTGCGTTGATAGATTGCCAAAATCTAAAGTTTTGGGTCTTTATACTGTTGTTTCAACTAGGGATATCTTGGCTGTCTGTCTATTAGAACTAAAATTGTACATGACCCCAGGAAAGATAGTCACTTGGAATTAGCTCATTTCTATTTGAATGTCTGTATATTTCCCGATACACACAATTTTGATCTGATTCTGAAATCTTCTCTGAAAAAAGTCGTGTACCTCCTCTGCTGCATCCAGATATATGCTGACCTGGAGGTGCTAGGCAACGACAGTTCTGCTGCATCCAGATACATGCTGACCTAGTTGTACGTTGTCGCGCTATAGATCTAATACACCCGAAAGAGGCCCTCAAGTGCCCAAAAGAAACCCAAGAAACCTATATCAAACTGAGAAAATCTCATTTGATCTGTATATTATACCATCTCTACTAAAGATCTATTCTGTTCTCTTCTCAACCTATTCCCAGTTAAGATTTCAGAACTCTGGATTGGACTTGTGAAATATGTGGTAGGGAAGATACTTGCATGATAGAGTGTGCTGTTTATATTTCCAGGATTTGATTAGTATTTGTTTGGGTGTTCATAGTTAAGCAATTAAAACATGATAAAAAAAAAAGTTTATATGCAGAACTAGACACAGTCAGGATATCTTAAAGTATGAATTCAGTATACTCACCTACTACGATGAATCTTTGTGCATACCTTGATCGTGGGGGTATATCCTGAAGTGGGACACGCTCGTATTTCAGAAAATAAAATTACCTTAATGTATCATACGGTAATGGTACTTGAAATGTTCATGCATTTTGTTTAAATGGACAAACAGTTTGCTTGTGCTGATATGATCTTCTTACCAGTGATTCTCACAAAAATAGAGTGTTTATTGTTTTTGTATTTACTTGCTTTCAGAAAAATATAAAAATCCAAAAATAGTGTCTTTTTCTGTTTAAAATTCTTAACGTACGAAAAACTGTTATTCTTGGAGGAATTGTTACTGATAGGGGGAGACGGTGTTAGAAAGTGAGTTCAAAATTTTCAATCAGGCAGGTTCTTGTGTGTTGAGCAAAATGTTTTGCGTGTTGATGACTTTGAAAAAGCTTAATCTGTTACACAGTTTAACTAATCTCTTGAAAGATAATAATTTATTTAACTTATGTTGAAAAATTCTTATGGTTTCTCGAGATGTTGGTTTTATAGTGTTCAGATTGAAGCGGTTTGTTGCTGAGAAGTTGCTGTGAAGTATGAAGATGAGAGTTTGATTGGCTGCATGGTAGAACCTCCTTTCTATATTGCAGACAAAGATTGAAGAGTTTGAAGATTGTTGTGCAAATGCTCAACTGGAGTTTACTCAAGTGCTAACGTGTTGAAGATTTGGTGATTGGATGCATCAGCTTAGGGGGAGTCTGTTGCTGACAGAAGCTATTGAAGCTGAAGCTATCCAAAGACCAAAGACAGTGCAAGACTACTTGAAGATTGCAAGAAGACCGAAGACAAAGTTTTGACTCAAGACAAAGTTTTTATGAAGCTATTGTCAAGGGGGAGTTTGTTGGTGCATGTTTGTGACAACAACTTAGATTTGGTCTTTGGATATCTTGTAATTAGTTAAACGATAAACAGTTAGCGGGTTTAGCTTTGTGATAGTTAGTTGTAATGTTTGGGCTAACTAAACCCAAAGGATTGGGTGATGGGGGGCAAATTGGGCCTGTCCAATTCGCAGCCCAGGAGTGTAAACCTAGCCCACTTGTAAACCTTGTGTTATATAAACAAGGTTAGACATTAGGGTTAAGGTTAATCAGCCAAAACAGAGTTTGAGAGAGACATAATTTTGTGAGAGCTTGCTAGGACGAAATTAGGGTTTGTGTTTAGGGTTTGATTGATTGTAATCAATCTTGATAGATAATCAATAAAACCCGGTTTGATTGAATTGTTGTTTCTGTTTCCTACACGTTTTCTGCTACAATCTGATCTAGAGGATTCCGCACTCTAGGTTAGATAAACGATTCTGTGACGATCCATAAGACTCAAGGGGGACCTACAGTTGGTTGGTTAAAAAAATGTTTTTTTAAGTGATTGTACATCAAGGGGCAATTTTCTTGGGTTTCGACACGAACCGTATCTTTTGAGATTTTCGATTTGAACAGGTGATTGACGGTTAACGTTGTGATAATTTTGAACAAATTCGATAGGTGTTTGATGAGATTTGTTTTGATTTGATGCACAAGTGATAAAAACTATAATAGTTAACAGAAAACAAAATCAGTTGAAGTGATCATATTGTTCAGTGATTTGTCAAACAGTTACTACAAAAGTTCTGTTCGAATTCTGTTAAAAGATTTGAGTTTCGGATTGATTCAGACGAATTTTTGATTTTTGATTGATTTCGAACTGATCCGGTTGATTTAGTTCTAATTACAGGTTGTTTTGGATCATTTCGAAGTTATACAAACTGTTTTTGTGATTGATTTTCGGTCAAGTTTCGATTGCAGTTTAGAGTGTTGATTGAAAACTTTGGATTAACCCAATCAATTTCAGTTGATTTCTGATAGAATCAGTGTTTTTTAGTTTGATTGTTCAAGATCTGAGATATTCCAAATCATTCTCATAATTGAACTTAGATCATTGTAGAACTGATCTGTATAGGAACCTGAATCTGTCGAAATTTATGTTGATTATAGAGATTTCAGAATTGTTATCGATCAGATTTGTTGTTTTAGTTCGTAGAAGTTGATTGTGAATCAGCTTTGTTGAATTGAAATAGAAATCTGAGTTGCAGAAAATTTGAAGTTAAACGTGCAGGTCGTGTAGTGTTTTGTTGCTGAAGGTAGAAATCGAACAAGATGAGCTGGGCTGGGATGTGAAACTTAGTGTTAGTTAATAAAACGATATGATTCGCGTCGAAACGGTTCGCGTCGAAACGGTACGCGTCGAAACGGTACACGTCGAAACGGTATTGGTCGAAACGATACGCGTCGAAACAGTTCGTGTCCAAACGGTTCGCGTCAAAACGGTTCGCGTCGAAACGGTACGCGTCGAAACGGTACTGGTTGAAACGGTACGGGTCGAAACGGTACGGGTCGAAACGGTTCGCGTCGAAACGGTACGTGTCGAAACGGTTCGCATAAACGGTACGCGTTGAAACGGTACGGGTCGAAACGGTTCGCGTCGAAACAGTTCGCGTCGAAACGGTTCGCGTCGAAACGGTAAGCGTCAAAACGGTACTGGTCGAAACGTTACGCGTCGAAACGGTACTGGTCAAAACCGTACGCGTCGAAACGGTACGCGTCGAAACGGTACGGGTCGAAACGGTACGGGTCGAAACGTTACGGGTCGAAACGGTTCGCGTCGAAACGGTACGTGTCGAAACGGTTCGCGTTGAAACGGTACGGGTCGAAACGGTACAGGTCGAAACGGTTCGCGTCGAAACGGTTCGCTTTGACCCGAAACCTGCCCCGTGTCTTAAGACACTAACCCACGTTGACCCATTTCTTTAATGTTGTTGACCCATTTTGACCCGAAAATAATAAGATGGAATTTCAAGTGACCCATTGTGACCCATTTAGGTAAAATATCTTACCCAAACCAACCATATAATTTTAAAAGCAACCCAAACAGACCCACTTAGAAGGCTTTGGGTCAAGATTGCCCCCTCTAGTGATGGTGAAAGAAGAAATTAGAAAAAGGGAAGAGATGTAGTAGGTTTTAAAATAATGTTTTAATTTTTTCTTCAAATAAGTTGCTAAAATGACTAAACTACCCTTAACTGATCAAACTTAACTGAAAATTTTAACCTATTCAGTGTTAAAGGACATAGTGTGTAATGATTTTACAAATAAAGGATTGTGACTATAATTACTGAAGTTAAAGGGTATCAATTGCAATTCGAGATAAAAAGACAGGACGAAAACTGTAATTGACCCTTTAGTTAATGTTAAATATTAAACGAGTTAATTACATAGTTAGTCCCTGTGGTTTGCACAAAGTAACATACTTAGGTACTAATAGTTTAAAATCACATTCTAGGGTATTAAATTTTCATTTTGTAACGTTTGGAGGTATTAACGTTATTTGTAGGCTTAAAATCACATTTTATTAGTACCTAAGTATGTTATTTTGTGCAAACCACATGGACTACCTATGTTAATACCCTAGAAGTTAATACCTCCAAACGTTACAAAATGAAAAGTTAATACCCTAGAAGGTGATTTTAAACTATTAGTACCTAAGTATGTTATTTTGTACAAACCACAGGGACTAACTATGTAATTAACTCATATTAAACTTATGATTATGTAAATCCAATTCATAATTATTGCAAGTAGTTCGTTCTTATAATCTTGTATTATTAGTCACAAAAATAAAAATACATACGGAATTCTCAATGAATGGTCTCTTGTCTGACTTTTAATGTTTCTGTGTTTTATTATATGTCACATACAATTATATTAAAGAGTTAAATATCATTTTAGTCTCTTTGGTTTGTGCAATTTTGACAATTTAATCCAAAGGTTTCATTTTTTGCCTGTCTGTTCAAAAAGGTTTCATCGATGCCATTTTAGTAGGTTAACTTAATCCATTTTTTCTGTTAACGAGAAGGGCAATTCAGTCATTTTATATGGCCGAATTGCTTTTCTAGTTAACAAAATTACATATAAAATGACCGAATTGTCCTTGTTAACAGAAAAAAAAGGATGAAATTAACCCAGTGGACTAAAAATGAAGTATATATTTTTTTTTTGAATGGCTAACGTTACTACCCCAAACTCCTATATTTACAAATAACTCACCCTTGCTTGGGATTGAACCCAAGACCTCCCACTAAGAGGCAAAAGCCTCTACCAAGTGAGCTAGCCCCACTTGGCACTAAAAATGAAGTATATACTAGAAAGTTTATTTGAGTAGAAGACTAGCAAGTAATCTTGACCATATATTAAATAATTACTGGCTAAGATTAAATGAGTGAAATTGAAAAAAAAAAAAAAAAAGAGGCGCGTGAGTTAGTTTGAAGATATTCTAGTCCATCTAACTCAATAGTTTCTCTCTCATCCAATTCTCCATCATTTTTAAAACATTAATAACCTTTTCATACGACAATATTTTTTTTATAAAAATTGCACCATAAAAATGAGCGTTTTTTTATTTTTAAAACGAGCACACTATTGCTATACTTTTGATTATTTTTTTGAAAACCCAGATGCGTAAAACGCAATGGATAGAACAACACAGTATAACTCAGGTTATAAAACGCAATCGAGTTTCATATAGTCGTGTTTATGTTTTAACATGGTCATGCCTCTATTCTATCATGATCATGTTTATGTTTTAGCATGATCATGTTCTTTGCACTCAAATTCTGTAAATGTACACTTCAGGTCTAAAACGCAATGGGTTTCACATGGTGATATTTCTCTTTTAACATGGTCATGCCTTTGTTTTAACATGGTCATGTTTCTATTTTAACAAGGTCGTGCCTTTGTTTTAGCATGGTCATGCCTCTGTTCCAACATTCTAGTTCTAAAACGCAATGGGTTTTAACATGGTCATGTTTATGTTTTAACATGATCATGCTTCCCTTTTAACATGATCATGTTCTTTGATGTTCTTTTACACTCCTGTTCTAAAACGCAATGAAACCCAAAATCAATATTTTACACTACAGATTCTAAAAAGCAATGGAGTTTTAACATGACCATGTTTATGTTTTAACATGGTCATACTTTTGTTCCAACATGACCATGCTTCTATTTTAGCATGATCATGTTCTTTGCACTACAGGTTGTAAAGCGCAATGAAACACAAAATCAATATTTCGTACTGCAGGTTTTAAAAAGCAATGGAGTTTTAAAATGGACATGTTTATGTTTTAACATGGCCATGCTTTTGTTCCAACATGACCATGCTTCTATTTTAGCATGATCATGTTCTTTGCTTGTAAAACACAATGAAACCAAAAATCAATATTTTGCACTGTAGGTTCTAAAAAGCAATGGAGTTTTAATATAGCCATGTTAATGTTTTAACATGGTCATGCTTTTGTTCCAACATGACCATGCTTCTATTTTAGCATGATCATGTTCTTTACACCCCATGTTGTAAGACGCAATGAAACCCAAAATCAATATTTTGCACTGCGGGTTCTAAAAAGCAATGGAGTTTTAACATAGGTTCTAAAAAGCAATATAGATTTAACATGTGTATGCCTTAGTTCCAACATGATCATGCCTCTGTCTTAATATGATCATGTTCTTTGCACTACAGGTTCTAAAACGCAATGGGTTTTAACGTGATCATGCATTTGTTCCAACATGATCATGCTTCTATTTTAGCATGGTCATGCTTCCACTTTAACATCCAGAAGAACAAAATGAAAAGAACTCTAACTAAAACATAATGAGGTGAAAACACTTTTTAGGTTTGATAACCTAAAACGCAATGAAAATAAAAAATAACACAACTTACAAAAGAACTCCGATTAACGACAGTGGACGGAAAAAGAACTCCGATACACCGTGGCGAAACTTGTTGCGGTAGCGGTGGGTGGTGGAGCTGTGGCGGTAGATGGTGGAATGGTGGTTTTAGATCTAAAAACCCAACAGGTGGTTTGTGACAAAGGACACAAAACCGGTAACTTCCGTACTATTTCAATAATTATTTATTGTCTGCAATTATGTGTTTTAACGTCAACATTATGTTCTTGCATGTCATACATTTAAATCATGCATGTTATACATTTCATTTATCGCATTGTGAAACAATTTGAGGTTTGCGTCGAAACAATTAGTAAACTCATCGGTTAGACAAGTTGTGTCAGCACAACCTCAATAGATTTAGGACTTAGATGTAGGTCCGTGGTGTGCGTTCGGTGTGATATGATTTTATTAATATTTTGAGCCCATTTTACGCATTAGTCGAGTTTTAAATTTATAAAACACGATATTCTACTAACACTAAACACACACTTGGGCAAGTGCACCCATCGTGAGCGTAGTATAGCGTTGGTAAGATATCGAGGTCGTCCAAGGACACAAGAGCTTTTAGTACCGGTTTATTATCAACGTCTAATTAATCTAATTTTTTTTTTGAGAAAAGATTTGAAACATGAAAATAAAAACTAAAAATGCAGAAATAAAATAAAATAAAAACATATAGACAAGATGAATCACTTGGATCCTACTAGCCTTTAATGTATCCTTTGATGATTTTCGCACTTTCGGACTTTTTAAGAGATTATCTTAGTTATAGTAGTAGGCCCCTCTTTTGAAGGTGACGTTACCCTCAACCCAGTGGTTTGAGTCAGCAGTGATACAATCTCAAAGGGTCGGAATATTGAAAGATAATTAATTAAGTTATTAATGCGAAAAGTGGTAGGCCCCTCTTTTGAAGGTGACGTTACCCTCGGCTAAGTGGTTTGAGTCAGCAAGGATACAATCCCAAGTAGCCGGTTTAATGTGTTAATAGTAGTTGACATATGAGGGGTTCAAGCTATTCGCACACCCGCCATCCAATACCAGTGGGTATTGAAGGAGGTCCTAGTAAGCTTGAACCAAGTCCTTGCAGGATCTATACACTAAACAAGGCAAGAACCTTACCAAACCATTCCCCTAACCCCCGACCAGGTAGTCAACATGCTTTTATATAGACCATAAAAACAAGAATGATGTAATCTTTTACTTTATATAGATAGTAAAGTAACCCCAAGACACAACGGAAAAATGATAGGAAGAATTCACCTTCAACATAAGAAACTAGTTATTAAAGTCATTAATACAAAACCAAATAAAAAGTGCCGAAAGATTAAAAATCGAAAGTAATACAATAAAGACTTGTCTTCACCAAGTGATGTAAGAGGCGTAACCAAACATGGCCTTTGATTGGCAAGAACCCTTACGATCAATCTCGGATCCCGAGACTACTACACACTCTAAAGATGGATGATGGTGGTGGGTGTTGGTGTTGTAGTGGTGGCAAAGTGGGAGAGTAGTGGTTTGCCAAGGGATGCCTTTGAAATGAAGTAAGCACCCCTATTTATAGCCTGCACAGAGCTCTGGCCACGGCCCCGTGTCCAGTGGGCACGCCCCCGTGGCCAGCCTTTTCTCTTCCTTCATTAAATTCATGTGTCAGCAGAGGGTCTCACACGTCCCCGTGTCCAGTGGGCACGGCCCCGTGGTCAGCATCGTATCTGTACTATCAAGATTTTACAAGATTCTGCGTATCTTTGTGTTGACCACGCCCCATGTTGAGCTGGGCACGCCCCCGTGGTGGGCGTAGAAGCTTCTACAGGTTTGTCTTTTCTGCAGGAACCTGACCACGCCCCCGTGCTCGGCTGGGCACAGCCCCGTGGTCAGTCTTCTGTTGTCTTGTTTTTGCTTTGGGGATGCTGTTGAGGGGTCGGGCATGTCACATTTATTCCTTTTCTTTGTATTTATGTTGGTTTTGGCTGTATATTTGTTACTTTTGTTCGTTTAAGCTCATTTGGTCCTGTAAATTCAAAAGGAAGACAAAAACACACTTTTTCCAACATTAGTACTAAAAAAGGTTAGTTTTATGCCTCATTTGATGTAATTTATATGTTACATTTTGCACACATCAGTCCGAGATCAAAAACATATCAAATCCCTAGTGGGGAAAAACAAGCATAATGGTTAATACTTTCCGGAAAAAATTAACGAACTTAAATGTATCCGTTTTGGACCATAAATAACAAATTTTCGCAGGATTTAGAAACCGACAAATTGTACAAGTCCAAAAATTTGTTTAAACATCAAAACAACTTAAAGAATTATTGGGAATACTTTAAAAACACAAAAACATATAATACCTTATAAATTACATCACTTAACATTTTAGCTAACCGACAACGAAACGAGCACCGAACAAATTAACCGGACATTACCAAAACACCAGATATAGACTAGTAACATTGTTTTAATGATGTAACACTAATAATGGCCTTACGTTACATAATTACACATTAAAAACACTTAACAACACTTAACCCCTAATTTAACCTCCTTTTTCCTTCAAGCCCTTCAACTATTAAAATTTGACCAACCCCCCCCCCCATAGCATATTAACGGTTCACATGGGGGGCCCCACAAGCCCCATGTTGTCTCAAGTTGGTGTAAATTGTATGTTGGGTCTTGAAGTGTATTGAAGGAACAAGTATGCACATAGGTTATAACATAACCACATCTCATTCCTTCATACTTCCACATCAAATTTCAAACCCATTTCTCTCAACCTCCTTCACCTTGGTTTTAGCCAAGATACTACAAAACATCAACAATTTTTCCTTTCAATCTTCAAGCAATCCAAGTGCATACAAAGGTGTCTCAAGCTCAACTAAGAAGGTTTCAAGTCTGGGAAGTGCAAGGACCACTCAAGGGAGCTTTTAACCACCACATTCATCCTCTCATCTTCTTCTTGTTCATGTTGCCATTTCCCTAGCCACTAGAGCTAGTTGTGAGCCTTCTAAACGTTTGTTTTGATGTTCATTAGTAGTGTTATGATAATGTACAAGTTAAACCATCAAGAACACTAAACTTTAAAACATGAAAAGTAAAGAAATAAGAAGATCTAACATAAACAAGTGATTTTTAGTGTTGTATGGAGTTTATGATGAAGTTGTTAGTTCTTTTGTGATTTATGTAAGATCCATCACATGCATACTTGTTAGAAGCATGGGTCTAGCAAGTAGATACATGGATCTTGAAAGATCCATGATAAAACATGTTACTAAACTTGAAGATCATTAAAATGAACTTGTAAGTGGGTTTAAAATGAAATATTCATGTTCTTAAACCTACTAATCAAGTGGATGAACAAGTTTACAAATTAAAGTTTCATCAAAGTTTATAAAAATTTACAAGTAAGCCTTGATTTAAGTAGATCTACATGTTTAAAGTGTAGATCTAAATTACTACAAATTTTTGTGGAAATTCAAGTTTATTTCATGAAAAAGAATAGATGGATTTAGTGATTATTACTTGCAAAAATTGTTGATGATTGAGTTTTGATGTTTAAAAGAAAATAAATATATGTTATAAAACATGGGAAAACCTCCATTTTTAGGGGAAGCTACAAAAATGTTCAAGAAAGTTAAACATGGTTTCCCCCTAATTTTTATACAAAAATGCAAGCTTAGAAATAGAGTTTTCTTTAAAAAATTAAAACAAGTATAAATATGTATATTTTTGGGAAAAATATATATATTTAGTGATCACCAAAATTATGTGCTATGTGTATATTATGTGTAAATATATAGGAACTTGAAATACACTAAATACTCCCAAGGAGTATAAACATCAAATACACTTAAAATACAAAAAGAAACATTTATGAATAATACATACAAAATCACTCATACATGGGTGTATAGACAAAAAAACCAATATATATATATATATATATATATATATAGGGTTAGGTTAACGTACAAATGCCCTTATCCTACATTACGTACACGATTATCTCATCCGTGAGATCTTCATCCCACATTGAAATCGCATGTTGATTTTTTGTAATAATTTCGCATGTTGGTTTTTTAACATGCGATTTCATTAAAATTACCACATGTGAAATTGTTACAAAAAAACAACATGTGATTTCATCAAAATTATCACATGCGAAATTGTTACAAAAAAACAACATGCGATTTCATCAAAAATTATCACATGCGATTTCATCCTGCTATTTTATAACATGCGAATTCACCATCGCGTACATAGCGTACGTTAAGCCATTTTGTACAGTACATTTTCTCTCTCTCTCTCTCTATATATATATATATATATATATATATATATATATATATATATATATATATATATATATAGTGGAAGTGTAAAATACAATATCCCTTAACGTACAATACGTACGATATAGTGAAATCGCATGTTATAAAAAAGCATGTTGGAAATCGCATGTTGTTTTCTTGTAGCAATTTCGCATGTTGGTTTTTTTGATGAAATCACATGTTTTTTTTAGCAATTTCGCATGTTGGGTTTTCAGCATAAATCGCATGTTCAAAATTGAATTCGCACCTGATCGGACGGCTGAGATGAGCGCGTACATATTGTAAGATAAGAGATATTGTACATTAACCTAACCCTATATATATATATATATATACAGAGGGAGAGAGAGAGAGAAACAGGATCGGGAGAAAACGCTCAAAAGTGTGAGAACGGTGAGAACGCTTCCTGGCCCGACACGTGTCACGCTGCTTAGAAAAGGGCGGAGGTGCTTTTTTGTCCTTTCATCTTCTGCTTTTCCAGTTCCGCTTTTCCCGATGTTGTTTTAGTTTTTGGTTTTTTAGATTTTTGGCGTTAACCAAATTCAATAATTAATGGCGTTTTAATGGTTTCATTGTATCAACATTTTGGCGTTTATGGCGTTTATTCACATCGTATGCCATTGGAACCCAGGGGGCAGGAACTCTATTTGATTGGCGTTTTCCAAGGCGTTTTAAACAAGATGGCCTATTGATCTATTATTTTTTATAAACATTTTGGCATTTGTGGTATCTTGGCGTTAAATTATATTTCAACAACAGGAAAAAAAATAATAGGGAAGGAAATAAGTTAAAAATCCTAATCGGATCTCTTTTCCCAATCTTCACTGTCATCAGTCTCTCTCTTCTTTAATAGTATAAGAACTGCCACCAAATATATGGCGTTTTACGTAAAACTTAACAAACCCATGGGTTTGATTTTTTTTGCCTGCTCGTCTGTTGAACTGGCTTTTTTGTAGATGTTTGGGGACATAGATCTATGGCGTGTGAGTAGGTTTTTCGCTTTTTCTTTATCTGGATCTTCATCTTTATAGTGAACCCACTCTTTAGTGTCATTGACCTCTTCTCCTCATCCAAACCTTCTTCAAGAACAAATATACAAAATGCCATATGACTGTCATCAGTATCTTTTTCCTGAATTTTTGTCCATCTCATGCAGCAAAATCTTTCTGAGTTACTCCCCTCTGATAACAATTCATTCAATTTATTTGTTGTCGTTTTACAGTGGGTGGTATTTGGTAGTATTGGCGTTTGTTTTTTTTGGTTTGATCAAATGGAAGTTGTTGAGATGTATCATTTTATAGGATGTCTTTTTGGCGCCTAAATTAGGCTATGCATTATTATAATAAAGTATTTGTCTTTTCAGTTACTGTTTTGTAATTAATGTTTTTGATAAGCTTTATCTCTGAAGTCTGTAACACGTCCCATCTTTCAAGTTTGGCGTTTTAGATTCTTCAGTATTTACTGAATTTGTATTTACTGTTTCTAGTTACATTTTCAAGTTTGCTTTTTATTTTTTATTTTTATTTTTATTTTTTGGGTTTTTTATAATAATTTTTCAAAGTAATTTTATTATAGTTTGGGAGTTTTTTGGTGGCGTTTATCTGGATAATATCGTTTAAACAAGCATTTTGGCTGTTTTGCCGTTTTTATTATATATGGCGTTTTTATTATATAACAATTAACTGAAAAGGAAAATAGAAAAAAAATACATAAACAATTGATCTTCCAAATCTTCTATGTCTCCAGTCTCTTTTTTCTCTTTTAGAATCATGTTAACTGGCTGGTTTGACTTTCGTATGATTCATTTTGTTTTTTTTTTTGTTTTTCAAGTAGTTTTTTGTTTTGCTGTTTGGAAGCACACAGTCTGACATCAGCATCTTTTTCTTGAAGATTTGTCCATCTCATGCAGCAAAATGTTGTTGAGTTTATATCTTTCAGCCAACAATCTTGAATTTTTACAATCAACGATGTTTGATTTTTTTAACTTTTTTGGCGTTTTACCGATAAAAAGAACGCCACGAAATAAGATCACCTTAAACCTCAAATTTTGATGTTATTTACAAAAAACGCCACCGCGCAAAACATCATTATATAAACAAGGTAAAACATAGCTTCCATAATCACTTCAATCTATCTATTTCTTCAAAAAAAACATCTTTAACCAAAAACGCCAACTTAACCAAAACGCCAAAAATGGCAACAATCGTTTCGTGAAGATACACTCTGAGAATCAGGCGATACGTCCTCCTTTTTGACAACATATGGAGGGTGTATGTTAAGACGGTCAGGGCAATTCTGAAGATGGAAGAAGAGATACAGAGGAGAATCTTATCCATTGGCATCGCTCTAGACAACGAATGCCATGAAACGCATATGCTTATGAAAGCATTAACCAGCAAGTGTGGACCAATCAAAGCAGATGTGAAGTCGGACCCTGTCATGGCATCATAGCGTTTTGATGATGAAACAGACATGGTGACGGTTACATACGACAGCGAAGAGCAGGAAGTCTACTGGCTAGAGAACATCATGATAAAGCAGCATCTGGGTTTCATGGAAAAATTGCATAACGCCACTTGTACCAACACAGAAATAGACTCAAAATTGGAGTTAATGCAAGACATCTTCACGTGGAGGCTTCAGAATCTTCAGGAACAAGAAGTTGATGAAGGTGAAGGTGATGACATGGATGAAAATCAAGATGAAGACTCCGAGGAGGAAGAAGATGATGCAAGTGATGGATACTTTTCGGATAAAGTACCTTCTGACGAAGGCTTTTAATTTTTTTCCTCTTTTTTTTTCTTCTATGTAATCTTCTTTTTTTAAGATAATTAAATGATATATTTCTATCTTTATTAGCAAAACGCCAAAAAATACTAAAAATGGTTAACTCTTACAAAACGCCAAAAATAACAAAAAATATTTTTCCTGCTTAATATTTTATTTACTCCGTTATTGTATTTTGTCATCTTGGTCTGCATAACGCCATTTAAAAAAACGCCAAACTTAGAAGATGAGACATCTATAACCTATAAAACTGATAAAAGCTGATCAACACAGTAAATACAAAAACAGTAACTGAAAAGACAGTTACTTTATTACTATCATTTATTACAATAAAAAAATCCCGTCTAAACTACGCGCCAAAAAACTCCTATAAGAGAGGGGTCTATACACAATGAAATTAATCACATCATAGAAAACACAAACGCCATATCCTCTAAAAACCACTCACTTTTAAACGCCACAGATGGCAAAGCTTTCACTGAAATGGATCCTTCTTCTGAGGGGGTTAACTAAATAATATTTTGTTGAATGAGATGGACAAATATTCAAGAAAAAGAGACTGATGACAGTGATATGCCATCATGTGAGCTTTGTTCTTGATGATTATAGGCATGAAATAAAGGGATCAACACAACTGTAAAATGCTTTGGACTCCATTTTTGCAAATAACATCAAGCAAGAGTTGATCTTTAATGACATGCCACCAAACAGGAATATTACACCAAAAAACAGGTTGCCATTAAGCAGCTTCTTCTGAAAAAGACGGGGTTTAATTATGAAGGAAAGTTGGCATCTAACTAAAGTATTCAAAAAAGGTTCAAAACGCCAAAAACAAATTCAAGAAGGAAGAGGCTGATGATAGTGAAGATTCAGAAAAAAAAAAATTAGATTACCATTTTTTATTATTTTTGTTTTCATTTTATATTGTTTTAATATCAAGTTATATGTTGTTTTGTTATCTAATTCTCTATAGATAAAATACATTATTATATAAAATGCCAAAAACTACAAACACCAAAACGCTAGTAGTATGAAAACTGGGAGAACAGCTGCCGGCAAAGCACCTTGTAAAGGGTATTAAACACCAAAAAATTCACTAAACGCCAAAACAAAATTGATCTTATTGTAATCTTATGCAAATATTAATGACTCGTACTGAATTATTATACAAAATGCCACAAACTCCAAAAAATTAACCAGAAAACGCTATAACGCCAAAAAATTATATATGTGACACAAAAACAATTAATTCAACGCCAAAAAGTTTAATAAGTACAATTAACGCCAAAAAAAAAAAACTTAGACGCCAGAAAATATTATACCGCGTTGGGAAAATAAAAGAAAAATGAAAAGACAAAAAAGCCCATCTGCCCTTCTCTATGCCGCGGGACTCGTGTTGGGCCAGGATGCGTTCTCAACATTCTCCCACTTTTGAGCGTTTTCTCCTGATCCCGTTTCTATATATATATATATATATAGAGAGAGAGAGAGAGAGAGAGAGGAGAGAAAGTGTACTGTACCAAATGGCTTAACATACTTTATGTACGCGATGGTGAATTCGCATGTTATAAAATAGCAGGATGAAATCGCACGTGATAATTTTTGAAGAAATCGCATGTGATAATTTTGATGAAATCGCATGTTGGTTTTTGTAACAATTTCAGATGTGGTAATTTTAATGAAATCGCATGTTAAAAAACCAACATGCGAAATTGTCACAAAAAATCAACATACGATTTCAATGTGGGATGAAGATCTGACGGCTGAGATGATCGCGTACGTAATGTAGGATAAGGGCATTTGTACGTTAACCTAACCCTCCACTATATATATATATATATATATATACATATATATATATACATATATATATATATATGTATGTATATAGATAGAGGGTTGGGCTATATAGAAAACCCTAAAAATTTAAGAAACCCGGGAAACTCAAAGCTCCCGACTTTTTTTTTTTGAAAAAAATAACACATGTAATATACATGTTTTTAAGACTTTTGGGCCAAAAAAATCAAAAAAGCGCCGGAGGTTTTTTTTAAAAAAAAAAACAAATTTCAGCAACTTTCAGCATTTTTTGTCTAACACATGTTAGTCACCGAAGTTGCTGGAACTTGTTTATTTTTTTTAAAAAAAAAAGTATTCGGCGCTTTTTTGTTTTTTTGGCCCAAAACTATTAAAAACATGTATATTACATGTGTTATTTGTTTCAAAAAAAAAAGTCGGGAGCTTTGAGTTTCTAGAGTTTCTTAAAATTTTTAGGGTTTTTTGTCTAGCATTAGCCTATATATATATATATATATATATATATATATATATATATTACAAACAAGTCTTGAAAATATATTATTTTTAAGAAATATAAATCCGGAAAGTATAAAAATCATAAGAAATGATTTTTGACAATTAACAAAAAATACATAAGTGTTTACACCTAATACATGTATACTTGCCTAAGTATACATTTGGTAAAATTAAAAATATATTTATACTAAAATAATATTGAAAATATTATTTATTAAATGTATAAATAGACGTTGACTTGGTCAAACTAATACAAAGATAAGTATACACAAACAATTACAAGAATACATATACAAGGATAAGTTAAAAATAGATTATTTATTTTTAACACATATTGTTTACAAGAATTCAATGTATATATTTCTTTTATTCGGGAATTACTCACAAAAAGGTTTCACAAAAAGAAGGATTAACTCACATTGCTAATTTAGGTATTTCCTTGTGACTTCCTGGTTATAATCTATTAAATTAAACAATGCACACGCGTTAGTATAATAACCCAAATTTACATTAGCTATACCCTCCCCCGAGACAGAACTCCAACAACTGAGTCGCGCAGAGCCTAGACATGCGTTACAGAGCTCTAGATCAATCGGGCAAAGTAAGTAATACGTAACCGGGGTTATAATACTTACAACGAGGCAGAGCTTCGCTAATTAGTGGGTATTATGCCTGGGAATCACTTTAGCTGTTCAGAAAATTTAGAGATTTTGAGAAATTTCGAACGAGAAACAACTGAAGCCGTTCTCCTCTATTTATAGGGCGATCAACCTCTTTTCACGCCCCGCGAGAGCCTCTAGGGTAGGTCCTAGGGTTGCTGAATCAACAGCTAGCTTCGACACGACTGGGACACGTGGCGACTTAGGGTTGCACCTGGTGTCAAGGGGATCGCGGCCCGCGACAGACCTCTCTGTCTGCGACGCGCCCCGCGAGCGAATTAAAATATTGTTTTTATTTGATTTTTAATTGTATAAAGGTATTTCGGGTCCATTTTTCGTGTACGGGGTGTATTTTAAGACATATAGGGATGTTTTGAGGATTTTAGGAGAGTTGTTATATCCTTCCCACCTTGTTTTAGAACTCGTCCTCGAGGTCTAACCGAACATGTGTGGATATTTCCTCTGCATCTCGGATTCAAGCTCCCAAGTGTATTCTCGCCCTCTCTTGGAATCCCATTTTACTTTGACTAGAACTAATCTCTTGTGTTTGAGATTCTTGATCTTTCTGTCTTCAATCTGTAGGGGTTTCTCTACAAACTTAAGTTTTTCATTTACCTCTATATTCTTAAGAGGTACTACTAATGATTCATCTACTAAGCACTTCTTGAGATTACATACATGAAATACATCATGTATTCTTGCCATTTCCTCTGGCAGTTGTAGCTGATAAGCTACTGGTCCTTTCCTTTTAATAATCTCAAAAGGTCCAGTATACCTGGGGCTTAGCTTTCCCCTTTTGATGAATCTAACTTTTATTTTCCATGGTGAAACTTTTAATAATACCTTATCTCCTACTTGAAATTCCAATGGTTTTCGCATGTTATCAGTATAACTCTTTTTATGACCGCGTGCTGCTTTTAGTCTTTCTTTGACTTGAATGATCTTATATGTTGTTTCTTGTACTATTTATGGTCCAAACTGTTGTTTTTCTCCAATTTCTGCCCAACAGACTGGAGTTCGGCACTTTCGTCCATAAAGTGCTTCAAATGGTGAAGCATTAATACTGGTATGATAGCTGTTATTGTAAGAAAATTCTATTAATGGTAAATGATTGTCCCAATTTCCTCCGAAATCAATTACACAAGCTCTAAGCATATCTTCCATTGTCTGAATTGTCCTTTCGCTTTGTCCATCCGTTTGGGGATGATAAGCTGTGCTTAGATTTAACTTGGTTCCCATTGCTTTTTGGAAACTAGTCCAAAAAATGAGAAGTAAAGCGGCTATCTCTATCAGACGCAATGGATAAAGGAATTCCATGTAATGAAACTATTTCATTTACATATAGCTTAGCTAACTATTCCATACTGAAAGTTTCTTTCATTGGTAAGAAATGAGCAGACTTGGTTAATCTATCTATGACGGGTGGTCCGTTGGACAACCCTTAAATGGGTTAAAAAGATTAAAATTCCATGCTTTGCTTGGTTATTTGTTTGAACTTAGTAACTACGAATGTTTGTGTGATTTGCAGGTAAATCGCTTAATTCGGTTAAATTGGACCCGTAGGCTACGGTTGGAAATTAAATGGCAATGTGACTTTGTGGTTCAAGGGATTAAAAGGATAAAAGGGGTGGCACCAAAAGTCATCACTGTGACTTTGGTTTTGTTTTGTTTAGAAACATCAAATCATCATCAGAATCATGTGGACAACAAGTCACAAAACATCATCATTGGGCTTGGACTCCATACACGTATACATTGAGACAAAAGAAGCACACGTGTAAGACTTGGAGGCAGACTTTGGTGGATGTGTTTGAGGGATATTTATTATTTTCTTTCAACAACAACAGATCATCATCAAATTGGCAGCAACATCACGTGAATCGGGGTTGGTTTTGGTCAAGTGAAAGAAGATGTCACGCAGCCAAGGTCAAATAAACAAGAGCACATGATTCATTCTTTTTATTGGGCCGATTTCAACACATGGGCTGTGACTTTGGGGGCGGCATGTATTGGATCAGGTGGATGGTAGCTCTGTTTGGAATGGGCCGCCATCACATGTGGGGACTAAATACATCAACAACAACATTAAAACTCATCATCATCTCTTGCAGAGGAGGTGGTGGCAAATTCAACAACAACATCATCAAGCACTTGTGGACTTCCTTGATTGGGCCGCATTGGGGCGGCACATGTGAAGAAAAAAAGACATCTTGGGTTCACAAACATCAACAGCACGTGACTTGGGCGGTGATACGATAAACACGCACACATTTGGCGGCTAGCATTGGTGAGGAACAAAGAAGAATATTCAAGTCACCACCGTAAATTACGGTCTCACCGTAATTTACGGTGGACCTGAAAATCACTTGGTGGCCACCGTAAATCAGTCAACTTGCACCGTAAATAAATCAAGTCCACCGTAAATTACGGTGGAGCCGTAATTTAGGGTGGTATCTGCGGAATTTTATGTAACTGCCTCATTTAAGTTAGTTTTATGGTGGCTTTTGATTATCTTTCATGATTGGACGGTTCTAGACATCATTGGGGGCGATTTTTGGAGAACTGGCTTGGTTTTGAACAATTTCAATCATTCGGTTTGTACTTTTGATTCGTATGAACAATAGTTTGATGTCGATGATGATTCACCGAGCCATGTCCGGCTAAACTCTTCGGTGATCATCTTAGGTGAATGTTTCTTGAACCTTTGTGTGTTTAATTTCTGCATTTCTAGAATGACAACTTGCGTTGCTTGAATGTCATGGTGTATGTTTGATTGTTTGTAGTTTGTTAATCAATATTGCAATTTCTAGTCTTAATCGTACGTTCTTGGTGCCGTTGGCAACCGAGATATCACGGGAAGGGTTAGGGTTGGTTATTGATTAATTTGTCATCGGGAAACAACCTCGCGTTTATATAATCCGAGTACTTTGTCCCCTTTTATCACTTCAATCATATATACACGAGTTATGTCTATGTAACTCTTTCTAGTGGAATTACACACAACTGTTTAAAGAAACTGAAACCTAAGGTGATCATTGTTCTCCCCTAATTTGTTTTACAACCAATCTTGATTTGAATTAGTTTTTAATTTAGTTTTCTAAATCAACAAACCAAACTCTTGAATTTTAATTTCTGCAATTTAGTCTAATATGAGTTTAAATACAAAGCTATACAATCAACACATCTTCCACTTACTCCCTGAGTTCGATACCCTACTACCACTAACTATAGTTGTTTGGGGACAAAATTTGCGTGACCCATGACATCACGTCAAATTTTGGCGCCGTTGCCGGGGAGTAGTGCGCAACGTGTGTTATTTGTGATCTTTCTTAGCTTTGTTATTTTTCTGGTTTACGCTGGGTGTGTTAGTGTGCAGGTATTGACAGGTGCATGCATACTAGGAGCTCTCACAAGCTTTCACCATTAGCATTTGATCCGGAAATCGAACGAACTTTGCGAGCAAACAGAATTTTGTTAAGGGAAAACACAATTAGCGGTTCACCAACAACACCAACTACACCAATCATACCAATTCGATACATGGATCCACCACAACCACCACCCACTACGGGTGAACTCATACCACCATTTATACCATCATCTACTCAACCTTCACCAAATACCACCATGCCCAGTTCTACTACCGAATTTACTTCACCACATGAAGTTACATCAACCAACACCACACCACCTATTACTACCCAAGTCGAACCTACCCTCACCTATAGCCCTTCCGCAACAATTCCACCACTTTCACATTTTTTCCCAGTTTCAGGTCAATCATCTTCTACTTATCTACCGCCACAAACTTCAACCGTTATTCATACTACCTCTACATATAGACCACCAAACCAACCGGGTTTTCAATACTCATCTTTTCCATTTGGTCAATCTTCGGGTATAGGAGGAGATGGATATTATGAAGGGTATGAAGAAGAGTTTGAGGGATACGAAGAAGATGGATTTTATTATGGGGGTGATGGAGGTAATTTGGGACCTCAAGGAGGAGCGGGTCAACAAAGTCAACCGTTACAACAACTTCAAGATATGGGTAGACTACCTGTTGGGGTACAACATGTTCAACCACAAGGGGTACAAGTGCAACGTCCTACGCCTTTGCAACAACTTCGTCCACAAAACGTACAACATCAATTCCAAAGGCCAATTCAACAACAACCAATGCAACCTCAATTTCAACAACCATTGGCACCACAAGGGCGTATGCCGAGACCAATGGGTCCTATTCGTCCAAGGGGTCGGTTGGGTGTACCAAGAAGACATCTTAGAGAACACGCAAGAGGCATTGAAGCGCATTTTAGGCCGGTAATCACTCACAATCCTTCACCGGTAGTTATCCCTCACAATAATCATGGGAGGACATTTGAAGTGAGAACCAATTCGCTACAAAGCTTGCCAAAATATAAAGGTCTAGCAACGGAGGAGCCTTACTTCCATTTAGAGGCTTATGATTCGATTTGCAACACTTTTGGTAGTCAAGGATTTTCGGCCGATGATGTCAAATTGGTATTGTTCCAATTTTCCTTGGAAGATAAGGCGAAAAAGTGGTTCTACACACTACCTTCAGCATCCATTTATACATGGGCGGAGATGCAACAAACTTTCTTAGACGAATTTTATACCGCCCAAAAGACCAATGATGCTAGGAAAGGGTTGAGAAGTTTCCAACAACAACAAGGCGAAATGTTCCATGAAGCCTTCGAGCGCTTAAACATGATGATTAAAAATTGTCCACACCATGGGATTGAGCTTTGGGAGTTGATGAACGCCTTCCACGAGGGGTTGAGTGCCGAGGATGCACGTGATCTAATGTCCATCACAAATGGGACTTTTGGCACACATTATGAAGATGAGGATTGGGAGTTCTTGGAACAAATGGCCATTACCTAAAATAGGAAAGCTCAAGCATCAAGGAGAGCACGACCGGCTGTCACGAGATCGCAAGTTCATGCAGTTGACGATGGTAATGTTCATACTACTAATCAAATTTATGATGTTTGTGCATTGTGTAATGAAATAGGTCACGCGGCTGAAAATAGCCAAGGAATGGTGGAAGGGGAATATGAAGAGGTGCATGTGGTACAAGGTCAAGGTCAAGGAGGGGGTGGTAGAAATTACAACATGAATTCTAACACTTACCACCCCGGGTTGAGGAACCACCCAAATTTTCGCTATGGGAACCCTTCAAATCAAGCTAACCCGAATTTCCAAGGAAACCAAGGATTTCAAAGGCAATATCAAACGGGTCATAGCTCTTCGGGTGGAAATGAGATGATGGAGATGTTGAAGGCGATGCAAATTGAGATGCAACGAATGAACCAACGTGATGAGGTTCGGATGCAAAAGGACGAGGTTCGTGACAAAAGCATCCAATCGTTGACCACTCAAATGGGTCAACTTGCAAGTGACGTGGCGATGTTAAAGAAAGCAAAAGGCCAGCTACCGAGTGATACGGTGCCAAATCCCAAGAACATAAAAAGCATTAACATCAATGTGGTAAGCACCGTTCCAAATACTAAATTTAATGAAACATTGCTAACTTCTTCGTGTCAAATGAATGTAGGTTTGAAAAAAGATGACGAAGTCGAGAATGATAAAGAGTATGAAGCGCCAATCGTGCCTATCCGTGTGGGAAAATTAAAAATCCCTCACGCATTGTTGGACTATGGGGCAAGCATGAGTGTGCTACCAAGCGATCTATACGATATGTACGACTTTGGTCCACTTGAAGGTATAGACACCATGGTGAGCTTGGCGGATGTAAGTTGGAGGCGTCCACGGGGAATGGTTAGGAATGTTAAGATTCAGTTGGGAGAATTTGAATACCCGGTGGATTTTCTAGTTTTGGACTATGCTTCTACCAACATGGCATCACAACAAAGGGTGATTTTAGGTCGACCGTTTCTCTATACGGCAAATGCTCAAATTGATTGTAGAGAAGGAATTATTACCATGACCGAAAGGAACCGTAAGTTGTCATTTGATGTTCAGACTAAGATGATTCGTTACGATTTTGTTGTGGCGCAGGATAGCGGGTTTAGTGAAAAGGTGTTACCACAAATGAGAAAAAAGCACCCACCGGACCGTGAAGAAACACATATGGGTTCAAGCAGGAGTGTATTTGATTACCCACCGAGTCAAAATGAGACGGAGGCATTTTGTCCAAAGACAAGCTACAGTGGGGGAGGTGATAGGAACCGATTCTTTGAGCCACCATAAACGGGGGTGGCACGGTCTGGCTGAAGACGCGAAACTTAGCGCTGCTCGGGAGGCAACCCGAGGTTTTTCACTGATCTTGTTATTTCTTTAGTTTTCTTTGTTTCAGGGCCATGGCAACACTCAAGTGTGGGGAAGATGTGCGGATATTTGTGTGAAGGTGGTGATAGGAAATTGGATCATTTACAACATCTGTTGTGGCAAACTTCACCAGGTCAATGTACTTTTTCCTTAGACTTGTCATGTTCTTTAGCTTTGAAATATTGTTAGTTTATTAGTTTGCTTTTGTTTATTAAAAATATGAAAAAAAAAATAGAAAAAAAAATACCAAAAAGAAAGTTGGGGTTTGAAATTTAAAGCTTTTGTTGATGTTGAATGAATTTTAGTGATCAAAACCCTCAAAGCCATACATTGGGACAATGTATCCCAAGTGTGGGGATGAGGGAAATTTTTGGGAGTTTTAAAATTTTGTAAATCCAAGCGAAAATTGTTAAAATTTGAAAACTTGATATTGTTCCACTTGACACATCGACACCCATTCCTAGTCTTTTCTTGGTGAGGATTTGAGCCACACATGATTGTTATTGATATTTCATTGTTTGAGTGGCGGTGTGTGTTGTGTGTTAATAGAACTTGTGTGTGAATACTTGTTAAATCCTAGAATTAGCATGCTTTTGAAAATGATAGGGGACTTTTAGGTAGCCTCGTCTAGATGTGTGAGAGTGTGGGAATTGGGGGTTGGACCTCATACGTTACATATATGAGCTTGGTATTGTGAGGGGTGGGGGTTTGGTCCTTAGAAAGCCATGTTGAGCCTTAGACCATTCGATTGTGACCCAAGCCTACTTCCTACAAAATTTTACCTATTGAGATGACCCGGTTTAGGAGATTTAGTATGTAGTATTGATGTTCTTGTATATATTGTTGAGTTTGATGTGTTATGAAAAAAAAAAAGAGAAAAGAAAAAAAAAAGAAGAAGTATTTAGTTGCAATAGAGTTGAGAATGTCAAGAAGCTTTGTATATATTTTTTGGTGTTTGCTTCGTAGTAGTAGACATAAAATAAAAACCGGGTCAAATCAATTAGCTCTTTCATATGTATTCCACCATTTTCCTACCTTTACACTTAGTCCCGTTGCAACCCGCAAGTCCCTTTGATTATAAAGCATGTTAGATATTTGTTAGGAGGAAACTTGATTTGTATACAAGCTTATTGTCGCGCACACACACACACGCATTGAGTGGTTTAGCATTATGCTAATAATTCTTGTAACCGAGAGCTTTTCGTGAGGGGTGTGTTTTGTGGTATGATTGGAAGTTGCTTGGGACAAGCAACGGGTAAGTGTGGGGATGTGACGGGTGGTCCGTTGGACAACCCTTAAATGGGTTAAAAAGATTAAAATTCCATGCTTTACTTGGTTATTTGCTTGAACTTAGTAACTACGAATGTTTGTGTGATTTGCAGGTAAATCGCTTAATTCGGTTAAATTGGACCCGTAGGCTACGGTTGGAAATTAAATGGCAATGTGACTTTGTGGTTCAAGGGATTAAAAGGATAAAAGGGGTGGCACCAAAAGTCATCACTGTGACTTTGGTTTTGTTTTGTTTAGAAACATCAAATCATCATCAGAATCATGTGGACAACAAGTCACAAAACATCATCATTGGGCTTGGACTCCATACACGTATACATTGAGACAAAAGAAGCACACGTGTAAGACTTGGAGGCAGACTTTGGTGGATGTGTTTGAGGGATATTTATTATTTTCTTTCAACAACAACAGATCATCATCAAATTGGCAGCAACATCACGTGAATCGGGGTTGGTTTTGGTCAAGTGAAAGAAGATGTCACGCAGCCAAGGTCAAATAAACAAGAGCACATGATTCATTCTTTTTATTGGGCCGATTTCAACACATGGGCTGTGACTTTGGGGGCGGCATGTATTGGATCAGGTGGATGGTAGCTCTGTTTGGATTGGGCCGCCATCACATGTGGGGACTAAATACATCAACAACAACATTAAAACTCATCATCATCTCTTGCAGAGGAGGTGGCGGCAAATTCAACAACAACATCATCAAGCACTTGTGGACTTCCTTGATTGGGCCGCATTGGGGCGACACATGTGAAGAAAAAAAGACATCTTGGGTTCACAAACATCAACAGCACGTGACTTGGGCGGTGATACGATAAACACGCACACATTTGGCGGCTAGCATTGGTGAGGAACAAAGAAGAATATTCAAGTCACCACCGTAAATTACGGTCTCACCGTAATTTACGGTGGACCTGAAAATCACTTGGTGGCCACCGTAAATCAGTCAACTTGCACCGTAAATAAATCAAGTCCACCGTAAATTACGGTGGAGCCGTAATTTACGGTGGTATCTGCGGAATTTTATGTAACTGCCTCATTTAAGTTAGTTTTATGGTGGCTTTTGATTATCTTTCATGATTGGACGGTTCTAGACATCATTGGGGGCGATTTTTGGAGAACTGGCTTGGTTTTGAACAATTTCAATCATTCAGTTTGTACTTTTGATTCGTATGAACAATAGTTTGATGTCGATGATGATTCACCGAGCCATGTCCGGCTAAACTCTTCGGTGATCATCTTAGGTGAATGTTTCTTGAACCTTTGTGTGTTTAATTTCTGCATTTCTAGAATGACAACTTGCGTTGCTTGAATGTCATGGTGTATGTTTGATTGTTTGTAGTTTGTTAATCAATATTGCAATTTCTAGTCTTAATCGTACGTTCTTGGTGCCGTTGGCAACCGAGATATCACGGGAAGGGTTAGGGTTGGTTATTGATTAATTGGTCATCGGGAAACAACCTCGCGTTTATATAATCCGAGTACTTTGTCCCCTTTTATCACTTCAATCATATATACACGAGTTATGTCTATGTAACTCTTTCTAGTGGAATTACACACAACTGTTTAAAGAAACTGAAACCTAAGGTGATCATTGTTCTCCCCTAATTTGTTTTACAACCAATCTTGATTTGAATTAGTTTTTAATTTAGTTTTCTAAATCAACAAACCAAACTCTTGAATTTTAATTTCTGCAATTTAGTCTAATATTAGTTTAAATACAAAGCTATACAATCAACACATCTTCCACATACTCCCTGAGTTCGATACCCTACTACCACTAACTATAGTTGTTTGGGGATTAAATTTGCGTGACCCATGACATCACGTCAATCTACAATCACCCAGATTGTGTCATTACCTTTTCGTGTCTTAGGTAATTTAGTAACAAAATCCATTGTTATCAATTCCCATTTCCATATTGGCGTTTTTAGTTGCTGCAATAAACCTGAGGGTTTCTGATGTTCAGCTTTGACCTGTGAACAGGTTAGACACTTGGCAACATAGACTGCTATATCCTTTTCATTCCTATCCACCAGAAATTCTTTCTTAAGTTTTGATACATCTTATCATTTCCAGGATGTATCGTATACTTAGACTTATGGGCTTCTTCTAATATTTGGTGGCGTAGGTTTCCTTATTTGGGTATCCAGATTCTTTTCTTATGGAATCTCCAAATTCCATCTATTCCTTGTTCTAATTCCTTAACCATTCTGTTGGGATTGAACCCTAACAGAGGAACAGATAATGTAAAGCCAAAACCGGATCTCATTAGTGGACCATCAATAAGCAGCAGTTTACCCTATGCTCTCCCCTTGACAGTGGTTATCTAACAGCTGATGGATCTTAAGTGCTGCTCAACTACAACAACTGACAAACCAAACTCTGATGATTACTCAACAACTGCTGAAGACAAACTCTGCTGCTCTATCTACTGCTGTTTCCTAAGTACTGCTGAAGACTCAAGCACTGCCCTCTCAAAGACTGATCACCTTTGAAGAAAGCACTGAAGACTCAACATCTGTGCTAAGGCTACAACAGTGGAACGTGAAGCAGTAGTTTTCCTTAGCTTTACATTTTATTACTTATCAGATGTTGCATGTCAGTAGTTTGTATAGAACAGTATTTGTAGTTTGTTAGGTCGTTAGATGTCACTATCATGGTGACGTCAGCTGAGGTAGATCAGTAGTTTGGTTTGCCTATAAATATGACAATATTCTATACTGTTACACTTGATTCGTTTTGAGTGAGTTCACCTCCTCAATTCAATCCTTTCATCTTGTGCAACCAACTCTGGTGTATCAGGCTGAGGGGGAGTTTAGATTGTAAGCTTGCTGTAATCATTTGCTTTCTATTGTAAATCTTTTGACTCAATGAAAATAGCAATTGTTTATCAATCTATACTTTCCTTTGATTATGTTTACAAAGTTTGCTACTCATATCCGCTGCACTCATTCGTTTTATGCAAACAAACACAATCATAATGGCCCCTAGATCCTAACAATTGGTATCAGAGCTTGGACAGTCAAATTCGATCTAACAATCAATTTGACATAACAGTTCAGCTCAAAAGTTATTGATACTAAAGGTGGTTGCATTCAGTTGAAAACAGAGTAACGAGTAAATCATGGTCAAAGTGGTTATTTAGAAACTCTGTAAATCAACCAAGATGTCATATGACACACAAATCTCACACAACAAGTGTTATCATGCATATGTCACTCATAGTTTTCAGATCTGTGAAATATCCGATAAACTATGGGATCGTTTAATATTTTCAATATTGATTTCAATTGTTGTTTCGATATTTGTGATGTTTTCAATAAACACTAAAGTATGTACCTCAAATCAGCAAAACTTGTGATTCATCTAAAACACTAGTATACTGCTGACATAGAAAAGAGGGAAATAAAACTTTAGTCAATATCTCTCATGTGCACAAAGGCAGGTTGAGTACTTTCAAAAGGACCAAATCAACCTTGTCTAAAACACATTGAGAAAATAAGGTGTCAAAATAGTCCTAATCATAGGTGATGTGAGATCTGAAACAAAACATGCTCAAACATGGTCAGATTTCTCAAAACATTGCTTCAAAATGATTATGGACAAAGTATGTTCAAAATATAATCTCCTAGTGAGTATTTCTGAACATATGAATAAAAAGGGTAAAAAGGGAAAAGGAAAAAGGAACAAATCTCAAAGTGTAGCTATCTCAAAAACTTTTGAAATCAAAAGCAAAAGAGTATAAGCATAAAACACTCTTGAGGTTCAAAATTAGATCATCAGTGGTCATTTTCCAACTGTGTGCATACATCAATACAAGAATTGTTCTCAACAATTGTTCTGGTAACAATAGCATCTTCAGTGATGGTGCTTAACAGGAATTTACAATCAATTGACAAGAAAAAGACCCAAACATTGGTCAAAATAACTTGAGAATGATATGATCATGAATTTACTGGAAAATTGTCGGATCCTTTTGATTATTTTCAAAACTTCCTTTGATTTTTGTTAAGGTGTTTTCCTCTAAAATAAAAACCAGATGTTTTTTTTAAATATATATATATATATATATATATTATGATCTTTTACTCATTTTTTATAGTAAAAGTTCATCTCTGGTCTGGATGTAATTACCTTATTTTTGTGTGTAATTACTATCCCTAAAACTGATCAAAAGGAAATGACACACATATCAAGGTCATGTTAAGCTCAAGTTTGGTTTTCACAGATCAAAAATTGATTGCAAATTGACTTAGACTACTGAGATACTCATGTTCTAGTTCTAGTAATTAGACACAAAATGAGCAGCTCTAGTAGAAATGTTTTCATCATCTGGGATGCTAAACCATTGTCTAAAATAATAGACATTTGGCAAATCCTTGAACAAAATTCCATGTAGATAACTGCTGACAATTTAATCTTGATAATTTACATCTAAAAAGTATTTTGTTAAGAATAGCATCTCAAATGCTCAACAGATGTTAGATAAGATACTGTGCCTTCACAAAGCAAAATCAAGTTCTACATCTGAACAAGCAGATGCTAACATTGTTTGTCAAAAGTTGAAATACTGCTGCACTATCAGTTGTTGAACCAATTTTATCTTCTACCTCTGTTGTTTCTAAAGTGTTGTTGTGCCTTAACATCTGCTCACTAAAGTCTGTCCACTGCTAAAGTGTCAACCTCTGTTCTCCAAAACACTGATGTTTAAAATCTTTGTTTCATCCACACATTACATCCACTGTTTCATTTTATTACCGTTGTAACTACTGATACTTGATCCATCAGTAGTTGTCAAAACAACTGTCCTCCATTATTTATCATTCCATCAGATGTTTGACACGTGGTCAGTTTTTAGCCTTCAGATCAAAATAACCGCTGCCACATCAGCAATCACTTTTTCCCTAAATAAAACCCTGATTAAATCCAAACAGGGTTTTACTGTCGAATTGAATTCCAAAAGTTCTCTTCTCATAGCAGTTTCCCTCTCATAACTCCAAAAACTTCTTCGATCTTCTTCATCCAAAATGACGAAACCAAAATCGAAATCAAAATCAAAACCATCATCTTCCTCCACAACAGCAGATGCCACTCAAATGGCCGCTGAAACACCGAAGATTTGCTACAAAGTTCCACACAACTATGTAGGTATACTCACAAAACCTACCGATAACCACACCTTCGACTCCATCCTTGACATCCTTTCTGCATCAAAATACAAAACTTTGATAACAGCAGACGCTCCTATTTACCTTGATACCCAGAGAGAGTTCTGGAAAAATGCCACCCTTGAAAAACAAGGAGATATCATCGCCGCCATCAACTCCTCGATACAGGGTAAGAAGGTAAACATCTCACCAAAATCCATCTCTGAAGCCTTTAAACTCGATGATTTAAATGGAAAAACCTCATTTACAAAAGACGAGTTGGTAAAGGATTTCATGAACAGGGGTTATGCAGAACAACCAAATAGGGATACCCTACAAAAGGGTTACTTCCCTTCTGCACCCAGATTTTTATTCCACACACTCCTCATGTGTGTTTCTAATAAAACAACGTCTTTTAATGAGATACCAACAAAAATCCAATGCCTGGGGTATGCAATTTTAAATGACAAAAACTATAACTACTCCCAGGAAATATTTGATGATTTGGTAAAGAACGTTGATAATAAAGCATTTCTGCTCTTTCCAAGATTTCTAAGCTATTATTTTGAACAAAAATTTGTTGAGAAAGATGCAGACTTGCCCAAACAAGGTGTCTCATTCAAAATAAACTGTTTAACAATTGAAACATTTTCAAGAATGATGGCACCAATAAAATTAAAAACAAAGGAGGCTGAGCAGGTTTTAGAAACTGCTACTGATCCTCAAGCAACCACTGCTGAGCCCACTACTCCAGGTGATCAAAGTAGCACACCCACTGCTTTGAAACCAACACCTGCCACCAAAAAGACCAAAAGAAAAACATCCAGAAAACCCACCAAACCCACACCAAAGGCAACTCTGGAAGATGAGATCCCAGAGTCAATGCCAGTGACAACACAAAAGTCACAAGAAACCACTGCTGCTACTTCCTCACAGCAGATGGAAGAAAGATCTCAACCCCAGCCTAAAACTCCTCCTGCATCCTCACAAAAGGATCAGGTTGTAAGCACAGGGACACCAAATTATGAAGCTCTGTATCCACTCGGATCCATCTTCCACAGTCCTGATCCCAAGGACATGTCTCTTTCAACACCCATACCCTCACCAATCATATTACCACAATCAATAATACCTCTGTTGCAAGCAGTTGATATGGCACAGACACAAACCAGTTCCTCTCTGTCACCTATTACTGAGAGCATACCTCCACAAGTGACTGGGTCTAATGTTCATACCTCTGCTAACCCAGCAACAGCTGAGGAGGTTACACCCCCTGAGTTACAAGTAACTCTCGGTGGTAGTTCAAGTGGAGCAGCAACTACAACTGATGGATCAACAGATCTTCAGTTGGACAGTTGTTACATAACTAAGACTCCCTTGAAGGCAATTTCTTCCATGGCAACATCGGTAACCACCAGTGAGTTATCTTTAACTGCTGGTAACATCAAAGGATTAACGAGTGCTGAAGAAAGAAGTCCCCAGTACCAAGAAAAAGGGGCATCAATGGATGACTTTTGGGCCACAGCTCCTAAGTCACACATTGATACAACCACTGCTGGTGGGGATTCAGATGATCCTGTTAATTCAGGTGATGATTCAAAATACAATGAATTGACGGCCAGAGTTGAAAATCTAGAATTTCTGTTGCCAAAATAAAAGATATGGTGCAACAGCAGTTAGAAGCTCAAAAAGCCAATCAACTGTTCCTCCTGCTCAAGCACCTGCTCCACAAGCATTTGCTGCAAATGAGCTTTGGAATATCTTCCAGCCCATGCTTGAACAACAGCAACAAATGGCTGCTAAAAAGCATGCTAATCAAGTACAAATGCTGACCAACATGGTGGAATCTCGGTTCAAAGACACTCAAGCAGACATCAAGGCTATAAAAGCTAGCATACAAAAGACTGCTCAGAGTGAGAAAGGTCCATCTACCATTTTCTTCATGGATACACCACTGGCAGATAATGCCAAAAAGGGGGAGAAAACCAAGCTGAAAAAGAAAGGTATAGAAGATGGGATATATATTGAACCAGAAAAACCCAAAACCTCAAAAACTTCAACAGCTGATACAACAGCAGTTACAAAAACTGCTGTCAGTAGCCAAACAGCTGCTATTACATCAACACACACACCTCCAACACACACAACTACTGTTTCAACACACACCACCACAACTACTGCTCCACCACCATCATCATATGTGTCTATAACACAAAAACCACCACTATCATCATCTGCAATCATATCACCACCACTGCCTCCTGCCATAAAGCAGAAGACAGCAGATGTTACAACATCTGTTGTAATGACAACAGTGGTTGAAACACAAGTTGTTTCAACTACTGTCAGTCAGTCACAGTCACAAACCACTGATCCACCCAATACATCACCAGCCTCCCCTCCATTAAAAAGGAGAAGGGTTTTCATTCCTGATGATGAGTCACCACCACCATCACCACCATCACCACCATCAAATATTATCTCACATCCTCCATCCCCTGCTCAAAAGCAGAAGACATCTGCTGATACATCAGCAGTTATAATGACAACAGCAGTTGAGACACCAGTTGTTTCAACAGTTGTTGGTCAGCCATCCACCACTGCTCTATCCTTTCCTATACCACAACCTAAGCTCTTTAGCAGAAAAAGAAAGCCAATCACTGCCGATGAAGGGATACATGATCCGAATGCTGAAAAGTATCCACTAGAGCTTGAAGCCATTAAAAATGAAATGAGGCAGTTTTATGCAGAAACAGATCCATCAAAAAGAAAATTCTCCTCACTCATAGGCTATATAGCTCCAGAAGATATAACTGATTATCTCAAGTTAAAGGCTAGGCAAGCTAAAGTAAAGCTAAGGTTGACAGTGAAAAAGAAAGACTAAGCGAAGTAGGCATTGCTAATAGACTGGAGTTCTACCTTGCAAAGGTTAAGCAGATGGAAGAATTTGCACAAGAACTAGACAAAGAAAAGGCTGATCAAAAGAAGAAATTGAGAGAACAACTTCTAGCCTTCATCATGAAAGAAAAGTTCTATCCTGCTAAAGAATCCCAGTTTAAAGAATGGCCTTTAGTAGCTTTAAAGCATGAGGCTGAAAGGATCCAAAAAATCAAGAATGATCCTTCAAAGAAGAAAAATGCTCCAAACTGGAGTAAATACAAAAAGCTCATTGCTGACCTCACTGCTGAATATAAAGGAAAGAAAAAGGAGTTAGTGGATGCTAAGATGGACACTGCTGAAGCCATATCAAAATGGTCTAGGCAGCAAACTGATGAAGCCTATGAGAGGCTAAAGAAAAGGAAGAAAACTGCTTCAGATGCTTCAAAGAAAAGAGAACAGATGATGAAGCTTGAACAGAAAATTGAAAACCTCAACACAATGTTAAAATCAGCAGACAGTCCTACTCTTGGGTCAAATCAAGATGAAGGCAAACAGCTGACTGAAGAAGAGGTCATAGAAAAAGAAGCAGAGTATCTCAAGGACACCATCTTAAAAATGGGTCTGAATGAAGTCAGCTCATCAAAGCTTCAAAACCTTTTTAAGAAGGTACTTAACAAACCTGCATCTCCAAGCACTGCAAAAGACAAGACAGAAGTTGAAAGACAATAACTTATTGAACAAGAAACTGCAGAAGATATAGCTGCAGCAGACAAAGTCATTGAAGAAGCTTTCAATAAAATGTCTGAAAGTCTGCAGATGTTTTCAAGGCCATCATCCCTCAACTCATCTAAAAATAAATCTCTCCCAAGAAACCCCTTAGGCTTAAAAATACTAAAGTGGATGTCTGATCAAAAAACCCACGTATTGACCTTGGTCAGAGCCAATGGTGAGGTGAAGTATATATCAAGGAAAGAAGCACTTGGCCTAAGTGTTGAAGATTTGCAGGATCTCCTTGAACTTTCACTGTGCAGGGATGAGGATGACCAGAGTGCAAAGAATTTTGAAGCTGAATTCAAAGAACAAGCTAAGGCACTCTTGATGAGTAATAAAGGTCCTGAATAAGGAAGGGTTTTGGCATTATCTGTTCCAAGGGGAGATTGTTGGGATTGAACCCTAACAGAGGAACAGATAATGTAAAGCCAAAACCGGATCTCATCAGTGGACCATCAATAAGCAGCAGTTTACCCTATGCTCTCCCCTTGACAGTGGTTATCTAACAGCTGATGGATCTTAAGTGCTGCTCAACTACAACAACTGACAAACCAAACTCTGATGATTACTCAACAACTGCTGAAGACAAACTCTGCTGCTCTATCTACTGTTGTTTCCTAAGTACTGCTGAAGACTCAAGCACTGCCCTCTCAAAGACTGATCACCTTTGAAGAAAGCACTAAAGACTCAACATCTGTGGTAAGGCTACAACAGTGGAACGTGAAGCAGTAGTTTTCCTTAGCTTTACATTTTATTACTTATCAGATGTTGCATGTCAGTAGTTTGTATAGAACAGTATTTGTAGTTTGTTAGGTCGTTAGATGTCACTATCATGGTGACGTCAGCTGAGGTAGATCAGTAGTTTGGTTTGCCTATAAATATGACAGTATTCTATACTGTTATACTTGATTCGTTTTGAGTGAGTTCACCTCCTCAATTCAATCCTTTCATCTTGTGCAACCAACTCTGGTGTATCAGGCTGAGGGGGAGTTTAGATTGTAAGCTTGTTGTAATCATTTGCTTTCTATTGTAAATCTTTTGACTCAATGAAAATAGCAATTGTTTATCAATCTATACTTTCCTTTGATTATGTTTACAAAGTTTGCTACTCATTTCCGCTACACTCATTCGTTTTATGCAAACAAACACAATCATAATGGCCCCTAGATCCTAACACATTCTTTCAATTTTTCAGTATCGTCCTTGATTACTGATTTTTATACTCCTCTAATTTGCTCATTTAAATCTGTTTGCAGATTTAATTTGAGAGAACGTACTCGTCTTTTTGGATTTCCATGATATTTTTGACTTAAAGCATCGGCTACTACATTAGCCTTTCCTGCATGATACTGGATACTACAATCATAATCATTAAGTATTTCCATCCAGCGTCTTTGTCTCATATTTAACTCATTTTGCCTAAAAACATATCTTAAACTTTTATGATCGGTGAAAATGGTAAACTTACTACCGTTAAAATAATGTCTCCAAAATTTAAGGGCAAAAATTATGGCTCCTAATTCTAAATCATGGGTTGTATAATTCTCTTCATGATTCTTAAGTTGTCTAGAGGCATAGGCTATAACCTTTTGACGTTGCATCAATACACATCCATAACCTAACTTAGAAGCGTCACAATAGACTACCAAGTCTTCAGTTCCTTCTGGTAATGCTAGTATGGGTGCGTTGGTTAATCTTTGCTTAAGGATTCTAAAGGCTTCTTCCTGTTTTGGTCCCCATTTAAACTTAACAGATTTACAAGCCAGTTTTGTTAAGGGAATGGCTATTCTAGAAAAATCTCGGATAAACCGTCTATAATACCCTGCTAATCCAAGAAAACTTCTTAGTTCCGTTGGTGACTCAGGGATTTTCCATTTAGTAATTGCCTCGATCTTTGTGGGATCCACATGAATTCCTTCATGATTGACTAAATGTCCAAGGAATTGCACTTCTTGTAACCAAAATTCGCATTTTGAAAATTTAGCATAAAGCTTTTCTTTTCTTAGCAAATTTAAGAGTGTATGCAGATGCACTGCTGTTACTCTTTACTCTTAGAGTAAATGAGAATATCATCTATAAAGGCAATTATGAATTTATCCAGATATGGTTTACATATTCTGTTCATCATGTCCATAAATGCAGTTGGGGCATTGGTTAGACCAAATGGCATGACGGTAAATTCATAATGGTCATACCTTGTTCTAAAGGCAGTTTTAGGAATGTCCTCATCCTGTACTTTCAGTTGATGGTATCCTGAGCGTAAGTCGATCTTGGAAAAGAATCGAGCTCCTTGCAATTGATCAAACAAATCATCGATTCTTGGTAATGGGTACCGATTTTTAATCGTGACCTTGTTGAGTTCTCAGTAATCAATGCACATGCGTATTAATCCGTCTTTCTTCTTGACAAACAAGATTGGTGCTCCCCATGGTGAGGAACTAGGCTGTATGAATCCTTTCTCCAGAAGTTCATCCAACTGTTTCTTTAGTTCCTGCATCTCTATGGGTGCTAAACGGTAAGGTGCCTTGGCAATTGGTGCCGTACCTGGTAGTAGGTGAATTCTGAATTCGACTTCCCTGTCCGGTGGTAGTCCCGGTAATTTTTCTGGAAAGACATCTGAGAGTTGAGATACTACAGGAATATCTTTCAATTCTTTTCCTTTAGTGTCAATGATTATGGAAATCATATACACTAGTGATCCTTTCCTTGCATAACTTGCTGTTTTCATCACAGAGATGAATTTCGTGGATTGAGATGGCTTGTCTCCTTTAATTGTGATCTTTTCACCCTTTAGTGAATTTACTTGTATTGACTTTTGATCACATAGAATATTGGCTTTATTGGCTATTAACCAATTCATTCCTAATACAATATCAAATCCAGCCAGATTCATTAGGTAAAGATTAGCAATAAAATTATGGTTTAAAATTTCTATTCTTGCTCCCTGTAAGATTGCAGTAATCTTAATGGATTCTCCGTTTGCTATTTCTACTAGACATTCTTGTTGAAGTTTAGTTAATGGTTGATTAAGAAGTTTGCAAAATGAAGTATTAATAAAACTTTGGTTCGCACCAGAGTCAAATAATACTTGAGCAAAAACATCATTATCTAAAAATGTACGGGCAATTACGTCCGGAATCATCTTTGCTTCTTCGGCTGTCAAAACAAATGCTCTAGCATTCTTAGTCGTCTTGTTGTTCATGGCTGGAGCTAGTTTCGGACAATTCGGTTTGATATGCCCCTTTCTCCGCAATTAAAGCATATTCCGTTACTGGGTTTCCTCCTGCAGTCTTCTTCCTTATGTCACGGTATCTTGCAGAAGTTGCAGTATGTGGCACATGTTCCCGAATGCTTTTTCTTGCTGGACTTACAGTAAGGTGCAGAAGTAGAACCTTTGTTTTTCCCACGGTTGGAATTACCGTAGCGAAATTCCTGGGTAAGCTTTTGGACTAGGTTCTTCCTCTGGTTTTCTTCTTGTGTACGTGCTAGTTCATCAGTCAAGGTATTTGCTAGTTCTACTGCTTCTTCTATGGTTTGTGGTCTAGCTGCCTTGACTACGTGTCTAATCTTACTGATTAATCCCCAGATGTAACAGGAGATTAATACTGGTTCTGGGGAAGCTATGGTTGGCACTATTCTAGCATATTCGAAGAATACATTAGTGTAACCCTTGCAGTCTACTCCAGTCATTCTAAGGTTTAAGAACTTATTAGCTATTTGTTCTTTTTCATTGGTAGGACAGAATTTTATTTCGACCATGTTCTTAAACTCAGTCCATTCCATATTATAAACTCTGTCACTTCCCCTAGACTAAAGAATAGTGTTCCACCATTCTAGAGCTGCATTCTTAAAAAGATTGGAAGCAAACATGATTTTATCTTCTTCTGCACATTTGCTTATTTTTAAGACTGCCTCAGTCTTTTCTATCCACCGTAGAGCTACAATGGCTCTTTCATTTCCAGAGAATTCCATTGGTTTGTAGGACCAGAATTCTTTGTAAGAACAACCGTAAGACATGGTTCTTCTTCTTTTTGGAATAGGCAGTTGAAGTAACAGTCCATTGTTTACGCTGTGACTGGGCTCAGTAGGTGGTCGTTTACTTCCAATGTTAGTTTTATTATTTTCCGCTTCCTTAACCATTTTGATAATATATGGCATAGCGTCGATAATCCCTTGTGCCACTATGTGTTGGATGACACTGTTATCTAATTGGTTCCCGTTATTATCGTTATTCGGGTTTTCCTGATTCACTTCGTTGTCCATCTGGATTATAAACATTTACCCAGTATTAATATCACAGAACAAGATCTAATGCGAACAATCGTACAAACAAACACATTGATCAAAATCGTCGTGCATTGCGACATTTACACTATTTCATATATTTATATATTACAAGCTATAACAGGAATTTAAAATACACTACTAGTTATGCATCAGTAAGTATTAGGTTATCTATTTTAGCTGATTTATTTTTCAAACTACACACATACACACACACACACACATATATATATATATATATGATTAGGTTCAAACGTGAACAAAATCCCAAGAGTGAACTGCGTGAACTGATCTGGGCCCTTGATTGTTATGATCTTGAGATTTAAATGAGTGACATGATGGTAATTGTTTGGTTAATTTTTTCCATTTAATTTAATACAAAAGGGTAAATGTGTAATTACACAATCAAAAAATTCAATAAGGAAACCTAAATTGTTTCCATTAAATTAAAATCTCATCAAATTCTGTTTCATCATCTGTTTGCAAAAGGGCGAAAGAAGCAGGCACCAAATTCCGTTATCCATCAACTCCATAATCAACTCTCATAATTCATTTGAAATCTCCCAATCAATATCTTCAATCTTCTATACAATTCATTCGTTCGTTGATTTGAATCTGATTTTCTACCTTTTTTTCGAGAATTCAACAACCATGGTTTACCATTCAACCGCCAACGCTTCGATCTCAACCGTCGGTTCAAATATGAAGGAATTTGTAAAGAAAAAGTGGGTACATTTGTCATTTATATTATTGTATTTAATTGTTTTGTTGATTGGTTGTTATGAGAGAAACGTGTTGGTTTTTTTATGTAGGATGTTTTTGTTGTGATTTTTAATAGAATTTTTTTTATTTGTTTATTTATTTTTATTGAAGGTGAACAGGAGTGATAAATTGAATCAGTGCAAGCTTGATGTTCGTCACGTACAGTGGCTTTCACAAGGTGATTTTTTTTCTTCTAATTTTATGAGATTTTTTTTTGTATTTTTTTATTCGATTTAGACAAAATGACAGTGCACGTCCTTTAGGTTTACCTAAAAGTACAGTGCATGTCCTTAACGTTTAAAAGTTGCCCTGCAAATCCTTTACCTTTAATTTTGTTGCATTGCAAGTCCTTTATGGCTAACGGTGTTAACTTTTACCATTAAATCCCTCACGTGCCTCCCACGTGAGGGGTATATCCGTCCATTCCCTGCATTTTTATGAGTTGTCATATATAATTTAATTAATTCTAATTAAACTAATAATATAACAGATCCCCTCTCTCTCCATTTTTGATTTCGACAATCCCCAACATTCAACCAGATCTGCAACAACCCACCATCTACCACCTCCGGCCACCACCCTCCAACACCTTCGACCACCACCCTCCAACCAAGAACCACAACCACCCTCGAATAACCCACCAACAACCAACTCTGGTCACTTGGTTTGTAGAAAAGAGTCAAAGGACCTGAGTAACACCGGCGACTCCGCCCACAATTCCTTAGCCCAGAACCCGGTAAACTATTCTAGTTCTAGATCACTGCTCCATGATCAATTAACATAAACATTTACCAAATGTATCTTGCTGCCTTCATTTCCAACTCGAAGCAATTCCTTAGCAGACTCCAAATCCTCCATTAACGAAAGAAAAGCTTGATGAGAATCATCAGGAATCGGCTTCTTAACATCTTCAAACAACAACGTTAACAACTTCAAGCGTTGAACTAGATTCGAGAACAGTTTCTTCATCGTGCACCGGTAGTCGGAGATTGCAGATATTTCAGTAACTGTATCGATACGTTTCTGGATTAGCCCAGCTTTCGCCATGATGAGATTCGTGAGCTGTTGAAAAAGAAGTTGAGTTTCTGTTAATTGACCGAGACAGTAACTGAAATGTGAAGGGGGAGGGGGTTCAGCTTTCTGTTACAGTAATACTTTTTTTAATTTTTTTCTTAAATTTGGTGGTGGTGGGCGGAGACGGTGGCGACGGGAAAGCTGGTAGTGGTGGTTTGGGGAAGTGGCGGTGGTGGGTGGCTTTAAAGGGTGGAATGGAGAAAAAGAAGGGTACGATGGGTGGGGTCCATTTGTTTTTATTTGTAGAATTCCTTGAAAGTGGTAAGTGGCGGTGGCGGTGGCGGTGGTGGGTGGCTTTTAGGGGAAGAATGCAGGGAATGGACGGATATACCCCTCACGTGAGAGGCATGTGGGGGATTTAATGGTAAAAGTTAACACCGATAGCCATAAAGGACTTGCAATGCAACAAAATTAAAGGTAAAGGATTTGCAGTGCAACTTTTAAACGTTAAGGACGTGCACTGTACTTTTAGGTAAACCTAAAGGACGTGCACTGTCATTTTGTCTTCGATTTATTGTTACTTGCATGTGTTTATATAAATGTGTTGTTTATCAGTGAAGAAAAAGAGGTTTAAGGAAGAAAATAAAGGTGTTGATTGGTTGTTAATTCTAGTGGTGAAGAGAATGATAATTTGAGAAATTGTTACTGTGATTGTGAGCCTCCATCCAACAGTTTTGTTGGTCATACTCCATCCAACATTTGTCATTTATATTATCGTATTTAATTGTTATGTAGATTGATTGTTACGAGGGAAACGTGTTGGTTTTTTTCTTTAGGATGTTTTTGTTGTGATTTTTAATAGAATTTTTTTACTTGTTTATTTATTTATTTTTATTTGTTTTAATCTCTTTTAGCTTTGATACCTTGTGGAGTTGTGGGTTACCGTTAATTGTGCAACCGGTAACTTTTTTTTGTTTTACTGATCTGCTAGACTATTAGGGTTCCGATTTAAGTTTTTTGTATCCTTTATTCTGATTTTGCTCTGTTTTTAATGCGATATACACATGTGTATTCTGATTTTGCTCTATTTTTAATGCGATGTACACATGTGTATAGCGTCTGTTTTCTGTGATATCTCAGTTTTTTTTGTGTATTGAATGTGTAAAGTTGTTGATGTACACTTGTGAATTATGCAGAGTATTAGTTTCTGAGTTTTTTTGTTCAATTCTTTGAGTTTGCTATGTTTTTAACGCGATGTACACATGTGTATTCTAATTTTGCTCTGTTTTTAATGCGATGTACACATGTGTATTCTGATTTTTCTCTAATTATAACCCAATGTACACATTTGTATAGCGTCTGCTTTTGTGATATCTCATAATTTTTTGTGTATTGAATGTGTAAAGTTGTTGATGTACACTTGTGAATTATGCAAAGTATTAGTTACTGAGTTTTTTTGTGCTATTATAGGAGATGTTGTTAACGAGAAAAGTGGAGATGGGAGGTCGATAAGGATGATTCACGTATGAGGTCGATAAGGATGATTCAGCATACAACGTGGCGAATAGTTGTAAAAGATTATGTTTTTTGTTTTTTCGATTATGTTTGGTTTATTGTTTTTACGAAACTGAAACTTGTAATTATATGTTTTTTGTTTGGTTTGGAAACCATTATGGAACTTGTAATTTGTTAAATATAAAATAGTTTTACATGTATTGTTTCGATGTATGTGTTATGTAGCTAATTACACATATGTACGATGCTGAGTACACATGTGTACTGTTCTATTTATATCCAAGTACACATGTGTATACCGTTGGAATATTAACGTTAAGTGGATCTTAAAATCAAAATTTGAACTCTGGTGATTAAATGTGAAATAAAAATTAAAATTGAAATATGGTGATTTGTTATTTGTTTTGATAATTATCTTATTAAGTAAAACATAATGTGGATAATGAATTTAAATTAGGAAAGATGTAACTTAATTCAATTATTAAAATAATGATTTAAATCTATTTTTTTATATAATTACAATCTTACCCTTAACAACTAAAAAGGAAATCAAGGTCAAGATCTGTTCACGCAGTTCACTCTTGGGAGTTTGTTCATGCTGGAACCCTACACTATATATATATATATATATATACACTATAATTATTATTGTGACTATGGGTTCATCCAGTATTGCATATTTCGCTTGCCGTATTTCTAAGCGAGCATTTCCCCTATTTACCTTATTCTTTCTTCTTCATCCACTAACTCCTCACCAAATGTGCGAAGTTCCTGCACGTTTTCGGTACTCATGGGTGGTGGTGGTGCGGGTATTAGGCCAGGATACTGGGGTATCGGTTCTCCATATGGGTATGGGTTTTCTAGTATTTCCCAAACATACTGATCGGCATCCCAATATGGATCTAGAGGGTCAAGGTTAGGGTATGGTGCTATAGGGTTTGGTATGGGTTCCTCCTGTGGGTAGAGTTCTCGATAATCCCTATGTTCATTCTCCCATGGGTCATAAGCTAGAGGATTTGGTGATGGGACTCTAGGGATTTCGTTTTGGTCGAAGACGGGTATGGGAATCTGGTCTCCTGGGTTAGGTTCTATTTCCATGGGTTGGGTAGGGAACAGTGGCAGTGGCTGTGGTGCAATGATCTGGTCTCTAAGTTTGGGTCTTCTGCAGTGGTAGCTAGTATGTGAAAGTTGGCCAATCGCCTATTGACTATGTCTTAGGTCGGGGCATCATCTCCCTATTTGCTGCTGCTAAAGTCCTTTGTTGTTGTAACTTCCTCATTCGCTTCCTACGCTCATGTACTCCCCGACTGAACCATCATCTCTTTTTCGTAGGGAATGGTTCTTCGGATTGCGCCTTAAATATGAAGATCCCCTCTTATGTGTCAGCTGAATACCCCGAAGGAGTAGGCTAGGAGTAAGTTCCTTCATCTCTAGGAGAACTAGACAGGTGACGATAGGTGTCCGATGGACCTTGATCACTCATACTGTAACTAACAAATTGTCAAATAACACAAAACAATAATATACAGATATGCACGTAATCACGTAGATTATTTCCTAACATAATGGATAAAATTTTGGTGTCAGCAGAACACTTTTGTGGCTGAATCAATGGTTGTAGCTCTGATACCACCTTCTGTCGCAACCCCCGACCCCTGCCCCGGGAGGTGGGCGGCCGCGAGCTCGCAGAGCGAGTGGTATGGGTGTTTATTAATTTGGCAGCGGAAATTACATCAGGACCGTAGTTAGGAAATAGTTTATCAGAGTAAAACACCACACTTTTATAATTAATAAATACATGGAAATTCCCAAGTTTCCATTACAAACATGTTTAAAGGGGTAAACCCTAATTTATTGAAATAAAACTTCTTCTTTATTTAGGTAACTTTTATAGCCACATTTCTAAGCCTTCAGTGCTCTCCAGCTGGCTTCTAATTGGCTTTCACATTTTGTTACCTGAAACGCGTTTAAAAATATTTTATGAGCAAGAAATACTAGCGAGTGAATCCCAGTTTAATCAAAACAAGTTTTATCATTTTACAGCATTGAGGGTAACCCGCAATTACATTTGTGTATATCTACTTTAATTACCACCCACGGTACTGTCAATCCTGACTCGTGGTAATGTTACTACTCACAGTGTAGTAACAAGTTGTGTATATAAAACCCCAACATACCGACGATAATTGTAGATTTAAAAATACTCAATCATTGTGAATTAAAATTTAAAAACATTTGAGGTTTTGTAAAAGCAGTTTACAAAAAGGGAATTATTCACAAAAAGGTTTCACAAAAAGAAGGATTAACTCACATTGTTAATTTAGGTATTTCATTGTGACCTCTTGGGTTATAAAGGTATTTCGGGTTTTAAGTTTCGTGTACGGGGTGTATTTTAAGACATATAGGGATGTTTTAAGGATTTTAGGAGAGTTGTTATAATGTGCGAATAGGGTATACGTAAGCACCATTAATCTAAGTTTAGACCAAGGAACAAAGGGTTAGATCTAGCGGATTTTGGCAGCCTCACTCTTGGTCCACATTGACCCACATAGAAGAGTGCTTTTGGGTCACAATCGAAGGGTAATCGATGTATAAATCGCCTCGGTTTGGATGCTTCCTATGTCATTACACATGTTAATGTCCTTGCAAAACATTAGCGATCTCGATTTCCTTACGTATTACGTCTTATTTACATCTCAACTTATTCTTACAAGCTACATACCATTTCTCATACAAATACATCTCATACTGCTTAAAGAAGCAATTGTTGTCCCAAAATGATGACATTTTAGCTCCACAGGCGTGCGAGAAATTATAACCGAAGAAATGAAGAAGAATAAGAATTGGTGTTGTTTTAAATTCGTAGGCAAGGCAGATGATGTCTAAATACTAATTTGAATTCACAATTATCAGCCTCATATAGCTCTATACGCGGTATATACCTTTATTCACGTGCCTAGACAACATCGTATCAATGTCAAATCTGTCTAACATACGTTGCGTATAGCTCTATACGCAGCGTATAGATGCCTCATATACTGGCTACGTATAGATCTATACGCACAGGGGCGGACCTATCCATTTGAGTGGGTGGGGGGGCCGTACCCCTTGAAAAAAAATGTTTTAGGGTTAAATTTCGCGTAAAATCTCGACCGCACCTCTTGAAAATTTTCAACCGCACCCCTTGAAAATTTTCAACCACCCCTTTTAAAAAAATCTGGATTAAAAAAAAAATTAAACATTGACTTTTATTAAAATATAACCTAGTGTATATAATTATACTTTAACCACTTTACTTAACAATTTAACCCAATAACTTTTATTTAACAATTTAACCGTTAGCTTACTAAACGTCCCATTGTAATCCAAGCCCAATTAACCAATCCAATTAAATTTGAAGTTAAATAAAACAACCCAACCTAACACAACCCAACACCCCTTCCAATTCTTTCTCACACTCTCCCTTACTAATTGCGCATCGACCGACGCAGGAAAGCAGTCAACAGGCACGACGGCAGCGACTGCATTCTCATAAGAAAAGCTTGATTCCGGCCACCCCACCACCTAGAATACAAAATTTAAAAAGGTACCTTCGTTTTTTTATGTGGTTCTTAGGAGAGATAGAGTTATAGAGATGTTAAAAGGGTTTGAAAATTTTATGTGTTTTAATACATTTTTTTTTGTTGTTCTAGACTTTAGTAGCATGATTTAGTTGTTTTGGTGTTTTTTTTTGTTCTAGACTTTACTATGGCTTGAAAGTTAAAATTGAAAATTATGGATCGATTTATATGTGATAGAAACCATAAGTAGGGAAGTTTTGATGAGATTTCTCATGAGAAACTGTTAGAAAAGTAACTCTAGATAATGTTTTGCATAGATTTCAAAAAATGAAAACATGTAGGGCACAATTTTAAACATGTTTATAACGACGTTTGACATGTATTTGATGGTTATATAAATTTTATTTTAATGTTCTTTTGTTTTACATGACCTGACCCGTATGAACCGATTTTTTTATATATACCTAGGGGCCTAAAATCTTTAAAAATATTGCGCACCCCATAGAAAAATTTTTGGGTCCGCCACTGTATACGCAATGTATGTTAGACAGATTTGACATTGTACAAGGTTGTCATGTACCTACTCTGTACGTACGCAGTGTATAGAGCTATACACAGTGTATAGAAACCTCGTATACATGCTTTGTATGACTCTATAAGTAGCGTATACATGCATGATTTGATAGTGTACGATGTGTACCCTATACACTATGTATAGATCTATACGCAGCGTAGGTACGGGTTCAATAGCAATGTTGGTGTAGCCGTGTAGACTCATAAATAAATGGCTTCATGTGAGATGACGTACATTTGCAATAATGCAATGGCAGACAGCTTCACATGCAGTTCTATCCATTATCGTGACTTTGTAGTAGACCTGAAGCCTACTCTCGTCCACACAAATTCTATCTCTTAACCTCTTTGCTTTATCTTTATTTTTTCAGAATTCATACAAACCATTTTGCATCTTATATCAAAACCCACAAACAATCTTTTAAGTTTCCAAATAGCAATGGCTATTGGTGAAGTCTTTATCGGAGCATTCATCACTGTGTTGTTTGAGAAGCTGGCCTCCGGTGACTTAATCAGGCTGGCTCGATCTGCAGGAATTCATCCTGAGCTCAACAAATTGAAAACAAACTTGGCATTGATCCGCGCTGTACTTGCCGATGCAGGTGAGAAGCATATAAGAGACAGATCAGTTCAATTGTGGTTGAATGAACTCCAGCATTTGGCTTATGAAATAGATGATGTACTCGATGAATTGGCCACTGAAGCTATGAGGCGCCAGTTGAACAAAGAATCATATGCCAATGCCAGCACCAGCACGAGTACGAAATTAAAGTTTATTCCGTCCAAACTTCATGCTATTAAGTATGGTCTTAAGATGAGGTCTAAGCTAGAAGGGATTGCAACCAAATTGCGTGAACTAGTTGAGGAGAAAAATCTTTTGGGTTTGGAGGATGATGCTGAAAGGCCAAAGAGAGGTAGTAGACGGTCAGAGGAAACTTCACTCTTGCCTATAGTCGTTATAGGTCGGGAAAGTGATAAAGAGGCATTGTTGGGGAAGTTGTTGGGCAGTGAATCTTCAAATAGTCAAACTCCAACCGTCAACGTGGTATCCATAGTTGGTCTGGGTGGGATTGGCAAAACCACTCTTGCCCAACTTGTGTATAACGATAAGAAAGTGAAGGAGCAATTTGAACTCATGGCATGGGTTTGTGTTTCTGATGAATTTGATGTATTTGGAATTAACAAGGCTATTTTTCAAGCTGTAGGTGGAGGGAACCAAGATTTTGCTAGTCTAAATCTTCTTCAGGTGGCCCTTTCAGAAAAACTTTCAAAAAAGAAGTTCCTGCTTGTTCTAGACGATGTCTGGAATGAAAACTACAAAGAGTGGGAACTCCTTCAACGCCCATTTTATGTAGGGGCTCCTGGAAGTAAAGTTCTTGTGACCACACGGAAGACCATGGTTGCATCGGTGATGGGTTCCGTTCAAACGTACCCTCTCGAGATTTTGTCTGATGAAGAAGCTCTATCTTTATTTGCTCAATATGCGCTAGGTAAACCTAATTTCGATTCACGTCCAACAATTAAATTGCATGGTGAAGCTATCGTGAAGAAATGTGGTGGATTACCTTTGGCTTTGAGAACACTAGGGTGGGTGTTGAGAACAAAATCAAATGATGAAGAATGGGAAGAATTATTGAATAGTGAGTTATGGAATTTACAAAATGAAAGTGAGATTCTTCCTGCTCTAAGGCTAAGTTACTATGATCTCCCAGGGCATTTGAAACAAATGTTTGTGTATTGTTGCTTATTCCCAAAGGATTACATTTTTGACAAGGATGAACTGGTCCTTTTGTGGATGGCTGAAGGGTTTTTGGGTCAGCCAAAGGGAGACAAATTAGTGGAGAGTTTTGGTGGGGAGTGTTTTGAAGAGCTTGTGTCAAGGTCATTTTTTCAGCATTCAACAAATGATAAATCACTATATACAATGCATGACCTGATAAATGACTTGGCAACTAGTATTGCAGGAGAGTTCTTTTTTACTTTGGATGATAAGATGGATGTTTACAACAGCCAGGAAGCTTTAGAGAAGGTCTACCATCTTTCATATATTCGTGAAAGTTATGGAGCATACAAAAAGTACAAAGCACTACAAAGAGCCAGACGCCTGAGAACATTGTTAGCTGTGTCACTTAGAAGGTTAAGTAGTTGGGAAACATTCTATATACCAAACATGACTCTTATAGAACTACTTTCCAAACTGAAATTCCTAAGGGTGGTAAACCTAGCTAATTATAATATTACAGAGGTACCACCATCTGTTGGTAGTCTTAAGCATATGCGGTACCTCAATTTTTCCAACACACAGATTAGATGTTTACCTGAACAGGTTGGTGACCTTGTTAATCTACAGAGCTTGTTGTTGTCTAGTTGTCATGAGTTATCTAGCTTGCCAAATAGTATTGCAAAGTTAATAAACCTACGACATCTCGACATCGCGAATACCCCACGATTGAACAAGATGCTGTTAGGACTTGGTGGATTGACGAGTCTACAAACTCTACCCAAAATTATTATTGGAGGAGTTGGCGATTGTCGAATATCGGACCTGAAGGGAATGTTGCATCTTCGAGGTCAACTTTCCATCGAGGGGCTGCACGAAGTGAAAGATGCAATGAACGCAAAGGAGGCACACTTACAGCAAAAGAAGGGAATTTGTGATTTGCGGATGGAATGGACCGATGTCTTTGATGATTCTCGGAATGGAAAAACTGAATATGAAGTACTTACAGGGTTAAGACCTTCCGAGAAGTTGGTGAGCCTTGAGATTGTGTACTACGGGGGAACAAAATTGCCTAGTTGGGTTGGGGATCCCTCTTTTGTTTGCTTAACCCGACTTACATTACGTGGTTGTAGAAGTTGTACGTGTTTACCAACACTTGGACATCTACATTCACTTAAAGAGTTGTTTGTTGAAAGCATGGATGGGTTGAAGAGACTGGGTTCCGACTTACTTAGACCCTCTAGTTCTTGGCATGGTATAGCATTTCCATCACTTGAAGTTTTGAAATTTAAAGACATGAAGAGCTGGGAGGAATGGTTAACTAGTGGTGGTGAAACAGCTGGAGCATTTCCTTGTCTTCATCAGATGTCCATAATTAATTGCCCAAAGCTAGATGTGGTGGCAATGGAGTTAATACCATCACTTCAAGTTTTACTTGTTAAAGATTGTTCTATGGCGGTGTTAAGAGGTATGGTTGGTATGTCCAAATCAATTGCTACATTGACAATGAATAATATTAAAGGACTTACTCAGCTACATGGAGAAACTTTAGAGCATCTTAAGGCAGTTGAAGATTTAAGCATTTGGCACTGTGATGAACTCACTTACCTGTGGGAATCAGAAGCAACAGCATGTGAGATTCTTGTGAATTTAAAGAGCTTGAGTGTAGGTTATTGTGCAAGTTTAGAATCATTTGGAGAGAAAGAAGAGCACTTGACGCTTGACATGAAATCTATTACACAAGTAAGAATTTATGGTTGTCCGAGACTAGAGAGGTACAGGTGTCCAAATAGCATTGAGAAGTTGGAAATAGAAGAGTGTGAAAGTTTGGTGTCATTGGGAGAGAAAGAAGAGCACTTGAAGATGGGCATGGAATTTGTTAAAGAAGTGAGCATCAAGAATTGTCCGAGACTAGAGAGGTACATGTGTCCAAATAGCATTCAGATATTGGAAATCTCTAAATGTCCAAGACTAGAGAGGTACAACTGTCCGAATAGCATTGAGAAGTTGGAAATAATAGATTGTGAAAGTTTGGTATCATTTGGAGAGAAAGAAAAGCACTTGAAGATGGGCATGGAATCTGTTACAGAAGTGACAATAGGTGATTGTCCAAGAATGGAGAGTTACAATTGTCCAAACAGCGTTGAGAAGTTGAGAATATATGGTTGCCCTTCACTTTCCTTGACCTTCCCAACAATGGACGATCTCCCATCCACTTTGAAGTTTCTAGAGATTAAGAGATGTGATAACATAGAATCCATTCTGGATAATGGTTATGGGTTTCTTCCATTTCTTTGCTTGAGATGCCTTGTGATATCTGATTGCAAGAATCTGAAGTCATTTCCTCATGAGAAATTGCAAAAACTCACATCCCTAGAAGAAATCGTGATATGGCTTTGTCCAAGTCTAGATTTCCCCTTTCCCTGTGGTTTGTGGCCTCCTAATTTACGTTTTTTAAGTATAGGAGGGTTGAAGAAACCCATTTCAGAGTGGGGGCTGCAAAATTTCCCACCCTCACTTTTTATGCTACACTTATATGGTGATGAAAACTCAGGAGTGGTTTCATTTGGTGCAAAGACAGACGAAGAAGATATATCATCTTTTCGTCTTCCATCATCTCTAATTTATCTAAATATATGGGGTTTTAATGAGCTGGAATCAGTTTCAGAGGGCATGGAACACCTCACCTGCCTTCAACATCTTAATATTCATAATTGCCGGCAGCTTAGAGATCTGCCAGAGACACTACTCCCTTCACTTTCAAGTTTAGTTGTGGTTGGTTGTTCCCCAGAATTGATGAAAAAGTGTAGTAGAAGTAGAAAAGGCAAGTATTGGCCCATGATCTCCCAAATCCCTCACTATATATTAGATTGATTGGTGTCACAATATCTTTCAAAGCCAATTGAATCAGAAGCGGTCATATATACCATCAATTGATTACCTGCCAACAATTTCATTTTGGGATGATCAGAAAGCAACGACAGTTCAGTTGTCTTAGAAGAAGCCAATTTTTATTTTTATTTTTTGAAAGATTGAATTTTACTCCATTGAACAGAACCATTATCTTGTATTTCCGAAAGATTTATTTTTTAGTCTGAAAGTTTTCTGTACTTTTTTTTCGACCATCTTGTCTTTGTCCCAAATTTAATAGAAGCTAGTTAATCAAATTGAATTTTCAATCTTCCAGAATGAACCAAATTGAGCAGTGCAGGTTAATCAAATTGTATTTATTTATATCACAACTCTTGTTTCCTAACTGTAATCTTCACATGGTGATTGTTGCTCAGCCACAAGAACAGAATCAATTTGCATTAGGGATTTCTGATGGAACTTTTCATGTTTTTTTTTTTTTTTTTGGCTACTTCAACAATCTGATGACAGATGGAGGAAGCCACCATCTGTTGGATAATCTTGATGGGTATGGATCAAACAGTTCCGAGTCGAGTACGGGTCGTCAAACAACTTGCGGGTCAGCAAAAGAATGGGTCAGCAAAGGCTCATTTAATCGTGGGTTTGGTAGTTACTTTTGACCGACTCTTGTGGATGTGAATGTGTGAAGATGTGGCTAATTACAAGGAGTACGTGGAGTAGTGTATTTAGCATGTGGGTTTGTTTTGTTTTATATAAATAGCACAATAGGGTAAGGTTATTAGTGTACACTCAATTTCAATCAAGAAAGCGCAACAAGTTTAGAAAACACAGGCTTCTTTACGTGAGTTCTTTTAGTGTGTGTTTGTGAGTTAATCTTGGGCTTGAACCAACACCATCGGCTGAAACTGGGTCCACAAGTACAGTTTCGTCTACATCACGCAGAGGTGACCAGGCTCTAATGCTCTATCAAGTTGAATAAAAGCTTGTTTTCTGTCAGTTTCCATCTTTGTAGTTAATATATTGGCCTCTTAAAGTTGTTAAAGATAGTGTCTAGATATGTTTTTTGATTGATGTTTTGACTAATTATGATTTTTTTAAATCGACCACTTTTGGTCAGAACTCATTTTGACCTGAAACGAAATGGGCCTGTTCTAAGTTGACCCATTCTAAGCCGAACCCGATCTAACCCATTAGCGGACACATCCTGACCCACCTATTTTGCCAAGGGCTCACACTATCTGCACACCTTGTTGGCTATCTACACACTTAGGGTATACCTACGCTGCGTATAGAGCTTTATGCAGCGTATATAACCCATCAGATTTTTTATTTTTTTATTTTTTTTTTTTTTGCTATTTTGATGTATTTGTGGTATAAATTCTCACCCGGTTCCAACATTAAATCGCTTAAAATATATAATCGTCAATGTTATACCAATAATATTATATAACGTTAAATTGTTTTGGAAAATGTATATACAGTTCGAATATATTATATTGTTATCGTTTAAATTATATTATTATACCATGTCTAGTGTTGTTCGAATGCTATAAACGTTTAAATATCATACTGTTAATAATTTTTAAATACTACATCTATAGGCTTATAAGGGTGTTGTATGGTATCCTATAGTATCGCATCGTATAGTGTATAGTATAAGTCTCGTATAGGTTCCCTGTAAGTCTTGTATATGCCTATAGGCCTATACGGGACCTGAACCACACCTATAGGCCTATACGGGTGTTATATCGTATCATATAGTATCGTATCGTATCGTATAGTGTAATATAAGTCTCGTATAGGTTTCCTATAGGTCTTGTATATGCCTATAGGTTTATACGGGACCTAAACCACACCTATTGGCCTATACGCAACGTATATAAAGGGTGTATTTAAAAAAACATTTTTAAGTATCGTATCGTATAGTATAAGTCTCGTATAAACCTCGTATAAGTCTCATATAGGTCTTGTATCTGCATATAGGCCTATTGGGCGTGCCAGGTTAAATATTCACAAGTTAGTAAATAAAAGAAAACAAATAAATACAAGAATGTACAAGTATTCACAGTTTGTACACCGGTAAAATAATGACTCGGATTGTTCCATAAATTTCGCCGTGTCCCCAGCAACGGCGCCAAAAACTTGGTGCGTGTCTATGTACACATATTATTTACATTGATTTTACACACACACACATGGGTTTTAATATTTATAAAAATGGTTTATACCTTAACATTAAAACAGACACAACAAAGGACAAGTGTATCCCGTCATATATGTAGCAAAGTATTCGTACGAGCCAGATATCGATCCATGGAACACGGGCGTTATTAAGTACTAAATCTTTGTCATTAGATTACCAGATAAAAGGATAAGTGAATGGTTGTTTAACTAAATTATCTAAAACTATATTTAAAACGTAAATATGCTATTATCTTGTTTCACAAAAATCCTAAACATGTTATCTACATCACATATGTCACAAAATCACTTAATCAATTTTCCAATTTCAAGACAGATAGTCATCCGCTAGGAGTTTTCTAACATGATGATTCTTCGGAAAGTTAATGCGATAAACACACGTTAACCACCTAAACTCATTCTTTAGCGAGCTATTGATATATATTCATGTGAACCTTTAAAGATAGATTAGTCATCCGCTAGGAGTTTTCTAACCTCACTTATAAAAGAAAGCAATACCGATGGTCACAATATAGCCACGAGGATAAGCATTTGTCACACCCCGATATTTCCACGTATTACCGGTGGGCCCGGTGGGGATTATCGTGACGTAGTTGATATCATCATAGTCAAACAACACAATTTAAATGCACAGCGGAAGCAAAAGATAATTATATTACAACCGAATGAGAATATCAAAGTATTACAAACGGTATGTAAAGGGATCCACAGGCGGATCTAATAAAAGAAAACTGTTCAACAGACTTTAGGCATCTAGAACTTGCAAGGTTCCCTATTAACGCCCTGAGCTCCCAGCCAATTACGTACAGTACCTGTCACTTAACCTGTTTGAAAAATACGTCAGTTTACACTGATAAATACAATTTAACTGACTCATTTTGAAAACGTTTAGAAAATTGATTCGAATGCACAAGGCACAAAACTTTTTATAACTTGGGACAATTTTATTAATAAAAATCTTGTATCCGATTTACATGTTTGTCCAACATTTAGGGCCGGTGATAATACAAGCCAGTCAAAATTAATAGACACACCACAAATATAATCTCCCAAGAAGACACCCTTACGAGTGAGTATATGCTTTACATAAGCAACAGGAGGTGTTATGCCTACACCTTGTGCTTACGTTGTGGTCATTCACTTTTTAAATGAGCCAAGGATATCCAGGACACGGTCATTAATCATCTCCGATTAAAAGGTTTCTACACCCGACCAAGCGGTATTTTTATAATACCGTATCCCAAGCCCGTATAAGGGAAAATAAGTTAAAAGTATTTACCTGAGCTAGCAATGCAATTTATACTCAGTCGTATATCCTAATCAGCAAGCACAAGTACCTTTACTGGGGCTCTTAATCTGGAACGAAGGTTTTTTAATAACCTATTAGGTTGCTAACGGGTCTTAATTAAGCCTATGCTTAGACCGGTTAGTTTTAAAGGAGGATACGGTTCAAAACGCATGATTAAGCGCAGACCGGATCAGGATGTGATTTAGACCCGACAAGTTTGGAGACTTGTATAATATGGGCAAACTAAACACATTCTGGATTTTGAAGCGAAAATGATAAGGTTTGACCCGTTTCGGTTATTTTATGCAAACTAGTTACATAAACCGATCCGAACGCGAAACACGCGTAACGGGTAACCATAAGAGTCATATACAGGTTTCCTAAGTTAATATGCCTTAAATATGTTGTGATATCAGTAGGATATCTTCCATTATGCCCAAAACGAATTTAAAACCAATTTATGCCCCGTAGGGGTATTTTGGTCATTATAAAGGTTATAAAAGAGGTTTAATATAAATCTGAGTTTCAAGTCTTATTTAATCAATAAAAATACTTAATTTAATAAGTTATATCAGTAGGGTATTACACATATGTGAATTTTATCATTTATAACCAAACTATACACCGAAAGGGCATTTTGGTAACTTCACATAAGGTTTAAAGGTCAAATTTGGAAATCTGAGTTTAAACCTTTTGATTACTGTTAAAGTATATATTTTTACTTAAAATATCAGTAGCATAAGGTTTGGAGTCAAAATGTTTAGTAAAACTCATTTTATAGGCCAAAGGGCAAAACCGACAATTACCGAATCAAGCCTAGAACCCTATGTTATGCTCAGCCTAAAAATAAATAAAAATCTTCAAAAATCCCAAAATATTATTTTATATCAGTAGGTAAAAAGTTTGGTATCAAAAACTGGGTTTAGATAGGCTATATGCTAATTACGTCGTTTAATTAGTAAAAAGCTTTTCATTTACGCTAATGAGCATAACTTTTAATCTAGACCTCAAACTGATGTCAAATTTTAGGAACAAGTTTATAAACTAGTAATAAAGATTTATTGTCCTCTCATATTTTCAAAAATATAGTTTTAAGGTCCAAAGGGCATAACGGTCAACATTTAGGCATTTAACGGAAACATGCATGAACTAGGATTTCTATGGAACCAAGTTGTATAACCTTGGAGGGTTATACTAACCTATAACATGGTCCTAATGGAATCCTAAGGCATATTTAAACTAAGCTAAATTGGGTCAGAGCTGAAAGTCAAAGCAAAAGTCAATTTTTGCAACTTTCGGTTCCGAACCGAGCCTATACTTAGGATTGTCGGGTTGAATCATGCTTAGGCATGTTCAACTAATATTTATCAAGTTATTAAAGTGAGAAAACAGATTTTATGGTTTCTTATTAGTAGTTATGAATTTTATTTAAAACTAACCCATTTGACTTTTATTTGACCTGACAATTTAACTAAGTAAACGTGGTAATTAGGAGGTGCCCTTTTGAGGGTTAATCACCTATCTAATTACAGTCACGTAGCCATGTTCGTTGCGAACCATGGCTCAACCATTTAGAAGTCAAAGCGTTTATCGATAACGCTTGAATTTTCGGTTTAAAACGCTAAATAATTAAACTAAGCATGAAAAGGACACTTACAAAGGTCCAAGAAGCAGAAAATAACTCAAAAGGAGGTTCCCAAATGGCAAGGATCCTCAGATTTGAGTTTGAGAGCAAGATTGAAGGAAATGAGCAATGAGAGCCATGATCAAAGGGGGTATTTATAGGTTTTCGAGAGCCGTTAGGATCGTTCATCGATAACCGTGATTCAATCTCAGCCCTACAAGTATGCCCCATGTTTTAGAAAACTATGGGTGCACTAAAACCAGCCCATAGAATCAATTGTGAGAGACAAAGAGCAAAACAACAACTGGTTTCTAGATTTTCTGGAACTGGGCATGGCTTACGGACCGTAAGGGTCCAGCCATACGATCCGTAAGGACCAGGCCTGATCAGCACAACTTTCAATTGTTGACAGTTTTGGCCCCTGCACTTCCAAATGCCATTTCCGACGTATCCAAGGCCCGTTAAACCATTTTTAAGGCTCTAAAATTATTCCTAAGCGTAGGGAACATGAATCATGCTCAAAAATATGCCGGATGTCGGTTCGTTTGGTCGTACGGTCCCGTTGTTCGGCTAATTACGACGAAACGCGGACGGACGCTAAAAACGATCCAAATTACGCGACGAATGGAATTTATTAAGCCAAACACTAAACTAAAATATTTTAGTGCTTAAATAAATTTTTGGATGTCTGGAGATATTCAGAATATGAGATATGCGCGAAAATGCAAACTTGTGCACTTTTTGACACTTTTAGTCCCTGCATGACTTAGAAGTTTATTTTTGCGCACCAAACACCTCTAAGCCTATATCTAAGCTATATAAAGGATAATTAGGGTATTTTTAACTCATGGTCATATTCTGGAAGGTTCAATATCATACGAATCGGCATACTTTTGCAGTTTGACGCAAATAGCCCATTTAATGCGCGAACTTGCGCATATCATCGTTTAATAGTATCGAAGCCTTATCCAACCCATATTAAACATTCTTAGGAGTATTATTAAACATTACAATGCTTTGGGTTCGCTAAAAGGTCATTCAGAGGTATAATTAAACATATTGACACTTTTAGTCCCTCTTGCTTGCAAAGTTGCGCGTAACGCCACTTAAAGGCATAAAAGCCTTGGACGGCTAACGATTGGAATTCCCAAGAGTATAATTAAATTTCATGAAGCTCTCGGTTTGTTAAAAGGTCACTCAGAGGTAAGAATTAACATGTTGACGCTTTTAACCCTTTATTGCGCAAACTTTCAATTAATTCCGCAAACGGCTATACTTGATTAACAAGTGGCTCATTTGTGAATATAAAACCGTAAAAGGTTATTTATAAACTTATTTTAGGTATGTTAATACATCCAGTTCTTTCATAATTAATGTTTTTCGATTTTTCGAAAAATTAGTCCCTTAAATTCAAGGTTTGACTTTATTAGAGTTTATTACATGTGTCAATACATCATTGGACGTGATTTTACGAGGTGTTACATCCTCACCCCCTTAAAATAAATCTCAACCTCGAGATTTGCTAATGTAATGGAAGTACTTTCTGTCTTATATTGGACTTAATTTTCATAGTATATTTGGGGCCTTTCCAAGCACCCAAGTTGACCTCTATAATAGGTACATGTATCCTTTTAGAGCATTCTTAACCTACCGATCCTTGATCGATACGAGTTCTTATCATATCATAAAGTTTCATTAATCTGCCTATCATTACGCGATAACGTGTTTCGACTTATTGGCGAAACCTATCCTTAAATCATAAGTGTGGGTCGCATTGCGAGCTCCACTAGGCTCCTTACATAGATTTTAGCTTATAGGCTATTGACCTTTGTTGCATTCGATTTCCGAATGCTCCTATATATCCAGGACTTAAGTTACCCTGAGAAATTCAAAATTTAGCACACCCTTCTAAGGGTGATACCTTCGATTGAACCCTATTCCTTATTAAGGACTCAAGAAGGTTGCAACTTTTATCAATCCTAAATTTCTGCCGATTATTGGCACTTTAAGATGATTACGAATTTCGAATGATCTTATTTGTTGTTTCCAACACAACTTTCAGATCCTGATAATTGAACTTACCGATCTATTGTTCTAACAATAGATGTTTAACATTCCATCTATACAAGGTCTCCAAAGGAGCAACCTTGATACTTATATAACAATTATTATAGAAAAACTTATTTTAAGGTGAGATGGTTATTCCAACCACTTAAAACCAATATTAAGGAATAGCTAATCATTACAGCTTAGTCGAACAAATCGACGATCCTGGGCAGCTGATGGCGATTCTTAATTGTTGCCTATATAGGGTTGCGGTAATCAATGCATGAGCAAAATGAACCGTCTTTCTTATCTATCAATATCAAACACTCAAAATTTAAGTTAGGTTATATGAACCTCTATCTTAGAACTCACTTAATCAGGTTCCGATTCTTCCAATGATGGTACCAGTCATCATGGAGATTTCACAATAATGCATCCCTAAGCGGGATGTTGATCTTAACTCTACTTGCCTCTAAGGAGGTAAACAGGGTAATCTTTGGAGAAAATATTCAAAACACACGGAGATTACAGAGATTTTCCAAATCTCATGCTCCAGTTTATCCATTATTGCTTGTGTCTAATAAGTGATACATTTATGTTACAAGTCCATGAATTCCTTAATCGGGAACATTTTCTTGGACAATTCCATTATGGATATCTTCTTTGAATACCATTAGTTGACTTTAGTACCATATGATCATTGGAATATCTTTGTGGTCCCATGCATTAAACCTCCATACTGATCAGGCATGGAAGCAATCTATGGAACATATTAAGATACACCAATCCTCATATGGCGCTTTTGTCATACCACTTGGTATTCGTAATCAACAGGGATCAAAGAGATATCAATTACATATGAATGCACCTTATCTGGAGAGAGGGTACATTAGAATTTCACGACTGGAGGTTTCTGACAGGAACAGAAGAAATGGTTCCTATGATTTTGTCTGTAAGTTTTACCTTACGCTTAATATCTAGGGTTCTTATGAAAGATTTTAAAAGTTTGCTATACTTATAGCTTATGAAGGATTTATTGGTACCCGAACCAAAATAAAAACTCTTAGCATTTATAACACTGATAAATGTCAAGGAATGTACCTGATGTCATTATTTAGGAACTAGCTCAAGCATTTCAGGAGCTTTCATTCTTAGGCTTTCCTTCCTTAGCCGCATTTCCTTTGACATATTTAGGGCACGTAGTCTTGATGTGGCCTTTCTCATTACAGCCGAAGCAGACTGCATTCTCCATGTCCTTGCAATCCACTGTTTTATGCTCCCTTGATTTGCAGATCCCACAAGCCCTAGGCTGTGTTTGGGATTTTGGTTCGTATCTGCATTTCCCATAACGGCGCTTCTTGCATGTCTTGCATACAGGTTTCTAGTTGGACTTTTGTTTGTTCTTTTTCTTAGGACTCTGGGAGTTATCTTCTTCCTTTTTCCCTTTCGGTTCACCCTTTACATTAGAGGTACAAACGAGATCCTTCTCGTGAGAAATGAAGGGTGGTCTTGGTTGAGATTTGGAACAAGTAGCATTGGGCTCCTTGAGCTTTTTCACAGCCTTCTTCACAGCTTTTCCAACAGCTGCGTCTATCATAGTTTGAAGAACATCACTGGAAATTCTAAGGTTCACAATTGTAGCATCATTGGCACGTGTCGCATCATCCATAACACGATCAACAGCTGTTTTATCCGAGTTTGCCATACTCGATATTGGTTCCTAACAACAATTTCTTTGTTGCCATCCAACAACCGCTTTTCATCATCCTGATGACTCAACATATACTATCCATGGTACCATTAAACCATATAGGCCAATATAGTACGAACATTCCTAAAGAACGTTATTTAGATATGTATATATATTAATTATACTTAGCCTAGGCCATAAAGGGCCATCAATGGCAATTAAGGTTCGGACTTAGTCCGTCACCCTTTTTGACAGGGAATCAGATGTCGCATCTGTCTTGAGCATATTGATGATTTTGGATAGCTTGAAAGCTTGACATAGGGATGTTTGATAAGAGTGGTTCCTAGTATAAAATATCTATCTAAGGTTGTTGAAGCAGTCTCTAGAGTATCATCGGCCAATTCCACCTTGCGTTATATTTTTAAGGTCCTATGAAGCAGATACAACCGCTTACAACATTTATTGTCCATAATAGACTTGTCTGTGCCAGAATCAAATAAATTTCTGCATAAACTCTTGATAAGGAAAGGAACCTGCTATATTGTCGTCATTCTGCACCATCTCCTGAGCGTTCTTCTGGAAGAATCACGCGTTTGCTTCCCTGGCCTCTCCATGCTTCTTTATAAGTTTTGGGTAGTTGGTTTTGATGTGCCCTTCCTCGTTACAGTTGTAACATGTCGCGTTCTTCAACTCCTTTCAATCTAAAGTCTTGTGACCCTTGGTCTTGCAAATTCCACACAGTTTAGCACTTGGGTCAATTGTACATTTTCCAGAATGTTGCTTTCTGCAGTTACTGCATTTGGGTTTGTCATTAGACTGAGTTGAGTTTTTCCTAAACTCGGAATCCTTCTTGCTCTTAAAACTTCCCTTTTTCTTCTTGTCAGATTGCTGAGAGTTTTCCTCCTCTCTTTCCCTTTTTTCCCTCGCCAAAAGCCTTAATAGACTTATTTCTGATTGCATCTAAGGTGAGAGATAAGGATAAGTCCACCGCGGACCTATATGTGGTCAGCCTAGATGCTTTAACATTTCCCTTTATCTCTGGTGCTAGGCCTCCAATAAAACGCGCTATGCGTTTAGGTTCAGGGGTGACTAAATACGGAACTAGGCGGGACATAGTGTTAAAACTTGTCACATATGCCTGACAATCCAAATTCTTCATGACCAGAGTCAAGAAGTCCGATTCTATCTTTTCTACCTCATGCTGACGACAGTAGTTTTCCTTGATCAATGCATCGAATTGATCCCAAGATAAGTTATAAAGTAGGGTCTTTCCCGTGGCTTGGAGCAATGATCTCCACCATGCCAACGCTTCTCCTTTGAATGATTGTGAAACAAATTTCACAACATCTTGTTCTGCACAACCGCTGATGTCAACAACAGTGTCCATCTCATCAAGCCATGTCATGCAATCGATGGCTCCTTTCTCTCCTGTAAAGTCTCTGCGCTTGCAGGAGACAAAATATTTATTTGAGCAGGTCTTAATGTCACACCCCGGTTTCCACGTGTATCACCGGTGGGCCCGGTGGGGGATTACCGTGACGTAGTTGGCAACAATATAGTCAAACCACACAATTATATGAATGCACAGCGGAAGCATAAAGATAATATATTTCAACTTTAAGTGTAATATCAATGTATCACCATTGTTGAAATAATAATCCACAGGGGATCAAATAGAAATAACAAAAGTATTGTTCAACAGACTTCAGACATCTTAAGCTTGCGAGACTTCTAATGATGCTAAGGAGAAATCCCAGCCAATTACGCCTAGTACCTGCATTTAGTCTTTTGGGGAAAATACGTCAGTTTACAATGGTAAATACGTTCAACTGACACTTTTGTAAAAATGTTTAATAAAATTGGTTTAAATGCTCAAGGCACAAACTCTTTATAACTTGGGATAATTTATAATTAAATCTTGTAAAGAATTACATGTTACTATGCGTTCGGTCGCCCGAGTCGTGTCGGGTTAAAGTTTAATAGACACACCACATAGTATAAAACCGTGGCGGGTAACCAACGGCTACACTTTTATAATTATAGACATAATGCCGGGTGTACGCCTACACCGGGATGTCAAGGTCGTGGCCATTCGTAAATGCTGCCAAGGATATCCGGGACATGGTCATTAAGCCCCCAAAGGCGTTAAGCCAACAAAACAAGTTTTTAAACGGGTCACATTGATAATACCCAACTACAAATATGTTGGGGTCAATTGCCCGACCAAGCGGTATTTTAGATACCATAACCCAAGCCCGTATAACGGAAAATAAGTTAAAAGTATTTACCTTTGCAAGTATAATCCTTAATTGAATAAATCAAAGATAGCTTTTACAGGTCTCCTATTCTGGAACGAAGGTTTTAAAATAACCTATTAGAATCCTAACGGGTCTTTATATTTGCCGTAGCTTAGACCGGTCAGTTTCAAAGGATAGTTACGGTTTAATCGCGTGAAAGGCGAAAACCGTGAATGGAGTGTGATTTTGACCCAACAAGTTTGAAGACTTGTTTTATATGGGTATAATAATCATACTCTGGATTTTGGGGTCAAAACAATATGGTTTGACCCGTTTCGGCTGACTTATGTAAACTAGTTACATAAGCCGAACCGTGCGCGCTAAAGGCGCAACGGGTAACCGTAGGAGTCCTACACTGATTTCCTAAGTCAATATGCCTTAAAGAGGTTGTGGTATCAGTAGGATACCTTCCGTAATGCCCGTAACGAGCTTAAGTTCATATTATGCCCCGTAGGGGTATCTTGGTCTTTTTAAAGATTATAAAAGAGGTTTTAAAGTTCTACAGGAAATCTGAGTTTCCCGAACAGTTTATAAAGTCTAAAATACTTTATTTATTATTTAAAATCAGTAGCAACTGGAATCGGGTCAAAAGACCTTGTAGAACTCAAGTTATGGCCGAAAAGGGCATATTCGGTATTTACCGAACCGTTGCCATAACCGCAGGTTATGAGCAAGTTAAAAATAATTAAAAATCTTTAAAAATCCCAAAATATTATTTTACATCAGTGAGCAAAAGGTTTGGTGTCGAAATCCGGGTTTAGATAGGCGTTATGCTAATTGTGCTATTTAATTACTAAAGTTTCGCAATTTGCGCTATTTAGCATAACTCATATTCTGGACCTTGGATTGACGTGAAATTTTAGGGACATGCTTAGAAATCAGTAACCAAGGTTATGATCCGTTCACGTGTCCGAAATTCTCGTTTTAATTTATAAAGGGCGTTACGGTCAACTTTTAAGCATTTAACGGAAATGTGTAAAAGACTCGGACAACAACGAACCGGTCACAGAGGGTTATACCATCATGTAACCTGGTCCTAAGAGAGTCCTCAGGCATATCTAAATCAAACTTTAACGGGTCAGAACTGAAGTCAATGCAAAAGTCAAAATTTTGCGACTTTCGGCTCCGAACCGGGTCAATATAGCAAATGGCCGGAACAAACAAGCTTAGACTAGTTTATATACTTATTATCATGTTTTATGAGTGTTCAAACAGGTTACATATCATCTACATTACAGATTATGCAAGAAATCGCAAAATGACATTTCTGTTGACTTTTTCTAAGCACGTTTGACTCGATATTTGAACTAGTTAGAGTGGGAATCAGAGGGTGCCCTTTTAGGGGTTTAATGCCCACATGATTACCATCATATAACTATCTTTGATTCGACAAACCACTGGACCATTCGTGATTTATCGCAAAGTCAATCGTTAATTACGACGGATTGACTTTTAGGCTAAAACTATGGAAAAACGAAACCACAAAGGGTTAGGCAACTTACAGAAGCTTGGTGCACGACTAAGAATGATAGAGGAATGCTTGAGAGCTCCAAGAATGATCAGAAGGTAAGTTTTGAGGTGTGTTTTCACTTATGCACAATGTATGCCTTTTATAGTGAAAGAATGGCCTCTAGATCATTATACATCAACCTACAATGGAGCATGGATGATCAGCAGGTGGCCCTGAATGCTAGGGGTCATGTAGAGGGCGCCCATGCTTCATTAATTGCCTCTATGATCGTTCACAAGCTCAATTAGTGCATCTGCCCATGTTTTCTGCATCTGTGTCTGTCACGCAGCCCGCATGAGAGATCAGACAACCTGTACGCGGGCCGCCTGGATCTTCATGTCAGGAAACGTATTTACAGGAGGCTCGCGGCCCGCTTCAACTTATGTGTTTCACTCAGGCGGGCCGCCTGAGGCCTGTTTTCAAAGATTTTTAAATTTTTTGTAATGATTAACCGAATCTTTGTAATTAATAACCTGACCTTTCGGGTTCGAAGGGGTAACTTTGCGATTTGGCCCTTGGTTAATTACAATTAAGGGCCTCGTGCCATTTTCCCGCACTGTTAAGTCCCCGGTTAGTTTAATTACTATCCGGAAAGCCTTAACTTTCATTGTTGACGCTTTTAACCCTTCTCGTACGAATTTGATCATAACTTTCTCGTTTTTAAACGGAACTTCGCGAAATTTATATAGTACATTCTAGTGAGCGTATTTTACTGTTACAAAGCCTCGGGTTCGCCAAAGGGTCACTCAGAGGTATAATTAAACATGTTGACACAGTTGACCCCTGCAGCTTGTAATCTCTCACTTTCTTCCGCGTTTCGCTTCCGTACGATCCATGACTTATTCGTTTGAAGGTACGAGCATCGTTTAGGGTTACCATACAATATATTTACCCCTTGTTGACATTTATAACCCTAGAATTTACATACTTTCAAGGTTTGTCAACTTTAGTCCTTTATTTATTATTTAATGCCACGTGTAAACTCATGACACGTGTTAACATATTATTGGACACAAAATTTCGAGGTGTTACATCCTCACCCCCTTAAATAAATCTCGACCTGAGATTTACTCAAACAAATAAGGGTATTTCTCTTTCATCGTGGCTTCAACTTCCCACGTGAATTCGGGACCTCTACGGGCATCCCACTTGACCTTTACTATAGGTACATGCTTCCTTCGAAGCTTCTTCACCTGTCGATCTTCAATTGACAAAGGCTTCTCTACAAATTTCAAGCTCTTATCTATATGCACATCTGTGTGTGGAATCACCAATGATTCATCAGCGAAGCACTTCTTTAGATTGCAGATGTGGAACACATTGTGAATTCCATTGAGCTCCTCCGGTAAGTTTAACTTATAGGCAACTGACCCGACCCGTTCGATAACCTCGAAAGGTCCTATGTATCTCGGGCTTAGTTTGCCTTTCTTACCGAAACGCATCACCCCCTTCCAGGGTGATACTTTAAGTAGCACTTTTTCACCCACTTTGAAGTGAAAATCTTTACGCTTTGGATCTGCGTAACTCTTCTGCCTATCACGGGCAGCTTTGAGACGGTCTCGAATCTGGACAATCTTGTCCGTCGTCTCGAAAACTATCTCTGGTCCTGATAATTGGACATCTCCAACTTCCGCCCAACAAACAGGCGATCTACACTTTCTACCGTATAATGCCTCGAAAGGCGCAGCCTTAATGCTGGTATGGTAGCTATTGTTGTAGGAGAATTCGATTAGTGGTAGGTTCTTATCCCAAATACCACCTAAATCGATAGCACATGCACGTAGCATGTCTTTCAACATTTGAATAGTACGCTCACTCTGACCGTCTGTCTGAGGATGGTAAGCCGTACTAAAATTCAAACGTGTGCCCAAAGATTGCTGGAAGCTTTTCTAGAAATGAGACGTGTATCTAGTATCCCGGTCAGAGATAATAGACACATGTATGCCATGCAAGGCTACAATCTTATCGACGTATAACTGGGCTAACATGTTGGAGCTATAAGTCTCCTTGATGGGTAAGAAATGAGCTGACTTAGTCAGTCTATCGACTATAACCCATATTGTGTCATTTCCTTTCCTCGTCGTGGGTAACTTGGTAATAAAATCCATAGTTACACATTCCCACTTCCATTCGGGAAGTTTAGGCTGTTGTAGCAAGCCAGATGGCTTTTGATGCTCAGCCTTGACTTGCGCACAAGTTAAGCATTTTGCTACATAAGCGGCTACAGACTTTTTCAAGCCTATCCACCAATAATTTGCCTTTAGATCCTGATACATCTTATCAGCTCCAGGATGGACAGAATAATTGGAACTATGGGCTTCCTGGAGGATAACATCTCGTAGTCCTCCATAAATCGGAACCCATATTCGTCCATTCAATCGTAAAATTCCGTCCTTGCTAAGAGTTAACTGCTCCTCAGTTACTCCTAACTTTTCTTTAGGATAATTAGCTTCCAACACAGCCTCTCGCTGTGCAGCTAATATCCTTTCAATCAAATTATTCTTGACTTCAATGCTCTTGGCATTGATTCGGATGGGTTTCACCCTTTCCTTTCTACTCAGGGCATCAACGACTACATTCGCCTTGCCGGGATGATATCTGATTTTACAATCATAATCATTTAAAGTTTCCATCCAACGGCGTTGCCTCATGTTTAACTCCTTCTGATTAAACAGATGTTGAAGGCTCTTGTGATCCGAATAGATCACAAACTTGATACCATACAGGTAATGCCTCCACAGTTTTAGTGCGAACACAACGGCACCCAGCTCCAAGTCATGGGTGGTGTAATTCTTCTCGTGCACCTTTAACTGTCTCAAAGCATAGGCAATAACCTAGCCTTTCTGCATGAGCACACACCCCATGCCAGTGTGTGATGCGTCGCAGTAAACTACGAACTCCTCGGTACCTTCCGGTAGTGTCAACACAGGGGCGTTGCTCAGCTTTTGCTTTAAAATATCAAAGGACTCTTTCTGCTTAGGGCCCCAAACAAACTTTTCCTTCTTCTTGGTCAGGGAAGTTAAGGGCGCAGCAATCCTTGAAAAAATTTCAATGAATCGCCGGTAGTATCCTGCTAACCCCGGAAAACTACGAATCTCAGTAGGCGTCTTTGGCTCTTGCCAATTCATGACAGCCTCTACTTTAGCGGGATCCACCTGGATACCACGCTCGCTGACAACGTGTCCTAGAAATTGGACTGCTCGTAGCCAGAATTCGCACTTAGAGAATTTGGCATAGAGTTTCTCATGATGTAGTAGTTTGAGAATACAGCGAAGGTGTTTCTCATGGTCAACTTGGTTCTTCGAGTATATAAGAATATCGTCGATGAAGACGATGACGAATTTATCCAAGTACGGCTTGCAGACGCGATTCATGAGATCCATGAACGCAGCCGGTGCATTAGTGAGCCCAAAAGGCATCACTAGGAACTCGTACTGACCGTAGCGAGTCCTAAATGCTGTTTTATGTACGTCTTCATCTCTGACTTTCAGTTGATGATAGCCTGACCTTAAGCCGATCTTCGAAAAATAACTTGCCCCTTGTAACTGATCGAACAGATCGTCAATCCTCGGCAAGAGATATCTATTCTTTATCGTGACTTTATTAAGCTCGCGATAATCGATGCACAGACGCATCGATCCGTCCTTCTTCTTAACAAACAGGACAGGTGCTCCCCAGGGAGACGAACTAGGTTTGATGAAACCTTTAGCCAGTAGTTCATCCAGCTGGGTCCTTAATTCCTTCATCTCGGTTGGCACTAGCCTGTAAGGTGCTCTAGCAATCGGAGCTGCTCCAGGGATGATATCGATCCTGAATTCCACTTGTCTATCTGGCGGCAAACCAGGCAGATCCTCAGGGAAAACTTCTGGATATTCCGAAATGACGGGGATGTCTTCTAACTTCGGTTTAGGCTCTTCAATAATCACCTGTGCCATGTAGATGACACAACCCTTCTTTAGACATTTTGAAGCTTTGAGCATAGTCACTTGCTCAGGCAATCCGTACTGGGTATCTCCCCGAATGGTAAGCGATTCACCAGCCGGAGTCTTTATCACTATCTACTTTCTGTTGCAGACGATTTGGGCCTGGTTGTGAGATAACCAGTCCATACCCAATACTAGGTCAAAACCGGCCAATTTAAAGGGAAGTAGAGATAGAGGAAAAGAGTGGTTCTTAATGGATATCACACATCCATCTAACACAGTGGAGACGGTTTCTATAGTTCCATCTGCTAGCTCTACCTCGTAATTCACATTTAAGGTTTTGACAGGCGTATTCAGCAATTTGCAAAATTTATGATCTACGAAAGACTTATCAGCGCCTGAATCAAAAAGTACTCTTGCAAAGATATCATTTACGAGAAAAGTACCTGTGATTACGTTGTCATCCAGCACTGCTTCTTTTGCCTCCATCCTGAAGACTCTAGCATTGTTCTTCTTGGCCTCTTCAGGCTTCTTAGTATATTTAGGGCAGTTGCTTTTAATGTGCCCCTTCTTGTTGCAGTTGTAGCAAGTTGCATCTTTTATTTTCTTGCAGTCCACGGTCTTGTGGTCCTTGGACTTGCACAACCCGCAAGCATACGACCTCGATTGGGTCTGCGAGTTTGACTCGAGCCTACACTTTCCAAAGTGATGTCTCTTGCAAGTCTTGCACTTGGGCTTCTCACCAGTCTGTTGCCCATCCTTTCTTGACTCCGACCCCCTCTTGTTATCACCGTTTCCACGGTGTTTCTTGCTCGACCTCCGTGAAGTTTCATCTTCACGCTTTCTCTTTTCAGCTTCTTTGTTCCTTAGCGATCTTTGTCGGACCGCATCCAGAGTAAGGGACAAAGATATATCGGCTACAGATCGAAAGGTCGCTGGCCGAGAGGCCTTCACGCTTGCCTTTATTTCGGGGGCTAACCCACCGATGAAACGAGCGATTCTCTTTGGTTCCGGGGTTACCAGATATGGAACCAACCGAGACATCATGTTGAAGCTCGTTAGGTAAGCTTGGCAGTCAAGGTTCGTCATCACTAATGATAGAAAATCAGATTCTATCTTTTCCACCTCATGTTGAGGGCAGTAATTCTCCTTGATGAGAGAAACAAATTCCTCCCATGTCATGCTGTATAGAACAGCCTTTCCCGAGGCCTGAACCAACGACCTCCACCAAGCCAGGGCCTCGCCCTTGAATGATTGAGACACAAACTTTACCACGTCTCTTTCCGCACAGCCGCTGATGTCCACCACGGTGTCCATCTCGTCAAGCCATGTCATACAATCGACCGCTCCTTTCTCCCCGTTGAAGTCTCGGGGCTTGCATGATACAAAGTATTTGTAGGTGCAGCCTCTGGCACGAGATGCGTCAGTATATACTCTTTCTTGACGGACACTGTTTTCATTGGACGAATGATTATCATCGTCCTTTTTAGGCTTGGACAGCGGTTTGCTGTGAGATTTTGTGTGGGTCTTTGGCTTGGAGTGTGGTTTGGATATGGTTCGGCTCCGAGATTCAGTATATTCCTCATATTGTCGATCCAGAGCTGCCTTGACAGTATTATCGACAAGAGCTTTCAACTCTGCGCCCGTCAGATGAACTTGGGTGTTATCATATTCGTCTTCCTTCGAGTGGCTATTTTCTCCTCTAGGGTCAGCCATGGTAACTTGAATCTGTTACAGAAGATAACGAAAATTTTATTTAGGAGTTTATTTTGGAATTGTCTTTTATGGCAATTCATTAACCATGGTAACAGAGACCATATTTGGTTAATTTGTTACTCACTTTTATTTAGGATTTGAACATACTTATCCTAATTACAAATAATGTTGCTATTGGCACAATGCCTAGTCACGAGGACGTTATTATAATATTAGCCGAGATTACAGAGAATCAAGGTATGAAGGTTTGAACCGTAGTCCTTTTACCCTTTCTGACAGGGAGTCATAGACCACCACTGTCTTTTATCTTATTATGACAACAATTATGGCCCATAGGCACTACATCACTAATGGATGCTTAATAATTTGGCCCGTAGGCACTGCATCGCTAATGGATGTTTAACAAGTTTGGCCCGTAGGCTCTACATTGCTAATGGATGTTAAATAATTGATCATCTTTATTGACGATTTAACCCATGATTTATTATATCATTATTTTGGGCTTTGGAATCCTTAGAAGGATTCTTATATAAGAATGACACGTGCGATTTTAACGAAACACATCTGCCATGAACGTTAACATGATTACAGAGGTTAACTGGAATTCTGAATCTTTTAATCAGGTCTTACCATCTTGACCGGGTCTAAAAGACACCTGGCTAGGTTTCACTCTTAAGATTCTTTATTTAGGCAGATTTAAATTTAAAAGGAATGATTTCGATTTATTTCATACTTAGTAATAACAAAATGAAATCTATAACATAACATTCCATAAACTTCAAATACGATTACACGCTGCCCTAAACGGGACTTTTAAACAAGTACATACCTACATAGAGGTTAATAAAGAGACAAGTCCACGCAAGGACCAATACAAGATAGGTGTCCACGCAGGGACTAAAGGATAAGTCCACGTAGGGACTGAAATACGATAAACGTCCACGCAGGGACTTATTTAAAATAGACATTACATTAGAGCATATATATAGACTAATGGTCACGTTTCTTCTTCTTGCCCTTCAACAGGTTTGCTAGACCCTTAAGGAATCCCCTGTTGTTCTTTCGTTCTTCCTCGAAATCTTGTTCCACACGACTTAATCGGTGGAGGATTTCTTCTTGTTCAGGAGGAGAGAAACGTGGTTGTGGCGCCGGTTGCAGAACTGGAGGTCTAGGAGGTGCTGGATACCCATGAGCTGAGTAGTCTGGTATCCCTAGGTTTCCAAAAGCTCCGTCGGGATAGCGGGCATTATACCTAGCCGCTATCACATATGGGTCGCGCTCATAGTTGTAATTGTAATGCGTATGCGACGGCTGATCGAACGGGTTGTATGCCGTTGGACCCGTGTATGCAGGTATTGGGTGGTCATACCCAAATGGTGGCGAAGATGGTGCAACTGGTGCGGAGTTCGCCTCCTGTACTGGACTTGAAGGTCCTTCTTTAGGTACTGACGGATAATGACTAGCACTCGAGTGGCGAGGGGTGCTGAAATGGAATTCCCCTCCTCGGGTAGACATCCGTGCGCCTGATCTTCTACGCCTTGGCGGATCTGGAATTACTGGTTGAACCGGTGGCGGTGGTGGTGGCGTAACGGCCACAAACCGCGAATCCTCTGAAGATCCTGTTGTTGCTGCTGCTCGTGTTGCGCTTTCTGATGGGAGGGTGTGAAGTACCACTCGTGATGGTTGAACAGCGCTTGAAAACTATCTGGCCCTTGATAAGGTGTGCCATGAAAAGAAGATCCATCAAAGATCTCGATAGGATGTGTGGGCGTACCACGAGCAGGTTCTACGGGATCTGTGTCCTCATCCATGTGGTCTTCTGAGAAGTGATCCTGTGGTCCTAACGGGACAAAGCCTGCAGGTTCCTGAATGTAATCTGCTGGGTTAAACTGACCTCTGAAGTAAGGAGTGGGATCATCAAAAGTACGGTGCGATGCAGATCGCTGTAGAGGTAAAAAGGATGGTTGAGGGTTATTGGGATTATTTTCGGAATCTGGCCCGAACGAGTGACGGTACGATGGCGTCGAGCTATGCGAGGTAGAATGTCTCGTAGGTTCAAAAAGGTTTCTTCGTCTTTGTGGTTCTTCACTCCTTGTACTGGAAGGAGCTCGCGTGTTCGAAGGTCCAGCTTCGTGATCATGGTGAGTAATGATCGTTCCTCTGCCTCTTCCTCCTCTTCCTCGTCTGATTGCAGGCGGCATATTTCCTGTTTTTTAAAACTTTAAATAACAATAAACAATAAAAAGACAAACTGGAATAACAAATTCGAATTTGTCCTATGTTCTTGTCTTGACTCAAGTATGTGCAATTGTGTCATTGAGATTAAACACCAAAGGATAGTGTTTAATTCACTCAACGTTGGCTCTGATACCAACCTGTCACACCCCGGTTTCCACGTGTATCACCGGTGGGCCCGGTGGGGGATTACCGTGACATAGTTGGCAACAATATAGTCAAACCACACAATTATATGAATGCAGAGCGGAAGCATAAAGGTAATATATTTCAACTTTAAGTGTAATATCAATGTATCACCATTGTTGAAATAATAATCCACAGGGGATCAAATAGAAATAACAAAAGTATTGTTCAACAGACTTCAGGCATCTTAAGCTTGCGAGACTTCTAATGATGCTAAGGAGAAATCCCAGCCAATTACGCCTAGTACCTGCATTTAGTCTTTTGGGGAAAATACGTCAGTTTACACTGGTAAATACGTTCAACTGACACTTTTGTAAAAATGTTTAATAAAATTGGTTTAAATGCTCAAGGCACAAACTCTTTATAACTTGGGATAATTTATAATTAAATCTTGTAAAGAATTACATGTTACTATGCGTTCGGTCGCCCGAGTCGTGTCGGGTTAAAGTTTAATAGACACACCACATAGTATAAAACTGTGGCGAGTAACCAACGGCTACACTTTTATAATTATAGACATAATGCCAGGTGTACGCCTACACCGGGATGTCAAGGTCGTGGCCATTCGTAAATGCTGCCAAGGATATCCGGGACATGGTCATTAAGCCCCCAAAGTCGTTAAGCCAACAAAACAAGTTTTTAAACGGGTCACATTGATAATACCCAACTACAAATGAGTTGGGGTCAATTGCCCGACCAAGCGGTATTTTAGATACCGTAACCCAAGCCCGTATAACGGAAAATAAGTTAAAAGTATTTACCTTTGCAAGTATAATCCTTAATTGAATAAATCACAGATAACTTTTACTAGTCTCCTATTCTGGAACGAAGGTTTTAAAATAACCTATTAGAATTCTAACGGGTCTTTATATTTGCCGTAGCTTAGACCGGTCAGTTTCAAAGGATAGTTACGGTTTAATCGCGTGAAAGGCGAAAACCGTGAATGGAGTGTATTTTGACCCAACAAGTTTGAAGACTTGTTTTATATGGGTATAATAATCATACTCTGGATTTTGGGGTCAAAACAATATGGTTTGACCCGTTTCGGCTGACTTATGTAAACTAGTTACATAAGCCGAACCGTGCGCGCTAAAGGCGCAACGGGTAACCGTAGGAGTCCTACACTGATTTCCTAAGTCAATATGCCTTAAAGAGGTTGTGGTATCAGTAGGATACCTTCCGTAATGCCCGTAACGAGTTTAAGTTCATATAATGCCCCGTAGGGGTATCTTGGTCTTTTTAAAGATTATAAAAGAGGTTTTAAAGTTCTACAGGAAATCTGAGTTTCCCGAACAGTTTATAAAGTCTAAAATACTTTATTTATTATTTAAAATCAGTAGCAACTGGAATTGGGTCAAAAGACCTTGTAGAACTCAAGTTATGGCCGAAAAGGGCATATTCGGTATTTACCGAACCGTTGCCATAACCGCAGGTTAAAAATAATTAAAAATCTTTAAAAATCCCAAAATATTATTTTACATCAGTGAGCAAAAGGTTTGGTGTCGAAATCCAGGTTTAGATAGGCGTTATGCTAATTGCGCTATTTAATTACTAAAGTTTCGCAATTTGCGCTATTTAGCATAACTCATATTCTGGACCTCGGATTGACGTGAAATTTTAGGGACATGCTTAGAAATCAGTAACCAAGTTATGATCCCTTCACGTGTCTGAAATTCTCGTTTTAATTTATAAAGGGCGTTACGGTCAACTTTTAAACATTTAACGGAAATGTGTAAAAGACTCGGACAACAACGAACCGGTCACAGAGGGTTATACCATCATGTAACCTGGTCCTAAGAGAGTCCTAAGGCATATCTAAATCAAACTTTAACGGGTCAGAACTGAAGTCAATGCAAAAGTCAAAGTTTTGCGACTTTCGGCTCCGAACCGGGTCAATATAGCAAATGGCCGGATCAAACAAGCTTAGACTAGTTTATATACTTATTATCATGTTTTATGAGTGTTCAAACAGGTTACATATCATCTACATTACAGATTATGCAAGAAATCGCAAAATGACATTTCTGTTGACTTTTTCTAAGCACGTTTGACTCGATATTTGAACTAGTTAGAGTGGGAATCAGAGGGTGCCCTTTTAGGGGTTTAATGCCCACATGATTACCATCATATAACTATCTTTGATTCGACAAACCACTGGACCATTCGTGATTTATCGCAAAGTCAATCGTTAATTACGACGGATTGACTTTTAGGCTAAAACTATGGAAAAACGAAACCACAAAGGGTTAGGCAACTTACAGAAGCTTGGTGCACGACTAAGAATGATAGAGGAATGCTTGAGAGCTCCAAGAATGATCAGAAGGTAAGTTTTGAGGTGTGTTTTCACTTATGCACAATGTATGCCTTTTATAGTGAAAGAATGGCCTCTAGATCATTACACATCAACCTACAATGGAGCATGGATGATCAGCAGGTGGCCCTGAATGCTAGGGGTTATGTAGAGGCGCCCATGCTTCATTAATTGCCTCTATGATCGTTCACAAGCTCAATTAGTGCATCTGCCCATGTTTTCTGCATCTGTGTCTGTCACGCGGCCCGCATGAGAGATCAGACAACCTGTACGCGGGTTGCCTGGATCTTCATGTCAGGAAACGTATTTACAGGAGGCTCGCGGCCCGCTTCAACTTATATGTTTCACTCAGGCGGGCCGCCTGAGGCCTGTTTTCAAAGATTTTTAAATCTTTTGTAATGATTAACCGAATCTTTGTAATTAATAACCTGACCTTTCGGGTTCGAATGGGTAACTTTGTGATTTGGCCCTCGGTTAATTACAATTAAGGGCCTCGTGCCATTTACCCGCACTGTTAAGTCCCCGGTTAGTTTAATTACTATCCGGAAAGCCTTAACTTTCATTGTTGACGCTTTTAACCCTTCTCGTACGAATTTGATCATAACTTTCTCGTTTTAAAACGGAACTTCGTGAAATTTATATAGTACATTCTAGTGAGCGTATTTTACTGTTACAAAGCCTCGGGTTCGCCAAAGGGTCACTCAGAGGTATAATTAAACATGTTGACACAGTTGACCCCTGCAGCTTGTAATCTCTCACTTTCTTCCGCGTTTCGCTTTCGTACGATCCATGACTTATTCGTTTGAAGGTACGAGCATCGTTTAGGGTTACCATACAGTATATTTACCCTTTGTTGACATTTATAACCCTCGAATTTACATACTTTCAAGGTTTGTCAACTTTAGTCCTTTATTTATTATTTAATGCCACGTGTAAACTCATGACACGTGTTAACAAATTATTGGACACAAAATTTCGAGGTGTTACACTTAACTGGTGCCTCTTGATGAAGCACAACCTGTCTAGATGGAACACCCCTCTGATTTGATGAGTGATGAACATCGTCCTCCCTTGACTCATGCGTTTTAGAAGGGGGCTTACTATGAGCCACATATAGAGTCTTAGAGTGAGTATCCCTTGATTCATTATTTTGTCTGTCAAGAGCTTGAGTAACAGCATCATCTATTAATGCCTGTAGTTCTGCACCAGTTATATTAATTCTGGTAGTATCATTGTTCTCCTTCGGGTGGCTGTTAACCTCATCTGATCCAGCCATATAGCTTGATTGCTACATAAATGTTGACAATGATTTATTCGAAGGTTATTACGGAATTATCATTTTTGATGACTCATTAACCATGGTAATATGAACCATATGGGTTAATTATATTTAATTAGTATTTTCATTATAATTTATCCTAGTTATAAAACATTAAGGATATTAAAGTGGCACAAAAGGCCTAATCACAAGGATAGTTTTGAATTTATAAGCCATGATCGTATGGGACCGAGGCATTTAGGGTTTGAACATAGTTGGTTACTTTTCTTTGACAGAGAGTCGAAGACTACAACTGTCTTTTGTCTTTTAGGACAATAGATATAGCTCGTAGGCATTTCCCTTTTGAGGGATATTTATGGTATGATCATCTTTTCAGATGATATTAGTCGAGATCGTATGGATCCTACCGACTATTATGCTTGGACGCAGTCCAACATCTTTAGACAGGGGTCAAAGACCACCACTGTCGTTGTCTTATCGGACAACAAGTTTATCCCGTAGGCACTTCATCACTAATGGATGTTTATAACATGATCATCTTATAGGATGATATAAGCCATGATTTCTGGATCATTAGGCTAGATCAGGAAGTTTGAAGAATTCCAATATAGGAATGACTATTGTGATTTTCTCGAATCACTTTTGTCAAGAGTGCTAACACATTCTTAGTTGTTAACAAGGATCCGAATCTCTTTGAGGAACTACCATCTTGGCCCTGTCTTTACATGACAGGTGGCTAGGTCTTGTCCTTTTTAGATTTTTGCCATTTTATTATAATGGTAGATTTTTATAAAAGGAATGTTATTTTCATTTATTTCATATTTCATGTTTTAGCATGAAAATTTAAAGCTAATCATTCCGCTATAAAATTTGAAGTACAGATCTGCCCTAAATGGGACTTGGAAAGAATAATGTTGTCCTCAAAGGGACTGGAAGATAAATATGTCCTTATAAGGACTATTAAAGAAACGATCTTCAGCAAAAGGAGTTTTCTTCTTCTAATTGTTTTCTCCCTGGATGCACGTTTCATTCTAGCCGCGGTACAAAGCTCAGCATTTCAAGGCTCCAGAAGTGGAGAATTTCTAATACAGCTTCTTCGCTTGGCGACATATTCAAAATATATATAAAATTGGAAGCAATAGATTTCCGAATAAAGATGAGGGTATTCCTATGTTAAGTCTAGACTCAGAAGGTCAAGGAATGTGCTACTGTGTCATTGAGACTAAACACAAAAAGGCAAGTGTTTAATTCACTCAATGTTGGCTCTGATACCAACCTGTCACACCCCGGTATTTCTATGTATTACCGGTGGGCCCAGTGGGGAGTATCGTGAGGTAGTTGATATCATCATAGTCAAACAGCACAATTTAAATGCACAGCGGAAGCAAAAGATAATTATATTACAACCGAATGAGAATATCAAAGTATTACAAACGGTATGTAAAGGGATCCACAGGCGGATCTAATAATAGAAAACTGTTCAACAGACTTTAGGCATCTAGAACTTGCAAGATTCCCTATTAACGCCCTGAGCTCCCAGCCAATTACGTACAGTACCTGTCACTTAACCTTTTTGGAAAATACGTCAGTTTACACTGGTAAATACAATTTAACTGACTCATTTTGAAAACGTTTAGAAAATTGATTCGAATGCACAAGGCACAAAACTTTTTATAACTTGGGACAATTTTATTAATAAAAATCTTGTATCCGATTTACATGTTTGTCCAACATTTAGGGCCGGTGATAATACAAGCCGGTCAAAATTAATAGACACACCACAAATATAATCTCACAAGAAGACACCCTTACGAGTGAGTATATGCTTTACATAAGCAACAGGAGGTGTTATGCCTACACCTTGTGCTTACGTTGTGGTCATTCACTTTTTAAATGAGCCATGGATATCCAGGACATGGTCATTAACCCCCAATGTTATTTGTTATCAAGCAATACAGATTAAAACGGGATTATGCAATTTAATCATCTCCGATTAAAAGGTTTCTACACCCGACCAAGCGGTATTTTTATAATACCGTATCCCAAGCCCGTATAAGGGAAATAAGTTAAAAGTATTTACCTGAGCTAGCAATGCAATTTATACTCAGTCGTATATCCTAATCAGCAAGCACAAGTACCTTTACTGGGGCTCTTAATCTGGAACGAAGGTTTTTTAATAACCTATTAGGTTCCTAACGGGTCTTAATTAAGCCTATGCTTAGACCGGTTAGTTTTAAAGGAGGATACGGTTCAAAACGCATGATTAAGCGCAGACCGGATCAGGATGTGATTTAGACCCGACAAGTTTGGAGACTTGTATAATATGGGCAAACTAAACACATTCTGGATTTTGAAGCGAAAATGATAAGGTTTGACCCGTTTCGGTTATTTTATGCAAACTAGTTACATAAACCGATCCGAATGCAAAACACGCGTAACGGGTAGCCATAAGAGTCATATACAGGTTTCCTAAGTTAATATGCCATAAATATGTTGTGATATCAGTAGGATATCTTCCATTATGCCCAAAACAAATTTAAAACCAATTTATGCCCCGTAGGGGTATTTTGGTCATTATAAAGGTTATAAAAGAGGTTTAATATAAATCTGAGTTTCAAGTCTGATTTAATCAGTAAAAATACTTAATTTAATAAGTTATATCAGTAGGGTATTACACATATGTGAATTTTATCATTTATAACCAAACTATACACCGAAAGGGCATTTTGGTAACTTCACATAAGGTTTAAAGGTCAAATTTGGAAATCTGAGTTTAAAACTTTTGCTTACCGTTAAAGTATATATTTTTACTTAAAATATCAGTAGCAAAAGGTTTGGGGTCAAAATGTTTAGTAAAACTCATTTTATAGGCCAAAGGGCAAAACCGACAATTACCGAATCAAGCCTAGAACCCTATGTTATGCTCAGCCTAAAAATAAATAAAAATCTTCAAAAATCCTAAAATATTATTTTATATCAGTAGGTAAAAAGTTTGGTATCAAAAACTGGGTTTAGATAGGCTATATGCTAATTACGCCGTTTAATTAGTAAAAAGCTTTTCATTTACGCTAATGAGCATAACTTTTAATCTAGACCTCAAACTGATGTCAAATTTTAGGGACAAGTTTATAAACCAGTAATAAAGATTTATTGTCCACTCATATTTTCAAAAATATAGTTTTAAGGTCCAAAGGGCATAACGGTCAACATTTAGGCATTTAACGGAAACATGCATGAACTAGGATTTCTATGGAACCAAGTTGTATAATCTTGGAGGATTATACTAACCTATAACATGGTCCTAATGGAATCCTAAGGCATATTTAAACTAAGCTAAATCGGTTCAGAACTGAAAGTCAAAGCAAAAGTGAATTTTTGCGACTTTCGGTTCCGAACCGAGCCTATACTTAGGATTGTCGGGTTGAATCATGCTTAGGCATGTTCAACTAATATTTACCAAGTTATTAAAGTGAGAAAACAGATTTATGGTTTCTTATTAGTAGTTATGAATTTTATTTAAAACTAACCCATTTGACTTTTATTTGACCCGACAATTTAACTAAGTAAACGTGGTAATTAGGAGGTGCCCTTTTGAGGGTTAATCAACTATCTAATTACGGTCATGTAGCCATGTTCGTTGCGAACCATGGCTCAACCGTTTGAGGGTTAATCACCTATCTAATTATTCCTAAGCGTAGGGAACATGAATCATGCTCAAAAATATGCCGGATGTTGGTTCGTTTGGTCGTACGGTCCCGTTGTTCGGCTAATTACGACGAAACTTGGACGGACGCTAAAAACGATCCAAATTACGCGACGAATGGAATTTTATTAAGAAAAACACTAAAATAAAATATTTTAGTGCTTACATAAATTTTTGGATGTCTGGAGATATTCAGAATGTGAGATATGCGCGAAAATGCAAACTTGTGCACTTTTTGACACTTTTAGTCCCTGCATGACTTAGAAGTTTATTTTTGCGCACCAAACACCTCTAGGCCTATATCTAAGCTATATAAAGGATAATTAGGGTATGTTTAACTCATGGTCATATTCAGGAAGGTTCGATATCATACGAATCGGCATACTTTTGCAGTTTGACGCAAATAGCCCCTTTAATGCGCGAACTTGCGCATATCATCGTTTAATAGTATCGAAGCCTTATCCAACCCGTATTAAACATTCTTAGGAGTATTATTAAACATTACAAAGCTTCGGGTTCGCAAAAAAGTCATTCAAAGGTATAATTAAACATATTGACACTTTTAGTCCCTCTAGTTTGCAAAGTTGCGCGTAACGCCACTTAAAGGCATAAAAGCCTTGGACGGCCAACGATTGGCATTCCCGAGAGTATAATTAAATTTCATGAAGCTCTCGGTTTGTTAAAAGGTCACTCAGAGGTAAGAATTAACATGTTGACGCTTTTAACCCTTTATTGCGCAAACTTTCAATTAATTCCGCAAACGGCTATACTTGATTAACAAGTGGCTCATTTGTGACTATAAAACCGTAAAAGGTTATTTATAAACTTATTTTAGGTATATTAATACATCCAGTTCTTTCATGATTAATGTTTTTCGATTTTTCGAAAAATTAGTCCCTTAAATTCAAGGTTTGACTTTATTAGGGTTTATTACACGTGTCAATACATCATTGGACGTGATTTTATGAGGTGTTACAGCATTTAAGTAGATTATATAACAAAAGATTTCACCTTTACAAGTCTTGATCACAAATCTGCCATGTTAGCAATTTCAGACCAAAACTACTAAATAAGGATCATAAACCGCGTCAAGAACATGTAATCAACACCATATAATTCGTTAGAACCCTTACGTGCAAGAAAGCATTCTCAATCAAAATTCGATATATCTTAGATAAAACCAATACCCCTCTCGAGTCTCATGGTGTAAACAAGTTTACAAACAAGTGATTAATCAAGAAATAGTTACCATCCCACTAACCACAGATTCATTATCCAAGACAATCAAACATAATCAAGAACTCAACATCAATGAAACATTCAATATATAATCATGAAGATTCAAACATGAAAAAGTACTAAAGATTCATACAAACAAGATTACAACATAAAGAATATTCAAGAAACAAGTTCATTACTACTATTACATAATACTACATTAAACATAAACTAACATCAGCTCAATACTTGAATAATGATCAGAATACATGTATAAGAACAAGGAATCAAACCATAAACAAGCAAGGAATTGATGGGTTGGATCGGTTATGCTTCCACTCGATCTTGGTGCTTCAAACGGATCTGATCAGGACTGCTTCAGAACCCAAAAATCGCGCAAAAACATGGAGAAAAACCTAACATTGAAACCAGTAGCGAATGGCTCTATTTATAGGCAATTTTTCGTTTGGCACGGCTGTGCCATCAGGTCACACGATCATGCGACAGGTCTTGTCGGGTGACGTCATTTCTGTGATTCGGGGTCGGACAAGTGGACTAGTGGACAAGTTGTCTGGGTTATCAGATTGGCACGGTCATGCCATGGATTGCACGGTAGTGCGATGTCATCAGAAAACTTGGTCTAGCTGGTGCACAGTTGTACGGTCCGGGAAAACACTGGAACCATCAGTCGCACTGGCAGTGCTTTCAAGATCGGACGACTCGCATGGTAGTGCGGTCGGATCGCACGGTCGTGCGACACCTGGCAGTCATCAAAATTTTGTCCATTTTATCAGATTTGTATCAAAATTTCCCCGTTTTCATCAGATTTGTCTTTTGTACTTCGTTTAAGACCTGAAAATATAAAAGTACCGGATTTGGTACCTAAACGTCGCGGTTTCGGTCAAAAACGCTTAAAACGGTAGTGTTTTGGGGGATAAATGTAACACCTTGAAATTTCGTGTCCAATAATGTGTTGACACATGTCATGAGTTTACACGTGGTATTAAATACTAAATAAAGGACTAAAGTTGACAAACCTTGAAAGTATGTAAATTCGAGGGTTATAAATGTCAACGAAGGGTAAATATACTGCATAGTAACCCTAAATGATGCTCGTGCCTTCAAACGAATAAATCATTGATCATACGAAACTAAAAGTGAGAGATTACAAACTACAGGGGTTAAATGTGTCAACATGATTAAATTTATACCTCTGAGTGACCTTTTAACAAACCCGAAGCTTTGTAAAAGTAAATTATGCTCACTACAATGCACGATTCAAATTTCATAAAGTTTCGTTATCGTATGAGAAAGTTATGATCAAATTCGTATGCGAGGGGTTAAAAGCGTCAACGTCGAAAGTTATGACTTTTCGGGTAACAATAAAGTTAACCGAGGTCTTAACAAAGTAGGTATAAGTCCTAAAGCCCTTGTGGGTAAATAATAAGGGGTCAAATTGTAAGTAATTAGCTCAACTGACCTCCCGAAGAACCAAGGGCCAACCTGCATTAATTAAAGAGATTTGGTTCTGATCAGAAGATCCAAGCGGGCCGCGTGACCCATATCAAAGATCTTACGCGGGCCGCCTAGCCCGCCCAGATGCAGAAACATGTTTAAATCGGCTGTTCAGCCCTCTAAACGACATGTAAAGCCTTTAAAGCCTTCCAAGATGCCCCTAATCAACCCCTAAACACTAGGGACACATGTTGAAGAGTTATGGTGAGTGCTAGACCTTGTTGTCAACCAATTGTGGTGAGTGAATTCACTATAAAAGGCCACAAGAGTTCAAACAATCCCACACACCTTCATCTGCATTATGGAGCACTTCTGGAGCTCAAGCTTCCTCCCAAGTGATCCCTGGTCGTTCATAGGACCCTTGTAAGTTTGCCTAACCCTTCCTAATTGAGCTTTAGCTTAGTTTTAGCTTAAAAGTCAAACCGTCGTAATTAACGGTTGACTTTATGATTAATCACAAATGGTCCAGTGATTAGTCGGATCGAAAGTAGTTATAAGTTGGTATTTATGTGGGTAATAAACCCTTAAGAGGGTTCCCCTGATCACCACTTTAACTAGGTCGAATATCGGGTCAATGTAGATTGTAAAAAGTCAACAAAAGCTAGATTTTCGATTTAACGCATAAGTAACAATGTAGAAGGCGTATAACCTATTTTGCCACTCATATAGCTTGGTAATGAGTTTAAGAACCGATCTAAGCTTGTTGATCCGACAACTTATTGTTTAGACCCGGTTCGGAACCAAAAGTCGCAAGGCTTTGACTTTTGCTTTGACTTCAGTTCTGACCCGCTTTAGTATGATTTGGAAATGCCTTAGAGCTTCCTTAGGACCAGGCTACATGTTAGCCTAACCCTCTGTGGTTGGGTCATTGATTGACCCATTCGTTTACGTGTTTCCATTAAACACTCATATGTTGACCATTATGCCCTCATTGCCTTAAAACGTGATTTTTGGAAATGTAAAAGAGTAGAAACTTTAAATACTGATATATATAAACATGTACGCAAGGTTTGACACCAGTTTGAATTGTAGATTAAGAGTTATGCTCATTATCGCAAAATGAATGCTTTATGTTAATAAAGTGGCGTAACTAGCATATAGCCTACTTAAACATACTTTTTGATATCAAATCTCTTACCCACTGATGTAATATATTATTTTGGGAATTTTAAAGTTTTTTAATTAATTTTAGGCTGAGCATAACTCATAGTCGTAGGCTTAATCCGGTACTTGTCGGTTTTGCCCTTACGGGCCATAAAATGAGTTTTACATATCAAAACGACTCCAAACCTTTTGCTACTGATCACACATGTTAAATAAATTATTTTAAGCCTTCTGAAAATATAAAAATGTCAGATTTAAGTATCAAACCGGAAATGGCTTTAATCGCCTTTTTAAGCGTTTTTAACGCATAGTACGTACTAAAAGTATTTTAAACATACAAGGGTTGATACCTACTGATACTTGAGGCAAATTATAATATTTTGACAGTAAGCAAAGGTTGTTAAACTCAGACCTCAGTTATGAGCTTTTCGGCTTATGTGAAATTACCAAAATACCCCTACGGGGCATAGTTTGGTTATAATTGATAAATTTCACATATGTACTTTATCCTACTGTTATAACTCATTAACTTGAGTATGTTTACTGATTACATCAGACCTGTAACTCAGTTAAACACCTAAACCCTTTTACAACCTTTAAAATGACCAAACTACCCCTTCGGGGCATAGTTTGTGATTTAATTCGTTTCGGGAACAATGAAAGACATCTTACTGATGTCACAACATATTTGAGGCATAATTAACTTAGGAAACCTGTATATAGCTCTCATGAATACCCGTCACGCTTATTACGCGTACGATTCGGTTAATATAACAAGTTTACATAAATTAGTCGAAACGGGTCAAACCTTAACGGTTTTATCTCAAAATCCAGAATGTGTATGAAATTCCCATATTAAACAAGTCTCTGAACTTGTCGGGTCTAAATCACATTATATCCGGTCTTCGCTTAATCGTGCGTATGAACCGTATCTCTAAAACTAGCCGGTCTAAGCTTAAGCTTAACTAAAGACCCGTTAGGATTCTAATAGGTTATTATAAACCTCCGTTCCAGATTTAGGAGCCCAGTAAAAGCTACCTGTACTTGCTGATTTGATATACGGCTGGGATTGAATTTATATTTAGCTCAGGTAAATACTTTTAACTTATTTTCCGTTATACGGGCTTGGGTTACGGCATATTATATACCGCTTGATTGAGCATCAAATCTTCCATCGGTTAGGTGGTTAATTGAATAATTTGATCGGCTCATTTAAACAGTCTTGTTTGCTTAAAGCCTTTGGGGGGTTAATGACCATGTCCCGGATATCCCTGGCATCATTTCACGAAATGGCCACGACCTTGACATTCGGGTGTAGGCGCACACCCGGCATTATGTCCGCTATTATAAAGGCATAGCCGTTGGTTACCCGCCACGGTATTATATGCTAAGGTGTGTTTATTAATCTTTAACCCGGACTAGATCCGGGCTACTGAACGCACAAGTAACATGTAATTCGTTCACAAGATTATAATATTAAATAATTCTCCCAAGTTATAAAAGGTTAATCTTGCCTCTTTGCATTTTAATCAAAAGGTGTTTTGTGCCATGTGCATTCAAATCAATTTTAATAAACATTTTACAAATGAGTCAGTTGAATGTATTTACCAGTGTAAACTGACGTATTTTTCCAAAAAGGCTAAATGCAGGTACTATACGTAATTGGCTGGATATTTCTCCTTAGCATCAATAGAAGTCTCGCAAGCTTAAGATGCCTAAAAGTCTGTTGAACTATTGTTCCCATTTTATGTTCGATCCTTCTGTGGACAAGCTTCCGAATATCGTAATGATTGACATTACAATAATAAATTCGGTTGTATTATATTTTCTCAATTGCTTCCGCTGTGCATATTAATATTGTGTTGTTTGACTATATTGTTGCCAACTACGTCACAGTAATCCCCCACCGGGCCCACCGGTGAAACACGTGGAAATCGGGGTGTGACAGGTTGGTATCAGAGCCAACGTTGAGTGAATTAAACACTAGTCTTTTGTGTTTAATCTCAATGACACAATAGCACATTCCTTGACCCTCTGAGTCTAGACCTAACATAGGAATACTCCCGATTCTAATCTGGAATTTAATGCTTCCAATTATTTTTATATATTGGATACGTCGTCAAGCGAAGAAGCTGTATTAGGATTTCTCCTCATCCGGAGCCCTGAGATACTGAGCTTCGTACCACGGCTAAAATGAAACGAACATCCAAGGAAAAGGCATTCAGAAATAAAATGAAGAAGAAACTCCTTTTACTGAAGATCGTTTCCTCATTAGTCCTTATAAGGACATAATTATCTTTCAGTCCCTACGAGGACAACATTATTCCTTTCAAGTCCCGCTTAGGGCAACTTTATACTTTTACTTTTATATAATGGAATGATTAAGTTTAGACTTTCATTCTAAATAAGAAATATTAAATAAACGGAAAATAACATTTCCTTTTGCAATATCTACCATTATAATAAAATGGCAAAATCAAAAAAAAGGACAAGACTTAGCCACGTGTCATTTTAAGATCGGGCCAAGATGGTAGTTCCATAATTAGATTCAGATGCATATTTAACACCTCAATTTAGAAATTGTTCTGTGATAAATATTAAAAGAATCTTAAGTGTGAAATCTAGCCTTCGGGTCAATTATAAGGCCGGGCCAAGATGGTAAGACCTGTTAAAAAAGATTCAAATCATTAACTAAGAATCTTAAGAGTGAAACCTAGCCTGGTGTCATTATAAGACCCGGCCAAGATGGTAAGACCTGATTAAAAGATTCAGAATTCCAGTTAACATCTGAAAACATGTTAACACTCCCGACAAATGTGATTCATTGGGAATCACACACGTTATTAAGGATTCTTCAAAAGATTCCTAACCCAGTTTAATGATCGCTGAATCCTGGGTTTACATCATCAATTAAGATGATCATATTTTAACCATACGTGGTAATATAGTGCCTACGGGCCTTGCTCATTTCTACATGAGCCAAAATACAGTGGTAGCTATGACTCCCTGTCAGAAGAAGGTAATGAACTAGGTTCAAACCTCAAGGCTTTGATTCTCTGAAATCCTAGCTTATAATTTAAAATTGTCCTTGTGACTAGGCCTATTGTGCCAGAATACCTTCATGCTGTGATTCTCTGAAATCATAGCTTATAAATTATATATGTCCTTGTGACTAAGCCTGTTGTGCTAATATACTTAAAGGCCTTGATTCTCTGAAATCATGGCTTATAAATTAAAATTGTCATTATGACCAGGCCAATGGGTGCCACTAATAAAACTGCTAATGTTTTATAATTAGGATAAATTATAATAGAAGTCCTAAATAAATATGATTAATAAATTAACCGAATATGGTCTCTGCTTACCATGGTTAATAAATTTCCCTATGGGGCAATTCCGTAATAAACATCCCTTAGAAGGGAAGTACCTACGGGCTATAGTTAATGTCCTCTGAGACTAAAGACAGTGGTAGCCTACAACTCCCTGTCAAGAAAAGGAAATGAACGTTGATTCAAACCTTAATGCCTCGATTCTCCGAAATCATGACTTATAAATTGAACTTGTCTACGCGACTAGGCCATTTGTGCTATTATTAACCTATAAAGTAGGGTTTATGATAAAAATCCTGAATAAAATAAATATCCTTCCTTTCCTACCAGTATGCAGCTTAAAAGGGAATCTTAAAGGTAAAACCTAGCCTATGTAGCCAAGATGGTGAAACCTACTCAAGGGGTTCAGATCATTGTTAACACCTAAGAGCGTGTTAGCACTCTTGACAAAAGTGGTTCGAGAAAATCACAACAGTCATCCTTATATTGGATCCTTCCCAATTCCCTTATCTAGCCTAGTGATTTAGAAAATCACGGCTTATAACATCCTATAAAATGATCCTGTTATAAACATCCGCTAGTGATGAAGTGCCTACGGGCTAAACTTATTGCCCAATAAGACAACGACAGTGGTGGTCTTTTGACCTCCTGTCTAAAATGTTGGACTAAGTCCACACATAATAGTCTATATGATCAAGGCGATCATGACTAATATCATCTAATGCGATGATCATATTATTTAAACGTCCTTTAGTGATGTTTCGCCTACGGGCTATAATAAATTGTCCATGAGACATTGACATTGTGGTCTTTATGATTCCTTGTCTAAAAGTGGTGAGCTATACTCAAGCCAAATAGTCAATATGGTTAATGCAATCCTGACTTATATCATCTAAAATGATGAATCCATTATAAACATCCTTTAGTGATGTTTCACCTACGGGCCATATTATATTGTCCATTTGTGACACAAACATTATGACCTCTATGATCCCCTATTTAAGGTAGTGAGTTGCGCTCAAGCCTAATAATCTATGTGATCAGTGCGATCCTGACTAGTATCATCAATATGATGATCATAAATTCATAATATTGACATCCCTAGTGATGAAGTCCCTACGGGCTATACTTTACTCTATTGTCGATAAGACAAAATAGCAGTGATCCTTATGATCCCCTATTCAAAATGATGGGATGATACCTAAACCTAATAGTCCATGCGATCGATGTGATCATGACTAATATCAGTAGATACGATGCTTACAGATAGACATCCACTAGTGATGTTAGTTGGCTTATTTTTCTGCCAAACGAATCGTCCTTCAAAGACGATGACAGTTGTAGTCTATGACTCCCTGTCCAAAGGTGAAGGACCACGTTCAAACCTTGAAGCCCTAATCTAAAAAGAGTGCGACTAATAAATTAAGGACCTTGGTGGTAGACCATCGAGTTATGTTTTAAAGTCATTCAGGACAAGCCTATGTGTTATAAAGTGTTGTTCGTGACAAGTTAAACATACTAAGTGTTAACATCTCTGGTGTCAGGCCTTAGTGCCATATCCTATGACGTCCTGGAGACAAGACCACTTGTGTCGCATCTAAATGTCATTACGACAAGGCCTTCGCGCCATATGATTACTTATGTCCTTCATGACTGGGCTTATTGCCATATCTTCCTGCGTCCCTCGCAACAGGCTTCTGTGCCATTTTATATATAACCGAAGTCATGTAAGGATAGCCTTTGAGCTATTTATAATCATCCTTGTGGCAAAGACAGTCGTGATATTATGGTCCCCTGCCAAGCAGGTATTAGACGCGCTCCAAACCTTGAATGCCATTAATAGTCCTTTGTGACCTAAGCCAAATGTAATAGATATGCATTCAAACAGCATTCACTAAGAATGTTCAGAACAGAATAGCCCATACGGTTCATGAATGCCGTGGCTAATCTAAGTCAGGTCATCAGAATGATGACTAATAATTGTTAAACCTTGGTGATGGTACCAAGTTTCAAGTATGGAAAAACTCGGATGAGGTGGACGACAGTCGCAATACCATTAATGCGACGAAAGTTAATAAAACTACAAACGTAAACCTCAATATTAATGGAGTTAATCTTCTGGCTGTGGTTGACGCAGCAGTGGGAAGGACCATAGAAAGCTCATGAAACAATCCATGGGCCGAATGCTCCTCGTTCTGAATTTCATTCAAAACCATGTTCAATTGCTCATGAGAAGAGTTTGGTTCACACTTCGTATATGAAGGAGGAACCAAAGGAGGAAAATAACTCCCAGAAATCTAAGAAAGAGAGCAAGTACAGGCTAAAAAAAAGGGCAACGAAAGTTCAGTGAGAAGCCTGTATGTAAAAATTGCTAACAAAGACATTAGAGACCGTGTCGAATAGAACCAAAACCAAGGCAATATGACATCTGCTAAGGAACAGGTCATCATTTCCCCGGAATGTAGGGACATAAAGAATGCAGTCTATCACGACTGTGGTGAGTAAGGCCGTATTAGAAATAGATACCATAAAGCTGCCCAAGAAGGTGCAGCTAAGCCTGGGAAAGGGCTAAAGGAAGAAATGCCTGAACTCACCTAATGAATGCCAAAAGGCAGTTTACGATGTAATCAAGTATATTCATCATCCTTTACCAATGATAATTTCTGCTAAGTGTCCTGATTTAATACAGGCAATCATAAATCTTCATAAACCATAGGCTTAGCAAACTTTTATATTATCCGCAAGGTATAATTCACCAAGGGAACCTTAGTAACCGATTCTTTTCGTATCGGCAAGAAATCCTCCCGAAAAAAAAAATCTAAAAATACTCTTTCTTCGCATAAAGTACAACAACATATGCTATTTTAATTATTTTCTTCTTTCATTGTTTTTCTTTTTCTATCGCCTGCAAATGCCAAACTATGTTTGATAAAAGTGCCATATGAGGATTGGCGTATTCTAGTGTGTCCCATAGATTACTTCCATGCCTGATCAGTATGGAGGTTTAATACATGGAACCCCTGAGATATCCCAATGGTCATATTGTACTAAAGTCGACTAGTAGTATTCAAAGAAGATATCCAGAATGGAATTGTCCATGTAAATGTTCCCGAATTAGGAATTCGTGGACTTATATATGTCACTTGTTTGGCACAAACAATAATGAATGAACTGGAGCCTAAGATATGGAAAATCTCTATAATCTCCCTGTATCTTGATTATCTTCTCATAAGTTTTCCTTGCTTACCTCCTGGAAGGCAGGAAGAATTAATATTAACATCCCGCTGTGGGCTGGAGTATTGTGAAAACTCCATATTGCCATACAACAATCGAAACCTTGATTAAGTAAGTTTTAAGATATAGGCTCATATAGCCTGATTCAATATCCTGAAGGTTTTATGTTATTAAATAAGAAAGACGGTTCATATTGCTTATATATGAATGACCGCAGCCTAATTAAGCAACAATTAAGAATTTCCATCAGATGCCCAGGATCTAAAGGCAAATTATTAGTGGATAGGCTTGAGAAAGTCTGTAGCCACTCATGTAGCCAAATGCTTGACGTGTGCGAAGTCCAAGCTGAGCATCAAAAGCCGTCGGGCTTGTACGACCGCCTGAACTTCCCAAGTGGAAGTAAGAGATGGTAACTATGGATTTTATTGCCAGGTTACCCAGGACGAGGAAAGGAAATGGTACGATATGGGTTATAGTTGACAGACTGACTAAGTCAGCACAGTTCTTACCCATCAAGGAGACTTATAGCTCCAACATGTTAGCCCAGTTGTACGTTGATAAGATTGTAGCCTTGCATGGCATACATGTGTCTACTATCTCTGACAGAGATACTAGATACACATCACATTTTTGGAAGAGTTTCCAATAATCTTTGGGTATACGTTTGAATTTCAGTACGGCTCCTCATCCTTAGACTGACGGTCGGAGTGAGCGTACTATTCAAACGTTGGAAGACATGATACGTGCATGTGCGATCGATTTGGGTGGTAGTTAGAATAAGAACCTACCGTTAATCGAATTCTCCTACGACAATAGCTACCACACCAGCATTAAGGCTGCACCTTTCGAGGAATTATACGGTAGAAAGTGTAGAACGCCCGTCTATGGGCGGAAGTCGGAGATGACCAATTATCCGGACCGGAGATAGTGTTCAAAACGATGGACAAGATTGTCCAGATTCGCGACCGTCTCAAAGCTGCCCGAGATAGGCAGAAGAGTTACGCAGACCCAAAAGCGTAAAGCTTTTCACTTCGAAGTAGGTGACAAAGTATTGCTTAAAATATCACCTAGAAGGGGTAATGCGATTTGGTAAGAAAAACAAGCTAAGACCGAGATACATAGGACCTTTCGAGGTTATCAAACGTATCGGGTCAGTTGCCTATAAGTTAAACTTACCAGAAGAGCTCAGTGGAAATTCACAATGTGTTCCACATCTGCAATATGAAAAAGTGCTTCGCTGATGAATCACTGGTGATACCGCATACAGATGTGCATATATATGAGAGCTTAAAAGTTGTGGAAAAACCTTTGTCGATTCAAAAATCGACAGGTAAAGAAGCTTCGAAGGAAGCATGTACCTATTGTAAAGGTCAAATGGGATGCCGTAAAGGTCCCGAATTCACGTGGGAAGTTGAATCCACGATGAAAGAGGAATACCCTTATTTGTTTTAGTAAATCTCGGGTCGAGATTTATTTTAAGGGGGTGAGGATGTAACACCTCGAAATTTTGTGTCCAATAATGTGTTGACACGTGTCATGAGTTTACACGTGGTATTAAATACTAAATAAAGGACTAAAGTTGACAAACCTTGAAAGTATGTAAATTCGAGGGTTATAAATGTCAACGAAGGGTAAATATACTGTATAGTAACCCTAAATGATGCTTGTGCCTTCAAACGAATAAATCATTGATCATACGAAACTAAAAGTGAGAGATTACAAACTACAGGGGTTAAATGTGTCAACATGATTAAAGTTATACCTCTGAGTGACCTTTTAACAAAGTCGAAGCTTTTTAAAAGTAAATTATGCTCACTACAATGCACGATTCAAATTTCATAAAGTTTCGTTATCGTATGAGAAAGTTATGATCAAATTCGTATGCGAGGGGTTAAAAGCGTCAACGTCGAAAGTTATGACTTTTCGGGTAACAATAAAGTTAACCGAGGTCTTAACAAAGTAAGTATAAGTCCTAAAGCCCTTGTGGGTAAATAATAAGGGGTCAAATTGCAAGTATTTAGCTCAACTGACCTCCCGAAGAACCAAGGGCCAACCTGCATTAATTAAAGAGATTTGGTTCTGATCAGAAGATCCAAGCGGGCCGCGTGACCCATATCAAAGATCTTACGCGGGCCGCCTAGCCCGCCCAGATGCAGAAACATGTTTAAATCGGCTGTTCAGTCCTCTAAACGACATGTAAAGCCTTTAAAGCCTTCCAAGAGGCCCCTAATCAACCCCTAAACACTAGGGACACATGTTGAAGAGTTATGGTGAGTGCTAGACCTTGTTGTCAACCAATTGTGGTGAGTGAATTCACTATAAAAGGCCACAAGAGTTCAAACAATCCCACACACCTTCATCTGCATTATGGAGCACTTCTGGAGCTCAAGCTTCCTCCCAAATGGTCCAGTGATTAGTCGGATCGAAAGTAGTTATAAGTCAAACCGTCGTAATTAACGGTTGACTTTACGATTAATCACAAATGGTCCAGTGATTAGTCGGATCGAAAGTAGTTATAAGTTGGTATTTATGTGGGTAATAAACCCTTAAGAGGGTTCCCCCTGATCACCACTTTAACTAGGTCGAATATCGGGTCAAAGTAGATTGTAAAAAGTCAACAAAAGCTAGATTTTCGATTTAACGCATAAGTAACAATGTAGAAGGCGTATAACCTATTTTGCCACTCATATAGCTTGGTAATGAGTTTAAGAACTGATCTAAGCTTGTTGATCCGACAACTTATTGTTTAGACCCGGTTCGGAACCAAAAGTCGCAAGGCTTTGACTTTTGCTTTGACTTCAGTTCTGACCCGCTTTAGTATGATTTGGAAATGCCTTAGAGCTTCCTTAGGACCAGGCTACATGTTAGCCTAACCCTCTGTGGTTGGGTCATTGATTGACCCATTCGTTTACGTGTTTCCATTAAACGCTCATATGTTGACCATTATGCCCTCATTGCCTTAAAACGTGATTTTTGGAAATGTAAAAGAGTAGAAACTTTAAATACTGATATATATAAACATGTACACAAGGTTTGACACCAGTTTGAATTGTAGATTAAGAGTTATGCTCATTATCGCAAAATGAATGCTTTATGTTAATAAAGTGGCGTAACTAGCGTATAGCCTACTTAAACATACTTTTTGATATCAAATCTCTTACCCACTGATGTAATATATTATTTTGGGAATTTTAAAGTTTTTTAATTAATTTTAGGCTGAGCATAACTCATAGTCGTAGGCTTAATCCGGTACTTGTCGGTTTTGCCCTTACGGGCCATAAAATGAGTTTTACATATCAAAACGACTCCAAACCTTTTGCTACTGATCACACATGTTAAATAAATTATTTTAAAATGACCAAACTACCCCTTCGGGGCATAGTTTGTGATTTAATTCGTTTCGGGAATAATGAAAGACATCTTACTGATGTCACAACATATTTGAGGCATAATTAACTTAGGAAACCTGTATATAGCTCTCATGAATACCCGTCACGCTTATTACGCGTACGATTCGGTTAATATAACAAGTTTACATAAATTAGTCGAAATGGGTCAAACCTTAACGGTTTTATCTCAAAATCCAGAATGTGTATGAAATTTCCATTTAAACAAGTCTCTGAACTTGTCGGGTCTAAATCACATTATATCCGGTCTTCGCTTAATCGTGCGTATGAACCGTATCTCTAAAACTAGCCGGTCTAAGCTTAAGCTTAACTAAAGACCCGTTAGGATTCTAATAGGTTATTATAAACCTCCGTTCCAGATTTAGGAGCCCAGTAAAAGCTACCTGTACTTGCTGATTTGATATACGGCTGGGATTGAATTTATATTTAGCTCAGGTAAATACTTTTAACTTATTTTCCGTTATACGGGCTTAGGTTACGGCATATTATATACCGCTTGATTGAGCATCAAATCTTCCATCGGTTAGGTGGTTAATTGAATAATTTGATCGGCTCATTTAAACAGTCTTGTTTGCTTAAAGCCTTTGGGGGGTTAATGACCATGTCCCGGATATCCCTGGCATCATTTCACGAAATGGCCACGACCTTGACATTCGGGTGTAGGCGCACACCCGGCATTATGTCCGCTATTATAAAGGCATAGCCGTTGGTTACCCGCCACGGTATTATATGCTATGGTGTGTTTATTAATCTTTAACCCGGACTAGATCCGGGCTACTGAACGCACAAGTAACATGTAATTCGTTCACAAGATTATAATATTAAATAATTCTCCCAAGTTATAAAAGGTTAATCTTGCCTCTGTGCATTTTAATCAAAAGGTGTTTTGTGCCATGTGCATTCAAATCAATTTTAATAAACATTTTACAAATGAGTTAGTTGAATGTATTTACCAGTGTAAACTGACGTATTTTTCCAAAAAGGCTAAATGCAGGTACTATACGTAATTGGCTGGATATTTCTCCTTAGCATCAATAGAAGTCTCGCAAGCTTAAGATGCCTAAAAATCTGTTGAACTATTGTTCCCATTTTATGTTCGATCCTTCTGTGGATAAGCTTCCGAATATCGTAATGATTGACATTACAATAATAAATTCGGTTGTATTATATTTTCTCAATTGCTTCCGCTGTGCATATTAATATTGTGTTGTTTGACTATATTGTTGCCAACTACGTCACGGTAATCCCCCACCGGGCCCACCGGTGAAACACGTGGAAATCGGGGTGTGACAATAAAAACATGTATAATTTAGCGTATATCAATAGCATCAAACTGGTTCCACATTGTTGTCAATCTGTTATAATAGCATGCCACAGAACTACCATTTGTGAAATATTGTAATTTTTTTATACAAATCGTATACAACAGAACCGTCCACCTTATAAAAGGACTCCTTGAGATCATTCCAGGCCTCAGAAGCCAACTTAGAAAAGACTTGACCAAGAAACAGTTCCTCAAAAATAGAGTCTAACAACCAAGTAAGCACAACTGAGTTACACCTATCCCATTGGGTAGACAAGACATCATCATCCTCAGGTTTTTCACATTTACCATTTATAAAACCGTATTTATTTTTAGCTTTTAGTACAAGCTTCATTGCACTAGCCCAGACAGTATAATTTTCAGTACCTTTAAGTTTTATACTAACAATAGTCAAGGCACTAGAATCACTAGGATGCAAGTAAAGAGGGGATCCTATATCCAACTTACTAATAAGGGTAAAAGATGTACTACCAGGATCCAAAATGACAACACAATAGATAAGCAAATAGATGAACAACAAGATAACACAAGTTATCAACAGATAACACTCACAGAAGAAACAACAATACTAGAATCAAACAACTTAGGGCAAAGCTGAGTCAGGGACCAGATTTCAGGGTCATCACTCTATGGTGTCTGGACAAGCCTTACTCAGGAGCCACAACACTAAACACTAATCAATAGACACAGAACAACAACAAACAGAGAAAACACAAAACAAGAAATAACATAATAAGACCACAGATAAACCGGTCCTCACTACCCCGGTATCAACTAGACAAATCAACAAATAGAGCTGGTCCTCACTACCCCGGCATCAACTAGATCAACAACAAGAAATAAAAAACAGGAGATAATGAAAGAACAATCTTACTCAAGCATTTAACTCCCTCCAAATAGTTTTGAGTTTGTAACCTTCTAGGGTTACGAAACACGGATTAGAAACAACAAGTCACAACCTAGTCAGTTTGCCCTGAAACTTTCAAGAGTTCCAAAGACCAACACAGGAAGTGAAAAACAACCAGAAGACGAGAGATCTCCCAACAACAGCAGCAAACCCTAACCTAGGGTTTCAGCAACACCAGATCTGCAACGCACACTTCCCAGGATCCAGATCCAATTATTCTTCAAGAGAAGAAGAACACAATCTACAAGAAAACCTAAACACTCACTGTGGAACAACAAGATCAGTAACAAAGAGCCACTAGAGCTCTGATACCATATAAAATGGTATGAAGAAACAATAAAAACAATATAAAGAATCAAACAAACAGCAGAGAAGTGACAAAATGGTGACCAAACCTTTTATTGATTATCCAAACCAAAAAAACACCCCCCAAACCCTAGATCTCACAATAAGTGAGATCTGTAAACAACTGATACAAATGAATACCTAGATGATCATCCACAGATGATCATCAACAGCAGAAGATCAAACTCTCGTACACAACTGAGAGTTTTACACAGAAAGATCTTCAAACATTCACAATCAGTACAACAAACCCTAACAAGATACAATGAACGAAAGAGAGGTGAGCAACAGACAAAGGGGGTGAATAATGAATATGTGCACAAATGGATCCCTTTTATATTTCTTCACAAAATAGTTACACTATAGTCCAAAACTATGAGCAGAGATGATCGCGACCCTTCAAAAGTTACACAACGCCCCCTTGAACATTCAAACCTGTAACAACTATAACCAATCTATTATAAGAATAACAACAACTTGTAACAACCCTTGAACATCAAGACAGATTGGGCCCAAGAGCCCATAAATAAATAATAAGTCCAGATACAATAAGTCCAACAACAAACAATAAGCCCAGGTCTCATAACATGTTTGAGTTTGAACAACATTTATAACACTAAATTGCTTTTTTAAAACCTATGGCTTCTGATTGGTGGTTCTGTTTGAGGTTTGGTGTTATACTATCATCTGAGTGTTTTCATCTCAATTGACTTAATAGTTTTGGTTTTGATTTGTTAGAATTGAACTTTTTAGATTATTAATTTGGTGGAATTGATTTTTGAAATTTGGATTTGTTTGTTGCAGCCACTTAGAAATTTACTTTATGATATACTCAGTTAAGAACTTATTAGTTATCAATTGAATGGTAGTTATCAATTTAGAAAGTTTGATTTTTATGTTTCTCACTTGTATTAGTAAGTTAAATGGTTTGGAGATTACGGGTTTTGTAAGGTATTTGAAGAAGTGGCTGGTTAAGTATCAAAAGTTTCCGCAAGCGGGTTCAGTTCCTAAATGAGAAGTCGGTTTGAACCGGTTCAAATTATGGTTAAGTATCCCTATCGTCGGCGGCAGTGAAGGTCTCGCTACATCTCACAGCGTAACTCCGCTGCATCGACATTCAGCCTCTGTCATCGCCAATGACGGGCTTTTGTTTATTCGGTAATGATTTGTGTTACTTGATGGTCGTTTGTGTAGTTTTGGTTACTGATTCAGATATGTTGTTACACTGGTTGTATTTTCTTATATATTGTTTTGATTGTTTAGTACATGCGTTTTTAGTATGCTTTTGGTGGTGGTAGACTGGTAGTGTAGATGGAATAGTAATAAAATGAGTGAATAAATTGCTATCTGTTTTTTTTTTTTTTTTTGTTGATCGGGTGTTTGAGGTATTACATTGCTATCTTTTGATTATTTGTCTGTATTATCATATCTGAAATGGTTAGTAGGATCATGATGATTATTTGAGGTATTGCATTGTTGCTAGTAAAAAGGCACATATATTTCAGTTCCTCAAATAATAATCTTTGGTTATTATCTATTCATTTTTAAAATAATTTAATAATTTGCAGATAATTCAAACAACTGATTAAAATAATTTAACTTCATGTTTGCAGGCACGTAACTTAATAGATGGGAAGGATGTTATGGTCCTAATGGATGTTACACTCCCTGGGCATTAGATAAAGCCTCGTCTATTTGGTCCTCCAATCAAATAGATGGATGTTACACTCCACTTGGATTGATATTACCACTTGGAGTGTAACATCCTCATCTATTTGAAGTCAAAATCTTATCAACTTCACGAAACTGCCTTTTTGCAGGCTTCGTGAAGCACCAAATAGATGAAGTTGATTATCAACTCATAATTTCATTCATTAATTCAATGTTGATTACAAAGAGGTTTATATATATTCTACTAGTTACAATAATAACCCTTTAACTTATGACAATTAAATATTTGGCTTAACATTCCTCCGCAAGTTGAGGGCGGGTAACAACCTGCAACATGGATCTTAAAAATTCAAATCTTTGAGTTGATAATGACTTCGTGAAGATGTCGGCAATTTGATTATCTGTTTTAATAAATTGAACCTTCAAATTTCCTTGGCTGACTTGTTCACGAACAAAATGGAAATCTACCTCCACATGTTTAGTTCTAGCATGAAACACAGGGTTTGCTAAAGATACGTAGCTCCAAGATTATCACACCAAAGAGTGGGTTTATTCAACTTAACTCCCAGTTCTTGTAGAAGAGACTTTAACCAGATTAGTTCAGCAACCGTATCAGCAATAGCCTTGTATTCGGATTCAGTAGACGACCTAGAGACAGTTTTCTGCTTACGAGTTGATCATGATACTAAGTTTGAACCCAAGAAGATAGCATAGCCCCCCGTGGATCGACGGTCGACCGGGCAACCAGCCCAATCGGAATCCAAATATTCTGTAATAGGAACCAACCGCTCACCCCAATTTGAATCAGCAAAGGCATGTAATGTAGACGTTGAGTTTGATGTAAAACGAAGCCCAGTTGAGACGTTCCCTTGAGATAGCGAATTATACATTTGACAGCCGTCCAATGAGATTCATGAGGTTCATGCATGAACTGACATACCCTGTTGACAACGTACGCAATATCGGGCCTAGATAAAGTGGCATACTGAAGTGCTCCAGCACAATGGCGATATCTTGTGGGATCGGACATAAGTGGGTCGTCCTTGGTTATCGTATCTATTTTGGCATTTGTTGGTGTTGCAAGCGGTTTCGATTCTTTTAACCCGGCTCGATCAATAAGTTCCTGAATATACTTCCGTTGAGATAGGATAAGACCCGAAGAGGTGTGGAGAACTTCAATACCAAGAAAGTAAGTAAGACGACCCATGTCAGTGAGAGATACCTGCTGACCAACTGAGGCAATAATGCGATTAACTGTGTTGGGATCGTTGCCCGTAATAATGATGTCGTCCATGTAAACTAGTAGGTAACCCTGTTTACCCGAGCGGTTAAGGATAAATAATGATGGATCAGTTTTGGAACCATGAAAACCAAGATGCTGTAAGACGTTTGAGAGTTTGGTGAACCATGCCCTGGGCGACTGTTTTAAGCCATAAAGGGATTTGTGCAACTTGCAAACATGATTAGGATGTTTAGGATCCTTGAAGCCCAGTGGTTGACGCATGTAGACCGTTTCATGTAGATCACCGTGTAAAAACGCATTTTGCACATCAAGTTGTTTGAGAGACCAATTGTTAGAGACGGTAAGAGAAAGAACCGTGTGGATGGTGGCTGGTTTGACCACATGGCTGAACGTCTCATGATAATCAATGCCAGACTACTATAACAAACCCTTTGCTACCAATCGAGCCTTGTGTCTAGTCAGGTTCCCATGTTGATCAGTTTTCAACCTGTAAACCCACTTGCAATCAATAACATTAGAATTTGGAACCGGAGGAACTAACGAACATGTTCCGTTTCTGTGTAGTGCGTGCAACTCGGCTGTCATGGCTTGACGCCACTTCGCGAATTCGTTGGCAACAGTAAAGGAAGCCGGTTCAGAAGGAATAGTAGCGGTGGTGGCGATATTGGCTGAAGGGTCTGTGACAACTCGTAATTCAAACCTCTCTTTGTGTTTAATGTAATTTTATGTGATTACGTGAACTTGGTTGATTGATTGAATGTTTAATGAAATGATATGTGTTTTTACATGTGAATGTGTATGCACTAGTATGATCCGAACCGCACAACACCCATCCAATCGCACAAGCCCATTCGGGCCATACTCCTTGTATTCGGATCAAGGGCAGCTCATGATGGGTTCGACCCACTCTCTTTTACACGCATAACACTTAGGAGAAAGGGTTACTCCTCATAACTTGCAAAACACTTTACACACACAAAACCCTACTCGCTCTCTTTCCTTCTCCCGAAGCCGACGGCAACACACCCCCATCTCTTGAAGTTTTCTTGTTCGGATCGTTCTTGCTCTACCTTCTAATCGGTTAGCGTTTGTGTTTATCGATTGTATGTTGATAATGATATGATCTATGTGTTTTACATGATGATTTAGTGATACCGTATGATTAAACATAATATATGGTTGAAGCCTTGTGTTCATGATAATCGGCTCACATGTGTATTTGATGATGTTCATATGGTTCGGATTGCATGATCTAGACTTAGAACCGAATAGATAAAATCGGCTATTATGGTTTAATAATCGTAGTGTTTGCATGATGGTTAGGATTTCATGTCGACATAAAAGTTTACTAATCTGATGATTCGAATTGAATGTTGTGATTACTGTTTGTGCTTGACAAATTATTAGGGTTCATATGAATCCAATGGTAAATGGTATTTTGATCGATTAGGGCATGATTGGTAACTGTTAGGGTTATCTTAGTAAAGGTCAAAGACGTAACTGATTTCCTAAATTACTGGATCATTAAATGGATCGCACAAGCCCCGTAGTCGCACAAGAGCTGAACACACCAGCTCTTGGATCGCACAAGGGCCATCGCACGATAGGGTCGCACAAGCTAGGTACAATCATTAAAGCATGAAGTATTGTTTAGTTATGCATGATCGCACAACATATTGTGGATCGCACAACATATTGTGGATCGCACAAGCTGGTGCCGATCGCACAAGATGTTGGGCCACACACAAACTACTTGAACTGTTTCGCTGTTGGGCCTCAAAACCCAAATTCAATCGCACAAGTCTTGTTCAGTCGCACAAGACCATCCGGACCGCACAAGATTCATATTTATTTGTTGGACTGCTTATGTTGTTGGGTCGGGTATCCTTGGGCTTTAATGGGTGAATCGCACAAGGCTGTTAGACTTGTGTGGGCCCAATCTTTTGAATCGCACAAGTGTGAATATGATGTTATGACTGTTAACTTGCCCTGCGTGTTTGCCATGATCAATACGTGCTCGTAACCTGTTAACTTATGTGTAAACTTATGTGCACTACTTGAACCTAGACCTGACTTGTATGGTAACCATGTTAGGATGTGGTTGACCACATATAGCTCAAGTAACCTTTCTGTGTATCTTCTGAGCAAACCAAGGTGAGTTCACACTCTCTCCAAGGCATGGGATTCCCAAGGGTTGGGAATGGGTAAACGAACTAAACGGTAATTACAACCATCCTCTGGGAGTAGGATGCCACGTATACACACTGGACCAAACCTCTATCATTAAGTCCCTCATCATATCGACTTAATCGCCGAGGCCTATGGCGAGCGGGTCATTAGTTAATAGCGCTATTAGGTTTAACAAACCTCACACCGTGCCAGTCGGGGCGTGTACTAATGGACTATGGGCAAAGGGCCAATGCTGATAGACATTGACTTAGGGCACCTCTTACATTTTCATAGCAGTCGATACACTCGGTCTAGTAACACATGGGAAGCCCCCACTAATCTTCGCACACATGTCTGGGAGACCGCGATACGAATTAATACGATACATGGATTACAAAACGAACTCATGATTTACGAAACGAACACGATAACTAAACAACCCACTGTGAACTCGCTCAACTTTGTTGTTGACTCTCTGTTACATGCCTTGCAGGTCGTTAGGTACTTATGGAGCTTGCACAGGGAGGCGCAGTCGTTGTGGGACATGGATCGTGGATACCATGTTAAACATTTATGACATTTCAAACTTATACTTACTATGGGTTTACAATTATGCTTCCGCTAAACATTGAACTATACTTGTGTTTTGAGCACCTTTCGTATTGTTGGTTGAATTACATTTACTACTTACATTGTTCAATATGATTGGTGGCTTGATCCTGGTCAGTCACGCCTCCAAGCGGTAGTACTCCGCGTGTGGATTTTTGGGGGTGTGACAGGGTCAAAAAAATTTTGGGGTTTAGGATGTGGCCGAAGGTGAGGAGGTCGGTAATGGGGCGTGGGTGGTTGTGAAGGAGAGGAAGTAGGTTGGGTGGTGTTTGTCTGAGGAACAGGGGCGGTTGGACGGGTTCGGAAATAGGAGGGGTGGGTGGCGATGGTTCGGTTGTAGGAATGGATGGGTTATCGAAAATGGTTAATGGCGGATCAGGAATTGTAGAAAAGGAAGTAGTGGCTGTGGAGGATGAAGGAGGGTCGATGGAGCGTTCAGTAAGGGAGGGAAAAACATGCTCGTTAAATTGGACATGGCGAGCAATATAGATTCGGTGAGTAGTTTGATCAAGGCATTGATATTCATGATGAGACGGGCTATAACCGAGAAATATACAAGGAGTAGAACGAAAATCAATTTTGTGTTGGTTATATGGACGTAAATAAGGAAAACAGAGACATCCGAATACTCGAAGAAATGAGTAATCGGGATGACGTTGGAAAACAAGTTGATATGGGGATTTGTTTGAGGAAAGACGAGAAGGTAGATGATTGATTAGGTAGACGACGGTTTGAAAGGCAAATGACCAAAATGTTTGAGGTAGTTTGGATTGGGCTAGTAAGGTGAGACCGATTTCCACGATGTGGCGGTGGCGACGCTCGACAATGCCATTCTGTTCACTCGTATGAGGACACGAGCGATGATGTAAAATACCATGGGATGTAAAAAACTGAGTAAGGTTCTGAAACTCGCGACCTCAATCAGTTTGAACACTTTTTAGTTTGGTGTTAAATTGGCGTTCAACTAGGCGAACAAAATTTTTAAAGGTGTTAAAAATGTCGGATTTTTGCATGAGCGGGAAATACCACGTATAGCGGGTATGATGGTCAACACATAACAAAAAATAACGATAATCATCAAAGGATGTGGTAGTATAGCCCCAAACATCACAATAAACCAAATCAAGTATGTTTTTACTACGAAAAGATGAAATAGGCAAAGTAAGTTTGGACATTTTTTCCCAATTGACAAGAAGTACACAAAGATGAATAAAGTTTGTCAGAAACAGGTAAAGAAAATGTTTTAACAATATGTTGAAAAACTCGAAAGTGAGGATGCCCAATTCATTGATGCCACATAGTAGATGTGTGGTACCCGAGGAAAATCCACGGTCATCCTGATCTGACACTTCGCCGCTCTTGGATAACTTATCAAATTTCGGGACGAAATTTCTTTCAAGTTGGGGATGATGTGACAACCCGAAATTTCTATCCATTAACATAACTCATCCGACAACTTTAATTGTTTCATGCAAGTTCATTTAATGTGCTTAGAGTTAATGAGGCCCAATACTCGACATCTATAACAGATCTCGGTCCAATCTGTGTTAAAAGGATCCGACAAATTCATTGTTTAGTAGAGTTTCGTCAAAGATGGTGTTTTGTCATCACCACTACTCGACGAAAAACCTTCAATGACTTTCGTCATCATGAGGCCCGACGAAAGATGTAATTCGCCAATGGGCAAGTGTTTCGTTGAGAAGGGGCCTTGGCCCAATACGATTCGCGGCCCAAATATGATATGTTATAACTTCGTAATAACTTAGACGTAAAATAGAAACCCTAGCTCCTCCCATCTTATCCTTACATTTCGACGGCAGCCATCCTCTTCGTAACCTTCTTTCTCCGGTGAAGTTGGTTGTGTGTGATCAAACCATCTGATATCCCGGTTAGTGTTTCATTATCATATCTATAAGAATTACCAGTTGTGATGTGATGTGATACTTTAGAGTTATGTGATTTATTTGAAAGGTTTGTGAACTGTTAATATTATGTTTATGCTTATGACAATTACCATTGAATTCAGACTCGTATGATATAAATGATTAATGTTGTAAATCAGTTGTAACGAAGGGGTGGTTATGTGGCTCGGAAATCTGATTCGCACCTACGTGATGATCGCATGTTAACCTGTCACTCCGAATTAGTAGATGATTAGGGTTCATGTGTTGATCTATGATTGTATGCTAATAGATTTTGATTATTGTTGATGGTTTCTGAAAACGTTTCAAATGTTTAGCGTAACAGTTTGCGGTGATTTAGGCAAACCTTGAAAACTGTTATGTTGGGATGAAGTCCCTCCCCGACAAAGATTCCATGTCGACGAAGAATGGGTTTTTTCGTCAACAGGATCATGGTGAGTAGTGGTGGTGTTTCGTCACATATACTCACGACGAAAAAGGGTAGATCGTCGAGCGCATCTTTCGTCGAGAAACATTACTTGAACAGTAGTCTATGAAATGCAAGTGGTTGATTAATTGTGTTGCAAAAACGATATAACATTAATGGAGAAAAAAACCTGATTTGTCTAGTGCGAACAGTAGATCAACTGTTACGTGTCTTACGTGTTCGAAGTGATTGTTGTCTGTTATGCATTATGCACTCTGTAATTATACGTGAACAGCGTGAAAGTAAACTGACTTCGTGTACTTGAACACCCTAGGACTTGGCTGATTAATTGTGAACAAGTAACTAATCATACCGAGCAAATCAAGGTGAGTTCACTTCTCTCAAAACAAGCATGCATCCGGTGGAAACAATCAAACTGACAAAACTTGTAAACAGATTTCCGTAACCCATATCCTTGTAGGGGATATGAAGCAGTTTCAAATACCCACATCCTTGTATGGGATGTGAGGCGGATTTCACAAACGCGTATCCTTTGACAAGGATTGATTGTTATTAAGTCAAATGTCAACAACCAAGGGAACGATGACAGTGTTGGGAATCCACGTGACCGTAACAACACTGGTAGTGGTGCCTGTGGAAGGGCATTTAGGATTGGCGTGAGCGACGCCAGGCATAATAGCAACATGGTATCTAGTATGAGTAGCTAATCGCTTCGTCTCTGTTATGTTTAACCCTGATGCTTCTTGAATCTGAACTTGTTGTGGAACTGGCTGATGGCAAGACAACTGAAACCTCATATGTTAGTTGGGGTGCAAACTCGACCTTGTGGGACAAGTATTCGACATCGACCTTTCTTCTACTATCCTTGATGGTTTCGATGCAGTAGTCATGAGCCGTTATTGAGCATACAAATATACATCTTTAAACTAAATGTTCATTTTTCGTTTCTTGTGTGAATAGCCGCTTGGGTTCTTACGACTCTAGAACTTGCCATGACGATACATTCCTGGTCCTTACCAACTTAAACCTAAGTAAGTAAATGATGGAGGCATTAGGACTAACCCTTTTTTTTCAACACCATTATTTTTATTTATTTTTTTTACCACCTACCCACAATCCCCCTAGTTAACCCCTTTGAGCCTAAACATTTTCATTTCTAAACCCAAAACAAACACCCTTTACCCACCAAGACCCTTTTTTCATTTTAAACCCTTTATTTTAGTAACAAAGCTCGGTTTTTCATGTGACATTCCTTATTAAAAAAAATTATAGAAGAAAAGAAAAATGAAGTTAGAAATAAACAATCAAAGCTCATTAAAAGAAGGCTTGTTTGAATAATGCTTCATTGAAACAAAAAGTCACAAAAACAATAAGTTTTACGAAAACCGACGCTTTTTACGCCTTTCGCCCTTTTCTACTAACCACTAACCCAACCACCTACCTTTAACCCAAGCCTAACCCTTCCCCAAAGTCCTCTTGATATCTACAAAGGTTTATAGTTAAAAAGGATGAGGATTGATTGCTTGGCAAGCATATGGTAGAAGTAAGTTCCATACCGGTCTCGAGTGTTTCACAATACATCTTCGGCCGAGTGTGAAGTGATCTCCCATGAGGAATGTGAACTTGTATATAAATGGAATTTTAAAAAGGCATGTTATGCCCAAATAAGTAATCTCTCTTATGTAGTGTTCTAAATAAATCATAACGAATAGGATTGTAAATAACATAATAACGCCTAATAAAGATCTTGGAATCATGACACTCTATGACAAGCCCAAAAACCTTCTCTTCTACCCATTTTGGGAGTGTAAGCCACATTATAAAGAGTTTGGCTTGAGGACAAGCAAAGATTCAAGTGTGGGGGTATTTGATGTGTGTAAAATGCAACATAGAAATTACATCAAATGAGGCATAAAACTAACCCTTTTTTAGTACTAATGTTGGAAAAAGTGTGTTTTTGTCTCCCTTTTGTATTTTCAGGATTAAAAGAACTAAAATGAACAAAAGAAGCAAAAATGCAGCCAAATCTAACAATAATACAAGAAAAGGAATAACCGTGGCATGCCCGCCCCCTCGACAGCATCTTCCCAGGCAAAAAAAAAAGATAACAGGAGGCTGAACACGCCCAGTGCTCAATGAGCACGGGGGCGTGCCCAAATGTCTGCAGAAAAGGCAAACCACTAGAAGCTTCTATCACCCAACACGGGGGCATGTCCACCGGACACGGGGCCGTGGTCAACGCAAAGATACGTAGAATCCAAGCAAATCTTGATAGTACAGATACGCTTCTGCACATGGGGCCGTGCCCAGTGGACACGGGGGCGTGGTCAACTAATGTTGACAAACTCCAGTTAATGAAGAAAGAGAAGACGGGTGGACACGGGGCCGTGCCCAATGGACACGGGGCCGTATCCGGGCTTCTGTGCAGGCTATAAATTGGGGTGCTTGGCTCACTTGAAAATCATCCCTTGGCAAACCACCTCTCTCCCACTTCACCCATACTCCACCACCACCACAACACCATCATCCACCACCATCATCCATCATAGAGTGTGTGTAGTAGTCTCGGGATCCATGATTGATAGTAAGAGTTCTTGACAATCAAAGGCCATGTTTGCCTAAGTCTCTTACATCACTTGGTGAAGACAATCATTTAGTGTAATACTTTTTATTTTTAATCTTTTTGCCCTTTTTATTTGGTTATGTATTAATGACTTTAATAACTAGTTTCTTATGTTGAAGGTGAAACTTCCTTATCATTTGTTCGTGGTGTCTTGGCGTTATTTTACCGTCTATATAAAATAAAAGATTTACACCATTCATATCTCTACGGTCTATATGGAGATATGTTGGCTACCTGGTCGGGGGTTAAGGGAATGGTTTGGTAAGCATCTTGCCTTATTCAGTGTATAGATCCTATAAGGACCTGGTTCAAGCTTAGTAGGATCTCCTTCAATACTCACTAGTATTGGATGGCGGGGGTCCGAATTTCTTGATCCCCTCATATGTAAACTACTATTAATATATTAACTCGGCTACTTAGGACTGTATCTCTGCTGACTCAGACTACTTAGCCGTTGGTAACGTCACCTTCAAAAGAGGGGCCTACCACATTATGCATTAATAACTTAATTAATTATCTTTCAATAATCCAACCCTTTAGGATTGTATCCTTGCTAACTCAAACTACTGGGTTGAGGGTAACGTCACCTTCAAAAGAGGGGCCTACAATAACTAAGATAATCTCTTAAAATGTGCAAAAGTGCGGAAATAATCAAAGGTTACACTAAAGACGAGTCGGATCCAAGTGATTCATCTTGTCTATCTGTTTTTATTTTATTTTTATTTTCAGCATTTTAGTTTTTATTTTCATGTTCAAACCTTTTTCTAAACTTTTGATTTGATTAGACGTTGAGGATAAACCGGTACTAAAAGCGCTTGTGTCCTTGGACGACCTCAGTATCTATCAACACTAGTGTTCGCTCACGATGTGTGCACTTGCCCATATGTGTGTTTAGTGTTAGTAGAATATCATGTTTTATAAATTTAAAACTTGACCAAAGTGTTAAAAAGGGCTAAAAATATACACAAAAATATATCACGCTACACGCACATCAAGTTTTTGGCGCCGTTGCCGGGGACACAAGGATTTTAAGAAAGCTTAAAATCGACGGCCGAATCAGTTTTTCAAAACCTTTTCAAATCACGCGCACATTTTTCTGCATTTTAGTTAGTTTTGCATTTACAGTAAGCTGAACACGGGCCGTGCTCACTGAACATGGGGCCGTGCTCACTGAACACGCCCCCGTGCTGCACAAAACCAGTAACTTTTAGTCAAACGCCCAGATACAGATCCTGAACACGGGCCGTGCTCACTGAACACGGGGCCGTGTCCAGCCTTGGTTTCCGTTTAATTTCTGTTTTCTGGTCTCGAGACTCTATTGTGGTCTGCTGAGTGATTCTTATGGATTAATACTCAGGAGATTACAACTACACCTATGAGGAGGATGATTATAGGGAAGACTATTGCACCATTTGTGGTGACCCGCACTCGGTACGATATTGCGACTTATTTCAACCATCCACTTCATACACCCATTATGAGGAGCCCAGGTACGAGCCATCGACTTCATACACAACCTATGAAGACCCAAGGTATGAACCTTCTCCCTCATACTCATATTTTGATGCATCAAGGTATGAGCCTTCACACTCATACTTTGAGGAACCACGATATGAGCCTCCACCTTCATATGCTTATTATGAGGAACCATGGCGTGAACAACCCACCTCATATGAATATTATGAAGAACAAAGTTACGACCCTTATCCATCATATGCTTACAATGAGGAACAATGGTGTGAACCATCTACTTCATATGAGTATTATGAGGAACCAAGGATCGAACTTCCGAATTCAAGCTTCGAGGATCCCGATCCTTATTCTATCACCGATATAGCCGATAAGATAATAGAACACATTAAAACTATCGAACGTTGCATAAAAGAGTCTCGCACAAGGGAAGAGGAGTCCCGCGCAAGGGAAGAGTTAACTTGTAATAAAGAAGAGATAGTTGAAAATGTAAAAATGCAAGAACAAATAAGTGAAAAACCGACACATGAGTTAAACAATGAAAAAGGTAAGTCCGACAACGTTAAAATTCAAGAAGAGTCTAATTTTGAAAAAAAAATAACCTCTTGTCACCTTCTTTCGAAAACCATTGTTTAGTATCCACTCATGCTAAGTTTTTAAAAGAGTTAAACACTAACACTAAAATTGACGAAACGGTAAGCATTAGGTTAACAATTGATCAAACGGCACTAATAAAAGAAGACCCATTTGAAATTAACATCACACCGGTTCCGTGTTTTTTTTCAAAACTCCTTTATTAGTAATATAACAATTAATAAAGATCTTTGTGTTAACATAATGCCCAACTACATTTTCGTAAAATTAAGTATTGGTGATTTTTCTCCCCTTCAAATACCCATTTTTCTATCTAATCGGAAAATAATAAAGTCAATAGGGGTAGTTGAGGATGTGTTGGTCCAAACAAATCAAATGGTAATCCCAACCGACTTTGTCATCCTCGATGATGCTCCTCTAGTGTTGGGACGACCTTTTGTAAAAACCCACGAAGCTTTGAAAAATCGGAAACACAACAATCTATCTATTCAATTAGGGGCATTTAAAAAGAGTGTCGATCTTGAGCGTTCAATGAAATATCCATTCGGCAATAATGACCCCTAATTAAAGATGAAGATGAACAACCCGATACAAGTGAAGAGATTGACCACTTTGTTGAGGAAGAGGTCGTTATAGAACAAACTTTGATGGTTCTTGATAAAAATGAGCACCCAAATAAGGAGTCACCAAAAGACCCACCTCTTGAGCTCAAAGAACTTCCGAAAGGTTTGGAATATGCTTTTCTAGACAAAGATGGTAAATTACCTGTAATTATTTCATCTAAATTATCTAGATTAGAAAAAGAAAAATTAATTACACTTTGAAAAAACACAAAAATGCGATCGCATGGAAGCTTGTAGATATTAAAGGAATAAGTCCTTCATGTGCACGCACAAAATTTTAATGAATGATGACTACAAATCGGTGATACAACCACAACGTAGAGTAAATCCAAATGTCCAAGAAGTGGTTAAAAACGAGGTCATCAAACTACTTGATGTCGGACTCATTTACCCAATCTCCGATAGTCCTTGGGTAAGTCCCGTCCAAGTAGTTCCAAAGAAAGGAGGTATGACGGTAATAACTAACAAGAAAAATGAATTAATACCAAAGAGAATCGTCACAGGATGGCGAGTGTGTATAGATTATCGTCGATTAAATGAAGCACCAACGAAAGATCACTTCCCTTTACCCTTCATTGATCAAATGTTAGCAAGATTATTCGCTCATAAATTTTATTGTTTCTTGGATGGTTTTTCAGGTTACTTTCAAATCTCGATAGCACCTGAAGACCAAGAAAAGACAACGTTTACATGTCCCTATGAAACTTTTGCTTATCGACGCATGCCATTCAGTCTATGCAATGCCCCTGCAACCTTCCAACGTTGCATGGTGGCCATCTTCCATGACATGATAGAAAAGACTATGGAAGTCTTCATGGACGACTTTTCTATCTTTGGAGATTCATACGACCAATGCCTCGATAACCTTTAACGAATGATATCCCAATGTGAGGAAACTAACCTCGCCCTTAACTGGGGAAAAAGACATTTCATGGTAACGGAGGGAATAGTACTCGGCCATAAGATCTCAAGCGAAGGAATGGAGGTTGCTTGAGCAAAAATAGACACTATTTCTCGATTACAGCCCCCATCCTCCGTTAGAGCAATCAGAAGTTTCTTAGGACATACCGGATTCTATAGGCGATTTATCAAAGACTTTTCTAAACTTTCAAGACCTCTAACAAAATTACTTGAAAAAGATGCCCCTTTCATCTTTGACAAGGATTGCAATCAAGCATTTTTAACACTAAAGGAAATGCTAGTCAATGCACCTATCATGATAGCACCCGATTGGAAATTACCTTTCGAAATCATGTGTGATGCAAGTGACTTTGCAGTTGGAGCCGTCTTGGGACAAAGAAAAGAAAAGCATTTTCACCCAATTTATTACGCTAGTAAAACACTTAACGATGCACAAGAAAATTATACAACAACAGAAAAAGAATTGCTAGCCGTGGTATTTGCTTTTGATAAATTTCGCTCGTATCTTGTTCTTTCTAAAACAATAGTCTATACAGATCATGCAGCCATTCGATATCTCTTCAAGAAGCAGGATGCTAAACCACGTTTGATTCGGTCAATTCTATTCCTCCAAGAATTTGATATTGAAATCAAAGACAAAAAAGGAGCAGAAAACACCGCAGCAGATCATCTTTCGTGCCTGGAAGACCCAGCTTTGGAGGCAACAAGGGATGAGCAGATAAATGAAAATTTTCCAATGGAGTCCCTAGAAATGGTGGAATACAGAGAAGAACCATGGTACGCCGACTATGCTAACTACTTAGCTAGCGGTATAGTCGCCAAGGATGGCCACATCATCAAAGAAAAAAAATTCTTTGCCGATGTTAAGCATTATTTTTGGGAGGATCCTTATCTTTTCAAAATGTGTGCTGATCAACTCATCCGCCGGTGCGTACATGGTAGTGAAGCAAGAAGAATTCTCTGCCATTGTAATGAAGGTCCATAAGGAGGGCATCATGGTGCCGCTAGTACCGCACGAAAGGTATTTGATTCAAGATTTTATTGACCAACCATTTACAAAGACGCACAAAGTCTTATAAAGACATGTGACGCTTGCCAAAGATCAGGTAATATTTCTTACAAAAACGAAATGCCACAAAATGGCATTCTTGTTTGTGAAATTTTTGATGTGTGGGGACTCGACTTTATGGGACCTTTCCCACCATCAAAAGGAAACAAATATATACTTGCGGTGGTCGATTACTTGTCTAAATGGGCAGAGGCCGAGGCACTTCCCACGAACGATGGAAGAGTCGTGGTAAGATTTCTGAAACGTTTATTCTCTCGTTTTGGCACACCAAAAGCATTAATAAGTGATAGAGATACCCATTTTTGTAACCATCAACTCGAAAATTTTTTAACAAGGTATGGGGTCTATCACCGGGTCTCAACGGCATATCACCCTCAGACAAACGGACAAGCCGAAGTGACTAATAGAGGTTTAAAACGAATACTCGAAAAAACCGTAGGGTTAAATAAAAAAGAATGGGCCGACAAATTAGATGATGCTTTATGGGCTTTTCGAACAGCGTATAAAACAACAACAGGTACAACCCCATATAAGCTCGTCTATGGAAAAAGTTGCCATTTGCAGTAGAAATAAGCACACAAAGCCTACTGGGCAATTAAAAACATAAACTAATCGATTCTGCCAATTAAATAAATTAGACGAATTAAGGAATTATGCATACTCTAACTCCGAAATTTATAAGGAAAGAATGAAAAATTTGCATGATAAACACATTAAACCAAGTGAATTTCAGGTAGGAGATCAAGTTCTATTATTTAATTCACGACTTCGATTATTTCCGGGTAAACTAAAGTCTAGGTGGTCGGGTCCTTTTTCCATTACCCATATTTTTCCACATGGTGCAGTAGAAATTAAATCTCGGAATGGAATTCCATTCAAAGTCAATGGACAACGGCTGAAGCTCTATCAAGGATTCATTGAGGATGAGGAGGAAGAAATCTCGCTTCAAACGGTCGAAGAATGAAAGCTTCAACATCATACCTGGTAAGTTACGAACAAGCAGGGTGACATCTAAATCGGTAAGTCTTCTAACCAAGTTTTGGGAAACAGGGCACTCACAAGCGCACTAAAAAAAAGTACTTTTGCCCGCCCACGGGGCCGTGTCCACGCAACTGTCGGGATAAAACCCCTTTTTCAACAAAGTTTCTTCATTCCACACGCCCCGTTTCCCTGAAAACTCTCTGGTTCAGGCGATTTTTCTGCAAGATTTCGACATCTCCTCTACTTCTAACAACATCAAGGTATGATTCTAACATCATTAGTAGTTAGATTAAGCACTTGCATGTAGTTTAACATCAAAAAAATTGGGGAAAAATCTAGGGTTCTTGAACTTCATCCGGATCGAACCTCAATTTTTTGCTTAGATCTGTTAGCATTAGTATAAATACATGTTATAGGAAGTAAATCAACTTATATTGTTTGTAGATTTGCCCGATTTCTCACAAAAACCCCAAACCCTTGTTTTTGAACCGAAAAAAGATAAAATTGAAAGGGTAAACGGTTTGTTTTGGGAAAAACGGTACTTGGGGTTTCATTTTCGGGGAAAACCGCCCCTAGTGGACCAAAAATTTTCAAGTTTTCGGGACTGGGTCGAAAAATGGGATTTTTGGGAAACAGACGTCTGGACAAGGGGTCGTGCTCGCTGAGCACGGGGGCGTGTCTAGCCAATTTCAGGCCAACTCGGGGGGTGTCCGCTGAACATGGGGCCGTGTGCAGCCGACTGTTTTAGTTTTCTCCGAAAATTTCACTGCTTCTTGCTAATTGTTTGGTGTTTTCGTTCAGATGGCCAAGAAATTCACTCGGTTTAATACAAATGAGTTGGATGCTAAAGAAAGATACGACGTGCTTAGAACCAGGCCGGAGGAATACCACGACAAGTATGCATGGATCTTCTAGGAGCAGTGAACCAGCTTGACCGATTTAACAACTTAGTCACCGGCCCACTAAGAGCCGCCCTGTGCACTCGGCTTCGCTCAGTCCATGAATATAACCTGGAATTCTACAGCACATTCGCGTTCAAAACAAGAGCCGACCCATTTGACAATGATGGGGTAGAATTCCGATGTGGGGGGACTGTGTACTCAATCTCGATAGCACAGTTTGGGACAATAGTTGGGTTGTATACGGAGAAAGATGCTGGGGACGAAGAAACACTGGGGGTTTACGTGAAATACCAGAAAACCAACGCAAGGCTGCTTGGGCGTAAATAGGAGAAGGCAACTACAATCCAAGCCGCACTAAGAGCACTCAGATGAGGGACCCTCTTTACCGTTACATCCATAGGGTTCTCACTTACTCTCTTAGCCAGAGGCATGATAGAAGTGGTGTTGTAGGATTACGAGATCTGGTGGTCCTTCATTGCATTGATACCCGCACCAATCTTGATGTTCCGTACCTCCTTCTTTGAAACATGCATTGGAATCAGCTTACTAATCCCCCGACTCCTATTTTCTTTGAGGGTGGATATACCGTCTCTTCAAACATTTTGTGAACATGCCCAGGTCCTTCCAAAAGAACCCATGGTCGGGAAGAGTGGACATGGTCATCTGCTGCTCCATGAACCTGATTTATGAAGTAGAAGACGGGACGGTCAGCTTCCAAAGAGTCCAAGGGCATGCATGGAACCCGCAAGAAGCACTCGTCCTCCACGCACCTCACATCCGTCCTCATCCTCAGTACCACTACCAGCCCCAGGGTGATTCGGGTCGATCCTCCTCTCAAGGAGGCGGTTTTCCTAATTTTCAAAGTTTACATGATTTATTGCAGGAAAACCTCATGTGCACCAGGAACACCTACAACCTAGCCAGCAACACGTACACCCGGGTCAGAGTAATAGAGAGAAATATCTTCGACATACAGGATGACATAGGGAACATCCGGGAGTACATGGCGGGGCATGGAGGAGACGATGATGATGAAGACGAGGATATGGATTGAACGGGAGGAGTGGAGGTAGGATCAGCTGGTTGAAGGTCTCACAGGTTAACCCCCTTATATCATGAACAATTTCTGGCCTGCGTGCCAAGTGTTGAACAATTTTACTTCCTTTAACGCTTTTAATTTTCTGCATTTTCTTTATTTTAACTTTGTGGTATGGATGTTTGAACAATGGTAATTTAGGATGCTTGTTATGATTTGGTGTAGTATTTATTGGTAGGACAGGTACGCACAAGGCTTATAGCACTAAACAATAGTGCTAATAAAGCCGGGATAGCAGAACCGAAGACAGAAACCTGTTTTACACTTTTGCAGTTTGTCCACACGGGGTCGTGCTTAGCCAACACGCCCCCATGCCCAATCGCCAAGACCTGCTGATTGCCTAACTTATGCAGACTTTCACCAGACACGGGGCCATGTTCACCCGACACGCCCCCGTGTCCACCTTCTGTAAGTTCTTGTTATTGGCACTCTAACCACGGGGTCGTGCTCAGCAAGCATGGGGTCGTGTCCAGACGCCCAGTAACATAAATTTTTGCTTTTTCACACCTTTTTACACATTCAATCAACCAAAAAGCATATTTTTGGGACACATTGAGGACAATGTGTAATTTAAGTGTGGGGGGATGCTAAAACCTTGAATTTTGCAAATCCTAACTACAAGCCTTACACAAAACTCTATTGGAACCGCTAAACACACCAAATTTTTTCAAAAGCTTTTCATTTTTTTCACTTGTCTTGGTTTAAATTGTGAATAACAAGCTCTAAAAAGGTTTTATCTTTATAAATTTAAAACCGATAGCGTCGTGATAAAAAGAACCAACATAAGAAGATTATGAAAAGGCATAACAAATCTAGTTAAAATTTGATTATATATACTTGATCACATAAAACCCCATTCCCACAAAAAGTAAGTTTTGAGCCTTTATTGAGCATACAAATATACATCTTTAAACTAAATGCTCATTTTTCGTTTCTTGTGTGAATAGCCGCTTGGTTTCTTACGACTCTAGAACTTGCCACGACGATACATTCCCGTTCCTTACTGGTACGTGCGCGACTATACATATTTTTACAATGAATTTACACACGAATTGGTTTTAAATTTATAAAAGTGATTATTACTTTTACATCAAAACACACACGAAAGGGCAAGTGTACCCCGTCATATATGTAGTAAAGTATCGGTAAGAACCAAGTATCGATCCACGGAAATGGGCGGAGAAATAATACTAGACCTTTGTCACTAAATTACCGGTAAAAACATAAATTGTCTTGGTTTTAATTAATCTAAACTAAGCATAAATAAATACTTATAAAACATAGTAAATTATATATAAATAGCCTTACTTAATACACAATCGCAGCATGTCAACTAAGTCAGTTTTGGCACTAGAAGCATTCGGTCAATTTTCCATTTCGAGACAATTAGTATCCCTTTCGGGAATCCTAACATGACAATCATTCGGAAAGTTAAAACGATAAACACACTTTAACCACCTAAAATTGTTCTTTAACGTGCGATTGATTAATGTCTACAAAAATCTCCTAAAAATAAGTTAGTCATCCGTTAGGAGTTTTCTAACCTCACTTAATCAAGGAAAGCAACACCGATAAACACAATGCAACCACCGAGACAAGCATAAACTAGATTAAATCACAACCGAGTTCATTTTACAAATCTTGCACATAAATTCACCAAGATAGCAATTTTGGCCGAAACTACTAACTAAGCTAACAAATCATGGCAAGAATTCGTAACAACACCATCTAACCCGTTAGAGTCCTTCCGTGAGGGCAAGCTCTCTTGATTAATAATAATTGCATTTTATTAAACCACTAACCCGTTAGAGTATCATGGTGCCTACATTTTAACCAAGTTAAACTAGTTAACCAAATTAAAAGTTTACTAATACATGATTAAATAAGCTTCATTTTGCAACTATCTTACCTAACCAAGCACCAATCATCCAACACAATTACTTATAATCAAGAAATCAATATCAATAACAAGGTTGCAAACTAATCATCAAAGATAATCATAGAAAATACTTCAAAATGTCATTACAAACATAGATTAACATACTAATCAAGCAAGGGATTGTTGTGTTTTTGCCCAAAGGCTTACATTAATACATAATAATCAGTCTAAATGCTTGAAATATAACAAAAGTATGGAAAGATTTGAGAAACCAAACCATAAACAAGCATAAGAATGAGAATCTGGATAGTAAATGAGCAAAACCGGGCAATGTGGCTTGAATCCGAGTGAAAGCAGCAGCCTTCGGAGCCTCAAAATCGCCTGCAGAGCTCCCAAAATGTCCAGAGTTACTAATAAAATGGTGCTGTTCTGTTTAAATGCTTTTTCGAAGTTGCACGGCCGTTCTTCCGATCGCACGACCGTGCACTTTAAGCATTATTGGTGGTGGGCCACCATACTGCATGACGTCACAGATCGTTGACTGGTCTTCGGTCATGCACGGTCGTTCTTGGCTTGGCACGACCGTTCCTTTCCGAGGTTTGAGTTGCACGCTCGGTTCTTTGGTCGTTCTTTTCCGGGTTTATGTTTGACCTCGGATCCGCACGATCGTTCTTGATCGGGAACGGTCGTTCCTTACCGGGCTTGCCTTCAGTGCCTTGCACGGTGAGTTGCACGCTCGGTTCTTTGCCGGATCTTCTTGGTTTGTCGGATATGCACGGTCGTGCATATGGCCGCATGACCGTGCCAAACGCCCAGGTCAGTCTTTTTCCACAGAATCTTCGCAGCTTCATCGTTTTGTCCGGGAAGTCCTCGTTTTTGGTATCATCTCGTCTGGTATGCTGTTTTAGGCCTGTAAACTAAAATGTAGATAATTAAGTATCCGAATGACGGTTTTACGGCCGAAAACGCATAAAATAGGGGTAAAACGGGGGACTAAAATATGTGTAAATTAGCGAATATCAAATCTCCCCACACTTAAACCTTGCTTGTCCTCAAGCAAGCAGAACTAAAAAGCAATAAAAGACGGAAAGAAACAAGTACGATAATTTACACACTATTTTATTGAAAACTACTATAAACGGTTGGCCGGTTTGTCGAAAGACATCATCAAAAGACTCAAACCCAACAAGCATATGCAATTATAATAGCGACAACCAAAAAGCCGTGACTTCACATTTAATTGACTCAACATGTTAATCTTCACACGACTCACAATATTCACACACACTCGGTTTTATTTATGAAACATACATAAAATGTGTATGTGCAAACACTCAATGCCACGTCAATGAAATATGCAATATCATAAGCTTATCATAAGATCTCGTCTCCACCAACTAACATGCAAATAAGTGTAAATCAAGAGGTCTTTACGGGTTGTAACGTTAGGCTTGGGCGAAGGGTATGGAAGTAGACATTTAAAGTGGCGAAAATGGTTAAAACTCGGTTTTAGCGTTTAACTAGCAAGAACATAATACAACTATACATACAAACGCCTTAAAAGGCGACTAAAGCGCAATCGAGCTTATCAACGAAATGTTAACATTTAGGCATTCAAAATTGCTTGATTTCTATCAACTTCACCCTATTTTAGGGTGTTTTATTTTCTGGGTTGTGTTTTTTTTTTTATATATAAATAACTATACAATAAACCGAAACAAATGCTAGTTAAACGATTATTTTATCCGAGTTTCAACACTAAAAGGGGTTTAAAACATACAAAGGCTAAATTTGGCTAAGTGGGCGATAATGTGGGTAAACAAAGGTAAACGGGAAGGCTCGACATGGTTAATCCTAAAGGGTAATATAAGGTGAACGGAAAGCACAATACAAAGAACAAGGCTTACAACAAAGGGGTAATCTAAGTGCCTCTATCACTTTTACACGAATTCACAAGTTCATGGTCTTAACAAGCATACTAGTGACAAATTCTAAATTACACATAACATCCGGCTCACTCCTATATCCGAAATGAACAAATATATAACAATAGGCTCAAATATGCCCACGTAACGGATGGAATGGGTAAAAGTGTGAAAACTATCATGTAAGTCTTTCTTTGTTTGTCACGCTTTCCGGTTTTCTTTTTCAAAAATATTTTGCTTGTCGAGTTTTTTATCAAGTCCGATGCTTTCTAAAACGCAATCAACCGGTTTATTTACTAAAATATATACAAAATACAGGTATTTTTGAGTGATTTTTCTGATTTTTGATTTTTTTTTTTTAGAGGACAAACAAAGTTAACAAAGTTAACCCCCTCCCCACACTTGAACTTCGCATTGTCCCCAATGCGAAACCCGAAATATAGAGAAAAAGGATAATAGTACTCCCCTCAAGATGATATCAAATGAATCGAGACTTCCAAAGCTACGTCTGGTCATATGCTCCGGCCAAAGACTTGATAGCCACAATCTGCAAATATGTCATATGGTACAACATAACAGAACAGTAACAGAATAAACAGAAATAAACCATAATGTACATAAATACTACTAGTTCAAACAAAGACATAACAAAAAGTAAAATGTTTTAAAATACAAAACAATCCGAGGGTGTTGGAAATAGTATGCAAAAATAACACCCGAAATAACAAATACTAATATAAAAGCCACCACGATCATCACCGCCAACTCCTACTCGTCATCATCGTCATCGTGTCTTGTGAAGGACGGGCCCGCACCACCGTAACCAGGTGGGTTCCACGGTGGGAACTGTGGAGGGTTCTGGAAGTAGTTGGGATATGCATGGCGCATCTCCCCAAATAGGTACGAAAACCCGGCACTCACCCCCTGATACAAGCTCTCCTGGCTCTGCCTCAGCTGATCCTGACTGGTCCGTAGCTGATCCTGACTGACCCGGATCTGGTCCTGGCTGGTCCTGATCTGATCGATATACGTACCATGTTGTTCCTGCGTGACCCGCATTTGCTGGAACTGCTGATAAAATTCAGGCCAATCCTGATGCTGGTAGAACTCGTGGTGCTGCGGCTGGTGTGGCGGTGTGTGTGGCTGGTGCTGCTCGTGCATCTCCACATCTTCTTCCTCTTCCTCTGCTGGGAGCGGGGGTAACGGGTCCCAGACCTCATTATTCAGCCCCCTCAACCTATCCCCGTGATCAGTCTCGACAATAACCCCCATCGCCTTCAGCGACTTGATGTCAACATGCACTCCCTCAGTAATCAGGGTGAGACTCTGAAGTACCTCGTCAGTCATGAGGTGTTCGTTGTATGCAAGTTCGGTCACATATTGACCGCCATGTATCTGACTGTTAGGGGTCCTTCCTGAGCTCTTCACAAAGTATTCAGCCATACGCGCCGCTAAATTAATTGGCGCCTTCTCCACCAATGCGTAAAGAAAAATCAGATCTGGTGTTGGACAGTTACCAAGACTGTCCATGCGCCCGCATATAGTGTGGCTAAACACATGGTGCATCACCCGCACCAGAGGGTCTCTAAGTCGTGAGGCCTTTGACATCCTTGGGTTGTATGGGTCCCCAACAGCATTTGCAGCCCAAAACTCATCCCTTGCTGCATCAGACGGGAAAGTGAACTGCTCTGTGAAGACACTAGCATCATCCATGTCTTCCCTAGTGTAAATACCGAGTCTCCTTCCCAGACGACCAACCGACCACCGGTGCCATTTACCACACAGTCGGAAAGCTATCCGCTCCTTGTGGCGGAATTTGGGTCTACGAGCAGCAACTGGCTTCTCATAAGCATATGATGCAAAGAACTCTATGGTAAGCTCCAAGTACACGGGTCGGTTGCAACCGACCAGATTTATAAGTGGACGACTCATCATATTTTCTAAACGGTCGTATTGATTTAGTTCTTGCATAACTTCCCAATCAAGCCATCTAGGGACTCCGAATTGCCCCCTCCGGCCCCATAACTCGTCTCTTTTAGGAATGCACAAAGCTTCACGCTCGTTGTTAGGGTCGAACTGTAGGAAGGGATGATCCATCTGTAATGGGGAACATTGTTAGAAAGACAGAAACAGGAGAAAATGGAATTGAAAACAGCCAAGCAGCAAATTATGAAGTTTCTGTCCAACTGAACTGGGCAAATGGCACGAGCGTGCATCGATATGCACGGTCGTGCATATCCGAGAACTAACAGTCAAGCCCAGTGATTGTCGGACACGCACGCCCGTTCCTTAAGCGGAACGACCGTGCAACATCGGACAACCCGTTGCACTACCGTGCATCACCGATCAACAGCAGAAATTATGAAAAAGTAGGGAATGCACGTCCGTTCCACCTGAGGAACGACCGTGCCGTTCAGTTTCTGCAGTTTTCGACCCCTGTACTTAGAACAACCTGATTTCTATAAAAATTTTAACAAGCATTGGGTCAACAGGGGTCTGAAAGTCAACCGGGTGTTCACGATACTTCGATTCAACAAGGGTTAGGGTTTCGATTTGTTTATGAAGAGAACCCTAAAAATTTCCTTGAAGAATCGGAATAAATCTAACCTAGAAAGTGGGAAAACAAGAAATCTAACACTAGAGACGTACCGTGCGAAGTTGGGTGCGAGATCGTGCGAAGAATCGTGCGATTTGGTGTAAAAACCGTTCTGGAACGGCTGCAGTTGATGGGTTCGCGAATGAAAGATTTTTCTGCAGATGAGGGTATATATAATGTGCAAAATGACAAAAATGCCCTCAGCCTGCCGCACGGTCGTTCGACCTTTGGCACGGTCGTGCGAAACCGACGTTTTTCATTTTCCTCGGTGATGCACCGAGCGTGCGACCCATCGTGCCTGATCCTCGAAAACGCACGGTCGTGCGGATTCTGGCACGGGCGTGCATCAGCTGCAGATCAGAATTTTCTGCAGAATGCATTTCCTGCAACTGTTTTGGCCGTTTTTCGCCATTTTTTCGACACACCAACTGTTCTAACAATATTGCAACATAGAACCCTCGCTCGGCACGAATAGAAACTGTACAAACTATCGGAAACTACCTAACTAACCTAAATTATGCTAAAACTAGAAAATAAATCCTAAATGACTAAACTACCCCTAAAGCGCAAAATACGCTCTTGCTGCATTTTTGATCCACGAGTCAGCAGCGTAGACTCTCTCCTCCCCACACTTATGATGTGTGCGGGGTTTGGAGTTCAATGACCTCCATCACCGACTCTGTCGGCCCGGCAACGTATAACTTCAAGCGATGCCCATTTACTTTGAAAATAACGCCGTCCGCGTTCTCTATTGCAACAGTCCCATACGGAAATACCTCTTTAACCGTGTATGGGCCTGTCCAACGTGAATGGAGCTTTCCGGGAAATAAGCGCAACCGCGAGTTGTAAAGAAGGACAAGATCGCCCGCTTGGAATTCTTTGTGGTCCTTCAAGCGTTTATCATGCAATCTCTTCGTGCGCTCCTTGTACAACACGGAGTTCTCATAAGCGCGCTGTCGCAACTCTTCCAACTCGTGAATCTGGAGGAACCGGGCTTCACCTCCGGCTTTTAGGTCCAGATTTGCGGTCTTTAGCGCCCACATCGCTTTATGTTCCAACTCAACCGGTAAATGGCATGCCTTTCCGTAAACAAGCCTAAAGGGAGTAGTCCCAATAGGCGTCTTGTAAGCCGTACGGAAGGCCCACAACGCTTCATCAAGCTTATCTGACCAATCCTTGCGGTTTGCACCTACTGATCGCTCAAGGATTCTTTTCAGCCCCCGGTTCGTGACTTCCACCTGCCCGCTTGTCTGTGGATGATAGGGCGTGGATAGACGGTGATGCACACCATAACGGGACAATGCTCTCTCGAGCTGAGTATTGCAAAAATGCGTCCCTCTGTCACTGATAAGCGCTTTCGGAGCGCCGAACCGGGCAAATAAGCTTTTCAAAAATCTCACGACCACCCTGGCATCATTGGTGGGCAAGGCCTGTGCCTCCGCCCACTTCGATACATAGTCAACCGCGACCAGGATGTACTTATTACCTCGTGAGGGGGGAAATGGTCCCATGAAGTCTATCCCCCAGATATCAAAGACTTCACAAACCTGAATCCAGGTCTGAGGCATTTCATCACGTGCCGATATATTTGTCGCCCTCTGGCAAGCATCGCACGCTCTAACCCAACTCTGCGCATCACGAAATATAGTAGGCCAATAAAACCCGGAGTCCAACACTTTCTTGGCGGTAAAGTTGGCTCCATGGTGGCCTCCGGTAGGTCCCTCGTGACAGTGGCGCAGAATATCGGTCGCCTCCTTTCCTGAAACACATCTCCTAATCACCTGATCAGCACCAACCCGAAACAAGTAAGGGTCATCCCAAATGTAGTGCTTGACATCCGAAAAGAATTTCCTCTTTTGCTGGTGAGTCAACCCTTTGATCAGAATCCCGCAAGCAAGGTAGTTCGCAAGGTCAGCGAACCATGGCGACTCATCGCATATCTCAACACTAATCAAAGACTCGTGTGGGAAGTTGTCATTTATGGAATCCCAACGCGCGTCCACGATGTCTCCATGCTCTAACCGAGATAGATGGTCAGCCGCTACATTCAACGCACCCTTTTTATCTTGAATCTCAATATCAAACTCCTGCAGCAACAAGATCCACCTGATCAGACGTGGCTTAGCGTCCTGCTTGCTGAAGAGATATCGGATGGCAGCGTGATCAGTATACACAATGGTTTTCGAAAGCACCAAGTACGATCTAAATTTGTCAAATGCGAAAACGACCGCCAAGAGCTCTTTTTCAGTCGTGGTATAATGCTCTTGAGCGTCGTGAAGAGTTTTGCTCGCATAATAGATCGGGTGAAAGTGCTTTTCTCTCTTTTGACCAAGAACGGCCCCTATGGCGTAATCACTCGCGTCGCACATAATCTCAAACGGCAAACTCCAGTCCGGTGCAACTAAAATAGGGGCCTCAATCAACTTTTGCTTGAGAAGGTCAAAGGCTCTCAAACAATCATCTCCGAATATGAACGGAGCGTCTTTCTCCAACAGACGGGTCATGGGTCTGGCGATTTTTGAAAAATCTTTAATGAATCGCCGATAGAACCCGGCATGACCGAGAAAGCTCCGTATCGCTCTAACAGAGGTAGGAGGCGGAAGTCGTGAAATGATATCCACTTTGGCTGGGTCGACCTCCATACCAGCATGCGAAATCTTGTGTCCCAGAACTATGCCCTCCTTCACCATGAAGTGGCATTTCTCCCAGTTCAGGACCAGATTCGTCTCCTCACACCTCTTCAACATCTTTCTCAAATTTTCCAAGCAGTGATCGAAGGAATCCCCAAATACCGAAAAATCATCCATGAAAACCTCCATGGAATCCTCGATCATGTCATGGAAAATTGCAACCATGCATCTCTGGAAGGTTGCTGGTGCATTACACAACCCAAAAGGCATCCGCCTGTAGGCGAATGTGCCGAAGGGGCATGTAAAGGTAGTCTTCTCCTGATCCTCATGAGCGATAGGAATCTGAAAGTACCCAGAGAATCCGTCAAGGAAACAGTAATACAACTTCCCCGACAGACGTTCCAACATCTGGTCGATGAATGGAAGCGGGAAGTGATCCTTGCGAGTAGCATCATTGAGCTTGCGGTAGTCAATGCAAACTCGCCACCCAGTGACGGTACGGGTAGGAATTAGTTCATTCCTATCATTCGAAACTACAGTCATACCACCTTTCTTAGGTACAACCTGCACCGGACTCACCCATACAGAGTCAGAAATAGGATAAATCATGCCGGCATCCAACAATTTAATCACCTCCTTCTTCACCACGTCCTGCATATTTGGATTTAAACGTCTCTGATGCTGCGCACATGGTTTGTACTCGTCTTCCATCAGAATCTTGTGAGTACAAAAAGAAGGATTGATGCCCTTGATATCCATGATTTTCCATGCAATGGCTCTCTTATGAAGTCTCAGAACCTCGAGAAGCCGAATTTTCTCATCCTTTTCCAATGATGCTGAAATTATGACCGGTAGGCGACGCTCCTCGTCTAGAAATGCGTACTCGAGATGTGGCGGGAGTTCTTTCAACTCCAAAGGCGTCGGATCATCAACCGAAGGCTTTGCTTCCCCCTTTTTCACATGGTCAATTTCAAGAAATCTCTCCGGACTCTGGGAACCATCGTCACCAATCTGATAGACTGGCTGCTCGAAATCGTGGCCCTCCTGCGTAATGCCAATCAGGTCCCCACACGACAGACGTGTGTCCGAATCAATCTCGTCAATAGTACCTTGAAAATGAGAGCACACACATGCATCGACAATGTCGACGTAATAAAGCTTGCCATCGTGACATTGTGGATGCTGCATCGATCTTTTGATATCGAATGTCACGTGCTCATCATTCACTCGGAGTGTGATTTGGCCAGCTGCCACATCAACAATCGTCCTCGCTGTATTGAGGAAAGGACGTCCAAGTATCAAAGGTACCCTTGAATCTTCATCCATGTCAAGGATAACAAAGTCCACGGGGAAAACAAATTTATCGATTTTTACAAGCATGTTTTCCACAAATCCGCGCGGATACTTTATTGAGCGATCTGCCAACCGAATGCTCATCCTAGTGGGTGACGGCTCACCCAGATCCAGTTTAGTAAAAACCTTATACGGCATAAGGTTAATACTCGCTCCCAAGTCAGCCAACGCATGGCTAACAGACATGTTTCCAATCAAACACGGGAGCGTGAAACTACCAGGATCTCCCATTTTCGTGGGCAGACGGTTTTGCAGAACGGCGGAACAAGTCTCATTCATCACCACACACGATATATCCTCGAGCTTCTGTTTATTTGAGAGGATATCCTTAAGGAATTTCGCATACTTTGGCATCTGGGCCAAGGCTTCAACAAACGGTATATTGATGTGTAGTTGCTTAAACAACTCAAGGAACTTACCGTATTGTTCTTCATTCTTCTGCTTCTTCAGCCTGCCTGGATAAGGTACCGGAGGAGTGTAATCTTTGACCGGCTCCTGGACTTGTGCTGTACTTGCTGGGCGTAGCCTGGCTTGCACCTCGTCCGGTGTGTCAGTCGGGACCGCTTCAGTGATCGGTGCTGAGTCCGATATGACGGGTCCAGTAGTTTTTCCACTCCTGGTCATCACAGCATTTACATCCCTCTGTCCACCAGGGTTTGGTTCTGTATTACCCGGAAGACCGCCTGGGGGTCTTTTGGACATCATCTGTGCCAGCTGACCAACCTGATTCTCGATATTCTGAATCGAGGCCTTCTGACTCCTCATTTCTCCCTCGTTAGCCAGAAAACGATCTTCGCTTTGTTGGTATCGTTTTTCAGAGCTAGAGAGAAGCTGAGCCATCATATCCTCCAGCTTAGAACTAGACTGAGGGGCCTGCTGCTGGGAGCTACTCCCAGTGCCCTGATTCTGGTACGAATATGGACGCTGCTGGTAGGGTTGATTGTACTGCTGGTACTGCTGACCCTGCTGAGGCGCTGGAGCACGCTGAGTGAACCCCAATGGGTTCTGATTTCCTGCATTCGCTCGCCACCCAAAATTTGGGTGATTTCTCCATCCGGGATTATAGGTGTTGCTGTACGGGTTGTTCTGCGGCCTCACTTGATTACTCACAAAATCTACCTCTTCATGGCTCTCATATACGACTCCCTGAAAACATGCCCCAGGCTCGTGTGACACTCCGCACTGGTCACATCCCGAGCCAGCATGCGCAATCATCTGGGACTTGTCGAATCTCGATGTAAGAGCCGAGAGTTGTGCAGTAATGGCCGTGTAGTCGTCTACAGCATGAACTCCTGAGCGAGATGATGATGATGATGTTGCCCGACCTCTATCTCCATCCCGACGTGAGCTGGATTTCAACGCAGCTTTTTCGATAATATCATCCGCTTCAGTCGGCGTCTTAGTTCCAAGATCGCCGCCCGCGTTCACGTCTAATCGCTCCTGCGTGTTATAGTTGAGCCCCTGATAGAACGTCAAAACCAGTTGTCGCTTGGAGAAGCCGTGATGTGGCACATCAATCAACAAATCTTTGAATCTCTCCCAAGCTGCATGCAACGACTCGCCCTCGTCTTGGCGAAAGGAAACAATCCGGTTCCGTAGTTTGTTCGTTTTCTCTGGCGGAAAATATTTCTGCATAAACTGCTCCGCCAACTGATTCCAGGTCCTGATGGACCCGGCAGGAAGTGACATAAGCCAAGCTCTAGCTTTGTCACGTAACGAAAACGGAAACAACCTCAGCCGAATCGCATCCTCTGAAACACCAGTCATCCTAAATGTCGAACAAATAGCAAGAAAAGCAGCGATATGCCTCCCGGGATCCTCATGCTCACGTCCGTCGAACTGCACCGAATTCTGCAACATGTTAATAACACTAGATTTAATTTCAAAATTAGGTGCATCTATAGTGGGCTGAAGGATACTCGGCTCCAGGCCTGCCCTTCCGGGCTGATTTGTTTCATTCAATGGCCGGTCGTCGTCCGCCATGACGACTCTCTCCTCGTCCTCTAAGCTTTCGTCTTCAGAGATAATCACCGGCTCGTCAATTGCATTTGCAATGCGTTGTGCAACGACGAGTGACCTTTCGCGCAGCCTCCTACTTCTTCTAAGATTATGCGCTGGTTCGTCAGTCGGCTCAGCAATAGCGGGTGCGGGAGTTGAGGACATCAACCTGCAAACGAAAAACTGACACAATGAATATTTTATTAATAAAATAATGCTGTTTTTTTTTTTTTTTTGCTGAATAAAAGCAGAATATGTATAAATATAAGCTGTAAAATTTATAAAAATCCGAAAATGGGCCGAAATTTTTATAAAAATTAAAGCAACGAAAATAATCGAATCGGCTAGTTTAAAAACGATTTTTAAGAGCCGAAAACTCAAAGAATAAATGAATAAATAAATCCGGATTTGAACAAATAAATAGAATAAAAATTTACAAGTGTACAAAACAATCACAAAAAATGAATAAATTGAATTAAAAGCAAGAAATATTAACAAATAAATCAACAAATAAACAATCACGAAAAATATACACAAATATTAACAAGTATATACGCCGATAACACAATGACTCGGGTCGTTCCTAAAACTCGCCATTCCCCGGCAGCGGCGCCAAAAACTTGGTACGTGCGCGACTATACATATTTTTACAATGAATTTACACACGAATTGGTTTTAAATTTATAAAAGTGATTATTACTTTTACATCAAAACACACACGAAAGGGCAAGTGTACCCCGTCATATATGTAGTAAAGTATCGGTAAGAACCAAGTATCGATCCACGGAAATGGGCGGAGAAATAATACTAGACCTTTGTCACTAAATTACCGGTAAAAACATAAATTGTCTTGGTTTTAATTAATCTAAACTAAGCATAAATAAATACTTATAAAACATAGTAAATTATATATAAATAGCCTTACTTAATACACAATCGCAGCATGTCAACTAAGTCAGTTTTGGCACTAGAAGCATTCGGTCAATTTTCCATTTCGAGACAATTAGTATCCCTTTCGGGAATCCTAACATGACAATCATTCGGAAAGTTAAAACGATAAACACACTTTAACCACCTAAAATTGTTCTTTAACGTGCGATTGATTAATGTCTACAAAAATCTCCTAAAAATAAGTTAGTCATCCGTTAGGAGTTTTCTAACCTCACTTAATCAAGGAAAGCAACACCGATAAACACAATGCAACCACCGAGACAAGCATAAACTAGATTAAATCACAACCGAGTTCATTTTACAAATCTTGCACATAAATTCACCAAGATAGCAATTTTGGCCGAAACTACTAACTAAGCTAACAAATCATGGCAAGAATTCGTAACAACACCATCTAACCCGTTAGAGTCCTTCCATGAGGGCAAGCTCTCTTGATTAATAATAATTGCATTTTATTAAACCACTAACCCGTTAGAGTATCATGGTGCCTACATTTTAACCAAGTTAAACTAGTTAACCAAATTAAAAGTTTACTAATACATGATTAAATAAGCTTCATTTTGCAACTATCTTACCTAACCAAGCACCAATCATCCAACACAATTACTTATAATCAAGAAATCAATATCAATAACAAGGTTGCAAACTAATCATCAAAGATAATCATAGAAAATACTTCAAAATGTCATTACAAACATAGATTAACATACTAATCAAGCAAGGGATTGTTGTGTTTTTGCCCAAAGGCTTACATTAATACATAATAATCAGTCTAAATGCTTGAAATATAACAAAAGTATGGAAAGATTTGAGAAACCAAACCATAAACAAGCATAAGAATGAGAATCTGGATAGTAAATGAGCAAAACCGGGCAATGTGGCTTGAATCCGAGTGAAAGCAGCAGCCTTCGGAGCCTCAAAATCGCCTGCAGAGCTCCCAAAATGTCCAGAGTTACTAATAAAATGGTGCTGTTCTGTTTAAATGCTTTTTCGAAGTTGCACGGCCGTTCTTCCGATCGCACGACCGTGCACTTTAAGCATTATTGGTGGTGGGCCACCATACTGCATGACGTCACAGATCGTTGACTGGTCTTCGGTCATGCACGGTCGTTCTTGGCTTAGCACGACCGTTCCTTTCCGAGGTTTGAGTTGCACGCTCGGTTCTTTGGTCGTTCTTTTCCGGGTTTATGTTTGACCTCGGATCTGCACGATCGTTCTTGATCGGGAACGGTCGTTCCTTACCGGGCTTGCCTTCAGTGCCTTGCACGGTGAGTTGCACGCTCGGTTCTTTGCCGGATCTTCTTGGTTTGTCGGATATGCACGGTCGTGCATATGGCCGCATGACCGTGCCAAACGCCCAGGTCAGTCTTTTTCCACAGAATCTTCGCAGCTTCATCGTTTTGTCGGGGAAGTCCTCGTTTTTGGTATCATCTCGTCTGGTATGCTGTTTTAGGCCTGTAAACTAAAATGTAGATAATTAAGTATCCGAATGACGGTTTTACGGCCGAAAACGCATAAAATGGGGGTAAAACGGGGGACTAAAATATGTGTAAATTAGCGAATATCACTTACCAACTTAAACCCAAGTAAGTAAATGATGGAGGCATCAGGACTAACCCTTTTCTTCAACACCATTATTATTTTTTTTAACCACCTACCCACAATCCCCCTAGTTAACCCCTTTGAGCCTAAACCTTTTCATTTCTAAACCCAAAACAAACACCCTTTACCCACCAAAACCCTTTTTCATTTTAAACCCTTTATTTTAGTAACAAAGCTCGGTTTTTCATGTGACATTCCTTATCAAAAAAATATAGAAGAAAAGAAAAATGAAGTTAGCAATAAACAAACAAAGCTCATCAAAAGAAGGCTTGTTTGAATAATGCTTCATTGAAATAAAAAGTCACAAAAACAACAAGTTTTACGAAAACCGGCGCTTTTTACGTATTTCGCCCTTTTCTACTAACCACTAACCCAACCACATACCTTTAATTCAAGCCTAACCCTTCCCCAAAGTCCTCTTGATATCTACAAAGGTTTATAGTTAAAAAGGAGGAGGATTGATTGCTTGGCAAGCATATGGTAGAAGTAAGTTCCATGCCGGTCTCGAGTGTTTCACAAATACATCTTTGGCCGAGTGCTGAGTGATCTCCCGTGAGGAATGTGAACTTGTATATAAATGGAAATTTAAAAAGGCATGTTATGCCCAAATAAATAATCTCTCTTATGTAGTGTTCTAAATAAATCATAACGAATAGGATTGTAAATAACATAAAAATAAAGCCTAATAAAGATCTCGGAATCCTGACACTATATGACAAGCCCAAAAACCTTCTCTTCTACCCATTCCATTTGGGAGTGTAAGCCACATTATAAAGAGTTTTGCTTGAGGACAAACAAAGATTCAAGTGTGGGGGTATTTGATGTGTGTAAAATGCAACATATAAATTACATCAAATGAGTCATAAAACTAACCCTTTTTTAGTACTAATGTTGGAAAAGTGTGCTTTTGTCTTCCTTTTGTATTTTCAGGATTATATGAGCTCAAATGAACAGAAGAAGAAAAATGCAGCCAAATCTAACAATAATACAAGAAAACGAATAAACGTGGCATGCCCGACCCCTCGACAACATCTTCCTAAGCAAAAAACAAGAGAACAGGAGGCTGAACACGCCCCGTGCTCAATGAGCACGGGGGCGTGGCCAAGTGTCTGCAGAAAAGACAAACCAGTAGAAGCTTCTATCACCCAACATGGGACGTGTCCATCGGACACGGGGCCGTGGTCAACGCAAAGATTCGCAGAATCCAAGCAAATCTTGATAGTACAGATACGCTTCTGCACACGGGGCCGTGCCTAGCGGACAAGGGGGCGTGGTCAACTAATGCAGACAAACTGCATTTAATGAAGAAAGAGAAGACGGGTAGACACGGGGCCGTGCCCAATGGACACGGGGCCGTGTCCGGGCTTCTGTGCAGGCTATAAATAGGGGTGCTTGGCTCACTTGCAAATCATCACTTGGCAAACCACCTCTCTCCCACTACACCCATACTCCACCACCACCACAACACCATCATCCACCACCATCATCCATCATCCATCATAGAGTGTGTGTAGTAGTCTCGGGATACAAGATTGATAGTAAGAGTTCTCGACAATCAAAGGCCATATTTGCCTAAGTCTCATACATCACTTGGTGAAGACAAGCATTTAGTGTAATACTTTTTTATTTTTAATCTTTTCGCACTTCTTATTTGGTTATGTATTAATGACTTTAATAACTAGTTTCTTATGTTGAAGGTGAAACTTCCTTATCATTTGTCCATGGTGTTTTGGCGTTATTTTACTGTCTATATAAAATAAAAGATTTTCACCATTCATATCTCCACGGTCTATATGGAGATATGTTGGCTACCTGGTCGGGGGTTAAGGGAATGGTTTGGTAAGCGTCTTGCCTTGTTCAGTGTATAGATCCTGCAAGGACCTGGGTCAAGCTTAGTAGGATCTCTTTCAATACCCACTGGTATTGGATGGCGGGGGTCCGAATTTCTTGATCCCCTCATATGTAAACTATTATTAATATATTAACCCGGCTACTCAGGACTGTATCCCTGCTGACTCAGACTATTTAGCCGAGGGTAACTTCACCTTCAAAAGAGGGGCCTACCACATTATGCATTAATAACTTAATTAATTATCTTTCAATAATCTAACCCTTTAGGATTGTATCCTTGATGACTCAAACTACTGGGTTGAGGGTAACGTCACCTTCAAAAGAGGGGCCTACTACAATAACTAAGATAATCTCTTAAAAGGTGCAAAAGTGCGAAAATAATCAAAGGTTACACTAAAGGCGAGTCGGATCCATGTGATTCATCTTGTCTATCTGTTTTTATTTTATTTTTATTTTCAGCATTTTAGTTTTTATTTTCATGTTCAAACCTTTTTCTAAACTTTTGATTTGATTAGACGTTGAGGATAAACCGGTACTAAAAGCGCTTGTGTCCTTGGACGACCTCGGTATCTTACCAACACTATACTACGCTCACGATGGGTGCACTTGCCCATATGTGTGTTTAGTGTTAGTAGAATATCGTGTTTTATAAATTTAAAATTTGACCAAAGTGTTAAAAAGGGCTAAAAATATACATAAAAATATATCACGCTACACGCACATCAATCAACATAAATGAATCAGTAATCGGTAACGAACGGTTAACAAATCAATGAACTCACCAGCGTCTTGCAGGCCTTAGGTACATGTCATTGAAACTTGCTATCTGGGATGCAGGAGTGGTCATGGGTCGAGTTGTATGGAATCATGAGACGCGTCAAATGGCTTTTGTACAATTGGGTTATGAAACTCTAATTAATGTAATATGCTTCCGCTGAAATGTAAACTATGTTTTGTAACAATGATTTTAATGAATGAAAGTTTTGTTTGAAATAATGTTATGAGTTCAACGTGATTGGTGGCTAGATCCTTGTACGTCACACGTCCCACGGTGTTTCCGCAAGTGGTATTTGGGGGTGTGACAAGATGGAGCTCGAAAAGCAGTGAACGCCATCTTGGAAACCGGTTGAAAAGAAGGTAGGCGAATGGTGTAGAGACCCTGGTCACTAGGGCCCATGAGGAGGATAGCACCAGTAGCCTCGTCCTTCACAACAAAAAAAAAAAAAGAAGTGTGAAATTCAAAGAAAACGTTATTATCTTTGCAAAATTTGTGAACAGAAAGTAGGTTAGTTGTAGGCCCGGGACATGAAGTATGTGGTTAAGTTGTAAGTTTTTGTTTGAGGTAAAAAAGGATTTTGAACCGACATGAAGAATTGGAAGAGAGTTACCGTTACCAACATAGAGGGAGTCATTACCGTAATAGACGTCCGAGTTGTCCATACTAGCAAGATCAGGAGTACCATGAGAATTAGCGCTTGTATCCGATGTCCAAGTAGTATATGAGCCCGCCTTAGAGTTAGCATAATTCGCTTGAGGTGATCCACGAGAAGAGCCGGTGTGATTCGGGCATTGTGAGGGAATATGACTAATACCGCACCTATTGCAATGACCGTAAACCATATTTTGAGTGGACGCCCAAGCAAATTGGTGAGAGCCTTGTGAACCACCACGGCCACGGCCCCCGCGAGAAAACGCACGGCCCCGACCGTATCCACGGGTCGGTCTTGAAGAAGCAGACCGATTAGCATAGTCTGTTTGAGGAGCCGATGGTGATGCCGACGGTTGAGTTATGGAAGCAAGTTGGTTTGCCAAAAGTTCACTACAAGAAATCCAAGTATTAGCGGCGACACTTTTAGCGGCGACATCTAAAAAGTCGCCGCTAAAGGTCTGGATCCGGGTGAAAGGCTTTACAAAAGATCTGGACCGTTGTTTGCTTATCTGATCCAATGACTAGGGTTTATCCCAATAAAGCATCTCTAAAAAGCTCACAATCCATTTTAGCGGCAATGCTCCCTCCAAGATGAAATCTGCACACAGCTCTCACACCACAACTCACCACACCGTCGCCGGAAAACCTTGAGTCTGCCGGAGCATCGCCGCACCATCTTGATTCTGCTGGAGCACCGCCGCACCACCTTCACTCTGCCGGAGCACTGTTATCTCTTTTCGCCTTAATCTCCGACGCCACTCGACGGTACGTATAATCCATCCGAATTTTTTTGCAATTTCAGTGCATATGTTGATAATTTGTGTAGTTTTTTGCCAACAATGAAACTGTAAAGTAGATGACTTGAAAGAGGAAGACAAACAAACATACTAACCCTAAATTTACAGTATGTAATATATCGTTTTCTATGTGGGTATTTGAAACTGGAAGACAATCATATACTGTAAATACATATACTGTATTTGGAATGTGGGTTTTTTATTTGCGTCGGGTCATGGGTCAAAACGGGTGTTCGGGTTCGGGTCAGAACGGGTATCGGGTTGGGTCGGGTTGGTTAAAAAAATGTCTTTTAAAAAAAGTGATTGTATATCAAGGGTTAATTTTGTCGGGTTAAAACGGGTCCGGGTTGGTAACATTCGAATAATGTAATTATGTTCAATTTGATTTGTGGCTTAGCATTCATGTCTTCGAGTGAGGTTTGTTGTTGAGGAATTTAGGATGTATTTGAGACTGATTGTTGAACTAACGATCGTGTAGGTGTTGATTGATTAGTATTGTATGTTTTCGTCATGTTGTTTGCTATAAATGATATGTTTTAGCGATTTTATGATTGCAGTTATGTTCCGCTTGATATGTAGTTCACTATTCATGTTTAGATTTAGCTGATAATTGATAATCTCCCTTATTCCTTTTTGTAATCTGTGATATTATCTATTAGTGCTGTTTGGGACAATCTTTGTGTTTAACTTGTTATGGTTATGCTTTTAGTCTTTTGATAAGCAACTAGGGGTGTTCAAAAAGCTCGCGGCTCGTGGCTTGCTCCAAGCTCGCTCGAAAATAGCTCGAAAATAGCTCGAAAAAAGCTCGGCTCGAAATTGGCTCGGTTTCAAACGAGTCGGCTCGGCTCGGTTTGTAAACGAGCCGAGCCCGAGCTAGGCCTGGCTCGGCTCGTGAGCTCGTGAGCTGCTCGAATTATTTTATTATATATATGTGTGTGTGTGTTAGTTTTAAATGTATTAAACCTAATCTAGATAAAAAAAAAAAAAAAAGATTGCATACTCTGTTTCCTCTAGTAATGCTGTTTCCTCTAGTATGAAGTTGTGAAGCTTCATAATTGATCACAACATCTTCCACCATTTAAACGTAATAGTGTAGTTTGTCGAGCACTATAATATTTTTTTGTCTACAATATTGTTTTTGTCTATTATAAATCCATTTTACTAACTAATCAGCCATTACAGTTAACAAAAATCAATACAGTTGGTACATGGTTATTAGTCCCAAACCTCTAGCCATGGAAATGTTGGATCAAAAAGGTGCCATAAATATTTGCATTTTTGTTTTGAGTCACAGTGGATAATTGTAGTCTGGAACTTGCCTTTTAATAATATTAAGCGCTTCGGCAAGTGTTTAAATTGTTAAACTAATACTGTATATCTTATTTTGTAGGAATATTTTGACGAATTGTTTGAAGACCCGAGATTTATGGAACGACTGTACCAAGCTATGGATAAGAAGAGATCACGAAAAGACAACGAAAATGACACGGATGAGGAGGGAGAATGATGTATTTTGTATTGAACTTAGGGGTTTCAAAACTTTAACTTAATCAAACAAAATACTTTTGTTGTAGTTTTATGTTTAAAACTTGGTTTGTTTGAAGAATTGTTTGAATTATTGTTTGCATATGGAAAATTAAAAGAAACAGCAGGTTACGGTTATTTGCAAAAACTGGGATTAAGCGAGAAAAAAAAGAACTAATTGGTTTTTTGACTTTTAGCGGCGACATTGTCGTCGCAAATGATATTTGCTGATGTGTCATCTATAGCTTTAGCGACCATAGAAGTGGTCGCTAAAACAAAGGTCGTCGCTAAAAAGTTAAAGGAATTAGCGGCGACAAATACTATTAGCGGCGACATGACAAGCATTAGCAACGGTTCATTAGCGGCGACTCAATAGCGGCGACAAGTCGCCGCTAATACTATTAGCGGCGACAATCGGGAGTATTAGCGGCGACAAAAGTCGCCGCTATTGCCAGAATTCTTTGTAGTGGTTGAAGGTTGGTAATCTGCTGCTGAATCGAACCTAAATCGGGGACCTGGGAAGTAGTTGTTGCGGCAGTGGTAACATTGAAGACTTGTGGAGAGGCCGACGATGAAGAAACAGTGGACCGAGTGATATATTCATGATCACCAATCAGACCGTGAAGCTCGTTAAATTGAACCGGTGGGGAGCGGGCAAGAAGGTTGCTTTTCAAACCATGGTATTCCTCACGTAAACCGGTTATAGTAAGCATGACGAGATCTTTATCTTTGACGGGTTCACCAATATTTGCAAGAGTCGTTGCATATTCTTGAGCACGACTGAGATAATTGATACCTTTTTCACCATCTTTCATTGAAATCTTTAAAAGTTGCGTTTTTAGTGTGAATTCATGAGATGAATTCGAAGGAGCATATGCACGTGCTAGACTTAACCACACTTCCCGAGCCGTGTCTCCTTAGATGTGTTGAAACGAAGACTCGGAAACGGTGGATATAATGATCATGCGGATGTGTGCATCATTAGCAATCCAGTTTGTAAAATTAGGGTTTGTAGTAGTAGCATCACTAGTTGTAATTTTCTCTTCCGGGCAAGATAATGTATTGTCAACATAACAATATAATCCATTGGCCTTTAAAAATGGTTCCATCATGGCTTTCCAGTAGCCATAATTGTTTGGTGTAAGATTGAATGCAAACTTGTGGGAATTATGGGATGTACGTTCTTGAATGCTGAAAGCAGTAATCGTTGTCATGATGAGTAAGAACAGTGATTTTTGATACCTGAGGTAGGCAAGTTGCAGGTCGATTGTTCGTCAGATGAATGAAGGACGACGTAGCCGATTGTTCGTAGGTGTTGATTGTTCGCCGATGTTGATTGTGCGCCGTAGGTGGAAGCTGATTGATTGTTCTTAGCTGGTTGATTGTTCGTAGGTGAAAGCTGGTTTACCTTCCCTGTTTGTGGGATTATTCGAAATCACCCAATTGGTGATGACTTCCTTTTGTTTTGAAAGCAATTTTCTTCACTTTTTTTTGTGGGATTATTCGAAATCACCCAATTGGTGATGACTTCCTTTTGTTTTGACGGCACTAAATTGCAAAAGCAATTTTCCTCACTTTTTTTACGGCAACCTTTTGGTTGTTGTAGAAGTTGAAGCCGATTGCAGGTTGATCACCAGCTTGTTGACGACGGCGAGTGGGGGTTGTTTAGGGTTTACAAGTTGATAGGCTCTGATACCATATCAACTCATAATTTCATTCATTAATTCAATATTGATTACAAAGAGGTTTATATATATTCTACTAGTTACAATAATAACCCTTTGACTTATGACAATTAAATATTTGGTTTAACATTGATGAGACGACATTGACATACAAGTACACTTTGATTGAAGGAGAAGGCATATCCGACAAGATTGAAAAGGTGTGTTATGATAGTAAGTTTGAGGGTTTGCCCGATGGTGGGACCATATCCAAGATGACGACATTGTTTTCTTTTTGTAATTTGACCTTCAAATTTGTTGCTAGAGGAATAGTTGAAACGAAAGAGAAAAACTTATGAGGGTTGGAAAGGGAAGATTAATGTAGTTAGGAGGTAGCCAAGAATATATATATTAAGAAGTATTCCGTTGACGGGACTTGAACCCGGGTCTGTCGGGTGAGAGCCGAGTATCCTAACCAACAGGGGCGGATCTACTTCAAGGTAAGGGGGAGCGCCCGCTACCGCTTGGCGCTCCGGCGGTAGTGTAAAATTAGTGTAAATTTTGGAAAAATTTGACGTTTTTTCGATTTCGTTACCGCTTTTTTATAAAACGTTACCGCTTGGCGGATTTTCTAGATCCGCCACTGCTAACCAACTAGACTACAACAGAACATGTTTTCAACTTTATATAAAGGTTAATTGAAGCTTCATGATCATTCTTTAAGAAATATATATTTTCTCAGTTGGTTTTAAAAAGAGGTTGAAAGGTTATTGCTTGTTAAATACCATCATATGTAATTAGTAATATAAAACAAACATACCCAACGAATGTGAAAGATGATAAATTTAACTTATACAATATGTTAAGAAAATTTACCCCAATTCCTTAAATTCATTTACGATCCGGAAAGTATCCGATCATCCTGCAGCAACTATAAAGAGGGGTCCAATGCAAACCACTACCATTGAAGTCATTTATGTTATATAGAATTACATATGCTATAAAAGTGAAACGGTTCACACGTGTTAAAACTAAGACAACATCGATGAAGTATTGAAAACGATGCTAGGAGTATAAAGAGAGAAAAATTTTGCATGGTGATACCTTGCTCCAAATCGGAACACGACGAATCAATCATTTAATCAGTGTATTGGTATAATATCTTGGTTATTAATTCCATAATTTATGGAAGAGTTCGCTCCCTTACATGCACATCGTGGACAGTGTTCGTGTCCGAAGGGTCACAAATTACCTATATAAAGAAGCTATTGATCACGAGAAGGTGTAAAGTGAAGACTGTTGATTGAATTAATGAATTGTGTCAAAAAGACACACAAATATAGGGACCCGAAAAGATCCGAACCCTAAACTGCATAGCATCTGATCTGCATCTACCAAGCCCAGTCCATCAGCTCCTTTAACTTTTATTAGCCCACGAACAGCTCATTCCTTATCAGCCCATAATGTTCAGCCCAGCACATGATGCTTAGCACAATCCAGCCAAATATAACATGAAACAAAATAAAACAAAACATTATACATTATTTCCAATATAACTACTTATATATAATTGCCATTTAGGGAATTGCCTATATTTCAACAATACTTGTATGTAGGAGTGACCGAATAATAGAGGCACTCACAGCCAATGATCTCTAGATCAAGTGGTGGAGGGCTTGCATTTCTCTTGAGAGATGCAGGTTCGACTCCCACTAGGTGCAGAGTGAGACACTGGTGGACAATGATAGGAGACCCAGGGAAACGTGGGTTGGATCCTTGAGCCAAACGGGTTTTATCGGTAATTTCACTGTCGTGCCTACGGGCGGGTGGGTTACCGGGTTTTCCCCGGAATTGGTGGTGGACTCCGGTTACTCTCGGAGTATTCCGTTTGTCCAGTGGGTGCCCCGAGAGTGCTCGGGATTGAGTTTGTTGGCCGTTCAAAAAAAAATAGAGGCACTCACATACAAGTACACATTAAAAGCCGATAAAATGGATACATGATAATAATTATCAAAATATTAAAATTAAAACCAAAATAAATTGTTGAGACTTATGCTCAATTTTGTTTGATTAATACGCTTCATTATGCCTAAGCCCATTTCAAATGTGGACAAGAGATAGAATGTGTACAACAATCATTTCAATATCTAACCAAACAGTTGCACCAGTTTGAACCTATAAATACAACCATCATCAACCATTCTTCTTCATCGCTAATAAAACACTCTCAAACTAACCAATTAAACATCGTTTTAACCTTGAAAATTCGGAATCATGGGTGTCTTGACATATACTGATGAACACACTTCACTCGTCCCCCCAGCCAGAATTTTCAAGGCCTCAATTCTTGACTCGCATACTTTAATGCCAAAACTCTTGCCGGATGCTATTAAAAGCATCGAATTTATCAAAGGTGATGGTGGGACCGGAAGCATTAAGCAGATTAACTTTTCCGGAGGTAAAGTAATATTTATCCCGCTTAACTAACATTGTCATATGATCCGTACCTAAATTAACACGTTCACAAGTTGATTGGTCAAAGTTGTCACCTGGGCCTCCTCAAGTACTAATTTCCTGTGTATTTTCTTGTTTAATTCAATTCTTGTATGTAGGTTTCGCGAAGCACCAAATAGATGAAGTCGATGAGAAGGCATTTACTTACAAGTACACTTTGATTGAAGGAAACGGTATATCAGACAAGATTGAAAAGGTATCTTATGATATTAAGTTTGAGGGTTCATCCGATGGTGGGAGCATCACAAAGATGACGACAACTATTTACACACATGGTGAATTTGAGATCAAGGAAGAAGAACTAAAGGCCGGCAAAGAAAAGGTTTTGGGGCTTTACAAGGTTGTGGAAGCGTACCTCCTCAAAAACCCTGATGCATATGTTTAAAGATTCTCATATTGACATTGTACCCATGTTTCCGGCTTTTTTTGTTTTCTTTGAATAAAGTCCATATCATCAATAAAGTTTGACTCAAAAACTTAATCTTGAAAGTTGAAAGCTCTTAACACATTCTTGAACTAATCTAACAAAAAAAGTTATCAATTTGGCCAATAAAAAAATGGTATACATATCACTGTGGTGAACTAGTGATCACTGAACACTATATATAAAAGAGTCCGTTTTGAAATTGAAATGAACTCTTCATGATACTTCATCATCTGACTGTCCCGGTGAGCATGAAGATCTGAACTTAAATCAGGTTCAGTGCATTCCAAAATAGCGCATGTGCGAGACACAGCTGCTGAACAAAGATGAGGGTAGTTCACATGCAATGAGCCAATGAAATTAGACTTATTAACAACTTTGTCTTATGAGGCTTTCTCGTCGATCCATGTAATAGTGTGGCACGAAAACAGCTCAAGATGATGAGCAAAAGCAAGTAAACCTTCAACGACCGGTTGCAACTCTCAACTCTGTTACAAACTGTTTAGATAAACGGGTTTCATATATGATGTCTGGATGACTGGATCTATATGGTTTTCAGAATGATGGATATGTGTTTGACGGTTGAGTTCCAGTTTCATGTAGCACAAATACACAATATAATTTTGGACGAAATATACCTTGAATAAGTTTTGGACTAACAAAAGCACATGTGGGGTGGTGGCGCAGTTGGCTAGCGCGTAGGTCTCATAGCAATTATAGAGTGATCCTGAGGTCGAGAGTTCGAGCCTCTCTCACCCCATTCTTTTTTTTTTTCTAAATATATTGTGTGCTGCAAAATAAAAAGTGGTTTCCGTTGCCGGGAATTGAACCCGGGTCTCTCGGGTGAGAGCCGAGTATCCTAACCAACTAGACTACAACGGATGATGTGATGGTAAATCGATTATATAAATAAATAATTAAGTTTTCATTTGATGTTAAAATAGTTATATACGTTGAATATTTATAGGAAGAGTAAACTGTCATTTTGGTCCCTGTGGTTTGGGCACTTTTGCCATTTTAGTCCAAATCTCAAACTTTTTATATCTGGGTCCCTGTGGTTTGCATTTTGTTGCCATTTTAGTCCAAAATCCAAAAACCCTCTTTTTTTTACTGTTGAAAGCAGGTTCTTTTGTCTTTTTGTGCAGGGACAAAATTGTCCATTTAAAGTTAATATAACATATTAGTAATTAAATTAATTAACTTAAATATCTATTTACCCATTAAAAGCAGTTCATAACCCCACCCCAGTTCATCACTTCAAGTTCATCTTCATCATCTTCACCCCACCCCACACCAAACCCTAACCCAAACACCGTAGTCCGGCGCTCCGGCATCCTGTTTCTCCCCTGGATTCCTCTCCACCACACCGCTGGCAGATCCCTTTTTTTTGGTGGTGAGGAATTCTTCACAAAATCAACACCAGTTAATATCATAACAAAATCAACAGAAATAAACAAACAAACAACCATAACCACCACTCAACAATCAACATCAATACACATTATCCATGAAAAAAACACTCATTCAAAACCTAAATTCTCCTAAAATTCACCATAATAATACTTACAGAATGTAGAGATAGCCTAGGGAATGAATCGAAGGATCAATTCGAGTAAGACATGTCGCAAACGTTGCGGCCTGTGATCGAATTACGTCCTCTGATTGTTTCAAACGGTTGTTTAAGTGACCTAAATCCTGAGAACTGCCTGATAACCCTTGGATTTCGGTCACTAGTGAATCCCCTCTCGCTGCCAAGCACCACCACCTGCCACCACCCTCTCGCACCCCTTGCAACCACCGCCCCTCTCTCTCTCTCTCTTACATCACAACACCATCACCACCGTCGCCTTATCCAACCTTAAAAACCTTAATCGGTTTACTATTCTCCACTACCGTCACCTTATCCTACCACTGTCGGAGATCTATGTCGTCGCTGTAGTTCCTCCTTGGTGCTATGTCTGATTTGGGTGTGGGTGTGTGGTTATCAGAGAAGGAGAGTGGCAGAGGGTGTGGTGTATGTGGTTTGCAGAGAAGAAGAGGGTGTGGTGTATGTGGTTATCTGTGTTTTAGTGAGAGAGAGAGTTATATATATAATATATAATTAATTTTGTTTTAATTTATTAGAAGAGCAAATCAGAATGACCAAAATGCCCATGCACTAAAGGACAAAATAATCAGCTTTCAACAGTCAAAATAGAGGGTTTTTGGGTTTTGGACTAAAATGGCAACAAAATGCAAACCACAGGGACCCAGATGTAAAAAGTTTGAGATTTGGACTAAAATGGCAAAAGTGCCCAAACCACAGGGACCAAAATGGCAGTTTACTCTATTTAGAAGGAGGTTGTATGTTATGCAATAATATGTGAAGAATGTTTACTTTTTTTTTTATCTTTATTGGGTCAAACTGGTAAAACTCATAATAGAAACGAGTCAAACAGGTTATAACTGACGCAATGTTGTTAACTAACGAAATGTACGTGATGCACTAAACGCTAAAAAAATAATTATACAAACTCATAACAGAAAGGTGACGGTGGCGTCGGAAGCATTAAGCAAGTTAAAGACTAAAGTATTACTCATCCCAATATGACACCAACCTAACACAAAATTTGCGGGGTTAGGTTTAGTATAAACGGGTTCGGTTAGTTTCGGGTCAAACCGACGAACGCATTTAGGTATATGGTTCTTGTTCATGTCAATCCAGTTGGACCGTTAAACCCATTTTTATTATGTTTTTCAAATAAGTTGTATGTCATAAATAAAATCGGTAATTGGGTATTCTATGAAGTTTTTAAAACGTAAAATAGAATTAACGTAAAATTTTATTATTACAATGTAACTCGTTTTCTTGGTTATACAATTGTAACCTCAAAGGTATTAATTTCCGAAAATGTTAAAAAAAAACTCTTGTCAAACAAGTCGTGATTGTGTCAACGGTTGAATATATGTGGCATGTTCGATAACCAGTTCTAATATGAGTCAGCTTGATTAAAGAATTTAAGGATCAACTTGATTAAACAATTTATGTGTGTGCGCGCGCACAACTGTTAGCCCTTTTAACAGGTTTCTTTTTTAACTAACTTTGTTCATTTGACCAATTAGTGATAAAAAAAACTAAACACGAACTAAGTCTTGTACGCAGGCTTCGCAAAGCACCAAATTGATGAAATCGACGAGAAGGCCTTCACTTACAAGTACACTTTGATCCAGTGGCGGATCCAAAAATTTTTTCAGTGGGTTCGTTTTGATATATTTTCACTAATTTTCCCAAATCATACAAGTAGACCTGGCAAACGGGTCGGGTCGGGTCGGGTTGGGTCATGGGTCAAAACGGGTTCGGGTCAAAACGGGTTCGGGTCGAAACGGGTCAATTAAAAAAAGGGTTGTTTTGGTTCGGGTTGAAACGGATTCGGGTCGAAATGGGTTCGGGTCAGAACAGGTTCGGGTCAGAACGGGTCCGGGTCAGAACGGGTTTCGGGTCGGGTCGGTTAAAAAACACCAAAACAAGCAAAAAAGCCTCAAACCAGCTAGGTGCTAGCTGAGGCCATGCTTACACTGATACAGCGAGCAATGACTAGAAAAGGTTTACATCAAACTATAACCACTTGCCAAATTTTGTCGTGCACCATATCGTCACGAGCATAACCGAGTAGAGTGCCTTCTTCCATTTTGTCGTGCCTCTCGTAGTCTCGTGTAGCAATGTAACAGTAGACGACCCACTCGCCAAATTTTGTCATGCCTCCGTCTGGGCTTAGGCCTGGAATGTCTAAGGACAGTAGTATGATACTATCTGATAATACTATTTTTGTTTCTTGATCATTCATTTCATTCGCTAGCATTCTTGTATTTAGAGAAATCAGATCTTAAAGGTATAACTTCTTTTATACACTCTAGATGTGTTTTTGGTTCCTTAAATTAAATGCATGTACATCCCTGGTGTCAAAAAAATTTCCTAATTCAAGATTAAATACATGATTTTCTTAAACTTACAATCGACGTGTACAACAAATCTCACATTGGTATATCTACTTCAATTATTGAAACGGTACGGTTCGATTTGAAACGGTACGGGTCCAAACGGTTCGCGTCGAAACGGTTTGCGTCGAAACGGTTCAATTCGAAACGGTACTGGTCGAAACGGTTCGCGTCGAAACGGTTCGCGTCGAAATGGTTCGCGTCGAAACGGTTCGGGTCGAAACGGTTCGCGTCGAAACGGTTCGGGTCGAAACGGTTCGCGTCGAAACGGTTCGGGTCGTTCCGACCCGAAACGCGTCTCGTGCGGAAACTCGTGTCGGCGCAAAACCCGTTGCGATCCGAAACCCGTGTCAGCCCGAAACCCGACCCCGTTCCGATCCAAAACCCGCGTCGTGCCGAAACCCGTCTTTAAGACACTAACCCACATCGACCCATTTCTTTAAGACATTAACCCACATCGACCCATTTCTTTTATGTTGTCGACCCGCTTTGACCCGAAAATAACAAGATGGAATTTTAAGTGACCCATTGTGACCCATTTAGTTAAAATATCTTACCCAAACCAACCCATATAATTTTAAAAGCAACCCAAATTGACCCACTTAGAAGCCTTTGGGTCAAGATTGCCCCCTCTACATACAAGGTTTTCACTAATTTTTTCCATATGAACCCACAAAATAGGGCTGGATCTCCAAGATGACGACAACTATCTACACACATGGTGATTTTGAGATCAAAGAAGAAGAACTAAAGGTGGGCAAAGAAAAGGTTTTAGGGCTTTACAAGGTTGTGGAAGCCTACCTCCTCAAAAACCCGGATGCATATGTTTAAACATTCTCAATTTTAACTTTGTGTTGTACCCATATATGGGCCCTTTTATGTTTCCCAAGTGTTTTCTATGAATAAAGATCTCATCTTCAATAAAATTTGACTCAAAAATTGAACCTTAAAGGCTCTTACTAATCTAACAAAAGAAAGATTCATTTGACATTTTGACCAATAAGAAAATGGTATGCATATCACGTATATTCAAACTAAGAGCTCTAAGCTTGTTATTTGACAGTTCATTAACTGCTAAAAGTCTAAAACTGTATGCATATGTAAAACACAGCTTTTGAAATAAGATACACATAGTTCACATGAGTCCGTAGCAAAACAATTTTTTTTATTAATAGGGGTATTGTATCTAATGTAGTTTTCTTGACTCTTAAACTGTCCCAGACTCCCAGGTTGAAACAAACGTTTTAAATTTCAAATTTGACCCTTAAGTTTCAAGTAAAGTTCTTCTTCAGCCACGAGTACTGACTGTCAAGTGTGTTCAAGTTAAGGTTAATGTTTTGACACAAAATATTTATGGGTTGTGTTCAGGGTTCATGTTACATAGTTTATATATACACTAACGGAAATGACTAGATAAATAATGGAAAAATGATGCACATAAACATAAGGGGTGGTGGCGCAGTTGGCTAGCGCGTAGGTCTCATAGCAGTAGAGTGATCCTGAGGTCGAGAGTTCGAGCCTCTCTCACCCCATTCTTTTTCTCTCTCTTTTTTTTTTGTTGTGAGCCAAAAATAAAAAGGAGTTTCCGTTGCCGGGACTTGAACCCGGGTCTCTCGGGTGAGAGCCGAGTATCCTAACCAACTAGACTACAACGGAATGCTGGTTGATATGTTAAACTATTTCCTTTTAAAAGATAGTTTTTACTATATTTGGAGTTAAAAAGGTCAAAAGGTAACAAACATATCCTGTGACCTATTCTCAAAATAGATAATATTCGTTAAAATAATTTGGAGAGACTCTGGTTTTAAAACTTTGTTGTAACTATAAAAGATAAAGCCAAGAAAATTTGAGAACACTTCAATTGAAGTCATGTATGTTGGTTTCAGTGACAAGTTGTATCCACTTACTTAATATGGTAGATTCTAGGGGTGTGCATGGGTCGGTTTCGTTCGGTTTTTACTATTAACCATAACCATAACCGCTAGTTCGGTTATGGAGTTTTGGTAACCATAACCATAACCAAACTTCGGTTACGGTTAATCGGTTATGAAGTCGGTTATGGTTCGGTTTTGGTTAATTTCGGTTAAGTAACCAAACAAGGTTTGAAATAAATAGGGTTGTGCACGATTTGAACTTAGCTTGAGCCTATTTTATAAGATAACGAAGACTAAACTTTTTGGTTAAACTACCGATTTAGGGTTCTTTTTAATAAGGTAATTCTCAAACAAAAACAATTATGGCCATAACACCTTAGTTCTTTATCAAAATAAACGGCATCTATATCAAGATCATTTTGTTACTAACCAGTGGCGAAGCTTGAAATTTTTTACAGGGGGGTCGAAAACGTATATACCTAAAAATTTCTATAGAACCGGGGGGTCGAAAACATATATACCCAAAAATTTGAATACGAAAAATACATATATAACACTACTGGCCGAAAAGTTCGGGGGATCGGGCGCCCCTCCCGGCCCCTTAAAAGCATCGCCCTTGTTACTAACATAGTTTTATCTTAGTAAAAACCCTCTATATGGTTTTGTAAAACACAAATCCATTATGTAAAGTTAACATCACAAGTTCGGTTCGGTTTCGGTTATATCGGTTAACCATAGCTTCATAACCATAACCATAACCGATTGAGCGGTTATACAAAGTTTCATAACCATAACCATTGGTTATATTGGTTATCGGTTATTAGTGGTTCGGTTATGTCGGTTATGGTTCGGTTATGTCGGTTATGGTTCGATTATCGGTTATGGTGGTTAATTTGCTCACCCCTAGTAGATTCGACAAGTTGTCTCTCTAATGGGTTAAACCATTCAACTTAAAACACAATGTTGATCATCTAACGAAAGTGATGCACTAAATACTTTATAATAATTATACAAATTCAAACCTGTCCATTTATCCTTTTTACCAGTGTAACAATATTAACTAGAAGCTTTCACAAGGTCGCATTCGTCAAGGATCTTGAATACCGCCAATTAGAAGCTCTCACCAAGGCTTATTCTAGACTAGAATGAGCTTGAACTCATTCTTGTTGCCACCTATTTGGATACTTGATCAAGAAAAGCTTCACATCTAGCAAATACCTTTTTGATGGAAGGAATGTTTGGGCCAATAATATTGCTGAAGCTCCTAGCATGCTCGAGTCTCTATAGGGTGTTACGGGAAAAGTTAGTTTTTCTTCTGTTGCTTTTGAAATTTATGGTTAAAAGTCTGTCTAAGGTAATTGGAACAACATTCTTCCTGATCTAGAGTGGTGTATTCATTTTTTTTTTTCATTTTTGGAAGAACGATGATCAGTTTGTAATGAAGTTTTAAAAGTCCGACTTATTTTAAAGGTGGTAAAGTAGCGGATCGGATAAGAAGTCAAAATGGGACCGAGTAACACAAGGTAACTTTGTTTAAAATAGGTTTGGGTCAAAAGATGGTAATTTTATTCAAAACGGGCCAAGTTGATCTTGTAAGGGAGACCAAGCTAGAGTATGAAATAAAATTCGAGTTAGCACTTTCTAATATTTAAAAACCCTGTTGATGTCAATGTTTTAGCTAAAGTCTTAGCTGGTAAAAAGATGAGGTGTATATGCGTATTTTGTTTGCATATATGTTCCAAGTAGAAGTGACCAAAAGAAGAACACCTAAATAACATGTCTCCTATATTGTTTTATTCAAAGATTTATTTGATTTTTGGTTGAAGGATATGGTTACTATCAAACCTATGCCCATAGTGATTCCTGGCTACAAACCAAACACTACCAAACTACAATAAATATAATTATTGTTGAAGACGTATGACTCGGATTAATTCCATAATACCCTCATGCCCCTATGTGACCCGGTCAACCCAGGATGCGTTTAGTCGCAAAAGTTGTTATGCCAATATGCTTCTGGAATTTGTTTCTTCAATTGTAATTAATTAATTAATTGGGCCAATTCTTCATTAAGAAAAACAAAAAAGTGTATACTTGTATGCAGGATGAAATAGATGAAAGACCCTCACATATGATTACACATTAAAAGCCAATAAAATGGATGTATGACAATCAACATTAAAACTAAAACCATAATTGGTGAGACTTGTGCTTTATTTTGTTTGATTGATATGTTTCATATTGGCTAAGCCCATTTCAAATGTGGACAAAAAATAATCTAACCAAACAGTTGCTTCAATTTTGAACCTATAAATACAACCATCAACCATCCATCTCCATCACCTGAAGCATCTCAAATCAACACTTTTAATCATGGGTGTCTTAACATATACCGATGAGCACACTTCACCTATCCCCCCGGCCAGAATTTTCAAGGCCTCAATTCTCGACTCGCACATTTTAATGCCAAAACTCTTGCCAGATGCTATTAAAAGCATCCAACTTATCAAAGGTGATGGTGGTGCCGGAAGCATTAAGAAGATAAACTTTGTTGGAGGTAAAGTAATATTTATCCCGTTTAACTAATTTTGTGGTTTGACACGTTTGAGATAAACACAACCCAGATAAACACGTTCCTAAGTACATTGGTCAAAATTGTCACATGGGCCGTAAATACTAATTTTCTATATGTATTATCTTGTATGCAGGTTTCGCGAAGCACCAAATCGATGAAGTGGATGAAAAGACATTTACTTACAAGTACACTTTGATTGAAGGAAACGGTATATCAGATAAGATTGAAAAGGTATCTTATAATATTAAGTTTGAGGCTTCACCTGATGGTGGCAGCATCTCCAAAATGACGACAACTATCTACACACATGGCGATTTTGAGATCAAGGACGAAGAGTTGAAGGCCGGCAAAGAAAAAGTTTTGGGGCTTTACAAGGTTGTGGAAACCTACCTCCTCAAAAACCCGGATGCATATGTTTAAAGATCCGTATTTTAACTTTGTGTTCTACCCATGTTTGTCCCTTTTATGTTTCCTGTTGTTTTCTTTTGTTTGAATAAAGATCACGTCATCAATAACTCAAAAACTGAATTTTGTAAGGTCTTAACCACATTCTTGAGCATATTTATTCTTCTACTCAGCCCCAAAAAAATTGTCTTATGAAGCTTTCGCTCATCCTTTCATGAAATACCGTGGCACGAAAACAGCTAAAGATGATGACCAAAAGAACGTATAACTTCATCACTTTCGTTTAAACATTATTAGAAACTGTTCACAACCCGCTAAACTGTTTACTACCCTTTTATTAGCCCGTTTTGAATTTGTTTACAACCAACCGAAAAATGGGTTACACGTACAGGTGGTGTTTGGTCTCAAGCCATATTTGTTATCTGTTTTAAATGTCATTTTTTAAACTCAAAATTGATGAAATATTGTTGTGTCAAAAAAATTTTTCCGTTGCCGGGACTTGAACCCGGGTCTCTCGGGTGAGAGCCGAGTATCCTAACCAACTAGACTACAACGGAACGCTGGTTGTTATGTTAATGTATTTGCTTTTAAAAGACTATTTTTATTATTAAATGATTAATTTGAGTTAAAATAATTAAAAGCTATTTGGAAAGACTTTGATGATCTTGTAACTTTAAAGACTTTGATGATCTTTTCTACCAGTGTAACAATATTAACTAGAAGCTTTCACAAGGCCGCATTCGTCAAGGATCTTGAATCCTGCCAATTAGAAGCTTTCACCAAAGTTTTGATATAAATTTGACGCTGTAACAATATTAACTTGAAACTTTTCACCCTGTTGAATAATTTGGACCTTAACGTTGATAACTACACCATTAGCATTCGCATTGTTCGTCTGTGGACAAGAGCTGATTTCAATAATGCTAGAAAGGTTTATTGCTATGATATGATAGTCATGGACAGTGAAGTAAGCGTACATAGACTGTAACAATATAAATTTGACGTTGTCCATTTAACTTTTCTGTTGCTTTTGATATTTACGGTTAAAAGTCTCTCTATGGTATCCTAATCTAAAATGTTGTATTCATTTTTGGAAGAATGGTGATCAGTTTGTAAATGAAGTTTTAAAAGTCGACTTGCAATAGAGGTGGTAAAATCTTGAGACTTGTGCTTAATTTTGTTTGATTTAAGTGGTTCTTTGAGGCTAAGCCCATTTCAAATGTGGACAAAAAATAGAATGTGTTTCATAATCTAACCAAACAGTTTACTACTTTAGCCCGCTTTCAACTTGATTACAACCCGTCCACCCACTTTCGATAAATGGGCGGTATCTGTATTACATGGCTTTAAATGTTCGAGGGAAGAAACCTTACTATCACACCATGTCCTTTTACGGAACTAACCTTACCACTTATAGATAGTATCCTATATTAAAGAGACACAAAACTGTTTAAACATATGGGGTGGTGGCCCAGTTGGCTAGCGCGTAGGTCTCATAGCTAAAGAGTAATCCTGAGGTCGAGAGTTCGAGCCTCTCTCACCCCATTCTTTTTTTCTTGATTTAATTTTTTATCATCTTTCTTAATTTTAAAATAAAAAGAAAAAAGAAATTGTGTTGCCGGGACTTGAACCCGGGTCTCTCGGGTGAGAGCCGAGTATCCTAACCAACTAGACTACAACGGATTATTGGTTATTTTGTTAAAGTATTATTTATTGGTAAATGATTATTTGGAATAGGAAATGATCAAAAGGTAACAAACATATCCTGTGAATTAAATCTCAGAATGGATAAAACCTTTGATAAAATAATATGTGAAGAAATTTGAATCGTAAAGACGGGTTTAACTGACAATTTGAAAGACTTTGATTTTAAAACTCTGTCGTAACTATAAAGATAAAGACAAGAATTGAGAATGTTTCATTTACCAGTGCCAAGTAACAATTTTAAAACTAACAATTTTAAAACTCTGTCGTAACTATAAAGATAAAGACAATTTGAATCACGTATGTTGGATTCATTTACCAGTGCCAAGTAACAAGTTGTACCCACTTTCTTAAAATGGGTAGATTTCAATTGTGTTTTTTTTTTCTAATGGGTCAAATGATTAAATTAAATAACACATTGTTTGATCAACCAAGGTTTATTCTGGACTAGGAGCTTGCACTTGTACTTGTTGCCTACTATTCGGATACTCAATTTGATTAAGCTAGATGATGCAATAAAATTCGGGTTAGCTATAAAAAAGAAAAAAACTGTTGATGTCAATGTTTTAGCTAAAGCCTTAGCTAGTAAAAAGATTAGGTGCATATGTAAGTTTTGTTTATAACATGTCTCCTATATTGTTTTATTCAAAGACGTATTTGGTTTTTGGTCGAAGGGTATGGGAATGATTCCTTATAAGGTTACTTTCAAACCCATGCCCATAGTGCTTCCTGGAAACAAACCAAACACTACCAAATTATATTATTATAACTATTGTTGAAGAGGTGTGACCCGGATAGGTTACATAATACCCATATGCCCCTATTTGGCCAGGTCAACCCGGGATGCTTTTAGCCGTAAAAGTTGTTATGCCAATACACATTCTTTTTTTTTAACGGCCAATGAATCTTCCAAATGAGTTACTGGTAAAATTCACCACATCGGGATACACTCGCCTCCGAACCGGGGGAAACTCTCACCTAAGGCCGAAGCCAGTGAACACTCGCCCGAAGGCACGACAGGGCGATGAGATAAAACCCGCTCAGTTCAAGGATTGAACTAGCGAGCGCCGCCTATTCACCTAGTCTCCCATTTGGTAGAGGCAGGAATCGAACCTGAGTCACTTGGAACACTACATCTCTCTCTTACCCCAGCTCATTGGCATGTCAATACGCATTCTATTTTTTTTCTTCAATTGTAAGTAATTAATCGGGCCAATTATTCATTAAAAAAAACAAAAATGTGTACACTTGTATGAGGGATCAAATAAATGAAAGACCCTCACATATAACTACACATTAAAAGCCAATAAAATGGATGTATGACAATAAACATTATAACTAAAGCCATAATTGGTGAGACTTGTGCTTAATTTTGTTTGACTTATATGCTTCATAGTGGCTAATAAGCCCATTTCAAATGTGGACAAAAAATAGAATGTGTATACCCCTTTCATAATCTAATCAAACAGTTTCTTCAGTTTGAACCTATAAGTACAACCATCATCAACCATCCATCGCCATCACCTGAAGCACTCTCAAATTAACATCTTTAAGCCTTGAAAATTAAAAATCATGGGTGTCTTGACATATACAGATGAGCAGACTTCACCCGTCGCCCCGGCCAGAATTTTCAAGGCCTCGATTCTTGACTCGCACATTTTAATGCCAAAACTCTTGCCAGATGCTATTAAAAGCATTGAACTTATCAAAGGTGACGGTGGGGCCGGATGCATTAAGCAGATTAACTTTGCAGGAGGTAAAGTAATATTTATTTAGTTTAACTAAATTTGTGATTTGACGTGTTTGAGATAAACACGCTCCAGATTAACACTTTCATAAGTAAATTGGTCAAATTGTCACGTGGCCAGGGGAGGAGCTTAGAGGAGGTCGGACCGGGCCTCGGCCCGTGCGGTTTTTTCGCCTAGTAGTGTTAAATTTCAGGTTTTCGAGAATTTTTTTAAATGTGTATTGGTTCGGCCCAGGCTGATTTTATCTCCAAAAAACATCGGCCCATGCTGAGTTTTAGGTCAAGATTCGCCACTGCACGTGGGCATATGTGTTTTCTTGTTTAATTTTAAAATCTTGTTGTAGGTGTTGCAAAGCATCAAATCGATGAAGTGGATGAGAAGACATTCACTTACAAGTACACTTTGATCGAAGGAAACGGTATATCAGACAAGATTGAAAAGGTGTCTTATGATATTAAGTTTGAGGGTTCACCCGATGGTGGGAGCATCTCCAAAATGACGACAACTATTTACACACATGGTGATTTTGAGATCAAGGAAGAAGAGCTAAAGGCAGGCAAAGAAAAGGTTTTGGGGCTTTACAAGGTTGTGGAAGCCTACCTCCTCAAAAACCCTGATGCATATGTTTAAAGATCCGCATTTTAACTTGGTGTTGTACCCATGTTTGTCCCTTCTATGTTTTACGTTGTTTTCTTTTCGTTGAATAAAGATTACATCATCAATAAAGTTTTAGACTCAAAAAATGAATCTTGCAGCCTTAACTAATCTAACAAAAGAAAATAAGAAAATGTGTACATATCAGTATATCTCTCGAATCAATACTCGATGGTTCTGCTTTTGAAATGAGGTCTTCGTGTTGAGCATTAAGATCTGGTTCAACACACTCGGCAGTGACGGTTCTTAGCTTGTTCTTCGACACTTGATCCACTGCTAAAACTGTTTTACGAAAAAGAAAAAATATATATTCCGTTGCCGGGACTTGAACCCGGGTCTCTCGGGTGAGAGCCGAGTATCCTAACCAACTAGACTACAACGGAAGATATGGTATTACTTATAGGGTAAAGTTCTTGTACAAATAATCTTAACATACTAAACATACAAATTGAAGGAAAACTCAAAAAGACAAGGTGGCATTTTTGTAATTATCAATAACTATCAAAGTTACTCTACAAATATACCTAAAAAAACATAACCACTCCCCCCACCCCCAAAAAAAACCTAAACCCCCCACCCCCCCCCCACACACACCCCCCAAAAACCTAAAAAAAACCTACCCCCCCCCCACCCCCCAAAAACCTAAAAAAACCTAACCCCCCCCCCCACACACCCCCCAAAAACCTAAAAAAAACCTAACCCCCCCCCCCCCACCCACCCCCAAAAACCTAAAAAAACCTAAACCCCCCCCCCCCACCACCACCACCCAAGCTAAAATGCTAAAAACTAAACCCCCCAAAAAACCTAAAAAAATCTAAAAAAAATAAAAAAAAAACACACAAAAAAAAATTTTTTTTTTTTTTTTGCTAACGAAATGTAGCGATTTTTTAATAAAAAATGTTTAAAAAAAAATTGTGTTTTTTTAGGTATTTTTGGTTGTAACTTTGATAGTTGGTGGTAATTACAAAAATGCCACCTTGTCTTTTTGGGTTTTCCTTCAATTTGTATGTTTAGTATGTTAAGATTATTTGTATTTGATCTTTTGCCATTACTTATAAACTAAAATGTTTAACACTAAGAGTAACCATAAAAAGCTGGGTCAAATGGTTAAACTAGAAACTGATAAAGCAGCTGATACAATGAGTAACCATAAAAAGCCGGGTCAAACGGTTAAACTCCCAGCGATTTGTACCCATTTGTTTCATGTTTAATTTTAAAACTCAACGGGCTATAAGTGTAACAATGTTGATTAGCTATTGAAAAACAAATGCACTAATACTTTAACTAATTAAACAAATATGACATGGTTAGTTTATCTTCTCTAATTGTAAAAGTCAGCTATCTTGATGCTGATAATGTCAATAATCATCAAATTGTGATCACAGGTAATACATAACAATAATACAATATCAACTAGCATTGAAGATTTCACCAAGGCCACCGTCGTTAAAAATCTTAAATCTCGCAAATCAGAAGCTTTCACCAAGGCTTACACTCGGTCTAATTGCCACCTATTTGGCTGTCCTCTCGGCTGCGTTTGAACCACTAGCATCATTGGTTTGATCAAAGAAGAGCTTACATCTGGTGAGTGCCTTTTTGGTGGAGTTTCGATGAAGGAATATTTGGGCTAATCATCATATTGCAGAATCTCTTAGCATACTTGAGGCGTTCTTGACTCTATAAACCATTCCACGAATCTGTAGTTGCAAACAATTCTTGTAAATATGCAAAAAAAAAAAAAAAAAAAAAAAAAAGAGCAATGCACATCATAAAATTGTGCGCCCAATATTGCAAAAGATGGTCTATTTGTCATTTTTGGTAGAATATTATCAGTTTGTAATGAAGTTTTAAAAGTCAAATAACTTATTTTAGGGGCGGAAATATGGGCTTGGGTAACAAGTCAAAATGGTTTAGGGTCAAAAAAGGTAATTTTGTTCAAAACGGGTCGGATTGTCACCTAATGTAAAACATGGTTTGTGGCTGCCTACAAACTTGGGATTTTGTAAAGGAAAGCAAGTTAGATGATGAAATCAAATCTTGACTATCATTTTCTAATAAAAAAAAACCATTGAAGTCAATGTTTTCGCTAAAGCCTTACCTGGTTAAAAAAAGATGAAGTGTATGATGTGTACCATTTTAGAGATGAGAAAATTAGAGATAACAAGGTAAAAATTAAAACTTAATTCATATCATTATTCATAGGGCTGCAAACGAACCAAAAGTTCAGCGAACAGTTCGTGAACCGTTCGGCGGGAAGTTCGTTTGTGTTCGTTCATTTATTAAACAAACGAACACGAACAAGAAATTTCGTTCGTTTAGTTAAATGAACAAACATGAAAAGAGGTCGTGTCCGTTCGTTTATGTTCGTGAATGTTCGGTAACGTATTCGTTTGTGTTCGATAGTTCATTAGTGGTTTTAGTTTCTATATTTATTTAAATACTTCAAAATTCCGACAAATTAAATATCTAATAAGTGTCGGTGTATTATATATTTTGTTCATGAACGATTGTTTGTGTTCGTTTGTTTCCATTTGTGTTTATGGACGTTAGTTTGTGCTCATTTGTGTTCGTCAAGGTTCGTTTTTGTTCGTTGCCTAAAATTAACAAACAAACACAAACGAACACAAACAACTTCATTTCCTTAACAAACGAACACGAACATAAAATCTCGTTCGATAAGTGTTCGTGAACGGTTCGCGAACACATATATTTCTTAACAAACGAACACGAACAAGGTCTTGTTCGTGTTTGTTCGGTTCGTTTGCAGCCCTGATTTATTCATTCATTTTTCAGAAAAATAAACGTTACATAACAGCCTAGCCACACTCTAATGACCCACTGATGAAATAACAATGACCTGCTACTTTACTAATGACTACATGGACTGTGTGTTATTGGAAAAGGGAAATGGCACGTATCAGTGTATATATATATTTTGTTTATAAATCTGTTCCAAGTAGAAGTATGGGTAAAATAACAAGTCAAACAGTGTGAAAGCCAAAGCCAAAGGCAAAGTCTTGGAACTTGGAAGCATACGAGTAGTTTATATGTAGCATAGCTTATTGTGGATATTCATTATCAGGGTAAGGATCATTTCAGAACTCTAAATAATTGCGGAACTTTCAGAACTCCTAATAAACAATCATTTATATATATAATTTTATATTTAGGGTACTTTTATCATTTTTATATGCCTTTTTATGATTACATACATATCAGTTATTAACAATAAGAGTTAACTTCCATTTTACTCCCTGTGATTTGGTCATTTTAACGGTTTTGCCCCAATAGTTTAAAAATAGCCATTTTCCTCCCTGATTTTTCTAATTTATCGTTATTTTGCTCCCCGCCTCTAACTCCATCCAAAAAATCCATTAACTAGAAGGGTATTTTGGTATATTATAGATAAAAGCAAGGACATATAAGTCTTTTCATCTAAATAAACCTATAACTTGTTTTGTTTACATGTATATAAGTAATTCTTTTTTGATCTCCCATCTTTCCAACCACTCTTTCTACTGGCCACCTGTTAGATATTTTAGTGTAATCGGGGGATTGACTTGGTGATCAAAGCGAATAATAATACACATCAAGCAAGTTAGGAGGTGCGGGAGTGCACGCGCCCGTACACTTCGGGGGTTCCAAGGGGGCAGCGCCCCTGGGAGCAGGGTCCAAGGGGCGGCAGCCCCTAGCGGGGTCCAAGGGGCAGAGCCCCTGGCTGGGGTCGTGCTGTTTGAAACAATGGCAGTTAAATGGCAGTTTTTGTCATAAAAATAGAGTTAACTGCCATTGGGCAGTTACACCCCAAAAACCCAATTTCGTATTCAGTTTTGATCACAATTTTCTGGTTCATCAATTCACACAAACAACATACACTAGTTCAATTTCTCGAAATCAGAGTTGTATCCGATTGAATTATTCGGGTGAACCACCGAAATAATTTGATCTGAGAGTGATTACACGCCTCTCTGATCATCCGGCAATCTGAAAATTCCCCAACACCACCACCATCCACCACCACCTTCAACTACCACCTGCCGATCACGACTATCGCGACTTTTAACTAGTCGTTTTAATTGAGTTAGAGCCAGGGAGTAAACTACCGAAATACCCCTACTTTTAACTGAACGTTTTAACTGAGTTAGAGCCAGGGAGCAAACTGGTGACAAACTTGAAAGATCAGGGAGGAAAATGGCTATTTTTAAACTATTGGAGCAAAACCGTTAAAATGACCAAACCACAGAGAGCAAAACGGAAGTTAACTCTAAGAATAACTTATAACCAAATTATATACATGTGTAATAACTAATTACATATAATAAAAAGATGATAAAACTACTCTTAACATGTATGTAATCATAAAAATACATATACTAAATGATAAAAAATCCCTTGGATACAAAAATATATAAATAAAAAGATTGTTTATTAAGAGTTCTGAAAGTTCTGCAATTATTTAGAGTTATAAAATGAACCCAACCCTTCATTATCATAATCGCACTTCTGAATTGCTCAATCATATCTAATTTACAATAAAGGAGGAGCATTTTGTCATGATTAATAAAACAAATGAAATACGGGATATCAAGACTTGGGAGTACCACAAAAAGTCCATGTTGACCTGTATGTTACTTAGTGTTATTAGTAGCAGCAAATATGATATAACATCACAGGCTGACAAGCTCACAGCAAAGCAAATAGTTCACCTTTATCCTCAATAAACGAACAATAATAATTAGAAAATTAATAAAAATGACAATGAACTTACAGAGTACATTAGGGAGAAGCAGACCCCCTTCGTCGGATTCAAAAATTCCGCATCAAAACGTCATCAACAAACAGGTCCACATCTAAACAAACAACACTCAAAATTGGTTGTAATCTAACTATCATCTTAACGGACTAACAACCCATCCAGTAATCGGATGTTGCCTCCGACTTCTAAACTTCCTATGAGAACCGCTTTGCAACCGTTCAAGAATCGAATACGTTATCGAATCCGGCGTCAGACCTTGTTCTTTAAGCTTCGCATACAAATCAACCGCTTCAGCCGTTCTCCCACATCTCTCTAAACAATCTAACAATATATTATACGTAACAATATTCGGATAACACCCTTCAGAAAACATCTGATCAAACAAACTACAAGCCATTTCGACTTTATCCGACTTCCCAAAACACTCGATAAGCGTACTATACGTTACAACATCGGGATTCAACCCCTTTTCTTCCATCTCTCTAAACCTCATGTGGGCTTCGTCAACATCGCCGTTTTTCCCTAAACAGTTTATCAAAGAGTTATACGATACGATATCCGGCTTACAATCACTGTTCTCGAGCTCGTCGAATATATTAACCGCCTCGTCGACTTGTCCCGCTCTGCCGAAACTCGAGATCAAGATATTGTACGTGAAGATATCCGGTAACGGGCCCTCTTTTTTCATCTTATCGTACAAATCTACAAGATGTGATATCTGTTTCGCTTTCCCAAGAGCAGTGAACACGGTGTTGTACATAATCGTATCAGAACTTATCCCCTTTTCGTGAATCTTACTTAACAGATCGATAGCTTCGACCATTTTACCCTCATTGCATAAGCTTTCGAGCATCGATAAGTACGCATCCCGATCTCCCTTATCGTGGAAACTCCACATGTAGCAAAATAACCGGTGAGCTTCACTCGCATGCCCTAATTTACTAAGTGTCCGAACAAGATACGCGTATATGCCCTTGTTCATGTACGTTTTCGACATTTCGATAACTTCATCGAGTCTACCAAGCTGCCCTTCCGAAACCAGAAGATTTAGAATGACACTGTAAGTAAATTCATTCGGTCTACAATCGTTTTCGATCATTTTTGAGAAAAGATATATAGTTTTGTCAACCATCCTGCTCATAGCAAGCACCTGGATGATTGTGTTATAAGCAATTAAATTCGGAGTTATGCCCTTTGATACCATTTCTTGAAAGAATGCTATTGAATCATCAGACTTCTTATGTTTTCCAGTCATTCTGATCATAATTGTGTATGTATATTCGTCGGGTTCACAGTGCTTCCTCTTCATGTCTTCGAATACCTTGTTTGCCTGATCCACCTGCAAAGATCAATAGATCATACACTTGTCATTGACAAATTTAAGCTTGTAAACAAACCAAACAAACATAAATGAACAAACAAGACATGTGTTCATAATCTAAGCAGTTAATGCGGTAGAATATCGGATATCGGTCAAGGACCGATAATTGAGATATCATTTATCGCGGTGGAATATCGGTAATTTTAATATCATGCTAAATTTATATATATAGTAATTTAACACTAACAATTAAGTATACTCTCTTTATCATTAACAAATTAACCTTTCGCAACTTACAAAACACTAACAATTGTAGCAAGTAGGAATTGCTTAAGACTTAAAACACGAACATTTAACAATTAAGACTTAAAACACTAAGGGGTTGTTGGTTTACCTCTTAATGAGGCTCTTAATGGTTCAGACCTCTTACTGGTTCAGCACTTAATGGTTCAGACTGTTTGTTTCACGAGCAAATGTCTGAATGGTTCAGACATTTGCCTCTGAATGGTTAAGCATTATACAGAGTCTGAATGGGTAAGACCTATAATCTGAATTTGTCAGACATTTGCCTCTGAACGGTTAAGCATTATACAGGCTCTTAATGGTTCAGACCCCTTACAGGTTCAGCACTTATTAGTTCAGACCCCTTACTGGTTCAACACTTAACTATTCAAATGTTGCCAAACAACCCCTAATAGCAGTAATAAGAAGAAAGACGAATGGTAGAACCAAGAACAAAGATACTGATATCGGGAAAATCGGTGATATATCGGTAATTTTAATGTCATGCAAAATTTTTATATATAGCAATTTATCACTAACAATTCAATTCAGTATACTCTCCTACCATTAACAAATTACCCTTTTGCAACTTGCAAAACACCAACAATTGTAGCAAGTAGGAACTGATATCGGGAAATTGATGATATATCGGTCAAATATTGGCCAATATCGCCGATATTCTGACCGATATTTTGCATTGATATCTCACAGAGGATATTAACTAGATAGGTTCATATAATCGGACCTTATCGTCTTTCGCAAGCGCATCAAGCAACATATTATACGCGAAAACATCCGGTTGATATCCTTTCCTCTTCATCTCATAATAAACCTGCAACGCCTTACTCGATTCGCGCGACCGTAACCGCGCTTGCAGAAGACACTTATAACTATACCTATTCATCCTAAGCTCCCACTGTTCAACCAACCGTAAACACCTCTCCAAATCCTCACCGTTAAACACTCCAATCAGAATATTAACGGTGGAGATGTTGCCACGCACCCGCAGCCGCTCCATCTCGTCAACAATCCGACGAACAGAGTCAATCCGGTCAACCGATGACGATTTTGATAGAATCAGAAGAATCCGATTGTACGTGAAGCAATCGTGACGGAAGTTACGGATTGAATTAGAGCAAAATCGGAAGAATTGAAGTGCGATTGATGTGGAGTGTAACGATTTGAGGATTTCGGAGGCTTCGGAGACGGTTAGGGTTAGGGTTAGGGTTTGGAGGTAAGAAGATAGGTCGGTGAACGGGTCGGCTGACGTGGATAATATGTTGACTGTTTTGCAGATGAGTTCACGGCGAGGTAACGGGTAGCCTTTAGGATCGAGGGTTTGAGTGGTTGGGAGGTGGATTTTGACGGCGAGTGAACGGCCGTTATCCGTTTCGGTGATGACTCTGCCGCTGTACTTGGTGGCGTAGCCACGGCGGAGGAGGAGACGGCGGACGGTGTTCATGGTAACAGTATCACCACTTTCCGGCGGTTAGAACGGTGGCACTCTCGTCCTTTTTTTTCTTTTTTCTGGTTGTACCTGATTAGGCCCGTTATTGGGCCCAAAACCTAACATAATCTTTGGGCTAAGTGACAAGTGAGTATATCAAATTTATCAAAACCACTACGCTAGAGGAATAACCGGATAGTGGTTACTTTTAACCATAGGTTAGTAAACGGTTATAAATATTTAGGGTATGTTTGGCAAAATTAGTTGTTGGCTGTTGACTGGTGGCTGGTAGCTATTTGTTGTAGCTTTTTAGATATATTTGGTGTTTGACAGAATAGCTGAAGTTTTAAATAAAAATGTATAAAGTGATCAAAATGGACATAACTAAAAATTTAAAAAGTTTGTTTATTAAAAAGTTCATTATCTTTAGACGTTAAAAAAATCATTTTTTTCTCTAAAAGTTTGTAGCTCCTTCTAAACGCTACTAGTAGGAGCATTCAACCAAAAACTTCAAGCTCCTAACCTAAAATCTTCAAGCTCCTTCAACCAAACAAGACTTTTTATTGAATATAAGCTTTTTCTTAAAAGCTTAAAGCTAGAAGTTTCTAAAAGCTCCTAAAAGCTCCATGCCAAACATACCCTTAGTATAGTAACCTGTAATTAACCGATTTTTTTAACCGATGGACCGGTTAATTAACAGAATCGGTTAAAGTAATAACCGGTTAAAACATTAGCCGGTAAAAGTCAAAAGGGCAAATTAACCGGTATAACGGTTAACCGACCCGGTTATTAAATTAACCGATTTGTGAACCTCTACCACATGTTCCAACTTGGATATCCAATGAAAATTGCAGTATTTACTTTCTAGAAAATTGTTCCAACAGTGTAAATGAGTTTAATTGTTATCTATCACTAGGGTTGGCAAATCGTGTCTTAGCAGGTTTAACATGTATCTGATAAAGTGAACAACAAAAATTTTAAGCATGAATACGACTTATTTAACTACTTTATATCCAATGTCTATAAGACAGACCTATATTTTATACACCTAGAAGGAGAAATAATGGATCCTAACTTTCAAATTTTGATTATTTTTAAAAACTTAAAAAATCAAATGGTCTACTTATCTGTTATCGTGTCTTAGCAGGTTACCTACATGTTACCTGTTGCCAGCCCTATCTATCACTTAAATTGGTTTAGTTAAATAGTTGAATTGAGTTAAGTTTAATGGTGTTCTGTTTTGCAGTTAACAGACCCAGGTTGTTGTCGTGGAAGATAACCAGACTCAGATTTCCCCGGAAGATCCCTACTATGTCCAGCCAAATAACGTCTCTAAAGAAGACGCTTTGGTAGAAAAGGTAGAATAGGTACAATCATGACAAAAGTAATGTTTATTCATTGCCAATAGGAATGAAGATATCACTGTTAAAACGGTTATGCACACATGAGGAAACCACACCACATGATAGTGACACCAACCATGCATTCCCTCGAACAAATCGTTAAAGCAAAACAAAACGTTGTGAGCCTCGCCACAGGAAGAGTGGTCCTCCTACGACTACCCTTTGACGTGAGAATAAGTACTTGATCAGATATGAATAAGTGTCAACTATTAAGTGAGAGTGCTCAAAATAGCAAACATGAATATCTCGTTGGCATTAACTATTCATAGGAGAGAATTTTGGGTTGATGTTACTATCATGTGGTGTGGTCCCCAGATGTGTGCATAAATGTTTTGACAGTGACATCTTCATTTTCATTAGTGGGGAATAAACATGCATTTTGTCATGATTGTAGTACTTGATCAGAGATCAACAAGTGTAACTATAAAGTGAGAGTGCTTAGACTACCGGGTGTGGGGAACGGTGGAGGGAAGTCGAGCCTCGTCCACCCCCCCCCCCACCTGGCTCGTCTCTTCTCCTACGTCCTCCCCTCGCCGCTCTCGACGAGCCCAATGATTGAAATATACCTGTTAGGCAACGGCAAGATTAATAAAAAATAAATTATTTTCTATATAAAATAAACCAATCCATACCTTTTTTCACACAATCTCAACCCAATTATCTCTTACTTTTATACAATCTCCGGTATTTTTAAAAACCCTCTCCATTTTTATAAGGCAAATTGGATTTAAATAATCCCAACTTTCTCAGTTTGGTTGATCATAATCCCAACTCAGTTATTTGTCGATAATAATCCGAACTGGTCCACTTTTGACAGATAATAGTCCGTCGTTAAAATAGCTTAACGGAGTTAAAAAATTTTCCGAATTATGTAACACCCGTTCTTATAAATTAAGGTTTAACGTATCATTTACGAAAAACAATCATGTAGTTAAGATTACACATGCATTAGAAATTACGGGTTTGTTAAAACTTTTTACAACTTAAAAGTATACATGTCATGTGTACATTCGTCGTTTAATATAATAACGATACATAGTGCGGAAGCTTATTTCTTGATCGTGTTCGGTTCTTCGTTGTGCTTGATCATCCTCCGGTGCTAAAATCATACCTGAAACTCATAAAACATGAGTTGGATTAGTCATATGTAACTTAGAACATATTTAAACGAGTCCGGGAAGCGAAACTGATTAAAATAAAATTTTTTCGCTAATTCAGGGTTCTGTCGCGTGTCGCGGAGGAACCAGGTTGTTCCTTCGCGTGTCGCCTGGGAAACCAGTTTCCAGCAGGTTGTAGTTCAGATCAGCTATGCCAGTTTTTACGGAAACAACCATAACTTCTTCGTTATTGATCCGTTTTACCCGATTCTTTTTCCTACGCGTCCGTAATTTAATCCTCCATCTTATGGAGTTAAAATCCTACATCCAACATAAGAAATTTTGAGACTTCTAAGCCTTTGACTCGTTACCTTTTTACCGAATTTTAACCCGTTTATGCATTTTATCAAACAAACGTATTTGTTTGATTCCTATATTACATATACTTCTATAAATTAATGTTACCTACCATATTAGGTTCTAATCATAGGTTTATTACACAATTTAACTCATTTTCGCTTGTATGCTTATTTTGACCCGTTAAGGGTATTTTAAGCACTTTAAAACTTGAAAACGCTTTCATTCCCTTCTAGTGTTGTAGTTCTACATTTCATATCTAGTAACCTCCCACTACACTATATGTGTATTGAGTTTAATGTGGATATCTATATGTTCCGAGTTTTACCCCTCGGATTACCATTTTACGGCAAAGGCTCATATTAAGCCCTTCGACCCAAGAACTTACATTTTTCAGTATCAAACTTATCCTAAGCATTTATATAATCTTAAAACTTATTTCCGAACCACCTCTAAGGGTCGTTCGTCCGAATGGACTTACAAGGGCAATTTGGTCAATTTTCATTCTTCTTTAACTACAAGGGTCCTTTAAATACTTGATTAACCCAAAATCCGACCCTTTTAAATATAATCTTATTTGTAAACCCATGTGCTTCTTAAACACCATGAACATAATTCAAATTATTCGGTTTACCTTAAAAATAACCGAATATCTACACTTTAACATTGTCTAACATATAGAACTCCAAATTCTACATGATGAGTTGTGCTATTATACATACCTGGCTCGGGTCAATATATTGACCCGTTTCGATACCTTGCCTTAGTAGCCGCTAATCAATAGCGATGTGCATATCCGTTTGATATTTATTCCTATGAACATGTAACTCGACAAACCATTAGTCGATATTGTCAAAGGGTGATAATTTCACCTTTTGACCCGTTTATTTACCTAGTGATCTTCGTCACTTCCATTAAATGTCAATTTCATGTATATGCTAATTTGAAGTCTAATAACGAAAATACGAAATCAAGGATAATGTAACGGAACCGTAGTTACGTACCTTTAAAGCACACCTTTCAAGCGTGTATCACCTCCGGCTTGTCTACCTGACGACCCGGGTTCTTTACCTAAAGAGCTCCATTCACAACCAAATTTAGAACTCTTTTATAACCAAAAATCGGACAATTCATTATGATATTCAAATCTGCGTTTTTGTCCGATCTTTAACGTTTTACTCATCACTTAGGCGTTTTAACAAATGTGACAACCGGTAATTAACGGCTTCTAATTACGCGATTAACAAACGTTTAGGCGATAAAAAAATAATGTGTAAGACAGGTATTAACTTAATTAGGCCATTGGAATGCCTAGGAACGTCTAATCGGCTTTACTGTGCGCGAATGGTGATTTGCGGACAAACCGTTGAATATTAAACGGTAGCGAACTGAAACCGTACGAAATAACGACAACGCCGACAGATATTAAATTTTTACGAAATATTTTAGCTCTGTAATTAAATTTTTACATCCGTAGTTGAAACCGGATCGAAAAAAAAGAATTAAAACGGTCAACGTAGTATTTTACGCGATTTTTAGTTAAAGCGACGAACGAACGCGTCACACGATGAACGACACTATTTTACGCCTTTTAGGCTTAAAAATTTATTTTACGACGCTTATGGAGTTTGGGTTGCGATAACGGGTCTCATAGGAATCACGGGCCTTTAAACTCAAAGATTGGGCTTGTGGGCCTCGGGCCCAAGCCCAAAGCCCACTAGATGAACCCTATCTATAAATGGGTAGTGTAACCCTAATAAACCTCACTTTTACAGCCGACACCATAAGATCCCCTCTCATCTCCCTCTTTGTTGCACCTTATCCACAACATCCCTTAACAAAATTCAAACACAGACAAATCAAAATCACAAAACCTTTGTCTGCTCTCTCTCCCACTCGATCTCTATGAGATAATCACCACCAAATCCATTCAACAGTCATATTCCCCACACACCACAGCCTCTCTACACCTCCTTCTGATTACATGCCGGCAGCCGGAACAACCGGCGGAGCCATGCTCCGGTCATCTTGTTCTCCGGGGTTCAGTTCACCGATAAACCACCTCACCCCCTACCTTCACAGCCCCGTTCCACTGTCATCATGAAGCAGCCGACCACCATAGAGGTGGCGGCACACGGCGGCGGCGACAAGCAGAAAGAGAGAGACGGAGAGAGATTAGGGGAGAGAGACGAGGAAGGAGCAGGCCGGCGATGTGCCAGCGGCACTGTGACGATGGCAGCGGAGGTGGTCGCTGCTTCTCCGACCAGCTTTCCGTCGGAGACAAAGCTCGAGAATGAAGGCGATATTTTCCGACGTCGACGGTAGTGGAGGTGAGTATGTTGGTTCAAGATTCAGTTTAGATTTTTGTGCTCAGATTCTGTCTTGATTCGAATTTTACCTCGGGTTTTCAGTTTAGGGTCAGCAGTGGTCGAGTCTGGCTCGGGTTTTGTCAGACTCGATTCAGGTTAGATGATGGTTCGAGTCACGATTCGGTTGGGTTCGGTCAAAGCAGATCCAAGTTTTGGTTCGGGCCATAATTCAGTTTAAGTTACAGATCTGTTCGGTTCCGGGTGTAAGCGGGTCAGTTCAGCAAGTTCGGTTCAGTCACGAGGTGATTCGGGTTATTTCGGTTCGGTCAACAGAAGTCAAACCTGGTTAACGGGTTCGGGTCAAGTGGCTACGGTCAAACTCAGTTACGAGTCAGCAGACTCGGTCAAACCGAGTCAACTCAGTCAACAACTGTTAAACAGGTCAAAGGCGGTCAACTCAGGACCCGGTAAAGTTTTAACAATACGTTAAACTTTATATATAGATTCGTAGATTTTTAGCTTACGCGACCGAGCTCGAACCATCCTTTATTTAGTTATTATATACGTTTAATTTTTTTTTGGCGTATTTTGGCGAAAATTATATACATATATTGTTTGATTGAATTATTGTTGCGTTTTGATTTAAAATATCGACACATTGGATGTCGGGGTTATCCTAAAAACAGAGGAAACTCTGTCCGTTTTTTCGTTAAAAACCCGGATTACAAAACATATTTAAATCTTAAAGACGACACTTATCGAGATACAAGTTTTTTTTTAGAATAAATATAGAAGTATATTTATTTGGCGATGTTTTACGAGTGATAAAACGAAACAATAACATTTTGACACACACACGAAATACTAATCAACGAAACTCGAAAAGTTATATGTATTTTCAAAACGCATTGAAACTCGAATGCTTTCACGACATAAGTATCATTAGTTATATTTATTTCAAACAACGTACTTCGTATACTCTTATAAAAATAAATATAATGTTTTGTATTTATTTTAAACGATGAAATTCGTAAGTTATATTTCAAACTTTTAATATTCGGAAAATCATATAAAATAAATATAGTTATTTATATTTATTTTAATCGTCTAGAATATGAATATTTTTATAAAATGAGTATAGTCGATTATATTCATTTCAAACGTCGAGTTTCGAATATATATGTGTATATATATATCTATCCATTTCCATCCTATGAAAACTACAACGGTATATTACCGTAGCATGTACGACACAACAAGACACTCCCTTATCCGTATACGTATTTCTAATTCACGACGACCAACACGACATCGCAAGTATATATTTATATTTGAATATATATAAATATATATCTTAATCACTTGTAAACTAAGTCGATATCGAGACTTAGTTCTATCCCAATTATAAACGGGATCAAATAACCATCGATTGGTTATTCTAAGTCAAGTCAACACTACCTTAAAGTCGTTTAGTTAACGACTCGGTAGAGCTCGGACACGTAGTTTAGCTACGTCAATTCAGTTAGAAACTTATAATTATTCCTTGATTAGGAATGCTTTAGTAGCACGCTAGCGAGTTCACATTCTTGGAATGACATCACGGAATCACGTTAAGCTAGCTTTGCACAGGAATATCCAGGTGAGTTCATAACCCCCACTTTTTACTGTTTTACATTTTTTTTATAAATGTTTTCGGGGGTGGAAAGACATGCAAGTTTTTGCAAAAGCAAACACTATTTTGATGAACGAAAACACATATTCATAAACCATATTGCAAATGAATTTCAACAAACTCAAATGGTTTACGAAATGATTATGCTTAACATACCGGTTTTACAAAACAATTGCGTATTTTCGAAACATGCATGAGTTTTAATAACACGAATGACGTGGGCGAAGGCCCAAGGACATGGGCAGAGGCCCAAGGACATGAATAACTCACATATTATACGTTAACTAGGGTATGGTTAAGCTAGGGAATGAACTGTTAGATCAGGTGAGCGAATAGTAATCTCTCTTAAGTGCCATTAATCTTGTATAAGACCGAGGGCAAAAGTGGTAGATCTATCGGGTGTAGCGAGCCCCACTCTTGGGTCCTTGTGTGGCCCATGTAGTGCTTTTGTTGTTCTAACCGGGTGGACCGGGGGGAAATCCGCTAGGGTTGAGTGCTTCCTATGTCGCCACACATATTAATGTCCTTGCAAAACATTAATGATCTGTTCATAGACGCTTACATACCAGTTTTAATACTCAGATTTTCAAATGTTTTTAAGATTCATTTGAAGTAAACTCACAAATACATGGATTTACAAACTTTGGTAACGTTTTTCAAACTATACCTAAGTAAGAGGACACGCTGATCCTGCTTACAAAGGTTCGTTTGGGCTCGGCCCATTCTCTCTCGTGCAATGCACAAAGACTCTCGTGGGCTAGACTCACAGTTTTCATATATCATGCCAAGAAAATGATTTTACTATATTTTCTCAGCAACTTTAAAACCGGTTATCAAAAAGATTTATTTTAAATCTTTTCAAAACAAACTATGAACTCGCTCAACTTTATGTTGACTTTTTCGCATGTTCTTTCTCAGGTTGCATTTTCAAAACTATGGAACGGTTGGAATAGGAGAACCCATGGGAATTCAAGTACTTAGCGGCGTTCATTTTCTAGAAGTCTTAGCTAATTGCTTCCGCTGTGCAATGAAGATACCGGTCCAGTCACGCCATGCTCTGATAATTTCGGGGTGTGACAGATTGGTATCAGAGCTATAGGTTACAACGAATTAGGTTTCTGTAGAGATACCTAGGCTTTAACCTTACTTTCCTCTGGGAACTTAGATTATTAAGACTTGAACACATCCAGAACGCCTAGGACTCGAATATGGGTTCCAACCGTTGCCGAAATCAATGAGTCAACAATTTTGGTTTTAAACATACATGAGTGTGTGTTGATACACGGTACACGAGACGATTACACACATAAAACAAACACCTTGAGGGTTTTGATAACACGCATATAGGACTTTTGGAAAACTCTTGATGAGAACTTATGTCGAAATTCATTAAAGGTCCTCACTTAGAAACCATGACTAACAACATGTGCAAACGTCATTATCTATATTTTCTATGCTATCTTAATTACCCAAGTAGGTAATCTACGTGGAATGACACGCTATTGCACAACTATACGTGAAACTTAAACTATACGTCAGCAGACGTCGAAGTACATCACACACGACTTTCGAGGCAAGGCCTTTGGAAAACATGATTGGGCATGACAACAACGATGCTAATCCCGTCAGCGGGAGAACTACGGATCGAAATGCGGCAAATTGCCAAGTGACCCTGCAATTGACACGAATCACGCTGAGGTACGTTTAACTGGGATTTCACAACAATCTATACTTACTCTAAGGAGACTCACAATTGTTGGCGCTGCAAAGGAAGTTACACGTCTTCGCATTCCCCCTACTTTATTAATGGCGACTGCACTATGTTCGACATTCCATGGAAATGTCAACTAACAAACGACTATCACACGAAGTCCAGGTAAAGTCCTTAAATTTCTTTTGTTGAAATTTCAACTTCTTGCATATAGAGAGTAGATTTTTGCATTTCTACTCCCCCTAATAGCCATTGCATCACGAAAATTTTATTTCATGATAACGAACACTTAATTGCTTCATTCTTGACAAATTCATATGTTACACATGCATTGTTCGTTACGCATGTGGCTTCGCTCGAAATTGTTGCTTTATCAACGTTCAATAATGTTTCGCTATATCGAATTTTACATTGTGATTTGGATGACCATATTATTGCAAAACGTTGACTCTTTGATATCGGGTCAACGAACTCGTTAAAACTCATTTCCTTTCAAGCTACATACATGGTTTTTTTTTTTTTGTAACCATGTCGAAATTTTCTTGTTGATACATGCTTCCATTGTTGGATGGTGCTTAAACCAAGTTCAATTGTTTGAACTTGCTCGTAATATATATTCGATTCAAGATTCCATATGATGGATTGAGGCCATCATATTCGAAATAATCCCAACAAGCACCTCATTTGCTTTGAACCATAACAGGCTTCTTGGTCTTCGACTTCATTGAATCGTTTCTTTGATCACGATCACCTTGTGGTGGCGTATTTCACAAGTTTGAAGCTTGCGCTAATCTCGTTGCTCACATCATGTACGGATTTAATTATTTATTTATTTGTTTAATTATATTAAATCCGCCTTGTTGATTTATCGTATGAAATCAGTCTTAATACAATTGTGTGTTAAGACAATGGTACACAAGTTCATGTCATATTTCGGTGTGCCTCTTAACGGTTCTTTCAGCATCGATCAAACATTTTGTGATATTTATTGCTCTTTCATTTTCGATCGAAAAACGTTATTTATTTGTTTCATTTTCAATCGAAAATCCTATGAGATTTGTTTGAAACAAACATTCAGATATATTCGTTGAACCTTCATTTGATTTCAAACACGGTGATATTTGTTTGATCACCGCTATTATTGAATTATTTCAATCACTACGACACCTTGTGGTGTCAGTATAAATTTGTAGCTTGGGCTAATCATGATCGAGCGTTTCATGTAAAACACAGGTGATACTTGTTCGATCACCGATATTATTGAATTATTTCATTCGCTACGACACCTTGAGGTGTCGGTATAAACTCGTAGCTTGTGCTAATCACGATCATTTGTTTCATGCAAAACAACATATACTTTTTCGTTTGACACATCGTTTAAATAGTCTTAATGCAATTATGTATTAAGACGATGATACACCAGGTTCGGTTGCATTTCGTTTCGGTGTATCCTTGCAACTCAACAATGTCAACACCTTGATTTTATCTTATTCATTTATTGGTTCGACAGTTGACAATCATTTTTTATGATTCTACTTATTTGAGTTTGTTGAATTCGAGCTTCACTTATACAACAACCAACGCTAGATTCCATTGGTAGTAAATTCTATTGTTTCAAAAATTGATTTGCAGTTAGTGAACGTTCATTTGGAATTCCACTGGTTGAATTTCCTCTTTTGTTGAACCCCGTAAACTTGGTCGCATTGGTGATATTATCACTACGCTTGTCCTCACATTTACGTAATCTGAATAAGTCTTGCTTTGATTACGCGGTTATTCACTTTGGCATTGTTCGGACTTACCTGCGAACGACACAACTTTGAGGAGATAACATAAACAAAATTTCGAGGACGAAATTTCTGTAACTGGGGGAGAATGTGACAACCGGTAATTAACGGCTTCTAATTACGCGATTAACAAACGTTTAGGCGATAAAAAAAATAATGTTTAAGACAGGTATTAACTTAATTAGGCCATTGGAATGCCTAGGAACGTCTAATCGGCTTTACTGTGCGCGAATGGTGATTTGCGGACAAACCGTTGAATATTAAACGGTAGCGAACTGAAACCGTACGAAATAACGACAACGCCGACAGATATTAAATTTTTACGAAATATTTTAGCTCTGTAATTAAATTTTTACATCCGTAGTTAAACCGGATCGAAAAAAAAGAATTAAAACGGTCAACGTAGTATTTTACGCGATTTTTAGTTAAAGCGACGAACGAACGCGTCACACGACGAACGACACTATTTTACGCCTTTTGGGCTTAAAAATTTATTTTACGACGCTTATGGAGTTTGGGTTGCGATAACGGGTCTCATAGGAATCACGGGCCTTTAAACTCAAAGATTGGGCTTGTGGGCCTCGGGCCCAAGCCCAAAGCCCACTAGATGAACCCTATGTATAAATGGGTAGTGTAACCCTAATAAACCTCACTTTTACAGCCGACACCATAAGATCCCCTCTCATCTCCCTCTTTGTTGCACCTTATCCACAACATCCCTTAACAAAATTCAAACACAGACAAATCAAAATCACAAAACCTTTGTCTGCTCTCTCTCCCACTCGATCTCTATGAGATAATCACCACCAAATCCATTCAACAGTCATATTCCCCACACACCACAGCCTCTCTACACCTCCTTCTGATTACATGCCGGCAGCCGGAACAACCGGCGGAGCCATGCTCCGGTCATCTTGTTCTCCGGGGTTCAGTTCACCGATAAACCACCTCACCCCCTACCTTCACAGCCCTGTTCCACTGTCATCATGAAGCAGCCGACCACCATAGAGGTGGCGGCACACGGCGGCGACGACAAGCAGAAAGAGAGAGACGGAGAGAGATTAGGGGAGAGAGACGAGCAAGAAGCAGGCCGGCGATGTGCCAGCGGCACTATGACGATGGCAGCGGAGGTGGTCGCTGCTTCTCCGACCAGCTTTCCGTCGGAGACAAAGCTCGAGAATGAAGGCGATATTTTCCGACGTCGACGGTAGTGGAGGTGAGTATGTTGGTTCAAGATTCAGTTTAGATTTTTGTGCTCAGATTCTGTCTTGATTCGAATTTTACCTCGGGTTTTCAGTTTAGGGTCAGCAGTGGTCGAGTCTGGCTCGGGTTTTGTCAGACTCGATTCAGGTTAGATGATGGTTCGAGTCACGATTCGGTTGGGTTCGGTCAAAGCAGATCCAAGTTTTGGTTCGGGCCATAATTCAGTTTAAGTTACAGATCTGTTCGGTTCCGGGTGTAAGCGGGTCAGTTCAGCAAGTTCGGTTCAGTCACGAGGTGATTCGGGTTATTTCGGTTCGGTCAACAGAAGTCAAACCTGGTTAACGGGTTCGGGTCAAGTGGCTACGGTCAAACTCAGTTACGAGTCAGCAGACTCGGTCAAACCGAGTCAACTCAGTCAACAACGGTTAAACAGGTCAAAGGCGGTCAACTCAGGACCCGGTAAAGTTTTAACAATACGTTAAACTTTATATATAGATTCGTAGATTTTTAGCTTACGCGACCGAGCTCGAACCATCCTTTATTTAGTTATTATATACGTTTAATTTTTTTTGGCGTATTTTGGCGAAAATTATATACATATATTGTTTGATTGAATTATTGTTGCGTTTTGATTTAAAATATCGACATATTGGATGTCGAGGTTATCCTAAAAACAGAGGAAACTCTGTCCGTTTTTTCGTTAAAAACCCGGATTACAAAACATATTTAAATCTTAAAGACGACACTTATCGAGATACAAGTTTTTTTTAGAATAAATATAGAAGTATATTTATTTGGCGATGTTTTACGAGTGATAAAACGAAACAATAACATTTTGACACACACACGAAATACTAATCAACGAAACTCGAAAAGTTATATGTATTTTCAAAACGCATTGAAACTCGAATGCTTTCACGACATAAGTATCATTAGTTATATTTATTTCAAACAACGTACTTCGTATACTCTTATAAAAATAAATATAATGTTTTGTATTTATTTTAAACGATGAAATTCGTAAGTTATATTTCAAACTTTTAATATTCGGAAAATCATATAAAATAAATATAGTTATTTATATTTATTTTAATCGTCTAGAATATGAATATTTTTATAAAATGAGTATAGTCGATTATATTCATTTCAAACGTCGAGTTTCGAATATATATGTGTATATATATATCTATCCATTTCCATCCTATGAAAACTACAACGGTATATTACCGTAGCATGTACGACACAACAAGACACTCCCTTATCCGTATACGTATTTCTAATTCACGACGACCAACACGACATCGCAAGTATATATTTATATTTGAATATATATAAATATATATCTTAATCACTTGTAAACTAAGTCGATATCGAGACTTAGTTCTATCCCAATTATAAACGGGATCAAATAACCATCGATTGGTTATTCTAAGTCAAGTCAACACTACCTTAAAGTCGTTTAGTTAACGACTCGGTAGAGCTCGGACACGTAGTTTAGCTACGTCAATTCAGTTAGAAACTTATAATTATTCCTTGATTAGGAATGCTTTAGTAGCACGCTAGCGAGTTCACATTCTTGGAATGACATCACGGAATCACGTTAAGCTAGCTTTGCACAGGAATATCCAGGTGAGTTCATAACCCCCACTTTTTACTGTTTTACATTTTTTTTATAAATGTTTTCGGGGGTGGAAAGACATGCAAGTTTTTGCAAAAGCAAACACTATTTTGATGAACGAAAACACATATTCATAAACCATATTGCAAATGAATTTCAACAAACTCAAATGGTTTACGAAATGATTATGCTTAACATACCGGTTTTACAAAACAATTGCGTATTTTCGAAACATGCATGAGTTTTAATAACACGAATGACGTGGGCGAAGGCCCAAGGACATGGGCAGAGGCCCAAGGACACGAATAACTCACATATTATACGTTAACTAGGGTATGGTTAAGCTAGGGAATGAACTGTTAGATCAGGTGAGCGAATAGTAATCTCTCTTAAGTGCCATTAATCTTGTATAAGACCGAGGGCAAAAGTGGTAGATCTATCGGGTGTAGCGAGCCCCACTCTTGGGTCCTTGTGTGGCCCATGTAGTGCTTTTGTTGTTCTAACCGGGTGGACCGGGGGAAATCCGCTAGGGTTGAGTGCTTCCTATGTCGCCACACATATTAATGTCCTTGCAAAACATTAATGATCTGTTCATAGACGCTTACATACCAGTTTTAATACTCAGATTTTCAAATGTTTTTAAGATTCATTTGAAGTAAACTCACAAATACATGGATTTACAAACTTTGGTAACGTTTTTCTGTAGGATCGATTTCCGACCTAAACGAGTCGTTCGGAAGAGCTCAAATCCGTTTCAGCGGCGGAAACAAAGAAACGGACGTATACACAGCTTGTATTACACTTTAATCCTCTTTTATATTGATATAACAGCAATTACAGTAAGAGGAAATACCGGCAGCACCTCGGTATCAGTTTCGAACAACGTTACCAATGAATTGACAAAGAGCCTATTTATACTAAGTTAGGAACCGCTCCAAATGACATGCCATAAAGGCGGTTCCAACATTAAACCGTAAAGGCGGTTCCACCTATTGCCTTAAACGCGGTTCTACATGCTTCCGAATAGGCGGTTCATAAAGTTGATCACAAAAGCTATTTTCTTCATTTGACTAACTTTATACTTTTGTCATCTTGTGAATGCTTCTTATTGGCCATTTAATAGGTGAGTCCTCATTGGACCTCCATTTGGTCCAATCAACATAATTGTCACAATTCACTTTCAAGACTTGATGAAAAAAATAAACGGCTAGCATTGATTTGATGATACATGACATCACTTGTGATGTCACTTGGGTGATGTCACTCGTGATGTCATCTCTGATCAGATCCGCACCGTAGCCGAGACTTGACACTAAGACGAAGCCGACAGATGACTGCACCAACAGACTCCCCCTCAGATGTTGACGAGTCTTAAGTGTCGAGTCTTCAACGACTTCAGTCTTTATCAATCTTTGGACTTCTCGTTCTCTATCTTCAGACTCCCCCTCTCGATTTGCTGGCATTCCTTTGATCTTCAGCAACATCTTCAGGATCAACGTCTGGCTTTTCTGCATAAACTCTACCTTAGAGTAAATTTTTTTCACATACATTTCAAACATATGAACTTGCACCAATCCAGATTCTCATTCAAAACAAACTCAGATTGTGATGAACCACTTGAAAAGGTTAGATTATGAAAACAATTAATTTCACACACACACTCCCCCTCAAGAATTGCTCATCGTGTTTAGCACTCGGAATTTTGAAAATCAGCTATTCAACATCAGTTGTCGAAAATCTTTTTGAATTTTCAAAAATTTATGCTAAAACACACCAAAAATCTTTTTGTATTTTGAAATAAAGAAACTAAAATGCAGAAATAAACTATTTACAAACAATATTTTTTGTGAGCTCGTGCAAGAGGATCATATCAGTTTTGAGACAAATCACCAACACCGTTAAGCTTTAAACATTCTCAGTTTTAAACAATTTACCTAGATTGTCAGTATGTTTGTCCACTTAAATTTTCAACACAAATTTTAATTGATTCGAGATACGAAATTAATGTTTTAGAGACTTAAACTTAATTGTGTATCACTCCACTTGAATATACTCCCGTATCCAGATCCCAAATATTCAGTCTTACAGGTGAGTATACCACAGATGATATCTGTAAAGGGGTTAAATGCGAAGCCGTGAGAGCTCAGGTCAGAACTTCCGTTCAGCAGAGAGATGACGGCTCGACTTTTGGTGGGTCCCCTTTAGAGGATCTTTTTGCATTTCAACAGCAGCGACTATCAATTTTATTGTTTCATCAGCATGCTGAGGGCGAAGCTTATGTTTCAAAGCTTTAGCAGAAAGTATTATCCGGGGACTAGGTCAGTACTTCCATACAGCAGAAGTCCCGGGATAATACCCCAGATATCACTGAGTATAAAGACCTAGTATCTCAGAATACGGGACCTTTCAAACAAGATTTCGGGGGTTACCCATATATTCAAGAATAGTTACCCACGAATTAAGCAAGTTTGATTTAGGTTTATATCTCGTTTCAATTTACTAAATGTGCGAAAATCTACTGACACATCCGCAGTAAGATTGTTTAACACTTTTTAACTTTTTATTTCTTTAGCGTGCCGTGATAGTCCACTGATGTACTATCATTTCCTCTTTTTCGCAACAAAACTCATTTTTGAATTTTATCATGTTTTTGGCTTTTTCAAATTTTCAAATGTTTTTGGATTTTCTGAAATTTCCCTACTCCCCCTAAAATGCAAACACATTTTAAAGAAAATTTGAAAACTTCTAAATTTTTACCTACTAGAAACATAAAAAGTAAAACAAACTATACAGAAACTTGACAACTGACACTGAATCACATCAAATCGCCATTCACTAGGCATAAACAATCTGAACTCCCCCTATCACAAATCATTTTCTCATTTAGATTTCAAAACACTTAAGTTTGTTTCAATCAAAATGATTTTTCCGGAAAATAAATTTGTGTTGATATCAACCACTTGTAGGTTTATCAATTTTAAAACGGGGATGTGGTTCATCATCTTGTCTATCTATTGTCATGAATAGTAAATCAAGTACAAATTAATGTCCCTGATTTACCATTTGCCTCTAAGAACCTTCTGTATCACTTGTAAATGTAAACACTTCAAAGTATCCAAACATCTCAAAATTTAACCACAATTACCAATTGTGGGATCAAGATTACCACTTGTAGATACAATGGTTACCACTTGTAGGAATGTGACCTCTACATTACCATTTTTCAACCAGAATGCCGATTCCTGCTTCACAATTACCCACCTGGAAGCTCCGGCATAGTCCTTCATCCTGCAAACAAAACATTCAAACATTAAACACACATATTCAAACTTCTCAAATACAAGAAAGATGCCGATTCATGATCCACGATATAAACTTGGGATCTCCGGCGAGTCAGGTTTTTCTATTTAAACAATTTCACCCAAGCCTGACTGCCCTTGGGTGATTTTGAATTCTTGCTCAACAATGGTGGAAAATTTGCATCATCCATTGCTAAACTAGAATTCTCAACTTTTACCTCAACCAATGGCTCCTCTGGTTTTACCATACCAGAATCATTGCCTGCAGGTGGCTTGTCCGACTTTGATCTGTCAGATTCATCGCCGACCTTTTCCTTCTTCTTCTCCTCTTTTGTCCTCAGATTTGTATCTGATGAATTCTTTTTGCTTGTTGTTGCAGCTGAGGGAGTTGATTCATCAGAACTTTTAATCTTTTTGTTCGGTGAACCCGAGGACAAAATCTTCTCGAGATACTCTCTCGCCTTCTTCCTCTTTTTCCTCAGTCTGTCTTTCTGCCCCTGTGAAAGTTTAACTTTCTTTTCCTGAATTGACTGTACTGGAACTTTAGGTTTCAGAACCTTTTGCTCCTGGGGCTTGACTTTGACTGGAATCTTTGCCGATTTCTGAGAATTAGCCCTCAATCTTTCATTCGATCTCCTTGGGCAATCTCTGGCAATGTGACCTTTGATGTTGCAACTAAAGCATCTCCTGGTCTCATATCTCCAGTACTGGCAATTAACAGCAATGTGTCCATGATAGCCGCAACTATAACACATTCTGTTATCGTACCAGTTATCACCGTTGTACCAAACACTCAAATCATAGCATTGTCTGGCTTGGTGATATTCCTTCCTCAACTTTGCTGGATTTGACGCTTTAGTACTGTGGTCTGACCTGCACCACTTATTACCAACATTTTTTGAGTTTTCATTTTTTATTTTTTGTAAATTTTGTTTTTGATTGGATGATCGATCCGATGAACTTTTATTATCTTTTTGTTTCTGTTCTGCTTTCTTCTTCAAAGGCTTTTGCTTAGAACATTCACCTTTTTCGGTTGATTGCAAAACAGTTTTCTGAAATTTTTCTTTCAAATTTAAAAACAATTTTTCTTTTTCTTTTTTAACATTTTCATCATCGGATGCATCATCACAATTTTCAACTTTGACAGAGTCAAAGTTTGTGACACAGTCACTTATTGGAACAAAATTGATCGGTTTTGGACAAGGAATATTCAACTTGTCAGATTTAGTCGCAAAACTGATCAATTTCTTTTCAAGTTCATCAATCTTGATCCTTGAACTCTTAGCTTCGTCTTCAAGCTTAGATATTCTTTCAAGATGAGACTTGATTGAATTTTTATTTTCATTTTTCAAGTTTTCAAGAACAGATTTTTCATTTTCCAAAACATTTATCTGTTCTTGAAGTTTCACTTCATTAGCTTTCAGATTTTTGTTCTCCAATTTTATCCAGAAATCTTCATTTTCTGATGATTTCTGTTTGCTTTCAAAAACCTTTTCTTTTTCTTTCAAACCTTTGTTCTCTAATGTCAAACTGTTCACACTACCCAACAGTTTGACATTTTCGACTTTCAACTTCTCACAAATACCCTATAAGTCTAGAATCTGTTTTTCATCAGCTTTCTTCTTATTGTTCAACTTCTTGATCTCCAATGCTAAACTTTCTGCATCCTTCACAAGTTTGGCATTGACTGTCTTGAAGTTGTGACAATTTGAGCATACTGATGCAGACCTTGACAATTCATTCTTTACAGATTCTTTGACTTTTACAGCTTTTTCTTTCCTTTTCTCATCCTTGATCACCATCTGTTCTTCAATCCTTTTAATGAGTGGAGTAATTGTCAGTTGAGAAAATTCTCTAGAACTTTTCAAGTTCAAGACATAATCTTCCCATTCTTCTTTCGGTAAAGCACTGATAAATTTTTCAACCCACTCTTCTGGTTCTTTTGTAATATCTAAATCAGACATTGAACTAACAAGATGGATATATCTCTTAATGATACTCTTTGTATTTTCTCCTGGAAACCTTGAAAACGAATCAAATTCTGTCTCTAATTCCCTTATTTTATCCATTTTTTCCTGAGTCATATTAAACACATTGAAACCCATGATTTCTTAACTCGGTTTTTCAAAACACGGCAACAAATAATCAATAATTGGGCCGATATCTAAGTGGGTTGGTGCTTGGATAACTGTTGGGTCTTGGGTGGTGCAAGTGGGTTTAATGGTTGGGTAATTTGGGCGGTTAACTGGATTGGGCCATGCACTAAAGGCTAATGATTGGGCAGTTTAGAGGTATATTAAGTATTTTTTAAATGGCAGTGGCTACACAAAAGGTACTGGGTAAATGGCAAGTGGGCCAATGATCTTAAAGTGGGCGGTGGGTTATTTTTATGTAATGACAAAATGGGCGGCACACTTGATTGGGTTGTTTAAAAATAATGGGGCGGCAATATATGATTGCTTTATGGAAATGGGGCGGTGACAATATTCCGACAACTTCAATTGATTGGCGTGCAAAGGAGATGGCAACAAGATGTAGGCGGTGTTTATCAACCACTAGGATTTGGCCTCTAACATGCAACCGACAACAACCTGCAAGATTAGACAGTCACGTGAAGAAGATGATTCATAAGCGATCCATACTGACACAATGAGCGATTCAAGACTTTGACGTATGAGCGGTTCCAACGAAGGTCAGAAAAGCGATTCACACATGTTACTATGAGCGATTCAACATGTTGATTACGAGCGGTTCAAGACATTGATTACGAGCGGTTCCACACCAATTGATTATGAGCGGTTCCAGACAGTATTTTCGAGCGGTTCACGACAGTATTTCGAGCGATTCCAGAAGTGACGTCAGCAAACACGAACCGCTTTTTAAGCAAAAATCCAATTTTAACCAAATTTAAGCCGAATTAAGGTCTGAAAATTTCCAGGTTTTGTTAAATCATGATTCCGCACATAATATGTAAATTTGAAGCAATTTTGACCGTAAAAAGTTGCGTTTTTCGAAAAAGAAAGGTGTAGAAGCAGAAAAAGTGATGAACACGAGCTGTATATGCGAGATCTCCTCCTCCTTGGCTCTGATACCAATTGTAGGATCGATTTCCGACCTAAACGAGTCGTTCGGAAGAGCTCAAATCCGTTTCAGCGGCGGAAACAAAGAAACGGACGTATATTGTATTACACTTTAATCCTCTTTTATATTGATATAACAGCAATTACAGTAAGAGGAAATACCGGCAGCACCTCGGTATCAGTTTCGAACAACGTTACAAATGAATTGACAAAGAGCCTATTTATACTAAGTTAGGAACCGCTCCAAATGACATGCCATAAAGGCGGTTCCAACATTAAACCGTAAAGGCGGTTCCACCTATTGCCTTAAACGCGGTTCTACATGCTTCCGAATAGGCGGTTCATAAAGTTGATCACAAAAGCTATTTTCTTCATTTGACTAACTTTATACTTTTGTCATCTTGTGAATGCTTCTTATTAATGCTTCTTATTGGCCATTTAATAGGTGAGTCCTCATTGGACCTCCATTTGGTCCAATCAACATAATTGTCACAATTCACTTTCAAGACTTGATGAAAAAAATAAACGGCTAGCATTGATTTGATGATACATGACATCACTTGTGATGTCACTTGGGTGATGTCACTCGTGATGTCATCTCTGATCAGATCCGCACCGTAGCCGAGACTTGACACTAAGACGAAGCCGACAGATGACTGCACCAACATTTTCAAACTATACCTAAGTAAGAGGACACGCTGATCCTGCTTACAAAGGTTCGTTTGGGCTCGGCCCATTCTCTCTCGTGCAATGCACAAAGACTCTCGTGGGCTAGACTCACAGTTTTCATATATCATGCCAAGAAAATGATTTTACTATATTTTCTCAGCAACTTTAAAACCGGTTATCAAAAAGATTTATTTTAAATCTTTTCAAAACAAACTATGAACTCGCTCAACTTTATGTTGACTTTTTCGCATGTTCTTTCTCAGGTTGCATTTTCAAAGCTGTGGAACGGTTGGAATAGGAGAACCCATGGGAATTCAAGTACTTAGCGGCGTTCATTTTCTAGAAGTCTTAGCTAATTGCTTCCGCTGTGCAATGAAGATACCGGTCCAGTCACGCCATGCTCTGATAATTTCGGGGTGTGACAACAAACACCTAGCGGGTCAGATTTTTAACATAACCATTACTAGGTTCTTGACATGTTATTTTCATCTACATTCACTTCAATTAACAAATCTATACTAAATTTTAACATCAATAATTTCAGATTCACCACATGAATTCAGATTTCACTAGAATAAGAACCATAATTCTAGTGTTTACTTAGTTTCTACAAACTCACTAATCACCTACATTGGTGATTATAAACCTCACAAATATAAAGTTAGATTTTAACAAGAAATCATCTAGGGTTTATCCTAGACATCACTTTGCTTCAAATTTCATCAATACAACAATCATGCATGCTCAATTTTTTGATTTTCTCAATTAACCTAAAACTGAACATGAATCAAAATACCAAAATTTTACATACCTTTTGATCCCCGCAACGAGGTGATCACTAATCCGTGTTTGAAACTCGATTTAGAGCAGATTAAGGGCTTCAATTTGTGAGTTTTATGTGAAATCTAGGGTTTGGAGGACACTCCCTGGTCGCCCCTTTCTTCTGTACGACCCAAACACACACTCATGTGTGTGTTTGGTGTTTTATTTACTAATAAAACTTCCATGTTTCAAGTTTTTGCTAATTTAGTCCCTCTACTCTATTTGACTTATAGTTTAGGTGTTTTAACCTTATTATATATCACCTCAAGACTGATAACTAACTGGGTTATCATTTCCCCGAAAATACACATTCCCTCTTATTAACTAAACTAAACATTTCTAGTTAACTTAGCGGGTTTCGGGGATATTTACGACTAAGTTTATTTTAGGTCCCGTTAACTCAGACCTTTTGTAAACTTTATTTATCCATTGACCTTTATTTATCTTTTTATTAAATATTAGGTTTACTTACTTAAAATTCCTAATATTCACCGGTAAATTTTACTACTAATGGTACTTTACCCGTCTTTTAGTATTAACGGGGTTTGATTACCAAACCCGTTTTCGGGGTGTTACAAGTCTACCCCCCTTAAAGAGGTTTCGTCCTCGAAACCTTTTCTTTCATAATTTATCGAGTTTAACTCCATGCATATGCTCTCGATAATCAATTGAGCATTGCTCATATTTTAATCGATTATTAATATTACCAGAAAAATTATGGTAATACTTTTTTTTGTTACTAAACATCTACGTGCCTCATTCGACATAAGGCAACTTGAAATAACGTAATTTCGTTATTTCTACTAATTCAATTAACTTAGCGATATCCATATTATCGAACCCTTTGTGAATCCGTTACTTTGACCCGTTTAAAGGTCTTTTTAGTGAAATCTTTCACTTTTAGCAACCATTTCTTTTGTTTTCAATTTCATTTATTTGATTCAGTTATACCGAATCCATCGCTTACAAGCGACCAAATTTTATTTAAATGACCTTAACCGGTCTCACTAACTAGACTTATTAGTCCAGTTACTTTTTACCATTCGCTTGGTTATAATGTGATTCTACTTCACATTGCATTTCTTGACTGTGATCGTGTCATATCTTGTTTAATTTATATCAACCTTTCATTTCTCGAAAATATCTCTTTTCGAATATATCGTCTTGCGCCTATTAGTGTCAAGACTTGTATTTTTTTTTAATATTAACCTTTTTCTTAACTTCTCTCATAATACTTATATATTTGTTAAAACGTCATTTCTTACTAAAACTAAATTTTAGTTTAACATTTTCTCTTCACCTTGTCTTATATCCTTTTATTACTTCTAGGAATTTTAAGTCCGAGGATTCATTCTTTTCTGATATTATTTAATTCGTGGAATTAAAATCAGTTCCCACACTTAACTCAACCGACCCGTAGGTTCTTTTACTTAGCGTCGTAGGCTATTCTTTTAGATTTTTGCACCCTTTTTAAGGCGAGATGTTAGCAGTTCGTTTCTTTCTACTTATGACCCAAGGGTCTTCTTGGTCCCGGAGGCCTTAATGCTACGTTTAATCTCGTAGGTTATGATGATCCCGTAGATCATCTTTTATTCGTATTTATTTTCAAATGCATATATATCTATATAGCTTCAAGGCATCCCTTGTTATGTTTGGAATTATTTGATTTCGCCTTTTGAACTTTAGTTGGTCTTGACCGTAGTCTAAGGCTTCATTCGTTTACTTTCGGACTAACCTTCCGATTTATGACTTCTGAGGTTGCTTACGCGTCAGTTTGTTCTACGCTCACCGTTTTTCCCCGATTTATAATTATATTTCTTTTAAACCCATTACATAGGTTCATTAATATTTCACACTTTTATTTATTCGATTCACGCTTACTTACATTAGCAAGTGTCATCATTTATTTAATTCTGTTGACTTGTTCGTATCAAATTCCTTTGCTTATGAATGAAAATTTTCATTCTTTATTCAACCCGTTCAATCTTTAAAATAGTTGAATGTAGTTTATCAAATTTCCAATTCATAGCATCTTATCGTCTTTTAGTCATGACCCGAAACCCGAGTCTTTTGAGTTTCCATCCGCGTTCCCGTTTCTCAGTCTACATATGTGTTTAAATTCCTTACCCATCAACCGGGTAGTTTACCGAGGTTGTTATTATTGCAACCCTCCCAGCATGCATTAAGACTTTGCTTCATTTTTATATTCCGACTTTGTTCTCAAGTTTGACGTTTTACAAAAACGACCCATTTAGAGACATATTCGCATTTTCCGGGTTCGAGTGTAAGTACACTCCTTCCCAATGCATATCTTGATCGTTCTACATGTTTGCATTATCCGGGTTCGAGTGTAAGTACACCCCCTCCCTGTGCATATCTTAGTCGTTTTACATGTTTACATTCTCCGGGTTCGAGTGTAAGTACACCCCCTCCCTGTGCATATCTTAGTCGTTTTACATGTTTACATTCTCCGGGTTCGAGTGTAAGTACACCCCCTCCCTGTGCATATCTTAGTAGTTTTACATGTTTCTTTGCCCTCTTCTCTCGGGCTCATTTTCCTAATATAATACGCTTTTGTCACTTGGCTGTGCGTTTACATGATGATCAAATATTTTGCTTATTTGATTCACTTGGGTACTTTTTAATTTGTCCCATTCACCCCGCCCTTACTACACCGGACGTAAATGTGTCCGCTACAAGAAGTTCATGGTATCATATGCCACTACTTACTTGGCCAGAGTAAGCGATCGACACATGATACACACGACCTTTTTATAGTTTTCACATCACACCCTATGCAAGTAACGCCTCTATTTATTTCATACCTTTTATTTCATTTAGTAAAACTTTATTTAATTGCCAAAACAACAATCGTTAGTTTTACTAGTTTTACATTTGAACATATAAATGTTTTTCTTTTCTATCAGACTATTATATAATCGCACCCGTTATTGTGATCGCTACTTTTCTCAATAGCATTATATTGAGAGTTTTCCACTTGGAATATTACCACCGTCCAAGTTTCCATATTAACTAATCCTGTTATTTCTTTGTTATTCATCATCGTAAATAACACATTTTCTATTAAATTTCTCTTGGAAATATTATCCTGAATGATATCCTATTCAAGTTTTCTAAGTTCTATCATATATATGCAACCGTCATTCTTTACGTGTTTGTTGCATATGACTACTTGTGCGATTAAATTTAAAGCGTGCACCTGTAATGTTTGCCTCGACGGGCGTTCCTTGCCATTATCCCTATTCGCGATTGTTACGCAATTTGGTCCTTTGTGAGCATGCTCCACTTGTCGTACTTCGGACCGTTCTTCTATCCTATCCGTCACTTGTTACACCCTCGCCATCTTCAGATGCGAGTATCCTTTCATTTAATACATTTACAAAGATCAGTAATGTCAACTTCATTAAACGCCCGTATCATAATACAAGGCTTTTCAACCATACGTGTCAACGTGCGTAGTTTCGTTAACTATATCTATCAATTATCGATTTGATTTATGTAACTTGAATTACACCATGACTCTATGTGTTTGTTCACAACACTTTAATCTTATAAAACCATTAATATACATGTACTTACCGGATTTGCGATCAAGCCTCGAACCGAACACCAATCTTTGTCAAGAGCATAAGGTTTAAGTCCAAGCATAGCTTTCCCGCCATACTTGAATCTCTTAAACCAAGGCTCTGATACCAACTTGTAACACCCGTTCTTATAAATTAAGGTTTAACGTATCATTTACGAAAAACAATCATGTAGTTAAGATTACACATGCATTAGAAATTACGGGTTTGTTAAAACTTTTTACAATTTAAAAGTATACAACATGTCATGTGTACATTCGTCGTTTAATATAATAATGATACATAGTGCGGAAGCTTATTTCTTGATCGTATTCGGTTCTTCGTTGTGCTTGATCATCCTCCGGTGCTAAAATCATACCCGAAACTCATAAAACATGAGTTGGATTAGTCATATGTAACTTAGAACATATTTAAACGACTCCGGGAAGCGAAACTGTTTAAAATAAAAAATTTTCGCTAATTCAGGGTTCTGACTCGTGTCGCGGAGGAACCAGGTTGTTCCTTCGCGTGTCGCCTGGGAAACCAGTTTCCAGCAGGTTGCAGTTCAGATCAGCTATGCCAGTTTTTACGGAAACGGCCATAACTTCTTCGGTATTGATCCGTTTTACCCGATTCTTTTTCCTACGCGTCCGTAATTTAATCTTCCATCTTATGGAGTTAAAATCCTACATCCAACATAAGAAGTTTTGAGACTTCTAAGCCTTTGACTCGTTACCTTTTTACCGAATTTTAACCCGTTTATGCATTTTATCAAACAAACGTATTTGTTTGATTCCTATATTACATATACTTCTATAAATTAATGTTACCTACCATATTAGGTTTTAATCATAGGTTTATTACACAATTTAACCCGTTTTCGCTTGTATGCTTATTTTGACCCGTTAAGGGTATTTTAAGCACTTTAAAACTTGAAAACGCTTTCATTCCCTTCTAGTGTTGTAGTTCTACATTTCATATCTAGTAACCTCCCACTACACTATATGTGTATTGAGTTTAATGTGGATATCTATATGTTCCGAGTTTTACCCCTCGGATTACCATTTTACGGCAAAGGCTCATATTAAGCCCTTCGACCCAAGAACTTACGTTTTTCAGTATCAAACTTATCCTAAGCATTTATATAATCTTAAAACTTATTTCCGAACCACCTCTAAGGGTCGTTCATCCGAATTGACTTACAAGGGCAATTTGGTCAATTTTCATTCTTCTTTAACTACAAGGGTCCTTTAAATACTTGACTAACCCAAAATCCGACCCTTTTAAATATAATCTTATTTGTAAACCCATGTGCTTCTTAAACACCATGAACATAATTCAAATTATTCGGTTTACCTTAAAAATAACCGAATATCTACACTTTAACATTGTCTAACATATAGAACTCCAAATTCTACATGATGAGTTGTGCTATTATACATACCTGGCTCGGGTCAATATATTGACCCGTTTCGATACCTTGCCTTAGTAGCCGCTAATCAATAGCGATGTGCATATCCGTTTGATATTTATTCCTATGAACATGTAACTCGACAAACCATTAGGCGATATTGTCAAAGGGTGATAATTCCACCTTTTGACCCGTTTATTTACCTAATGATCTTCGTCACTTCCATTAAATGTCAATTTCATGTATATGCTAATTTGAAGTCTAATAACGAAAATACGAAATCAAGGATAATGTAACGGAACCGTAGTTACGTACCTTTAAAGCACACCTTTCAAGCGTGTATCACCTCCGGCTTGTCTACCTGACGACCCGGGTTCTTTACCTAAAGAGCTCCATTCACAACCAAATTTAGAACTCTTTTATAACCAAAAATCGGACAATTCATTATGATATTCAAATCTGCGTTTTTGTCCGATCTTTAACGTTTTACTCATCACTTAGGCGTTTTAACAAACACCTAGCGGGTCAGATTTTTAACATAACCATTACTAGGTTTTTGACATGTTATTTTCATCTACATTCACTTCAATTAACAAGTCTATACTAAATTTTAACATCAATAATTTCAGATTCACCACATGAATTCAGATTTCACTAGAATAAGAACCATAATTCTAGTGTTTACTTAGTTTCTACAAACTCACTAATCACCTACATTGGTGATTATAAACCTCACAAATATAAAGTTAGATTTTAACAAGAAATCATCTAGGGTTTATCCTAGACATCACTTTGCTTCAAATTTCATCAATACAACAATCATGCATGCTCAATTTTTTGATTTTCTCAATTAACCTAAAACTGAACATGAATCAAAATACCAAAATTTTACATACCTTTTGATCCCCGCAACGAGGTGATCACTAATCCGTGTTTGAAACTCGATTTAGAGCAGATTAAGGGCTTCAATTTGTGAGTTTTATGTGAAATCTAGGGTTTGGAGGATACTCCCTGGTCGCCCCTTTCTTCTGTACGACCCAAACACACACTCATGTGTGTGTTTGGTGTTTTATTTACTAATAAAACTTCCATGTTTCAAGTTTTTGCTAATTTAGTCCCTCTACTCTATTTGACTTATAGTTTAGGTGTTTTAACCTTATTATATATCACCTCAAGACTGATAACTAACTGGGTTATCAATTCCCCAAAAATACACATTCCCTCTTATTAACTAAACTAAACATTTCTAGTTAACTTAGCGGGTTTCGGGGATATTTACGACTAAGTTTATTTTAGGTCCCGTTAACCCAGACCTTTTGTAAACTTTATTTATCCATAGACCTTTATTTATCTTTTTATTAAATATTAGGTTTACTTACTTAAAATTCCTAATATTCACCGGGTAAATTTTACTACTAATGGTACTTTACCCGTCTTTTAGTATTAACGGGGTTCGATTACCAAACCCGTTTTCGGGGTGTTACAAGTTACAAACCAATGTTTTAGGGATTTTGATCAGAATGAGGATACGGGTCGATTTGTGTAAAACATACCTCGAAACGGTGCTTCAAACGGCTTGATTTTTGTTAATTGGAAGTTTAAACACCCAAATTGAATCATCGTTTTCGTCGTTTGGGGCAGTATTTCGAGGTAAATTTTACATCAATCAACTCGTATTCTCGTTCTAATCAAAAGCCCTAAAGCATCGGTTGGTAATTCGGAAAAAAAAAACTTAACTCCTTTAAGCTATTTTTAACGCAGACTATTATCGGCCAAAAGTGGAACACTTGGTATTATTATCGGCAAATAACTAAGTTGTGATTATTATAGGCCAAATTGAGAAGTTGAAATTATTTAAATCCAATTTGCCTTTTTTTATAAAGCCATGGTGTCACACCCCAACCAATGGCGGAAACATCGGGATGAGACGAAGTGTGAAGATTGCTCGAGACATCATAACACTATTTGTGACGATAATTAAATAATTCCCATTTCATTTCATAACTTTCAATTGTCAACATTACATAAACTCAAGTAACAACAACTTCAAAAGAAATACATGATAACATAAGCAAAATTGATACGACATATTAAACCTAACGTCTATATGTGTGTCTAGGCATCAACGCTACTTCTTTTCATAGCATCGTCATCATCAACCTGTAACATGTTTAAAATACAATTCAATGCAAAAGCAAAGGCGAGTATACAAGTTTGATACATACATAGTAAAAGATAAGTTTTAAACAATTCCTCATAGCAAGCATGTGATTCAAGATAAACGTTTAAACATGGCATGTGTCTAACATATCAAACCAAGGAAACGCAATATGCTCATGACATTACCGATGATAAAGGGCGGGTCGTTAATCCTATAGCGCTACATATGTCACGGTTTGGCTCGTACGAAGTTAATGATAAATTCAACACATAAGATTAATCCAAGTTTAAAGTATCAAGCCAACACGTATACAAGCATGTTATAGGAATGTTCATGTGTTTAAGCAAAATGTTCATGTGTAAGTTTATTGATAGATAAACATGTTACACCCCAAAAGTGGTAAAAGTAAAAAGGGGGAATACGAGTATACTCACAAGGCTTGCATATGCTTTCCGATTATCCAATTGTTGACGAGTAGAGATTTAGAGTCCGAATGTATAAGGGTTAAAGTTCAAGTATGTTTAGAGTCGAGATTCGGTGTTTAAAACAACATAAAAATAAGATATGAGAATAACATGGAAAATAATCATTTAGTACATATGATGCTTGTTCTTGACACTAGGAAACTCGAAGGAGTTTAGATGTTTTCATGGAACAAGGTTCCATTAGAATCGTGACAAGTTATCATAGTCTAGGATGATGTAATCTAGTACCCCGACATATGAACACTAGTTCATCATCAAAGATTCGATTATTCAAATAATATATTTAGGTTATATAATATATGTCCAATGGAACCTTGTTCCATGAAAACATCTAAGAGCCATATATGCTTAAAAGATCAAAAGAGAATGAATAAGAGCAAATAAGGTAGCATGCAAGTAGTTTCAAGTAAAACATAAGAATAAGGCTCTAAAACTATAGACTAGACTAAAGCATTCCTACTTTTCCTAATTCCCTATAGTTATGGCTTTGATACCAATCTGTCACACCCTAACCAATGGCGGAAACATCGGGATGAGACGAAGTGTGAAGATTGCTCGAGACATCATAACACTATTTGTGACGATAATTAAATAATTCTCATTTCATTTCATAACTTTCAATTGTCAACATTACATAAACTCAAGTAACAACAACTTCAAAAGAAATACATGATAACATAAGCAAAATTGATACGACATATTAAACCTAACGTCTATATGTGTATCTAGGCATCAACGCTACTTCTTTTCATAGCATCGTCATCATCAACCTGTAACATGTTTAAAATACAATTCAATGCAAAAGCAAAGGCGAGTATACAAGTTTGATACATACATAGTAAAAGATAAGTTTTAAACAATTCCTCATAGCAAGCATGTGATTCAAGATAAACGTTTAAACATGGCATGTGTCTAACATATCAAACCAAGGAAATGCAATATGCTCATGACATTACCGATGATAAAGGGCGGGTCGTTAATCCTATAGCGCTACCTATGTCACGGTTTGGCTCGTACGAAGTTAATGATAAATTCAACACATAAGATTAATCCAAGTTTAAAGCATCAAGCCATCACGTATACAAGCATGTTATAGGAATGTTCATGTGTTTAAGCAAAATGTTCATGTGTAAGTTTATTGAGAGATAAACATGTTACACCCCAAAAGTGGTAAAAGTAAAAAGGGGGAATACGAGTATACTCACAAGGCTTGCATATGCTTTCCGATTATCCAATTGTTGACGAGTAGAGATTTAGAGTCCGAATGTATAAGGGTTAAAGTTCAAGTATGTTTAGAGTCGAGATTCGGTGTTTAAAACAACATAAAAATAAGATATGAGAATAACATGGAAAATAATCATTTAGTACATATGATGCTTGTTCTTGACACTAGGAAACTCGAAGGAGTTTAGATGTTTTCATGGAACAAGGTTCCATTAGAATCGTGACAAGTTATCATACTCTAGGATGATGTAATCTAGTACCTCGACATATGAACACTAGTTCATCATCAAAGATTCGATTATTCGAATAATATATTTAGGTTATATAATATATGTCCAATAGTTCAAGCATGAGGTAGAAGATTAAAATCTTCATTTTGGTACCTCTAAATGTCATAGAAATCATGTAGGAGGTAGGAAGATCAACTCTTCCATTTAGGCACCTCTATGTGTTCACCACTACACTTGATGTAAAAAAAACAACCAAGGAGGGTCATGAACATACAATAAAGAATAAGAAATATACACACTAACTAAGAGAAATCATCAAATCATGTGAGGATTGTATGTTTGGACAACCCAAGTTGTTCCATAATCACTCATGTATCAAAGACAAAGTTTGACATGACTTGTGGGTTAAAAACCCTAAACAAAACACCAAGTTTATGAGGTTTAATCCTCTGATTTTTAAGTGTCTCAACCTTGTTTTTAAGCCTAACCAACCACTAAAGTGTTGTAAGCATTAGGACATAGGTTTGAGATGAGATAGACTCAAGTTTGGTAAGAAATAACAAGGATTTCATGAAAACAAAAACAATCAGTGGACTTTGGAGCCTTTTTGCTGGAGTTCCAGTGACTTATTTACTGTGAAAAACCCATGGAAACGTAGATAAGGTCAATACAAAGTAGTAGGAAAAAGAATCGAGTGAATCGGATAAGAATTGAGTGAGTTATGCTCATTTTCGTGAAGGGGTGTCAATCTGCTCGAACCCTTGCTTTCAGCTACGGTTTGGAGGAACTTTTGAGAGTTTTTAGTGTTGCAAAAGTGGTAGGGAGGCTGGTTATAAGTGGTATTTATAGGGGGAAGGATTAGGGTTTCAATGGGTTGGGCTTTGTAAGTGTTTAGAAGGGGTTACACCTTGAAACTAGCCCACAAAACCCAACTATATGGGGCTGAATTTTGCTGAATTGGGGCTGCCATATTTTTTTATTTTTTTTTATTTTTTTAAAACATTATAATGAGTAATTTTGTTAATTAAGTTGTGTAATAATATGCAACAATGTTTCCCCTAACTTGTAACAAGGTGAAATATGAAATAAAACATGATTTAACTAGGTAAAAAGTGTAATGTACAAGTATGTAACATGTTTGTAAGTGACGAGTATATATCACATATTAGATGATTAATCATTGTATAAATAAGCATATTATTAGGGGTTTTTAGGTATCAACAATTTAAGGACAAGTATGGACATGCATCGCGAATAAGTATCGTATAAGTATGAATTACAAATAAGGATTCGATGTACAATGAATTTGAACGTATGAACATGTATGAATATGTAGATAGTGAATTTAAAGAAATACGAATTTTATTTATGATCCAAGTCTCGGATTTTACAACGAAAAGAAGATTACAATAATACAAGATTTCCAAAAATAGCATTACAAGGCGAGCTTTCTAATTATGGAAAGTATGAAAAAGCAGGGCGTTACACATGGGTCCCTACAACCAAACCAACCCGAATCCAAACCAAAATCCAACCCCAAATCGAAACCCGTATCCGGAAGAAGACCGCGACATTTTGAAAAAAAATGAATGAAAAGATTAAAAAAAAAAATTGAAGTTCGTAGGTTTTCTAATTGAAGCAATCTAGTATTTTTTTTAAGTTGGGATTTTTTTAAATTATCTTATTTTTTAGTTATCAAAGTAATGTTTTTTTTAAGTTATCTATTGTTTTAATTATTAAGTTATGTAATTTAAAAAAAAACAAAAAAGAAAATAAAAAAGAGAGTCTCATCCTCTACACCCTATCTCTTTTGCATTTATAGGAGAGAATTTTGGGTTGATGTCACTATCACGAGGTGTGGTCCCTCAGATGTGCATAATTGTTTTGAGAATGACATCTTCATTTTCATTGGTTAGGAATAAAGATATTTTTTCATGATTGTACATTTTTTTTGTCATGTCACCATAACAAATACGTTATTTTATTCATTTGAATCGAAGTAGTAGAGTAGTAGATTGTACCTCTTCAATAACAAAATCACTAATATATCAATAACAGTATCACTAATATATAAATACAATAAGAATTTTAAACATATGTGTGTGAACGCACGCACACACTCTATACAACTATAACTATAAACATAACAAGAAATAATTGTGCATACAAATATAAAACAATGGGGATCATAAAAAGGGACAAGAAAGTACAACACAAAGTTAAAATGCGAATCTTTAAACATATGCATTCGGTTTTTTAGGACGTAGGTTTCCACAACCTTGTAAAGTCCTAAAATTTTTCTTTGTCGACCTTTAATTCTTCTTCCTTGATATCAAATTAACCACGCATGTAAATAGTTGTCGTTATCTTGGAGATGCACCCACCATCAGGTGAACCCTCAAACTTAATATCATAAGATACCTTTTCAATCATGTCTAATATATCGTTTCATCTATCAAAGTGTACTTGTAAGTGAATGCCTTCCTATCCACTTCACGGTTTGGTGCTTCACGAAACCTACATACAAGAATTGAATTAATCAAGAAAGCACATGTAGAAAATTAGTATTTGAGGCCAATTTACCTATCAACGTGTTTCGTTAGGTCGTGTTTATCTTAAACATGTCAAATCACAAAGTTGGTTAAATAGTATAATATTGCTTTATCTCTAGCAAAGTTGATTTACTTAATGCTTCCTACCCCATTGTCACCTTTAATAAACTTGATGCTAGTAATAGCATCCGGATAGAGCTTTGGCATTGAATTGTGTAAGTCGAGAATTGAGGCCTTGAAGATTTTGAATGGAATGACGGGTGAAGTGTGCTCATCGGTATATGTCAAGACACCCATGATTTATGATTTTAGAGTAAATTATAAGTTTTGTCCTTTATGTTTGTACCAAATTGCAGGCGGTGTCCTTTACCTTTAAATTTGACGAGTTTTGTCCTTAATGTTTCAAAATCTTGCACGTTATGTCCTTTAGGCTAAACTTAGGCTAAACCCAGTTAGATTTTTTGGTTAAGTATGGTCATGTGCCTTACACATGAGGGTATTCTTGTCGTTTTACCTCCCTATGGGCTATTTTGTAATACAACTCTTTGCTCAGGGGCTATTTTGTACAACTTCTAAACTCATCTTCATCATCTCCAAACTCCAACTGAACTACACCCTTCATTTGAGTTCAAACTCTGTAAAATCCACACAAACCCATCAAATTTCAGAATAATCTCATCAAATTAAACCAAACCCAAATCACATAAGCTCCAATATTCAAAACCCATATTGAAAAATACTAATTTAGATTAATCCCTTCAAATTAAACCAAACCAAACCCAGACATAAGCTATAATCATCAAAACCCACATTAAAAAAATACTAATTTAGATTAATCCCTTCAAATTAAATCAAAACCAGATCAAATTAAATCACATAAGCTACAATATTCAAAACCCATATGGAAAAAAAAAAAAAAACAAACTTGATCAGCAAACTAACTGAAAAGGGGATATGAATATATGATCTTGAAAATTACAAAATTGAATAAATAACATGAAGTAAAGTGAAGGTTCCATGAAAGTAACCATCATCTTGGGGCTAGAGAAGTAGGAGAGAGAGAGAGGGGAAATTTCACCATCCACCACATCCAACTTGAACCAGAGGCATGATTTATTTGGGTAAGTAAAAATTAATTTCTTTAGCTTCAGTTGTAGTTTTATTACAGGCAAAATGTTGACTTTCAAAAACGATATGTGGGCCATCCGCCATTCAGGAAAGTTTAGAAGTCACTTGCCGACATTGGAAGAACTGTCTTTTGGTGGGCAAGGAGAGCATATGTTTGTGCCCTTGTTCAGATCCAAACACCACACTGGATCCAACCGTCTCAGATCCAACTTGAACAGAGTGGAGATGGTGGGTCGCCGGAGGTGGTGATGGTGGTGGTGGATGATGGCAGAGGGCAAGAGAGATAGTGAGAGAAACAAGAGAGAGATATAGAGAGCAATGTTTTAAAAACCGGTTTAAACCGGCCGGTTGAACCGGTTAAACCGGATGCCGGATGCTTGGTCGGTACGAATCATACCGGTAAACTAAGGAAACGGCAAAGAAGTTGTACCGCCGGTAAATTTGGTTATACCGGTTTAAATCGGCATACTGGTACGGTTCATACCGGGCCAAATGTCAAAATTTTGAACTTTTAATTTTTAGATGCCTAAAAAAGTTGACTATTTACTTTCTTAGTTAAAGTGTAAAACCTAACGCCCACAATTGACAATCCACATCAATCAAACTTCTTCCTTACTCAAAGATAGAAAATCATTGGATTTTTCAAATAAAGTTCTTCAACCGATCATCCAGGTTTACCTTCTTTTGACTTTTGTTCAATCATTCATGTTGTTAATTGTTATATTGTTTGCTAATTGCTATATAATGTGTATTTAATCATTAACTTTTGAATAACTTTTTTATTATGGATTAACTTTTGGAATATTTTTTATTATGAATTGATGTAGTTTTGGATTATTTTTGAGTTGAAATTATATTTTATGGATTTATAGAGTTAATTAGTCAACATGGTTGAACCGCCTGGTACAACCCGATTCAACCGGTTAAACCATTTCTATGTCTAACCCGGTATGATTAAAATACCGGATTTTAAAACATTGATAGAGAGAGACTGGAGAGAGAGGGGCTTTTAATTTTATACATGTTTTATTTTTGAATTAAAATAAATGGATAAAATTACAAAAATAACCTTATTTGCCTACTAAAATTACAAAAATACCTTGATTTAACAGAAAAAATTAACTTAGTTTGGCTTAAAGGACATAACGTGCAGGATTTTGAAACGTTAAGGACAAAACTCGTCAAATTTAAAGGTAAAGGACACCGCCTGCAATTTGTTACAAACATAAAGGACAAAACTTGTAATTTACTCATGATTTTAAGGCTAAAAGAAGTTAATAATTTGTGGTTTTAGTTTTATTGTTTATTGTCATACATCCATTTTATTGGCTTTAAATGTGTACTTGTATTTGAGACTCTTTCATCTTTTTTTTTTTTTTTGAACAGTAATTTTTTTAACACCTTGACTATTACATTTTTATCTTGCATTTGCAAGGATTTGAACCCACAACCTTACATTTGTAAGGGGACACCATACCCGTAGACGAATAGGTCATGGGTTGAGTGTCTTTTATCTATTTGGTCCAACATTGAGTTAAACATTTGTGATTATGTTTGGTTCTCACTTGCAAGTGCATATTGGGTTAAATACAATGGCGGAACATGAAGGTTAATATATTATTGTTTACATTTGTTTCAACTACTTTAAAAAAACAGTGGAGCTTATCTGCACAAATCATGTTTTGCATTAGTTAGAGGTGTCAACCCAGCCCATTTTGAACATGATTAACGTTTTTTTACCTGAACTCATTTTGAACATGATTAACGTTTTTTTACCTGAACTCATTTTGAACAAAATTACCTTTTTTGACGCAAACCCATTTTGACTTATTATCCAATCCGCCCATTTTTCCAGACTTAATATAAGTTATTGACTTTTAAACTTCATTAAAAGAAAGTATGAAACCGATCACCATTCTTCCAATAATGAAAAATATACGCCATTTTAGATAGGAAGAATTCAAATCAGTTCCAACTACTTTTGAAAAAATTCTCTACCATAAATATCAAAAGAAACGGAAAAAAACACTACCTTTTCCCGTGACACCCTGAAGATACTCGAGTATACTTGGAGATGCAAGAAGATCATTGGCCCAAATGTGAAGTTTTTCTTGATCAAACTGAGTATAACTTGTTACAACGATCAATGATGCGAGTGATTTGAATGCATTAGTCGAAATGAAAGCTAAATAGATGGCAATAAGAATGAACCGAGCTCATTCTAGTCCAGAATAAGCATTGGCGAAAGCTTTTAATTGGCGGGATTCAATAACCTTAATGCCCCTTGGTGAAAGCGTCTCGTTAATTACACTAGTATAAAAGATAAATGGACAATGTTGAATTTGTATAAATGTTTTAAAGTATTTATTACATCAATTCTTCAATAGGTGATCAACATTGTGTCACTTATAACCTGTTTGACCCGATTCTGTTTTGAGTTTAATCGTTTCACCCAGATAAAACATAAGTAAATGTTTAAATTCTACCCATTCATAGGTAAGTGGGAACCCAACATGAATGATAATACAAGCGTGCTCATTTCGTTTTGTCTTTATAGTTGCAACAGAGTTTTAAAGTCACACTCATCTTATTAGGTTTAACCCGTGTTTATGAGTCAACTTTCTTTACATATCATAGGTAAAGATCCTGTACAAATGGCCTTATCGTACAAAATATACAAAAGGCGTGAAAGGTATTAAAACGCGGTGGCACTTTCATAATTATTTTACCCGTAATTACCATACAAGATCAAAATTACCCTACAAGATCATTTTACAAAATTATCTACAAGGTCATTTGTAGGGTAAATTTGATAATTACTCTATGAGTAGATAGTTACGAAATGTCACCACGTTTTTTTACCTTTTCACAACTTTCATACGTTTGTACAATAAAGCTATTTTTATTTGATCTTTTGCCTTGATATTATTATATCACCTTGATATTATTATATCAGTCTTTTTAAATAAATATCATATAAATCTTCATCGTAAGGGTTTGTTACCTTTTAAACGATAATTTAGAAAAACAAATAACCATTTAAAAAGTAAATTCAATCTGATAAGATATCTTCCGTTGTAGTCTAGTTGGTTAGGATACTCGGCTCTCACCCGAGAGACCCGGGTTGAAGTCCCGGCAACGGAATTTCTTCTTTTTTTTTTTAATTTTAAAACTAAGAAAAATGATAAAAAATTCGAATAAAAAAAGAGAGGCTCGAACTCTCGACCTCAGGATCACTCTATAATTGCTATGAGACCTACGCGCTAGCCAACTGCGCCACCACCCCATGATATATAAAATATTTTTCATAATTTATATAGTCATTTATTTTCTGTAAGTGTATATATAAACTATGTAACATGAACCCTGAACACAACTGACAACCCATAAATATTTTGTGTCAAAACATTAACCTTAACTTGAATACACTTAAAACCATGTCATCTAGACACCACTTAACCCATTTAGATAACGCGTTTTGTGTAATTAAATTGAAAACGGGTAAAACAGGCCGTAAACAATTTGGCAGGTTGTAAACAGTTCTTAATAAAGTTGAAACAGGTTGTAAGGCTATAGCTGGTACGTGTGTTTGCTCATCATCTTGAGCTGTTTTCGTGTCACAATAATATCATGGATAGATGAGAAATCTTCATATTGGCATTTATGGATTTCTTCATATATTTGGTCATCCCTACAAGTATTGAATTAAACATATGTGATTAGATCTAGTTCCCACTTACAAACAAGTACACATAACTGGTTAAATACAATGGAGAACATGAGGGACAATAGATGATTTTTTTACAATGATTTCAACTATATTACCAAGCTTGTCTGCACAAAGCCACAAACCATGTTTTGGAGTAGTTAGAGGTGTTAACCTGGCCCACTAACCCATTTCGACAAATTTACCATTTTTGACTTGTTATCCAATCCGCCCATTTGACCAGCCCTAACAATAAGTTATCGACTTTTAAAACTTCGTTACACACTAGGCAGTAAGAAGTAAGAACAACAAGTGCAACCTTATTCTAGACTTCAAGTCCAGAATAAAGCCTTGGTGAGTTGGCGGAATTCAAGATCATTAATGAAGGTGACTTTGGTGAAGGCTTCTAGTTTTTTTTTTGAAGGCTTCTAGTTAATATTCTTACATTAGTAGAAACGATAAACAGATCCACAACGTCAAATTTGTATAATTATCATTTAGTATATCATTTTTCAATAGTTGATCGTGTCATTTATAACCAGTTTGACCCGTTTCAGTTTTGAGTTTAACCATTTGATCCATTAACGATAAAACAGAAGTAAACTGTCTTCACATATCAATGCATGACATATTTCATCCATTTTGAGTTTGATTTGATATACACATTAAACGGATATATTTGTTAACTTTTAATCTTTTAAAAGGTAATACTTTAAAATAAAAACCAACATTCCGTTGTAGTCTAGTTGGTTAGGATACTCGGCTCTCACCCGAGAGACCCGGGTTCAAGTCCCGGCAACGGAATTGTATTTTTTTTATTTTTATTTTTATTTAAACAGTTTTAGCAGTTGATCAAGCATCAAAGAACAAGCTTAGAACTGTCACTGCCGAATGTGTTGAACCAGCTCTTTATGCTCACCGGGAAAAGTCAAGTAATAATCGATCCCAACAGAATAGGTACTAAAGAGATAGCCTGAAGCGACGTCGAGTGTTGATTCAATATACTGCTATGTATGCATTTTCTTTTTGGTCCAATGAATCTTTCTTTTGTTAGATTAGTTAAGGCTGCAACTGCAAGATTCATTTTTTGAGTCTCAAACTTCATTTATGATGTAATCTTTATTCAAAGACAAGAAAACAACGGGAAACATAAAAGCGACAAACATGGTTACAATACCAAGTTAAAATGCGAATCTTTAAACATATGCATCCGGGTTTTTAAGGAGGTAGGCGCGAACTCTTTTTTTTTTTTTTTTTGCAGCACAACATACAATTTCTTTATTTTAAATTGGAAAAATGACATTTAAAAAAGGATGGAAAAAAAAAAGAATGGGGTGAGAGAGGCTCGAACTCTCGACCTCAGGATCACTCTATTGCTATGAGACCTACGCGCTAGCCAACTGCGCCACCACCCCATATGTTTCTGATTTAGTGAGTAATTTATAAAGTGTGTATATTGTCCAAAATAATACTTTGTTACATGGCACTGGAATAGAACCCATGAAGTTTGTCTCATACATATCCCTTATTCTAAAAATACTTAAAAACCATATAATAAATCCAAAAACCATATGTGTAACCCGTTTATCTAAGCAGGTTGTAATAAAGTGGAAACCGGTTGTTAGGCTTTAACCGATGAAGGTTTACGTGTTTTTGCTCATCATCTTGAGCTGTTTTTGTGCCACAATATTTGATGGATGGATGAGAAACCTTCATAAATCTCATGTTGCCATTATAACATTATGTTAGTAGAATAGTAGCATTTCCTTTCGGTTGGTATTTATATGTTTCCTAGCATGCACTTGACATTCAATACTTTTAATTGCCCATAACAGAACAAGAACTTTTCAACTTGAGGGTCAAAATAAATATATTTAACTGTTGTTTCAACTACTCTACAGGCGACAATTTTAAAGTCAAACTACAAGAAAACAACAATATTGCATACCCCCTCTTAATAGAAACCTTGTTAAATAGTTTAGTTTATAAGTAATGAGATATCATCCGTTGTAGTCTAGTTGGTTAGGATACTCGGCTCTCACCCGAGAGACCCGGGTTCAAGTCCTGGCAACGGAAAATATATTTTCTTTTTTAAAAACAGTTTTAGCAGTGGATCAAGTGTCGAAGAACAAGCTAAGAACAGTCAGTGCCGAGTGTATTGGACCATATCTTTATGCTCACCGGGAATGATCAAATAATAATCGATCACAACATAACACAAAGTGCTCATTTCAAAAGCAGAACCGACACATTTATCGAGTGTTGATTCAATATACTGATATGTATACATTTTCTTGTTGGTCCAAAGAATCTTTCTCTTGTTTGATTAGTTAAGGCTGCAAGGTTCTTTTTTGAGTCTCAAACTTTATTAATGATGTAATCTTTATTCAAACAAAAGAAAACGATGGGAAACATAAAAGGGACAAACATGGGTACAACACCAAGTTAAAATGCCGATCTTTAAACATATGCATCAGGGTTTTTGAGGAGGTAGGCTTCCACAACCTTGTAAAGCCCCAAAACCTTTTCTTTGCCCGCCTTTAGCTCTTCTTCCTTGATCTCAAAATCACCATGTGTGTAAATAGTTGTCGTCATTTTGGAGATGTTGCCACCATCGGGTGAACCCTCAAACTTAATATCATAAGATACCTTTTCAATCTTGTCTGATATACCGTTTCCTTCTATCAAAGTGTACTTGTAAGTGAATGTCTTCTCATCCACTGCATCAATTTGATGCTTCGCAAAACCTACAGACAAGATTTTAATTAAACAAGAAAACACATATGCCCACGTGACAATTTTGACCAATTTACTTATGAAAGCGTTAATCTGGAGCGTGTTTAATCACAAAGTTAGTTAAACTAAATAAATATTACTTTACCTCCTGCAAAGTTAATCTGCTTAATGCTTCCGGCCCCACCGTCACCTTTGATAAGTTCAATGCTTTTAATAGCATCTGGCAAGAGTTTTGGCATTAAAATGTGCGAGTCAAGAATTGAGGCCTTGAAAATTCTGGCCGGGGCGACGAGTGAAGTCTGCTCATCGGTATATGTCACGACACCCATAATTTTTAATTTTCAAGGCTTAAAGATGTTAATTTGAGAGTGCTTCAGGTGATGGAGATGGATGGCTAGTGATGGTTGTATTTATAGGTTCAAACTGAAGAAACTGTTTTGTTAGATTATGAAAGGGGTATACACATTCTATTTTTTGTCCACATTTGAAATGGGCTTATTAGCCACTATGAAACATATAAGTCAAACAAAATCAAGCACAAGTCTCACCAATTATGGTTTTAGTTTTAATGTTTATTGTCATACATCCATTTTATTGGCTGTTAATGTGTAGTTATATGTGAGGGTCTTTCATCTATTTGATCATGCGTACAAGTGTACACTTTTTGTTATTTTAATGAATAATCTGCTGAATTAATTAATTACAATTGAAGAAACATATATATAAAACCAAAGAGTAAACTGCCATTTTGGTCCCTGTGGTTTGGGCAGTTTTGCCACTTTAGTCCAAATCTCAAACTTATTACATCTGGGTCCCTGTGGTTTGCATTTTGTTGCCATTTTAGTCCAAAATTCAAAAAACCCAATTTTTCACTGTTGCAACCTGTTTTTTTGTCTTTTTCTGAAGGGGCATTTTGGTCATTTTACCTGCCCAACTACCCACCCCACCCTACCCCCACCCTTTTTCTTCTTTCCCTCTTCTGATTTTCTGATTGCAGACTAATCGGTCAACTATTTCTCTCTCTCTCTCTATAAACACACACAGCTTTATCTCAACCTTCATCTACCACCACCACCACCACCACCACCATCTCCCACCTCCAATCTTACCGATCTTCCGCCGCAGTCTGGTTCGAGTTCGAATCTCGCCGCAGTCTGGTTCGAGTTCCAATGTAACAGGCACGGTGGTCGGCGGTATCTGCTCCCATTGTGTTCTTTGACTTCTTGCTTGCCTTTTTGTATCTTTCATTGTGGGATTAGGGTTTTTTTGGAGAGGATGGTCTGCTTTGATTTTTGTGGGTTAGGGATTATTTAGTGGAAAGATGAACTGTAAATGGGGAAGATGATGATGATCTGTATGTTAAAATAAGGGGTATAAATGAAATAAATATGTAAATCGAGAAGGATGACCACAGGGACCACGATGTTGATGATGAAGATGAGATGATGTTGATGATGAAGATGAGATGTTGCTGTTGTTGTTGTTGTTCTGGCAGTGGCATTATATTATTTATTAAATTTGAGATATAATATTACAAAATACCCAAAATACCCCTGAGGATAAGGACAAAACAGGGGGGTCAAAAGTGGGTAATCTGGTCAAATTTCACTTTTGGACTAAAATGGCAACAAAATGCAAACCACAGGGCCCTGGATGTAATAAGTTTGAGATTTGGACTAAAGTGGCAAAACTGGCCAAACCACAGGGACCAAAATGGCAGTTTACTCAAAACCAAATATACATATACACATCTTTTTACCAGCTAAGGCTTCAGCTAAAACATTGACATTAATTTTGTTTTTAAACAGAAAATGCTAACCCAAGCTTCTCTGCACAATAGACTAGAGGTGTCAACTTGGCCTGATTTAACAAAATTACGATCTTTTGAGCCGAATCCATTTTAAACAAAGTTAGCTTTTGTTACTCGGTCCCATTTTGACGTGTTATCCAACCCACCATTTTACCACGTCTATTGTAAGTCAACTTTTAAAACTTCATTTACAACCTGATCACCATTCTTCCAAATATGACAAAAAAAAATGAATACTACATATTAGATTAGGATACCATAAACAGACTTTTAACCGTAAATATCAAAAGCAACAGAAATAAACTACCTTTTCTCATCGAATAAACCTTGGTGAAAGCTTCTAGTTAATATTGTTACACTCGTAGAAAAGATAAATGGACAGCGTCGAATTTATATAAAAAATTTATATAAAGATATTATTAAGTAAGTGGGTACAACTGGTCACTTAAACCCATCTTTACTAGTCAACTTTCTTCAGATATTATTTCCATTTTGAGATTTATTTCATGGGATATGTTTATCATTGATCACATATGATGGTATTCAACAAATCAATAACCTTTCAACCTCTTTTTAAAACAAATTGAGAATATATTTATTTTAAACTACAAGAAAACAACGATATTAGATACTAGATACTCCTTTCAATACAAAATTTGTTGATAAGTCTAATTTCATTGGCTCATTGAATGTGAACTACCCTCATCTTTGTTCAACAGTTGTGTCTTGCACATGCATTACAGTTTAGCTAGTTAACTAAGTGTCAAATAATGAGCTTAGAATTGCTATTGTGGAATGCACTGAACCAGATTTAAGTTCAGATCTACATGCTCACCGGGACGGTCAAATGATGAAGTATCGCAAGACAACATGAAGAGTTCATTTCAAATTCAGAACGGTCTCGTTTATATAGTGTTCAGTGATCACTAATTCACTAAAGTGATATGTATACCATCACTACAAGAATGGTAGGCCTTTAGCGGCGACACCATTAGCGGCGACGGGCCTAATGTCGCCGCTATTGGTCGATCCGTGTCACACACCCTAAGACCAAACCCCAGCCGTTGATCAAAATCCTGATCTAACGGTTGGGGACTTAAAAGGCAATACCGGCGACATAAAGTAGGTTATTAGCGACGACAGCTGTCTCCGCTAAAAGTCTGTGTCCCACATTAAATCCTAGCCACACAAATCTTATCTTTTTGGCCAAATTGATAATTTTTTTTTTACTTTAGTTCAGATTGTGATGGTTCAAGAATGTTGTCACGACCCTTACCTAGTTACCCAAAGTCATCGTGAAAGCTTCTAGTTAATATTGTTACATTAGTAGAAACGATAAATGGGTCCACAACATCAAATTCATATAACTATTCTATGGTCATATCTTTTCTCAGTAGGTGATCAGCATTGTGTCATTTATAACCAGTTTGACCCGTTTCTATTTTGAGTTTAATTATTTAACCTATTAAAGATAAAAACAAGAGTAAACTTTATTCACGTATCATTGCATAACATATTTCATCCATTTTGATACTTGGTACCTTTTAATCTTTTTAACATCAAATGCAAACTTATTTACTATTTAAACAACATCCTTTGAATCTTTTAACAAATAATAATAGTTTAACAACATAAAAACTTAACTTTTAAAAGGTAATAGTTGAATATAACAAGATAATAACTAATATTCCGTTGTAGTCTAGTTGGTTAGGATACTCGGCTCTCACCCGAGAGACCCGGGTTCAAGTCCCGGCAACGGAATTTTTTTTTTTAATTTTTCGCTCGCAACATAAAACAAAAAAGGATACATACAAAAAAGGATGGGGTGAGAGAGGCTCGAACTCTCGACCTCAGGATAACTCTATAATTGCTATGAGACCTACACGCTAGCCAACTGCGCCACCACCCCACTTGTTAGAGGCATATCCCTGATTCTATAAATTGTTATACTACAATATTGAATATTTCATGGATGGATGAGAAAGCTTCATAAGGCAGAGTTATATATCTCGGGCTTAGTAGAAGAATAAAGATGTCATGTTGCCATTATGTGATTAAAATGTCAATTTAGTTGGTATTTATATGTTTTCTAGCATGCACTTGAGTACATTCAGTACTATTAATTAAATAGCCATAATACTAAAAAAAATTAAAAAAAAAGATTAATTGTTGTTTCAACTGCTTTATGGGTGACAATTTTCAGGTCGAACTACAAGAAAACAATAATATTAGATACTAGATACCCCTCTTAGTAGAAAACTTGGGGATTCGTGTAATTTCATTGGCTCATTTAAATCACTTAATTTCTTAATTTTGTCATATATTTTTCGTGTTATGAATTTACATCGAGATTGGTAAACGGGCAACAAGCTGCCTTAATCTTTGTTCAAAAACTGTGTTTTACATACATAGATACACATGCATAACAGTTTTAGCAGATAATTAAGTGTCAAACAACAAGCTTATAAGTTCAGATCTTCGTGTTCACCGGGCAGTCAATGATGGGGGATCACAATTCACAACACAGCATGAAGAGCCCATTACAAAATCGGAACCAACTCCTTCATCGAATGCAAGTTCACTACAGTGATATGTATACTGTATTGCACTTTCTTGATGGATGGTCAAATGAAATTTTTCTTTGTTTGATTAGTTCAGCTTGTGATGGTTCAGGAATGTTGTTAATTAGAGCCTTTTAACTTTCAAAATTCAATAGCTCATTTCATAAGCAGAAGCGACTCGTTTATCGAGTGTCGATTTAATATAAAGATAAGTATACATTTTCTTATTGGTCCAATGAATCTTTCTTTTGTTAGATTAGTTAAGGCTGCAAGATTCATTTTTTGAGTCTCAAACTTTATTGATGATGTAATCTTTATTCAAAGAAATGAAAACAACGAGAAACATAAAAGGGACAAACATGGGTACAACACGAAGTTAACATGCGGATCTTTAAACATATGCATCAGGATTTTTGAGGAGGTAGGCTTCCACAACCTTGTAAAGCCCCAAAACCTGTAGGACACCGTTCACAAAATAAATAAAATAGTAAATTTTATTAATAAACATTCTGATTACAATACATAAAGAAGAACATACGTAAACTGAGAGAAATTACAATACAAGAAATTTAAATTAAACTAAGAACAGATTACAAGGAAAATAAGGAATAAAACGAAAACCAATGGTGACTGAGGCACGTGAAGATCACGCTTCCCTTAAAACAGATTTCGGGCCACCCAGGTGAACCCGTCTGTTTCCCAGGGTACAACAGCCTAAGCAGATTGTACTGCCGGGATTAGCCTAGCACCTGAAACAATACCTGAAACAAGAGTGCGTAGAGATCCAAAATTCGGAAATTCGTTAGAAGCTGTGTTTGTTGTATGAACCATACGAGTTTCAGACTCTCGTGTATCTAAAACAAAGCACCAAGCTTTGTATATAACCACCCACTAGAATTCGAAAAAAAATGATCAGTTTTCATTGAATACCCAATTCAATAAGAATAAATTAATCATTTTTCAGTTAAGAACTTGAATAGTCTATATTGAATACAAAATTCAATAAGAATAAATTCTGAGACTTAACTATTTTTCAGTTAGGAACTTGAATAGTCTTTAGTTGACCACAAGCCAAGACACATCTAAAAAATACTAAAGGCGGCTCCAAGCGGCTCGCGGCGATGCGAGCGTGCGCCATCAAAGCGCCACATTGCGCCCATCGCCCTCGTCCCGGTCCCGTGCCCGGGCGCGGGCGCGGGCGCGGGTCGGGTGCTTCGCACCCTCCTGGCTACCACTGGGTGTGAGTTGTCATACAAGAATACATTCGTGTAGAGAATTCTAATTATAAATTCACAAAAGATTTATCTCTCCACCTATGTGGGACAAACTCAATTTCCCACATGTTTATGGTTCCAACACACAAAACTTAATGCACAAGATCTCTCATTCATCTTGGCTTAATTATTAAATAACCATTATATTAACAATTAATATAATATTATTTATAAAATTTCCAACAATCCCCCACATGAATGGAGATCGTCCCATACACTCAAGTGTCATGATAAAATTTCAGCGGTTAAGTAATGCAGGATAGGTAGGTTTCCCTTTGAACCCTCCTTTGTGACATATACTTAGTCTCCTAGTGGTTAGTAGACGCGATGTCCTTGAACCAACCCCTTTTTACGTAGACGTTATTACACATCACACATTACTCTTCCTGGTCTGGCTAACCCCTCATAGTTGTGTCCGTTATGGTCATGGAACACCATCCTGGTTCTGCGAGAGCTCTAGGAATTGTGCCCCCAATTCCATTTGAAGCGACCCCACTTCTCTCTAACATAGGTGATTTACAAATCATTAAAAGCCATATGCTTAACCTCTCTTTATATCACTGATTTTAATTAGGAATGGACTAGGAAGTTTGTAACTCCCTTTGTATGTTGAGGTTCTCCCCCACAGTGATCTCAGTTCGTACAGTTAGGTGGTCCTATTGAGCCTAGATCATGGGATCTCCAATCTTCTAGGATAGGTTTTCCGTTGTACAAATTTATTCCAAAGGCTTTAGACCCATTCCCATCGACGACTTATGTACTACCTCTCTGCTTAAGCCTTTTGTAAGCGGATCCGCAATGTTATCCTTTGACCTCACATAGTCAATCGTGATAACTCCAGTTGAGAGTAGTTGTCGTATCGTGTTATGCCGACGTCGCATGTGCCTTGATCTGCCATTATACATTGCACTTTGAGCTCTACCAATAGCTGATTGGCAATCACAATGTATGCAAATAGCAGTCAAAGGTTTAGGCCATCTTGGAACATATTCCAAGAATTGACGCAACCATTCTGCCTCTTCTCCAGCTTTATCTAACGCGATAAACTCAGATTCCATCGTGGATCTAGCTATAAGAGTTTGTTTGGACGACTTCCAAGATATAGCCGCTCCTCCAAGGGTAAACACATAACCACTTGTAGATCTAGAATCTTTTGTATCAGATATCCAGTTGGCATCACTGAATCCTTCCACAACTGCTGGATTTTGGCCATAATGCAGTCCATAATTTCTCGTGTATCTCAAATACCTTAACAATCTTGTCATACCCTTCCAGTGATCTGAACTAGGATTACTAGTATATCTACTTAGCCTACTCACAGCATATGCTAAGTCTGGTCGAGTACATGACATGAGATACATAAGACTGCCAATGATCCTTGAGTATTCCAATTGAGCAACACTCTCGCCTCTATTTTTTTGACAAATGTTGAGAGGTATCAATTGGAGTTTGAGCTACACTCGTGTCCCCAGGATTGAACTTCTCAAGAATCTTATCCACATAATGAGATTGACTTAGCACCAAACCAGTTTGGGTTCTAATGATCTTTACTCCAAGAATCACATCAGCTAGACCCATATCTTTCATGTCAAATCTCGCTTTCAACATGTCTTTAGTAGATCTGATCATCTTATCATCACTCCCAATGATAAGCATATCATCTACATAAAGGCATAAAATCACATAACCCTTAGAAGTGTCTTTCACATAGACACATTTGTCGCATTCATTTATTTTGAAACCACTGTTAAGCATAACTTGGTCAAATTTTTGATGCCATTGTTTTGGAGCTTGCTTCAAGCCATATAATGACTTGACGAGTTTACACACTTTGCCCTCTTGGCCAGGAGCAGAAAAACCCTCTGGTTGCTCCATGTAAATCTCTTCCTCTAATTCCCCATTGAGAAATGCAGTTTTTACATCCATTTGATGTATTTCCAAATTTCTCAAAGCTGCAATTGCAAGCACAAATCTAATTGAGGTTATTCTGGTCACAGGCGAGTATGTGTCAAAATAGTCAAGACCTTCCTTTTGTCTAAACCCTTTGATCACAAGCCTTGCCTTGTACTTGTCGACAGAGCCATCAGCTTTCATCTTTTTCTTGAATATCCATCGATATCCAAGTGGCTTGCACCCTGGTGGAAGATCTACTAGCTCCCAAGTATGATTCTGCAAGATAGAATCAATTTCACTCTTGATGGCTTCTTTCCATTGAGGTCCATCTGAAGAGGTAACTGCTTCTCGATAGGTTTGAGGCTCACTCTCAACCATGAATGTAAGAAAGTCAGGCCCGAAGGATTTCTCAGTCCTTTGCCTTTTACTTCTTCTTGGCTCACCCTCTTCAACCTCTAATTGTTCTTGAGTTTCCTCTCGAACAGTCTCATCAACCATTGTTGATGAACTTGCATGATTGGTTGTTGAAGAACTCGCACGAGTTTGTACTAACATTGGAAACTCTTCTTCAAAGTATGTCACATTTCCTGGCCTTGTCTCTATGATAGAGTTCTTGTGCACATCAGGATTCTTAGATTCATATACAAGAAAACGATGTGAGGTACCATTGTTGGCATATCCAATGAAAATACAATCAACAGTTTTTGGCCCTATTCTAAGTGCCTTGGGGGGTGTAACAATCACCTTAGCCAGGCACCCCCACACTTTCAAGTATTTATAGGATGATTTCTGTCCCCACCACAACTCATGAGGTGTTATGTCCTTATTCTTGAAAGGTATTTTATTTAACAAAAAATTAGCCGACAAAATGGCCTCCCCCCACATGTCCTGGCTCATCCCAGAACTTATCAACATGGCATTCATCATTTCTTTTAGTGTACGATTCTTTCGCTCCGCGATGCCATTTGATTGGGGTGTATAAGGAGGGGTACATTCGTGTATTATGCCACTTTTTGCACATAATTCCCCAAATGGTGAAACATATTCACCTCCTCTATCACTTCTCACACGTTTTATTTTCTTGTTGAGTTGATTCTCAACTTCAGCTTTATACAAGATAAACTTGTCAATTGCTTCATCCTTACTCTTAAGTAAGTAAACATAACAATATCTTGTATTGTCATCGATAAAGGTAATAAAATATTTATTACCACCTCTGGTGGGAATTGATTTTAAGTCACACACATCAGTGTGAATCAGATCAAGGGGTTCAGTTATTCTTTCAACTGATTTGAAGGATGATCTTGTTTGTTTGGCTTCAACACAAGTTTTACATTTTGTTTTAGAGTCAATAGCAAAGGTTGGTATGTAATCTAATTTAATTAAACGACGCATCGAATTAAAATTTACATGACCAAGACGTCCATGCCAAACATTAGGAGACTCAACCAAGTAAGCAGAAGTACTAGCACTTTTATTCATGTTTTTCTTAACAGCCATTACATTTAGTTTAAACATGCCATTTTGGGCATAGCCCTTACCAACAAACATACCCCGCTTAGTCAAAACAAACTTATCACTCTCAAAAACCAAACGAAAACCATGCTTATTAAGCATCCAACCCGACACAAGACTCTTGCGCAGGTCTGGAACATAAAGCACATTCTTCAAAGTGAGCTCTTTCCCAGAAGTCCACTTCAAGATCACATCACCTTCTCCCTTGATATCCGCTGTAGCAGCATTTCCCATGTACAACTTTTCACCTGCCACCTCTTTAAACGTATTAAAGAGGGTCCTGTCTGGGCATACATGGCGGGTTGCCCCAGTATCAACCCACCACCCTTTTGGCTCGTTACCCACCAAATTTACCTCCTCCGCCATGGCAGTGAGGTCTGAAATCATGGCCACTAATGGCATACCATCATCATCAACCATAAGAGCCGCGTCACGTTTAGGCTCTTTGCATTGGTCAGCACGGTGACCAGTTTGACCACAGTTGTAACACTTCCCTTTAAAAGGACCAACCTTCTTCTTCACACCACCTTTCTTTGGCCCAAGGTCAATACCTTTGTTTTTCCCTTTTCCATTGAACTTGTGGCCTTTGTTACCCTTGTGACCCCTTGAGGATTGACCATGTTCCACAAGGTTCGCTTTTGCAGAAGCTTCAACTTGACCTCCTTTGTGTGCTATTCTGTTGTCTTCTTCAATACGAAGACGAACCACAAGGTCTTCGATAGTCATTTCCTTTTGCTTATGCTTAAGGTAATTCTTGAAGTCCACCCAACTAGGAGGCAATTTTTCAACGATTGCTGCCACTTGGAATGTTTCACTCAGATTCATCCCTTCTGACAGAATATCACTAAGAATAATCTGCAGTTCTTGGACTTGACTCATCACAGTTTTTGAATCAATCATTTTATAGTCCAAAAACCTAGCCACAACATACTTTTTAGTACCCGCATCCTCAGTCTTGTATTTTCGTTCCAATGACTCCCATAACTCTTTGGCAGTTGGAACCTTGAGATACACGTTATACAAGGCGTCTGATAGGCCATTCAACACATAGTTGCGGCATAGGTACTCAGAGTGTTTCCAAGCATCAATAGCATTCACAGATTGGACATCAGATGTCCCTTCTGCGAGAACAGGAGGAGACTCTGTCAAAAACCTCGCAAGGTTTAGAGTGGTCAGATAGAACAACATCTTTTGTTGCCATCTCTTAAAATTCAAACCAGTAAACTTCTCTGGTTTTTCAGCATGGTTAGCAACTGCTTGAGCCGCTTGGGTACCAACTAATGGTCCCATGGTAGTGGATGTGGATCCAACGGTGGTTGATGTGGTTGCTGCGACAGTAGCCATTTCTGAAACAAGAGTTGAAATTCAGTCAGTTTAAGGCAGAAACAAATTGGTTTACAGAAAACCAAACCAACTACAAAAGTTTGATAATAAATAAAACAAACAGTTTATAAAAATTTTTTAAAACCAAAACAGTGAACGGGTTTAAAAATTTGTTTTAAGCTTGTAGGACACCGTTCACAAAATAAATAAAATAGTAAATTTTATTAATAAACATTCTGATTACAATACATAAAGAAGAACATACGTAAACTGAGAGAAATTACAATACAAGAAATTTAAATTAAACTAAGAACAGATTACAAGGAAAATAAGGAATAAAACGAAAACCAATGGTGACTGAGGCACGTGAAGATCACGCTTCCCTTAAAACAGATTTCGGGCCACCCAGGTGAACCCGTCTGTTTCCCAGGGTACAACAGCCTAAGCAGATTGTACTGCCGGGATTAGCCTAGCACCTGAAACAATACCTGAAACAAGAGTGCGTAGAGATCCAAAATTCGGAAATTCGTTAGAAGCTGTGTTTGTTGTATGAACCATACGAGTTTCAGACTCTCGTGTATCTAAAACAAAGCACCAAGCTTTGTATATAACCACCCACTAGAATTCGAAAAAAAATGATCAGTTTTCATTGAATACCCAATTCAATAAGAATAAATTAATCATTTTTCAGTTAAGAACTTGAATAGTCTATATTGAATACAAAATTCAATAAGAATAAATTCTGAGACTTAACTATTTTTCAGTTAGGAACTTGAATAGTCTTTAGTTGACCACAAGCCAAGACACATCTAAAAAATACTAAAGGCGGCTCCAAGCGGCTCGCGGCGATGCGAGCGTGCGCCATCAAAGCGCCACATTGCGCCCATCGCCCTCGTCCCGGTCCCGGTCCCGGTCCCGTGCCCGTGCCCGTGCCCGTGCCCGTGCCCGTGCCCGAGCCCGTGCTCGGGCGCGGGCGCGGGTCGGGTGCTTCGCACCCTCCTGGCTACCACTGGGTGTGAGTTGTCATACAAGAATACATTCGTGTAGAGAATTCTAATTATAAATTCACAAAAGATTTATCTCTCCACCTATGTGGGACAAACTCAATTTCCCACATGTTTATGGTTCCAACACACAAAACTTAATGCACAAGATCTCTCATTCATCTTGGCTTAATTATTAAATAACCATTATATTAACAATTAATATAATATTATTTATAAAATTTCCAACAATCCCCCACATGAATGGAGATCGTCCCATACACTCAAGTGTCATGATAAAATTTCAGCGGTTAAGTAATGCAGGATAGGTAGGTTTCCCTTTGAACCCTCCTTTGTGACATATACTTAGTCTCCTAGTGGTTAGTAGACGCGATGTCCTTGAACCAACCCCTTTTTACGTAGACGTTATTACACATCACACATTACTCTTCCTGGTCTGGCTAACCCCTCATAGTTGTGTCCGTTATGGTCATGGAACACCATCCTGGTTCTGCGAGAGCTCTAGGAATTGTGCCCCCAATTCCATTTGAAGCGACCCCACTTCTCTCTAACATAGGTGATTTACAAATCATTAAAAGCCATATGCTTAACCTCTCTTTATATCACTGATTTTAATTAGGAATGGACTAGGAAGTTTGTAACTCCCTTTGTATGTTGAGGTTCTCCCCCACAGTGATCTCAGTTCGTACAGTTAGGTGGTCCTATTGAGCCTAGATCATGGGATCTCCAATCTTCTAGGATAGGTTTTCCGTTGTACAAATTTATTCCAAAGGCTTTAGACCCATTCCCATCGACGACTTATGTACTACCTCTCTGCTTAAGCCTTTTGTAAGCGGATCCGCAATGTTATCCTTTGACCTCACATAGTCAATCGTGATAACTCCAGTTGAGAGTAGTTGTCGTATCGTGTTATGCCGACGTCGCATGTGCCTTGATCTGCCATTATATATTGCACTTTGAGCTCTACCAATAGCTGATTGGCAATCACAATGTATGCAAATAGCAGTCAAAGGTTTAGGCCATCTTGGAACATATTCCAAGAATTGACGCAACCATTCTGCCTCTTCTCCAGCTTTATCTAACGCGATAAACTCAGATTCCATCGTGGATCTAGCTATAAGAGTTTGTTTGGACGACTTCCAAGATATAGCCGCTCCTCCAAGGGTAAACACATAACCACTTGTAGATCTAGAATATTTTGTATCAGATATCCAGTTGGCATCACTGAATCCTTCCACAACTGCTGGATTTTGGCCATAATGCAGTCCATAATTTCTCGTATATCTCAAATACCTTAACAATCTTGTCATACCCTTCCAGTGATCTGAACTAGGATTACTAGTATATCTACTTAGCCTACTCACAGCATATGCTAAGTCTGGTCGAGTACATGACATGAGATACATAAGACTGCCAATGATCCTTGAGTATTCCAATTGAGCAACACTCTCGCCTCTATTTTTTTGACAAATGTTGAGAGGTATCAATTGGAGTTTGAGCTACACTCGTGTCCCCAGGATTGAACTTCTCAAGAATCTTATCCACATAATGAGATTGACTTAGCACCAAACCAGTTTGGGTTCTAATGATCTTTACTCCAAGAATCACATCAGCTAGACCCATATCTTTCATGTCAAATCTCGCTTTCAACATGTCTTTAGTAGATCTGATCATCTTATCATCACTCCCAATGATAAGCATATCATCTACATAAAGGCATAAAATCACATAACCCTTAGAAGTGTCTTTCACATAGACACATTTGTCGCATTCATTTATTTTGAAACCACTGTTAAGCATAACTTGGTCAAATTTTTGATGCCATTGTTTTGGAGCTTGCTTCAAGCCATATAATGACTTGACGAGTTTACACACTTTGCCCTCTTGGCCAGGAGCAGAAAACCCTCTGGTTGCTCCATGTAAATCTCTTCCTCTAATTCCCCATTGAGAAATGCAGTTTTTACATCCATTTGATGTATTTCCAAATTTCTCAAAGCTGCAATTGCAAGCACAAATCTAATTGAGGTTATTCTGGTCACAGGCGAGTATGTGTCAAAATAGTCAAGACCTTCCTTTTGTCTAAACCCTTTGATCACAAGCCTTGCCTTGTACTTGTCGACAGAGCCATCAGCTTTCATCTTTTTCTTGAATATCCATCGATATCCAAGTGGCTTGCACCCTGGTGGAAGATCTACTAGCTCCCAAGTATGATTCTGCAAGATAGAATCAATTTCACTCTTGATGGCTTCTTTCCATTGAGGTCCATCTGAAGAGGTAACTGCTTCTCGATAGGTTTGAGGCTCACTCTCAACCATGAATGTAAGAAAGTCAGGCCCGAAGGATTTCTCAGTCCTTTGCCTTTTACTTCTTCTTGGCTCACCCTCTTCAACCTCTAATTGTTCTTGAGTTTCCTCTCGAACAGTCTCATCAACCATTGTTGATGAACTTGCATGATTGGTTGTTGAAGAACTCGCACGAGTTTGTACTAACATTGGAAACTCTTCTTCAAAGTATGTCACATTTCCTGGCCTTGTCTCTATGATAGAGTTCTTGTGCACATCAGGATTCTTGGATTCATATACAAGAAAACGATGTGAGGTACCATTGTTGGCATATCCAATGAAAATACAATCAACAGTTTTTGGCCCTATTCTAAGTGCCTTGGGGGGTGTAACAATCACCTTAGCCAGGCACCCCCACACTTTCAAGTATTTATAGGATGATTTCTGTCCCCACCACAACTCATGAGGTGTTATGTCCTTATTCTTGAAAGGTATTTTATTTAACAAAAAATTAGCCGACAAAATGGCCTCCCCCCACATGTCCTGGCTCATCCCAGAACTTATCAACATGGCATTCATCATTTCTTTTAGTGTACGATTCTTTCGCTCCGCGATGCCATTTGATTGGGGTGTATAAGGAGGGGTACATTCGTGTATTATGCCACTTTTTGCACATAATTCCCCAAATGGTGAAACATATTCACCTCCTCTATCACTTCTCACACGTTTTATTTTCTTGTTGAGTTGATTCTCAACTTCAGCTTTATACAAGATAAACTTGTCAATTGCTTCATCCTTACTCTTAAGTAAGTAAACATAACAATATCTTGTATTGTCATCGATAAAGGTAATAAAATATTTATTACCACCTCTGGTGGGAATTGATTTTAAGTCACACACATCAGTGTGAATCAGATCAAGGGGTTCAGTTATTCTTTCAACTGATTTGAAGGATGATCTTGTTTGTTTGGCTTCAACACAAGTTTTACATTTTGTTTTAGAGTCAATAGCAAAGGTTGGTATGTAATCTAATTTAATTAAACGACGCATCGAATTAAAATTTACATGACCAAGACGTCCATGCCAAACATTAGGAGACTCAACCAAGTAAGCAGAAGTACTAGCACTTTTATTCATGTTTTTCTTAACAGCCATTACATTTAGTTTAAACATGCCATTTTGGGCATAGCCCTTACCAACAAACATACCCCGCTTAGTCAAAACAAACTTATCACTCTCAAAAACCAAACGAAAACCATGCTTATTAAGCATCCAACCCGACACAAGACTCTTGCGCAGGTCTGGAACATAAAGCACATTCTTCAAAGTGAGCTCTTTCCCAGAAGTCCACTTCAAGATCACATCACCTTCTCCCTTGATATCCGCTGTAGCAGCATTTCCCATGTACAACTTTTCACCTGCCACCTCTTTAAACGTATTAAAGAGGGTCCTGTCTGGGCATACATGGCGGGTTGCCCCAGTATCAACCCACCACCCTTTTGGCTCGTTACCCACCAAATTTACCTCCTCCGCCATGGCAGTGAGGTCTGAAATCATGGCCACTAATGGCATACCATCATCATCAACCATAAGAGCCGCGTCACGTTTAGGCTCTTTGCATTGGTCAGCACGGTGACCAGTTTGACCACAGTTGTAACACTTCCCTTTAAAAGGACCAACCTTCTTCTTCACACCACCTTTCTTTGGCCCAAGGTCAATACCTTTGTTTTTCCCTTTTCCATTGAACTTGTGGCCTTTGTTACCCTTGTGACCCCTTGAGGATTGACCATGTTCCACAAGGTTCGCTTTTGCAGAAGCTTCAACTTGACCTCCTTTGTGTGCTATTCTGTTGTCTTCTTCAATACGAAGACGAACCACAAGGTCTTCGATAGTCATTTCCTTTCGCTTATGCTTAAGGTAATTCTTGAAGTCCACCCAACTAGGAGGCAATTTTTCAACGATTGCTGCCACTTGGAATGTTTCACTCAGATTCATCCCTTCTGACAGAATATCACTAAGAATAATCTGCAGTTCTTGGACTTGACTCATCACAGTTTTTGAATCAATCATTTTATAGTCCAAAAACCTAGCCACAACATACTTTTTAGTACCCGCATCCTCAGTCTTGTATTTTCGTTCCAATGACTCCCATAACTCTTTGGCAGTTGGAACCTTGAGATACACGTTATACAAGGCGTCTGATAGGCCATTCAACACATAGTTGCGGCATAGGTACTCAGAGTGTTTCCAAGCATCAATAGCATTCACAGATTGGACATCAGATGTCCCTTCTGCGAGAACAGGAGGAGACTCTGTCAAAAACCTCGCAAGGTTTAGAGTGGTCAGATAGAACAACATCTTTTGTTGCCATCTCTTAAAATTCAAACCAGTAAACTTCTCTGGTTTTTCAGCATGGTTAGCAACTGCTTGAGCCGCTTGGGTACCAACTAATGGTCCCATGGTAGTGGATGTGGATCCAACGGTGGTTGATGTGGTTGCTGCGACAGTAGCCATTTCTGAAACAAGAGTTGAAATTCAGTCAGTTTAAGGCAGAAACAAATTGGTTTACAGAAAACCAAACCAACTACAAAAGTTTGATAATAAATAAAACAAACAATTTATAAAAAATTTTTAAAACCAAAACAGTGAACGGGTTTAAAAATCTGTTTTAAGCTTGTAGGACACCGTTCACAAAATAAATAAAATAGTAAATTTTATTAATAAACATTCTGATTACAATACATAAAGAAGAACATACGTAAACTGAGAGAAATTACAATACAAGAAATTTAAATTAAACTAAGAACAGATTACAAGGAAAATAAGGAATAAAACGAAACCAATGGTGACTGGGGCACGTGAAGATCACGCTTCCCTTAAAACAGATTTCGGGCCACCCAGGTGAACCCGTCTGTTTCCCAGGGTACAACAGCCTAAGCAGATTGTACTGCCGGGATTAGCCTAGCACCTGAAACAATACCTGAAACAAGAGTGCGTAGAGATCCAAAATTCGGAAATTCGTTAGAAGCTGTGTTTGTTGTATGAACCATACGAGTTTCAGACTCTCGTGTATCTAAAACAAAGCACCAAGCTTTGTATATAACCACCCACTAGAATTCGAAAAAAAATGATCAGTTTTCATTGAATACCCAATTCAATAAGAATAAATTAATCATTTTTCAGTTAAGAACTTGAATAGTCTATATTGAATACAAAATTCAATAAGAATAAATTCTGAGACTTAACTATTTTTCAGTTAGGAACTTGAATAGTCTTTAGTTGACCACAAGCCAAGACACATCTAAAAAATACTAAAGGCGGCTCCAAGCGGCTCGCGGCGATGCGAGCGTGCGCCATCAAAGCGCCACATTGCGCCCATCGCCCTCGTCCCGGTCCCGTGCCCGGGCGCGGGCGCGGGTCGGGTGCTTCGCACCCTCCTGGCTACCACTGGGTGTGAGTTGTCATACAAGAATACATTCGTGTAGAGAATTCTAATTATAAATTCACAAAAGATTTATCTCTCCACCTATGTGGGACAAACTCAATTTCCCACATGTTTATGGTTCCAACACACAAAACTTAATGCACAAGATCTCTCATTCATCTTGGCTTAATTATTAAATAACCATTATATTAACAATTAATATAATATTATTTATAAAATTTCCAACAAAACCTTTTCTTTGCCCGCCTTTAGTTCTTCTTCCTTAATATCAAAATCACCATGCGTGTAAATAGTTGTCGTCATCTTGGAGATGCTGCCACCATCGGGTGAACCCTCAAACTTAATACCATACGATACTTTTTCAATTTTATCTGATATACCGTTTCCTTCAATCAAAGTGTACTTGTAAGTGAATGTCTTCTCATCCACTTCATCGATTTGGTGCTTCGCAAAACCTGCATACAAGAAAACACATATAAAAAAATTAGTATCTGAGGCCGAGGTGACAATTTTGACCAATTTACTTACTTATGAATGTGTTAATCTAGGTTGTGTTTATCTCAAACGGTCAAGCCACAAAGTTGAACGTAATAAATATTACTTTACCTCCAGCAAAGTTAATCTGCTTAATGCTTCCGGCCCCACCGTCACCTTTGATAAGTTGGATGCTTGTAATAGCATCTGGCAAGAGTTTTGGCATTAAAATGTGCGAGTCGAGAATTGAGGCCTTGAAAATTCTGGCCAGGGCGACGGGTGAAGTGTGCTCATCGGTATATGTCAAGACACCCATGATTATGAAAAATTCAAGGCTAAAAGATGTTACTTTGAGAGTGCTTCAGGTGATGGAGATGGATGGTTGATGATGGTTGTATTTATAGGTTCAAATTAAAGCAACTGTTCTATTTAGTTAGATTATGAAAGGGGTATACACATTCTATTTTTTGTCCACATTTGAAATGGGCTTAGCCTCAAAGAACCACTTAAATCAAACAAAATTAAGCACAAGTCTCCCAATTGTGGTTTTAGTTATAATGTTTATTGTCATACATCCATTTTATTGGCTTTTAATGTGTACTTATATGCAAGGGTCTTTCATCTATTCGATCCTGCATACAAGTGTACACTTATATTTGTTTTTTATGAATGATAGACACATTTAGGTGTTCTTTTGGTCACTTCTACTTGGATCATATATATAAACAAAATATATATATACACCTCATCTTTTTACTAGCTAAGGCTTTAGCTAAAACATTGACATCAACGTTTTTTTTATTTATCAGAAGTGCTAACCCGAATTTTATTTCATTATCTAGCTTCGTCTCCCTTACAAGATTAACTATAGTGTGGAGAAGCGGCACGAGGTCAACATCACAAGCTTTTCTGCACAATAATTAAGAGGTGTCAACCCAACCCGTTTTTGGACAGAATTACCATCTTTTGAACCGAACCCATTTTAAATAAAGTTACCTTGTGTGACTCAATCCCATTTTGACTTGTCTTCCAATCCATCATTTTACCAACTCTAAAATAAGTCGACTTTTAAAACTTCATTACCATCTGATCACCGTTCTTCCAAAAATGAATACAACATTTTAGATTAGGAAGACTTCCAATTACCTTAGACAGACTTTTAACCGTAAATATCAAAACTAATAGAAAAACTACTTTTTCTAGTCCAGAATAAGCCTTGGTGAAAGCTTCTAGTTAATATTATTACACTGGTAGAAAAGGCAAACGGACAATGTCGAATTTGTATAATTACTATAAAGTATTTAGTGCACCACTTTTCATTAGCCGATCAACATCGTGTCACGTATATCCAATTTACCCGTTTCTGTTTAATCTTTTGACCCATTGGAGAGAAAACATAAGTCTGATCTGATCTACCCATTTTAAGTAAGTGGGTGAAACTTGTCACTTGTAACTGAATCCAACAAACGCTACTTCAATTGACATGTTCACGACTTGGCTTTAAAGTTACAAGATCATCAAAGTCTTTCCAAACTTAAACACGTCTTTAAGAGTCAACTTTCCATTTAAAACTAACGTTCCGTTGTAGTCTAGTTGGTTAGGATACTCGGCTCTCACCCGAGAGACCCGGGTTCAAGTCCTGGCAACGGAAATCTTTTTATTTTTTACACACAAACAATATTTCAATCAATTGGGGTGAGGCCAAACACCACCTGTACGTGTAACCCGTTTTTCGATTGGTGTAAACAGATTGAAATTGGGATGATGAAACTATGGTAAATATTTTAGCGGATTGTGAACGGTTTGTAATAAAGTTGAAACGAGTTGTGAGACCATAAGTGATGAATTTTACGTGCTTTTGCTCATCACCTTTAGTCGTTTTTGTGCCATAGTATTTCATGAAAGGATGAGCAAAAGCTTCATAAGACAATGTCGATTCAAACCGGTCTTATTGGTGAAATGAATCTTTATTTTGTTAGATATATTAGTTCAGATTGTGATGTTCAAGAATGTGGTTAAGAGCCTTCAAAATTCATTTTTTTTAGTTATTAGTGATGTGATCTTTGTTATTCAACGAAAATAAAACAACTGGAAACATAAAAGGGACAAACATGGGTACAACACCAAGTTAAAATGCGGATCTTCAAACATATGCATCAGGGTTTTTGAGGAGGTAGGCTTCCACAACCTTGTAAAGCCCCAAAACCTTTTCTTTGCCCGCCTTTAGTTCTTCTTCCTTGATCTCAAAATCACCATGTGTGTAGATAGTTGTCGTCATTTTGGAGATGCTGCCACCATCGGTTGAACCCTCAAACTTAATATCATAAGATACCTTTTCAATCTTGTCTGATATACCGTTTCCTTCAATCAAAGTGTACTTGTAAGTGAATGTCTTCTCATCCACTTCATCTATTTGGTGCTTCGCGAAACCTGCATACAAGAAAACACATATAAAAAAGTTAGCATTCGAGGCCGAGGTGACAATTTTGAACGTGTTAATTTGGGTCGTGTTTATCTCAAACGGGTGAAACCGCAAAGTTAGTTAAACGGGATAAAAATTACTTTACCTCCATCAAAGTTAATTTGCTTAATGCTTCCGGGCCCACCGTCACCTTTGATAAGTTGGATGCTTTTAATAGCATCTGGCAAGAGTTTTGGCATTAAAACGTGTGAGTCGAGAATTGAGGCCTTGAAAATTCTGGCCGGGGGGACGGGTGAAGTGTGCTCATCGGTATATGTCAAGACACCCATGATTTTTAATTTTCAAAGCTAAAAGATGTTACTTTGAGAGTGCTTCAGGTGATGGAAATGGATGGTTGATGATGGTTGTATTTATAGGTTCAAACTGAAGCAACTGTTTGGTTAGATTATGAAAGGGGTATACACATTCTATTTTTTGTCCACATTTGAAATGGGCTTATTAGCCACAATGAAACATATCAGTCAAACAAAATAAAGCACAAGTCTCACCAATTATGGTTTTAGTTTTAATGTTTGTTGTCATACATCCATTTTATTGGCATTATATGTGTACTTATATGTGAGTGTCTTTCATCTATTTCATCCTGCATACAAAACGGTGGAGACTCGAGCATACTAGGAGCTTCAGCAAAATTATTGGCCCAAACATTCCTTCCATCAAAAGGGTATTTACTAGATATGAAGCTTTTCTTGTTCAACTTGAGTATCCAAATAGGTGACGACAAGAACGAGTGCAAGCTCATTCTAGTCCAAAATAAGCCTTGGTGAAAGCTTCTAATTGGCAAGATTCAAGATTCTTGATGAATGCGACCTTGCGAGAGCTGCTGGTTAACATTGTTACATTGGTAGAAAAGATAAACGGACAAGGACAAATTTGTGTAATTATTACAAAGTATTTAATTCGTCACTTTTCGTTAGTTGATCAACATTGTGTCACTTATAAACTCATTCGCCCTGCCTCTATTTTAACTTAAATCGTTTAACCCATTAGAGAAAACATAAGTAAACTCTACCCATGTTATGTGGGTACAACTTGTCACTTGTAACTAAATCCAACATATGTGACTTAAACCGAAGAGTTTTTTGTTTTCGTTGTCTTTATGAGTCAACTTTCTTCAAATATTATTGTATCAAATATTTTATCCAATTTAAGATTTATTTCATAGGATCTCTTTATTATCCTTTGATCATTTTGACTCCAAATTCTGAACCCTATTTAATATGAATACTTTAACATAAAAAACAACATTCCGTTGTAGTCTAGTTGGTTAGGATACTCGGCTCTCACCCGAGAGACCCGGGTTCAAGTCCCGGCAACGGAAAATCTTTTTTCTTTTTTTACATAAAACAGTTTTAGCAGTTGATCAAGTGTCAAAGAACAGGCTAAGAACTGTCAGTGCCGAATGCATTGAACCAGATCTTTATGCTCACCGGGAATGATCAAATAATAATCGGTCACAATAGAACACGAAGAGCTCATTTCAAATAATATCGAGTGTTGATTCAACATACTGATATGTATACATTTTCTTGGTCCAATAAATCTTTCTTTTGTTAGATTAGTTAAGGCTGCAAGGTTCTTTTTTGAGTCTCAAACTTTACTGATGATGTAATCTTTATTCAAATAAAAGAAAACGACGGGAAGCGTAAAAGGGACAAACATGGGTACAACACCAAGTTAACATGCGGATCTTTAAACATATGCATCAGGGTTTTTGAGGAGGTAGGCTTCCACAACCTTGTAAAGCCCCAAAACCTTCTCTTTGCCCGCCTTTAGCTCTTCATCCTTGATCTCAAAATCACCATGTGTGTAAATAGTTGTCGTCATTTTGGAGATGCTGCCACCATCGGGTGAACCCTTAAACTTAATATCATAAGATACCTTTTCAATTTTGTCTGATATACCGTTACCTTCAATCAAAGTGTACTTGTAAGTGAAGGCCTTCTCATCGATTTCATCGATTTGGTGCTTCGCGAAACCTACATACAAGATTTAAATTAACAAAGAAAACACATATAGAAAAATAGTATTTGAGGCCCAAGTGACACTTTTGAACAAATTACTTATGAAAGTGTTAGTTTGGGTATGGCCGGCCCTGTGGTGGGCGGGGAGGACCACCGGCCAGGGCCCGATATTTCGAGGGGCATATTTTTTTATGAAAAAAACCCGATAGGTGTATGTAAAATATTTTTTTAGTAGGGTACACTCATACAAATACCAACAAATGCCCCCTTACAAAACTATTCTTATGGTTTAGATTAGTTATTAACCCCTTTCGCATTAGGTTTAAACCTTTAGTGAGTCCAATACCCAATTTTGTTAAGGCCTAAAGGCACATTTTTTCGAGCTCGAAAAGGGTACAAAAATTCTTAGGGCCGACCCTGGTTTGGGTTGTGTTTATCTTATACAGGTCAAACCACAAAGTTGGTTAAACGTGATAAATATTACTTTACCTCCTGCAAAGTTAATCTGGTTAATGCTTCCGGCCCTACCGTCACCTTTGATAAGTTCAATGCTTTTAATAGCATCTGGCAAGAGCTTTGGCATTAAATTGTGCGAGTCGAGAATTGAGGCCTTAAAGATTCTGGCCGGGGGGACGGGTGAAGTGTGCTCATCGGTATATATCACGACACCCATGATTTTGAATTTTCAAGGCTAAAGGATGTTAATTTGGGAGTGATTTAGGTGATGGATATGAATGGTTAATGATGGTTCAATTTAATACTTGGTGCAAGTGTAAATATACACATTCTATCTCTTGTCCACATTTGAAATGTGCTTAGGCACAATGAAACATTTAAATCAAACAAAAGTAAGCACAAGTCTCACCAGTTGTGGTTTTAGTTCTAATGTTTATTGTCATGCATCTAATTTATCGGTATCTATATTAGTTTCGTTTTGTTAAGATATATATATATATATATATATATATATATATATATATATATATATATATATATATAGGTAGAGGATCCTGTAAAAAGTGCTCAAAGTGTAAGAAGTGTGAGAAGTGTATTATAACACTATATATAATACTATATAACACCATATAAACACCGTATAACAATATGTAACACCATATAATACCATATAACACTATGTAACACTATATATCATTATATAACAAATATAACACTATAGGTTGTCTGATAGCATGTCTATGATAGATGTATAGTGTTATATTTGTTATATAATGATATATAGTGTTACATAGTGTTATATGGTATTATATGGTGTTACATATTGTTATATGGTGTTTATATGGTGTTATATAGTATTATATATAGTGTTATAATACACTTCTTACACTTCTCACACTTTAGGCCCTTTTTACACTATCCTTACCCTATATATATATATATATATATATATATATATATATATATATAGAGTAAGGTTAACATACAAAAAGCCTTATCATACATCACGTAGGAGACAATGGTAACCGTTGGATCAGGGGTATAATCACGCATGGGACCACATAATCACGCATGGGACAACATAATCACGCATGAGACCATAATCACGCACGTTCTATGATAATAACGCACGTTATATTTTTTGTCATGTATGTTAATGTAAGTTAAGCCTTGAAGTACATTATACTTTCTCTCTCTCTATATATATATATATATATATATATTTCAAGTGTTAACCAACAAATCTAATACTACTTTCTTGATGTATAATTTGTTTATCTTCACCTAAAATGCATTCGGATGCATCCTAAATATTAGGGGGTGTCAATTGTGTCAGATTGATGGGTTGCATGGTTGAAATATCCAACCCGAACCCGACCCCTTTTTTTATACGGGCCGTGTTAGTTGACCCAGACCTGCTTTTTTTTCATGTGAGGTTTGAGTTGATTTTCAAGTTGTGTCAAGAATTATGGCACCTACTAAATATATTATTTTTAACGTAACATTTTTAATCATATCTGACATAACAATTGCCTATAGAAATAAAACTTAAAAAAAAAAAATCATGTGAGCACAAGCTTGGCCCGTACCAAATTGGTCGTTTTAATTCAAACCCACTTTGATTCAGACATCTAACCTACATGGACTATTTTCTTAAGCCAAATTGAATTTATATAATCTCATATTTCTCAATTTGGCCGATAATAATCCCAACTCAGTTATTGGGCGATAATAATTCAAACTGGTCTACTTTTGGCCGATAATAGTTTGCGTTAGATATAGCTTAACGGCATTAAGTTTTTTTCCGAATTACAAACTGATGTTTTATGGCTTTTGCTTAGAAGGAGGATACGAGTTGATTGATGTAAAAGTTACCTCGAAATACTGCACCAAACGACGAAAACGGTGCTTCAATTCTGGTGTTTAAACTTCTAATTAACAAAAATCAAGCCGTTTGAAGCATCGTTTCGAGGTAAGTTTTACATAAATCAACTCGTATCCTCGTTCTGATCAAAATCCATAAAACATCAGTTTGTAATTCGAAAAAAGGTCAACTCCGTTAAGCTATTTTTAACGGCGGACTATTATCGGCCAAAAGTGGACCAATTCGGATTATTATCGGCCAATAACTGAGTTAGGATTATTATCGGCCAAATTGAGAAAGTTGTCTTTATTTAAATCCAATTTGCCTTTTCTTAACACAACTTTCATAACCATGTTTATCATATTCTAATTACTCGTAGGAATATAAACTTCAAACAAAAAACCTTACCGGACTACTCAAAACATGTTGCAAAATATGGTAGTAATGTCACATTTTAAGCATATATGGGTCACTAACTAATTAAACCCAAAAGATTATTAATGAACATTACATGTTCACCAAACTATAACCCGGGCGACACCCGTCTTCTACGACCAAAACTCGATAGTATAAAGACTTGACCTCCTGGTTCACGACATCACCCGCTACTTCTTACGTCAAATTAATACCACGTAGATACAAAATGATTAAGAAAAGCTTCACATTCATCTTACAATCCCAAATTATCCATACTCACTTTCATAGCCACCCATTCTTCATCTGCAACTTGGATGGGACCGTCATACGTCATTCCTTGTACATGCGGTCGAATCAGAATCTTTGTTGGATGTGGCTTTGCGGAACCCGAACCCATCACTGACTTTAAAGTGGCTTCGTTGACAAACGGTTGAATCTTTTTACCATTTGAGCCCGGCCCTAAAGGTAACATATCACATAAATGTTATTTAGGGTTAAATAAGTAGGATTTAGGGGTTGTTTCGTAACTTCTAAATGGTTAAGTGCTGAAACAGTAAGAGGTCTGAACCATTAACAGCCAGTATAATGCTTAACCGTTCAGAGGCAAATGTCTGACCAATTCAGATTAGAGGTCTTAACCATTAAGACTCAGTATAAAACTTAACCATTCAGAGGCAAATGTCTTAACCATTTAGACATCTGCTCGCGAAACAAACAGTTTGAACCATTAATTGCTGAACCAGTAAGAGGTCTGAACCATTAAGAGCCTCATTAAGAGCTAAAAAAACAACCCCTTAGTATTTATATACAAAAGTGTTGATTAAAACACGTACCTTCACCGGCTTGAATCACATGGTTTGTTAGTTTGATACTCGGTTTTGGAACATCAACAACATTTGGTGAGGGTTTTGCAGAGCCCGAATCCATCACCGGGTTCAAAGTGACTTCATTGAAAGACGGTTTGATAATTTTACCATTTGAACCCGACCCTAAAGATATGATAACTAATAGATGTTAATTCTAATATACCATACAAATGAAACAACAAAGTGGATGGCATTATGGGTGCAAACGAGCCGAGCTACTCGCGAGCTACTCGAGCTCGGCTCGAAAAAAAGCTCGAACGAGCCGAGCTTAAACGAGCTCGAGCCCGAGCCTAAAAACAAGCTCGTTTAGTAAACGAGCCCGAGCCCGAGCTTCGCTTATCGAACTCAAGCCGGCTCGCGAGCCTCAACGAGCTTTCTTTTTATATATTTTTTATTAATATATTAAACATATATTTAATTACCATTTATATAAATATAAAAAATAACTAAATTATATGTATAACAATAATTATAATTAATAAAAATTAATTAATAAATACTAAGCGAGTCGAGCCCGAGCCGAGCTCGAGTTTTAGAAAAAAAGCTCGAATCGAGCCGAGCTCGAGCTCGAGCTTTCATATGTTAAACGAGTTCGAGCTCGGGCTCGGCTCGGCTCGTTTGCACCCCTAGATGGCATTCATATACAAGAGTGTTGGGAAACACATGTACCTTCAGCGGCTTGAATTACATGGCTTTTCTGTTTGATATCTGGTTTTGCAAAATCAACAATAATCGGTGTAGATGTTGGTTGCGGCTGATTGATCACGACAGGTGCCAAGGTCATTTTATGCTTCTCGATAACATCTTGCAAGTCTTTTAATTCGAGATACCCTAAAAAAGATTATTAGAGGAAACAATTTACTTTAAATGGATTTAGAACTACGATTTTGAGCAGCCGCACGTTGCGGCGGCGTAGAAACTTAAAGTAACTCGAACTTGTACCGTCGAATATTTGACCCGACTCGTTTTCTCGTTTTCGAACAAAACTTACGTCAGAAAGTAGACCAACTGAAAACGCACATGAAATTAAGCACGAAAGCGTATTATATTTTACCCGACTTAGACTCATTACCGTAAAAATTTACGTCGAAACATAAACCAGCTTGGATTTATTAACGAAACGTACTCGAAAATAAGTACGTAAGGATATAGTGTTTTTTACATTAAAGAATGGTACCACGCGTTGCAGCAAAGTCGAAATGTAAACTAACTCGAATTTGTATCGACTCATTTCTGAACAAAACGTAGACCCAATAAAAAAAAGTACATAAAAATAAGCACGAAAACGTATTATATTTGATCCACATACATAAATATAAGCACGTAAAACTCGAGGGGTCAAAATAACATTTGACAAAGTTTTTGGAAAGTTGAGGGGGTGTAAGTGGCAATGCTAAAAGTTGATGGGTTGAATACACAAAACAACCATGGGTTGGATGGCATTATTGTAAATTTGGCAAAGAAAAACAATAAAAAATAGAGGTTGTGTCTTAGGTACTATTCCTAAGACACCCCCCCCCCCCCTGCTTATAACTAAATGTATGTTGAGCTCTTAGAAACTTTACCTTTTGCTTTCTCCGGGTCACTTGGAATTGTGTAACTGGCTTGGCTGTTAATGATCGGTTGAATCTTACTAGTGGTTGGTTCGTTTTTGTGAGCCGTAACCGTCTGCAAGATGGAAGAACCAGAACTAGAAGTTCCTACAGTGTTGGAGATTGCAGTTGCATTGTTTGAAACTCTTGGTCCACCTAGATGATTCAAAACATGTAATCCGTTGTTACCTCCAGCTAGAGGTAGGCAAAAAAACCGGTTTGAAAAACGCAAAAAAAAAAAAAAAAAAAAAAACGAGAGAATACCAGTTTCCGAAAAACCAGTTTCAACCTGATCCGACCCGGCGGTTTGTAGACCGGTTCGTAATCTTGATCTTTGAAACCGGTTTATAAACCGAACCGGTTGTAAAGAAACAGTTTTTGTCCCAAACCGGTTTATAACCCGAACCGAATCGGTTTAAACGGTTTGAGGTTTGAACCATGGAAACCGGTTTGGAAAAAAAAAACGGTTTGTACAAACACCTCTACCTCCAGTGTGCACCGACACCATGCATCACAAATGGTTGACCAACAAAATCAGATTGCACGTGGTAGTTATAGACCATGTACATTACTCTAATAATGGCATATGTATTTAATTGTAACATAAAACAAATATTCGAATCCCATCCTAATGATTTTCACATAAACAAGAATTCCTCTAATACATTATGATATCTAATTGCCATGGTTGTAAAAATCCCGACTAGGTACCGATTAATCCCTGATTAGTCTCGATTAATTTCCGATTAATTACAGTTAATCCCTATTATATCCGATTAATCCCCGGTTAATCCTGATTAATCGCTAGTCCCCACCCCACCGGCCAATTAGCGACTAGCTATTTCTACAACCATGCTAATTGCCATTAAATTCGAATCCCATCCTAATGATTTCACATAAACAAGAATTCCTCTAATTCATTATGAGATCTAATTGACATTAAAATAACATCATGAAGCGCGTAAGAGAAAATCAAATGTGCTTAATGCTTATTACCTCCGGTAAGAGCCGTATAAGCAACCTTAGCAGCATTCATTTCCGCTTGTTTCTTCGTTCGTGCATCTTCCCCCACATAGCTTTCACCTTTTTAGTAGCAAATCCAAAATTAATGATCAGGATGTGCAACTGTGCATTTACCAAAAACATTTTTTCTTATATTTATGTCTTTACCAAGAGGACCATGTGGGTCCCACTGACCTGAAATCTCAACGGTAGAAACAAAACATGGCATATGAGGCGGGCCGCTTCTATTTGTGACGTAAACAGGTAGAGCAAGACCCCTCTTTTGAGCTAGTTCTTGTAATAAACTCTTGTACAAACAATCATCCTAAATCAAAACATACATAACAAGAGTTGATTAGTTGTAATACTGAAATAATAAAGTGACACTAATAGTATAAATTAGAGTTAAATGCCCTTTTAGTCCCCGTGGTTTGGGCCATTTTGCCAGTTTAGTCCAAAGGTTTGAAACGTTGCCATTTTAGTCCAAATAGTTTCAAGCCAGGGGCGAAGGATAAGAGGGGCGCCCGCCCCCCCGAATTTTTCGCTCAGTAGTGTTATATATGTAGTTTGTATAGAAATTTGTGGGTATATACGTTTTCGACCCCCCCCCCCCCCCGTTCTATAGAAATTTTTGGGTATATACGTTTTCGCCCCCCCCCCCCCCCCGACCGAAAAATTCAAGCTTCGCCACTGTTTCAAGCGTTGCCATTTTAGTCCATTGGGTTAACTCCGTCCATTTTTTCTGTTAGCTAGAAGGGTAATTCGATCATTTTATATGGTCGAATTGCCCTTCTAGTTAAGAGAATTACATATAAAATGACCGAAATGCCCTTATAGTTAACAGAATAAATGGATGGAGTTAACCCAATGGACTAAAATGGCAACGCTTGAAATTATTTGGACTAAAATGGCAACGTTTCAAACCTTTGGACTAAACTGGCAAAATGGTCTAAACCACAGGGACTAAAATGGCATTTAACTCTATAAATTAATAAAGATAGTTTAAGAATCAAACGTCTTGTGCTCCATCCTGTGATAATGACATGAAGGCAACTTTAGCGGCTTCATGTTCTGCGTCTTTTAAAGTCGAGCTAAAACCGGGCCCCGCATACGTATTTCCGTCAATGGTGACTTGTGCTTTGAAGAGACGACAATGCGGAGGACCTTGTGTTTCGACCGTATATGTGGGGAGAGGAATGTTTCTCTTTTGAGCGTAAGTTTGCAGTCTGCTTTTGTAGAGATGCGCCATTTCTAATCAAGCAAAAATAATGGAGCATCATTTTAATTACATTCAAAGGCGTAAGACACACTCAAGGCGCAAAGGGTGAGCCTTGGACCCTTTTTTGAAGTTTAAAAAGCAAGGGCCCGAGATAAGCAAGGCATATAGCATAACCATACCATTTTTTGAAAGTTTTAAACATGTTTTAAGCGCGTTTAGGGCTAACTTAGGCTGGATCCAGTTAGCCCGGAATTCATAGAATTTTGCCGGCTTGGTTTAAAAAAGCGGGAAGCGCACAAAAGCGATGAGGTCTAAAACCGATTTTTAAAAAGCGTAGCGCAAAAGCGGTGAGCTTTTCGTACGCAAAGCGCAAAGTGATTATATAATTTATTTTATATATCCCATAAGTGTTTAGCATCCGGTACCTATGATTTAGCTATAATTAAGCTTTAAATATGTTTTAAAATGAAAAAAACATAAATGTACAGCATAAAAAGCCTGTTGTACAACACTTAGAAGCATAGAAACACCCCATGTACAAAAAGTGTGGGCCTCAGCTGCGCCTTAGGTCGATTTTCACCCTAAAAAGCGCGCCTCAGCTGCGCTTCTTGTACATCGTGCGCCTTACGTCACACAAGGCGATGGGGTTTCCGCTTTGAGCTTAAGGCGCGCTTTTTTAAACCAAGTTTTCCGGTATTGTCAGGATTTCGCCCGAACCTCACCCAAAAGTTGCCAGGCCACCTGGATGACAGCAAGGCGTTTTCGGTGCGCCTCGCCTAAAAGCCTAGGCGCGCGCCCGAAGCGCTTTTGACAACATAAGTGCAGATATTTACATACAAATCAAACTCAATGAACTAGATTAATCATATCTGTGTGCATGATATGTTCACCCAATCAATCTTTTTCATGATTCAATTGCTCTAAGAAAAACCAAAAAAAAAAAAAAAAAAGTAAAATTCAATCACAAAAAAATGCAAAACAAACAGTAACTTCAAGAACACGAAAACAGAATAAAATTAACTAAATAACTAGCATATTTATGCCCTTAAAAAAAAAAAAAAAAAAAGAAACTATCGCATTTGTTCGGATTAACAACCGCCTATCATCACTGAAGAAATCAACGGAACCAAAAAAAACCGTAAGTGATCATAAAGAAACCCTAATTTCAAACAAATCGAGTGATTTGTGTGGTGAATGCAGAGCGAATTAAGTTAAGAAACATGAGGAATTCGAATAAACTGTATGTAGAAGAAATTAAAGATGAAATTGGTGGAGAAAATAACCTGAATTTGGTGAAATGAGTGGGTGTATGTGAGCTCAGTTGAATAATGTACGATTCTTGCAGGGCAGGAGAAGGTATTGGTGTATGATGGTGGTGTTGATATATAATTTGCATTTTTTTTTTTTTGAAAAATAATATAATTTGCATTTAATATATTTTTTTTGGCTGTTAATTAAATTACTAAAAGAAAAGAGACATTAAAAAATTTGGAATTTTAGATATTGTTTATATATTTTCCATAAATAATGAAATTAAAAAATTTCAATAAATGAGAGTTTTTTAAATAAATAGTTTTCTATATGTATATATGATGATGGTGAATAAGAGATATTTATGTTATGACTAAGTTTGATGTTATAAGTGGCTTTCACACCTGTTGGATTGGTAACTTTGATGGAATGTAATGACACACTTTGACTGTTTGTCGACGATGAAGAGTAGATTTCTTGGTGTATTTGATGTTTATGTTTAGTGTATACGTGACAATAAAGGATTAAGAGAATAATGAAGGGAATTTAGGGTGCTTATTTTTTGCTTTAGTCATTTTAATATTTAAAAAGGTTTGTTCTCTTAGTGTGCTAGGCCTCACACTCTCTAATTTTTGCTTCCATTTAATGTGATATACATTTACATTAAAGATCCGGACTGAATCACTATTTAGGTGTCACACCCTCAAAGGCTGACGAGGAACATCCCCCCCCCCCCCCCCCTCCCCGGTTGATCTTCGGTGGCCATAGGGACTCCCCATGTCCTCCCCGACATCTCTTGTCTCTCTCTCTATCTTAACTTTATGGAAGGGTATCTACATCCTTTAGTCTAATTGTTACTTTCATTTAATGTGATATATTTACATTAAAGATCTGGATGAGATTATTTTTTCGAGAGTTATGCGCATATTAAAATAGTTTAAGAAGATACTGTATTCCAACCATATAATTAGTTGAACAAAAAGAAAAAAAAGGAGAACAAAAGCTCTCGGGAGCTAACCACGAATAAAAGTAAAGAATATAAAGGAAAGACGCATTCAATAGTTTATTAGTGACAAATATGTATTTTTAAACCTAGTTTTAAAATTTATCTATACTTTCTCTGTGGAAGTCGAACTCGTACCAATTTAACGGTGATACACTTCTGATATCACTAAGCCAAAATACGATCGGCAACTGTATTTAACTAACAAATCATCTCCACGTATCTTTGAAGTATAATTGACTTTTTTATAATAAATAATACAAGAACAAATTTATGTATCTTTAAAACTGTTTTTTCATCTTTCCATATGACACAACAGATAAGAAAAAGTTAGTACATAAACTTATCACATGTAAATCATGACCATATATGGTAAATTATTAACATCACATACACAAATAATAATAATAATAATAATAATAATAATAATAATAATAATGCTTACTTTCGTTAACTAAATTAACTTATAGGTTTAATTATAATAAATAATATTAATAAATTTTTATGCATTCACTTTATTCAAAACTTTTATAAAAACACTTAAAATAAATAATATTAATATTTTTTATACATTCACTTTATTCAAAACTTTTATAAAAACACGTGCTTGTTATTCTTCTTTAGACAATGTATTAGAAAATAATAATTAATCATTTACAGTTTTTAGTAAAGTCACAATTGAAACGAAATTATATTCAATACAACTATTATTCAATTTACAGTTTTTATTAAAGTCACAATTGAAACGAAATTATATTCAACAACTATTATTCAATTTCGTTTATGGCATGCTGAAAGAAAAAGAAAAAAAATCTATCCTTTAATCTTTTCTTCGTTTTATATTTTAACTTTACAACATACAAAAGTTAATCATGGCTATTTTATATTTTAAAAGTTTCAAGGTTATATTCATAACCATCCTAGATTTAATAGAAACAAAACTAAATAGATATAAAATAGTTTCAAAAGGTTGATAACCTTAATTCATGTAAAAGGAAAACTTGTGTTAAGGAGAAATATATATTAAAAACATACAAAATTACTATTTTTCTTAAATCATGACAGATGAGGATTATGTATCGAAAACTTGTATCACGGAGAAATATATAACTTTGCAAGTTAAAGAAATGGAATATGAATTTTTCCCTTTTAAATAAGTTACACCTTTTTTTAAAGTTCAAAGATTATTAAGGCTTGTATCATGATAGTTGTATATGCAATAAGTTAAAACGTTACCGCGTCCTCTCTTCTTATGAGGTTGTAATCACTGTTTCTGGTCAATGAGTACGAATTCTCTTGTATCTTGTCTTCAAACGCACTCTCCTTGCTTCAAAATCCAAATTGAAACCAGTTAAAATTTAAATAAAGTATTATTCTTGAAATATGTAATTGATTGTGAGGTTATATATTCAAATGTTTTAAATTAGTAATAAAAAGTAGGTTATGAGATTCATTTAAAAAAGTTACAAAAATAAGCCTCATATTAATTGTCATATTAATTTTCACAATTTAAAGTTGAACATTTTACATTAATTACTCTAATGCCATTTTCTAAGATTTCACCAACCACACCATTATTATTTTTTATTTATCACACTGATTTACAATATTAGACGCTTGCAATTTTGTTCTAATAGTTACTATACATTTTTTTAACGGCAGAAGATACTACGATATATAGAATAGGGTCAGCAAGCTGTAAAACCTAAACAAAGTACAAAGAAAATAGCAGGAAACCAAACAAACAAAAACTACGTTATTACATCTCGAATGTTAAAATCATACCATTTTTAGCGAAGACTTCCCTGAAGGTCACTTCAAAACTCTCCTCGTCTAAGAACGTTTAAATATGACATTTTCATCTCCTCTATGTTTATATACGTCAAAATACATGTAATGAATAATAAGTAGATTGCATAATTATCGTTGTGGTTTGATGTAAACTATACTTTGGTTCCTCATCAAAAGTAATTATATAAACCGATGCAAGTTTTTTTATTTATTTATTTATTTTTTTTGCTTATATTTTTTGTTATGGTGCAATGGAAGTATGGAACTTAATAAACAAAAAGTTGATTAACTATAACCTTTTCCCGTTTTTTTCAAAAACTTAATTTTGGTTCTTTAAACTTGTATTTAGTTTACTGCATCCTCGAAACTTATAACTTATAATATTACTTTACTATTATTTTAATAACAAAAGAACCCTAAAAAAACCTCATATCGTTTTCGAAACAACCACAAACTTCTTCTCTTTCTTTCGGTGTATTTGTATTCACCACTGATGTCAGTGTTAGATGTCAGTAACGCAACGGAACCAACACATTATTTATTGCACAGTGAACACGCAAAACATAGAAAAATAAAAGCAATAGGAACACACCAATTTTACATGGTTCGGACTCGCTATGAATCATATCCATGGGCTGCAACTAGATATTTTACTAAGCACGATGCAAAGATTACAATACATGACATAGTTATGTATAACTTAGGCCCTAAGAAAACCCTAAATTTGTATTAGGTTTATAACTAAGGCCCAAAGAAGACAATTATAGATCAAAGTAGACCCAAAGTTTTCACCAAACCTAATAAGCAAAGGACGTCATACCCAACAACTTTATCATCATCGTCATAACTACAAAAGCAACGTCTACAATCTAATCAACTTTCCTAACCCAAAAGATGGTGATGTTCGTCGACTACTACTATGAAACTGTCACCACTATGTAGCCACCATGAAACCGCAACCACCCTCAACCATCAAAAATGTAAAGGACAATTTATATAATTTACATGAATCGGTTAGAGCCATGTAGCTTAGTACGAATTTAATAGGAAGCGGTAAAGGCTAGCACTTGTAGCGGCATTGGAGATTGCCTTAAAAAAATGGTGTGCGTTTAAATCCTTGCTAATATAGATTGATTAGTTAGTACTTAGGATAGAAAATAAAAAAATGTTGGTAAAAAATAATAAAATAAAAAGATACAATATAATTATGCATCTGAATGTATTTAACATATTACTTCTTTTATTTTATAATGTAACTAGGTTATTTTATATACCAAATAATAAAAATTATATATATCTTTAAAAATCTCGTTTATTACACGGGTTGAATAAATGTAAATTGTTTACCATATAATTAAATAATACATCTTTAAAAAACCTCATTTATTACACGTGTTGAATAAATGTAATTTTATATACCAAACAATAAAAAAATTACATCTTTAAAAATATTCGCACTACACGGTTTGAATAAATGTAATTTTCTGTACTAAATAATAAAAAATATATATTCTTAAAAAACCCTCGTGTATTGTACGAATTGAATAAATGTAATTTTATATATCAAATAATAAAAGGTTATATCTTAAAAAATCTCATTTGTTACATGGGTCGAGTAAATGTAATTTTGCATAGTGAAAATAAAAATATTTAATATATTAATACAAAGTTTGGTTTTCGTGATTAAAATATAGAATATTCTGTTGTTGCAAAATTTGTTAACGAAGTCTCAATAAATTTAACCCTTTTATAATACAAACTTACTTAACAAATTATAATTTAACATTACCAGATTTCTATCACCTTACGACTATGGATTAATGCAAAACAGAAAATATAAAAGAAACAGATTTATTATCTGTTGATTAATAGTAATTCATTAATATCGTCAATAATGCTAAAGCCGTATTTTTAATTGTTTTATAAAATTTGATAGCAAAATCCCACAACCTCTACTATAATAGCCGGATTCACCTTTAGTTTTGAAAGCTAGTTCTAGCAACTTAATTTAAGTTATTTCAAGATTTAATGTTTGAAATATTAAATTTAATTTATCTATAATTAATTAATTATTTAGAAGAGATTAAACTAAAATAATAATTATCTATAAAAGATAATCTAATATGATGACAAGTGTCCGTAAAGTGGTTTCTTTTATTATATAGTATAGAGTATAGATTTATAATTCTAAATCATATCAAATTAGATCATCATAACGGCAAAGCCTAGCACGGCGCAGTGAGTATATCTGTTTTAGATAAAAAGTAGTATACTAGTATTTATTTAATATATTACTTACTTTAAAATTACAATTACAGTAATCTAGCTACTTTATAAGTTAAGAAATGTTTTTTTTTTTTTTCTAGCGGGTACTCTTAAACCACACGGAGTGGTAGGCGTTATGGTGACGCACCGCCACGCCCTTTTCATCCATGATTTTTTCACCACGCTCTCTTGCTGATGGTGTGGTGGCAAGGGCTTCAGGATCTTCACTAGTGCGGGGTCAATGTGTAGGTGAGGTGGCGGCGTTTAATCAGTAGGTGGATTTTGGGTTGATTCTGATTGGTTTATGTTTTTTTAATTTTTTAAAAAACATCACTTTCACGCCCTTTTCATCCATGATTTTTTTACCACGGCCTCTTGCTGACGTGACTGTCACATGACGCTTAGTGACTCCGTATGGTCTTTAAGTAATCTCTTGATCTTCATGGAACATTGTCATGTACTGATTATAGATGACTTTTCGGTAAGGGAAGCAAATATCAATTGTACTCCACATATTATAAGTTCTGAAAACGTCACTTTTCTTTTCAATTGTTTCATAGCTACTAATAAACAAAACAAATTAACATGATAAATAAAAAAAGTTAACATAAAGAAATAATTGCCAGTTGTAAAAGAAATTTAAGGACAAATAAATGAAGGCCTGGTCTATTCGCACACGTCATTTGTCTTTTTGCACACCCAAAGCGCCGCGCTATAGCCACAGCGGGGCGTTTAGGGCTTGGTCAACAGACAAGGACCGACTATGGCCACAGCGGGGCGTTTAGGGCTTGGTCAGCAGACAAGGACCGACAGAAGTCAGTCCTTGTCTGTTTGACCAAGCCTAAACGCCCCACTGTGGCCATAGCGCGGCGCTTTGGCCTGGTGTTTTTTTTTTTTTTTTTTTGAAATAGGTGGGATGTGGGTTAGTTTGGTAGTGTTTTTTGGAGGAAAAAAATTGTATTTGAGTTTTATTGTTATTATAAAATATTAGTATTACATATAATTCATAGTTGTTTTATAATTACGTTTTTTACGTCATTATTTTTATATAACGTATATAATATAAGTGCGTCTTTATAAACTCTTAACGTAGTTTATTTTCTTAAATTAAACGAACACGTTAAATAAAATGTACAGAAAGCCATAAGAATTAAACGTAAACAATCCAAAACCAATGTGATGTAAATAGAAGATTAACTGCAATATATATATATATATCTATATATATATATCAGTTTGTACATACAAAACAAAAATGTACAACTGAGTACATAATACATAACAAAACACTAAACAAACAAACTAAGGTACTAATCCTCGTGCGGTGGGGACGGTGGGAGGGGAAGTGGAGGCAACCCAGCGAGCTCTCGTAGAGCAACGAGCGTCTCGACGATCCAGTCAATGCGTGCGCCCTGGCGTCTGAGGCGTCGGTCGAAGTCCCGAGCCACCTCGCGCGCTGCCGGAGGCAGGTCAGCGTAAACGTGCTGCGGGTACTGTAGCGGCTCAGGAGCTGGCTGAACTGGTGGTACCGGGATCTCCTCGACATGCTCCTCCTGAGCCGGATCCTCGAATACAGGCTGAGCCTGAGGCTCGCCCTGAGGCTGATCGAGGCCCAGAGCCTGTAGCTGAGCCTGCCGAGCGGCCTCCTGAACATGAGGAGGGGCTAACACTCCAGGCCTCACCTCAATAACAACCGGGATGACCTCCGGCAACACCTCCGGCTGCCAAATCAGCCCGTCACGACCCTTAAACCTCAGACCAACATCAAAGGTACGGGGTGATCTGCATGCTAGATACTGACGCGCGACCCAACGTAGTCGACGGGATCGGCGCGGACAGCTCCGGATCACTCTCGGGCACGATCCCTAGCGAGCGTGCAATGGCGGTGATGTATGAGCCACCGTGCAGCTTCCCGCGGAGCTGGCGGTGGTATGCTGTGGCAAAGTAATCTGCCAGGCAGCCTGCTAGATCGCAGGTATGGCCGCAAAGTAGGCAGTATAGAAAGAAAAGGTCACTGAGGTTGACCTTCTCCTTGCTGGTACCCCGCGGCACGATAGATGACCCGATAATATGGTGCAGGTATCAGTACAAGGGGTCTCTAATAGTGGTGGCCTTTTGCCAGGATTTCCCAAAGGGAACCCTGGAAATGGCCCTCCAGAAACTAATAAGCGTCTGTCTGTCCATCTGCCTAACCCCCTACGTATATAAATCAGTATCAAGCTCGGGCTCTGTGTACAAACCTGTATGGACAGCAAACTCCCGCACACTCAACACAAACTGCTGCCCGGCGAGACGGAATGTAACCTCGTGGACTGGAAAATCCGGGTCCTCCACGTAATCCGCCGGATGCGGCGTGTAAACGTAGAAAGAAACTCGATCATAAGCTCACGGTTCGAGTCCTCCATCGCTATCTGAAAGAGGCGCGACCAAGGAGTATCTAGTCCAACTATATCACGCGTCCGCGCGGCCTCTCCCACAGTCTCCAGCAGCTCCCAGTCTATCCCTACATGCCCCCAATCTCCATGGTGCGCAACCTAGCGCATCTCCTCCTCGCCTGTGACCCCTGCGGAAACTGCAGGTACGGACATACCTCCTCTCCCTCCTCTCCCACCTCTCCCACCTCTCCCTCAGCCTCCATATGCTCAATCTCGTCATCGGAATCCATCCCTGCACGTTTAAAAGATAATAAATAAATAATATTATTAAACAATTCAAACACACAAATAATATTAAATAAAAGATAATAAACAAATAATATTATTAAACAATTAAATACACAAATAATATTAAATAAAAAATAATAAACAAATAATATTATTAAACAATTTAAATAAAAAATAATAAACAAATAATATTATTAAACAATTTAAATAAAAAATAATAAACAAATAATATTATTAAACAATTCAAACAATAAATAATATTAAATAAATAATAGAAAAAAAATTAAACAAGAACCAAAGCGCGGCGCTTTGGTTCTTCGTTCTCAAAAGCAGAACCCAGATCTGATCAAAACCTCCCAAATCAAAACAAAATCAAACATAATAATTGAACCAAAACAATAAATGAAGTTCGATCGTACCTAATAGCGTTTGAAATCTGGAAAAAGTAGATCTTCGCCCTAGTGTGTGTAATCGCACATTTTGTGTGTGTGTTGTGTTTGGTGATGAAATGGGGGAGAAGCTACTCCGCTTCAGGTTAAACGAGGGACCAAAGCGCCCCGCTTTGGCCATAACGGTGCGCTTCGGTTCATGTTTAAGGGCAAAGCACCCCTCTTAGGTCAAAGCGGGGCGCTTTGGGCCTTTTTTAAATTTTTTTAAATGGTTTTTAATTGACAAACGCGTCGATAATAGTCTAAATTTTATGCTTTTTCCATTATACATCTTTTTTTAATATATATGGACTATACTGCAAGTTCCGGATCAAATCGGTTACGTGTGATGTCTTATTCCATTATATCGTATCATTTTGGTTTGAAAGCACAAGTACTCCTATGAGTAGTGTTATGTGTATCAACTGCCTACCGTACATGTACATGACGTATTTTTTCATTAATTGTAGTATTATGATGTATATTGTCATTTTGGGTCGTACAAGTGCGTATTGAATCTGATTGGGTCGTGTCGGTGACATTCGGTTTTTAACGTGATGTAACGCATATATTGAACAAACACAAACATGATTATTATTAAACACATTTAACATACATCGTGAACATATGGGGTTACATTAAGGTCAGGGGGACGATACGTAAGCATTTCGTACGCGTTGATCTGATCCCTGTATAATGTATGCCAGGCTGTTGCGCGCTATGTTCTGTTCGCTGTCCAGAGTAGGTTTGGGGGAGGCATTGGATAACAACCTCCAAGCTCTACATGTATGAAATGCCCATCGTCGACGAACACAACCGCAACCACCAGGTGAGGTTGCTCAGCTTCGTTTGGCCGCCCAGCAGAGGGAAAATTGTATCGCTCCTACGAATGTCGAAGGTGTGAACAATCACACCGTATCGTTGGGCAATAAGAAACCCCGTTTCAGGCATCGTCATGTAATTTTCGATACATGCTTGTCCCACCCCCTTGAAATCGATCCGTCTAACCAGCGCATCATAATGTCCTATGTTTTCCGGATCGAAAACCTGCCTCCAAAGTGATTCGTTCATACGTAACTCCATTATAAGTTGTTTCCGGATCATCAAATATGTATTTTGTTTCACTCCTAACCCAACAGCCACCGATCGAAACCCACAATGACCATCTGGTTTCACGTCCTTTATTCTCATGATGTATGGATTGATCACTTTGGGAATCTGAGATGCGTAGTTGTGGATCGCTATATCCGTCTTAGGACCGAGCTTGATCATCGGGAAATCAGGGTGTAGGTTGAGCGGTTTGGTATTCTTTTGTCTTCTAGAATCTTCGGGTGATATGTACGAGCTGTGACGGGGAAGATCGTCTGAGGCCTCGACCCAAGTTTCTTCCGACGGAATGTACGAGCTTTTTCTAGCGGCTTCAACCTTCCTTTGTTCCTGCGTTTTCAATGTTGGGCGACCACGAGTTTTCTTCAGAACAACAGGAGGTTTTTTGTTATTGTTCCCTGGATTGAGGATTTGCTGAAACTTTTCAAAGAAGCTCCTTTTCACTTGAGGGGGTGTTGGATCGATCTGTTGTTTCAATTTTTCAAATTACGCGTCTACATCGATATCCTCTATGTTATTCCTTGCAGGCTTGAAGTCAAGCTTCTTCCAGAACACGTCTATGTGTGTGATTCGGATTTGCTGACCTGTGGACGAAAACAAATTAGGTGGCAAAATCATAACGAGAAAGGTCAAAAATATTAATTACCGTTATTTTCCATCTTTTCCAAACGACAGGCACATGGCAAACCACAACTGGTAAAAAGTTGGAAACCACAGCTTGCACCGTAGGCTCTCAACCCGTCTTCCTTACGTTTTAGTTCCATACTCAAAAGCTCAATCACATATATTGAAACCTTTCTGAGAATATATGCAAGCATGGGCTGATCCTTGTGGTGCTTCATCACTTTTCGGAGGCTTGTTTCAAAGCTACTTCTAATCTCGGCGTATTGTCTATCAACAACATGATCAACATACAGTACAAGTTTATCCAGTGTGTTGCGATAACTTGGAAAGTGACTTTTTAGTGTTGCATGCATGCCCTCAACCCTGTTGGTCGTAGTTTGGTGAAAGTTGATAGTTTTGTTAATCCATCAAGATACAAACTTTTCACGGTACGGATCCAACCAGGATTTCATCAAATAATCAAAAACCTCTAAAATTAAAAAACGTAAATAGTCAGTTTTTGTTATTATATAAAATTTGAACATAATTATGTAAGAAATACCCACGTTCACGGCCATCTTCTTTCAGCTGTGCTTCAAGGTTTTCCAAGTTATACCTGTATATTTCCTCGGTCGTAGACTCGTATAATGTCCAATATGTACGTACGAATTCTTTCCACTCCTTGTCAGAGAATTTCCTCTTGTTGTTTTTATTAATATTTTATTGAATATGGAACCGACAAAGATACTTATGCGCTTTTGGAAAAACTTGTTCACACGCGTTCATTAGCGCAAAATCCCTGTCTGTTAAAATCACGCGCGGTTCCATACATCCTACCAGCATAGACTTGATCCTCTGCAACACCCATAGGTAGTTCTCTAACTTCTCAGCGGAAATTACCGCACAAGCAGCCGTAAACGATTTGTTTGTCGACGTCATGCCTACGACCTGAACAAATGACAGGTTGTACATGTTCGTTTTGTAGGTGGCGTCAATCATTAGCACATGCGGGAAGGCACACCACATAGTGAATGATTTTTTGTGAACAAAGAAGACATCTTCAACTTCGTTCGATATCTCATTCGTGCGCATGTAATAAGTGTAATCTTTTTCGAGAAGAATGTTTTCAAGTTTTTGCATCGGAGACTTACCGACATTTTTTTCGGCGTTGATCTTCTGAACAGCGTTGTGTATATCTTTCGGAAGAAGCTTTCTAGCCGGATTGTTTTTTGTCAGCGTTCGCCAGATACTTTGGTTGGGAATATCTTGCTCTGCCAGCTCCTTAACCAGTTTTTTATCCTCCGAAGAAAGCCTTCTCGCATACGCGTGACCCTCTAAGTTTTCAATAGGAGTGTGGTTATGCTTCGCCTTCGTCACCTCGATCCTCCAAACACTTCCGGATGATTCTGAAAACCCGATCATCTCGAACGGGCAGCCTATTTTCTTGCTACCCGTTTTCCTCTGTGTAGCTATACTCTTATGCTCCCCACCAAAAGTACATTGAAACCAAATCTTGTAATTCTCTCCTCTTTTATTCGACCTCTTAATCATAATGAGGTAACCATTGTCTTTTGCCGTGTCTTGTACCCAACGCACCAACTCTTTACGTGACGAAAAGGTCTGCGTTGTATCAAACGAAAATGTAACCGGGTAACAGCCTTCCTCGTCAACAGACACATCCTCCGGCTCACCATCGTCACCGAGGTCCGAATAGACTTGATGTTCAAAGCTCTGTTCACAACCGTAACCGTGGTTTGGATAACACTCCTGCTGTACAAAGCTGTGCTCGCCACCGTAACCGAAATTCGAATAACCTTGTAAGCTCTGTTGACAACCGTAACTGTGGTTTGGATAACACTCCTGCTGTACAAAGCTGTACTCGCCACCGTAACCGAAATTCGAATAACCTTGTTGTGCGTAAGGGTCCTCCACATGGGTATTCAAATCCAGCTTCACCGTGTTATCACGATAACGAATGCCAGATACAACCTCTGCCTCCCTCAAGTTGGACGAGACCGGTTTCTCATACGAGTCAGAAATAGCAGTCCCCTCGTAAGAATCGAGAACAACGGACTCGTTAGAATATTGACCGAAAAGATAGTTGCTTAACCACGACATCGTTTTTTCAAGACACGTAACTAATACAGCAAAGAAATCGACAAACAACAAAACCCCTGAATGCTAAATGTTGTGTCTGAGCATATTTAAGTAGTGAAAATTTGGGGTCGAAGCGCCGCGCTTTGGCCATAGCGCGACGCTTAGGGTTCACGAGACACCTGCAACCACGTATCACCTTTATGTCTCTGCAACTTACTTCAAAACGTCAGTCAAATCACCTTTTGTCGAGCTAAGCGTCCCGCTATGGCCATAGCGCGGCGCTTTGAGGTGTGAAAATAATTTTCTGCGTGTGGGAATAGCATGACCCTAAATGAAAAGAAAACTAACATAACTAGTAAATTATTTACGTACATTTAATAAATAAAAACAAAAACTTATAATAAAAATAAAGAGATTTCTCGGTTTAGAGCATATATCTAGGTGAGGCAAGTGATTAAGAGTGAAAGACTATTGTGCCCCAGCTAACCAAATTTAGGCTAAAAGTTGACTATTTCTTTGAAGGATGTATTTTGGCTAAAAGTTGACTATCATTGATTGATTAGGATTCAAGTCACAATTAACAGAAATAGTTTATGTTTAATAATTTTAGAACATATAATGAAAAGAACCGTAGAAGAATAATTATGCTTTTTAAATCTATTTTGCATATTTTTATAACTTTATAAAGTGGTGACATCTATATCAATACTTTATATCATTTACTATAACTTTTTTATTATTTAATATATAAAATTACATTTATTTAACCTGTACAATACATATGATTTTTATAGATATAACTTTTTATTATTTAGAGTAAATTACTTTTTGAGTCCCTGTGTTTTAATGGTTTTAACCACTTGAGTTCAAAATCAAAAAGTTTAACGCCCTGAGTCCCTAGCCATTTATTTTATAACGTTTTGAGTCCAATTTTGTTCATTTTATAACGATTTGAGTCCAAAAAATTGGACTCAAAAGGTTAAAATTTGGACTCAAAAGGGCTCAAATGGTTAATGAAAATGCTTATATGGACTCAGGTCGTTAAACTTTTTGCTTTTGGACTCAACTAGTTAAAACCACTAAAGCACAGTGACTCAAAAAGTAATTTACCCTATTACTTAATATACAAAATTACATTTATTCAGCTCGTACAATAAATGAGGTTTTTAAAGATATATTTTTTATTATTTAGTATATAAAAATTTATTTATTAAACTTGTGCAATACACGGTTTATAAATGTTATAGTATCCCGAACCTGATTAGGACTTTGTTTCTTCAATTTGTTTTTTTATTTTAAATTTTAAATATAACCAACATAAAAACATAGTATATAAAATTTATATGACCACTAGACCATTGGTGCGACCTCAAAATATAATAGTTTTTATATATTTATTTGAAGAACAATATTATTTTTCAATATATATATTGGTTGCTTCCGGTACACAATGTTCTTAACCTAAGAAACGTAGATAATCGGATCAAACGAACTCCGATTGAACTCACTCCAACAGCGTTGAAACCAGTTCGTCGAACCCTCTATATATAAGTACGGTTTTTTTCCCTTTGTACCCTCACTTTTTTTCTCTCCTTACGCCTACGTCTCTCAAGCGAGGCTTATGCGCATTGAGTGCGCTAAGCGCCTTTGATAACTATGGTTGTCGTATAAAATGGGTCTAACTTGAAGTTGCCTTCTCCCCAAATCGTCTTCGAGAATTTTTCTGCTATTAGATTGAATTTACAAAAGGCTGAAAATCGTAAATGCTAACTCCAGATAACTGATTTATAACATATTAACATGATAACTAATAAGGCATTATTCATAGATAAAACACTGTGTTCCCAGTTAAGCAACAACACCTTCTTAGCAGCCAACACGTCCTGTAAATCACAAGTAAACTTTGTTCAACCGATCGTTGACTTAAATTTTCCATAAATGTAAACACACACGAGAGGTCTAAAATCATCATTCAGCGCCGTTCAAGCCGAAACAATTGTTAAATAATTTGGTTATGAAAAATACTATCGACTTACACTTAATGCATTTGCCGGTACATCGTACTGCTTCCAGGGTAAGTAGTTTGCTCTCGTCTCTGCAAAACCCGACAAATTTGTCTTTAATAATCTTACTCTTTATTTTCTTTTGAGTTAATTACTGTTTTCGTCCCTGTGGTTTGTCAAAAATCACTAACTCAGTCCATTAATTTAAAAATTGCGATTTCAGTCCCTGTGGTTTCACTTTCTTAACCATTTCAGTCCCTGTGGTTTCACTTTCGTAACCATTTCAATCCATTTATTATGTTAGTACAAGGACTGAAATGGTTACGAGGTGGACTGAAATGGTTACGAAAGTGAAACCACAAGGACTGAAATCACAATTTTTAAACTAATGGACTGAAATAGTGATTTTTAACAAACCACAGGGACGAAAACAGTAATTAACTCTTTTCTTTTGTATTTCTGTGTTATGTAAGAACTAAGAATTACCTGGATATACCTAGGATCAGGGTTGGAAATTTTTAATGATCCTATGAAGCAAAAACATCAAGATAATATAATAAGAATTTAAATAAAAAAAGAGTACAATAATAAACCAAGCTTGATGATGAATAAATATCATACCAGATTCGTAATGAACACGCTGCTGATCATAATGAGGGATGGATGTCACGTTTACAATTGGTCTGTTTGTAAAAATATAAAATTTAGTCACTTCATTTAATACAAGGAAAAATTACAAGTTTTGTCCTTTATCTTTATACCACTTTTCAGGCGGTGTCCTTTTTAACGAATGTTGACAGACGGTGTCCTTTACTAGGTATTTTATTGCAAGTTTAGTCCTTTACACCCAACCCAGTTAAAAAACCCTGTTAATTGTTGGGTGTAAAGGACTAAACTTGCAACAAAATACCTAGTAAAGGACACCGCCTGTCAACAATTAAAAGGGTTTTTTAACTGGGTTGGGTGTAAAGGACTAAACTTGCAACAAAATACCCAGTAAAGGACACCGCCTGTCAACATTCGTTAAAAAGGACACCGCCTGAATAGTGGTATAAAGATAAAGGACAAAACTTGTAATTTTTCCTTAATACAATTCAATTATACAAATCATAATAGATATCAAAGTGAGATTAACAAACCGGTGATGTGTAACATTAGGAATTTGAAGATGAGATTGGTGGTACGCTCGTGGATCATGATGATATGTTGATTTGCTTTCCTGCATATGTAATTTCCCAAACAATATTTTGAGCTATGATATAATAATACTTTTTAAATAAAATTGGTGGGCTTTTTTTTTCTAATTTGTAAGATCCATATAATTACCAGTTCGGTAAACGGTTGTTTCCCTCCAAACGAGAGTTGATGATGACCTGCGAGAGGAATAATGATAAGAGGAACAGTAAGAGGTCTGAACCATTAAGTGGTTAAGCACTTAACCACTCAGAAGTTGCCAAAATTTTAGATTTGGCCTCTGGCTTTTCAAAAGTACACAGACGGTCCTTGTGGTTTGCATTTTGTAACACATTTAGTCCCCAACTTTTTTCAAAAGTACATGGATGGTCCCTGTGGTTTGCACTTCATAACGCATTTAGTCCCTAACTTGGACATGCTAAAACCTTTAGATTTGTTGGTTGGGGACTAAATGTGTTACAAAGTGCAAACCACAGGGACCATCCATGTACTTTTGAAAAGCTAGGAGGGACTAAATAAAAATTTTTGGCAAACCATAGGGACCATCTGTGTACTTTACTCTAATTTTCAATATTATATGTATCTATGATAACGAAAAAATTATTTATTTTAATAATAACCTGTAGTTGAGCTTGGTCCACCTTGCTTCCATGATGCTTGCTCCCTTAAAAGTTGTACAAGTTCAGCAGTAGTTGACGATGCTAAATCATTTCTAGAATCTTCATGTTTACCGATCATGATTTTAGATTTTTGCGGCGGCTTGTAGACACCTAAATATGAGTCATATGATGACTTTTGTTGAGATTGTCTTGATTGGTACGCGTTTTGGTATTGGTTATGAGATTGTCTTGATCGGTTTGCATTTTGGTAAGCATGAGAGACCTCAGTAACAGCAGAACCCGAGATGGTCTTCATTGGTTTGACTTTTGGTATTGACTTTGCAAGAGAAACCTTCAACTGACCCTACAAATCAAAGAGATGTAAAGAACGGATAACTTCAACACAATTATAAATGAGTAAAGTGCACATATGGTCCCTTTGGTTTACCAAAATTTTGGATTTGGTCCCTAGCTTTCCAAAAGTACACGGATGGTCCCTATGGTTTGCCAAAAACTTTTATTTAGTCCCTAGCTTACCAAATGTACATAGATGGTCCCTGTGAGTGTGGTTTGCATTTTGTAACGCTTTTAGTCCCCAACCAACAAATCTAAAGGTTTTGGCATGTCCAAGTTAAGGACTAAATGTGTTAAAAAGTGCAAACTACAGGGGCCATCCATGTACTTTCGGAAAAAGTTGGGGACTAAATGCATTACAAAGTGCAAACCACACTCGGAGGGACCATCTGTGTACTTTTGGAAAGCTAGAGACCATATCCAAAATTTTGGTAAACCACAGGGACCATCCGTGTACTTTACTCATTATAAACACTAATAAAACGACAAGCTGCATAAAATAGTTTTTAAATTTGCTTGTAATAATCATATGTTTTTTAGTATAGAGACGGTTCTTGAATGAAACTAAGAAACTCAATTTAGGTTGAAACAAGGGGTAAAAATGTAATCTTATTACACCACTAAAAGTTTTATTGTTTTTGCATCAGACATGAAACTGATAGCACATCTATAACATACCGTTGGGCCACTGTTGCTGGTTGACTTTTTGCAAGTCAAAGCCTCGATACACGAATTAGCAGCTTCACACGTCTTGTAATTAATAAATGCGAAATCATTTCTCTTGGTTGTTCGAAGATTTTTGGCAAGAGCAATACTTTCGATTTCACCGAACGTTTTAAAATGGTTGTTTACTTCCTTTTCATCCCAAGACAACGGTATATGTTCAGCGTAAACAGATTTGTTCTACACAAAAGGCAATATGACTTTGAGTGTAAGAAACTATTTTACATGTGTCACATGACAAGGAATTAAATTTCTTTGGATAACAGATGTAGCAATTTTGACCCATTTACTTATGAATGTGTTAGTTCGGGTTGTGTTTTATGTTTATGTGTCAAATAGATAAAATATTTAAAAAAAAAATACTAAACGGATCACATGGGTTGAACGTAGGGATGAGATCGGTACAGTACTCGCCGGTACCGAAAACCAATACCGAATATTATGCTACGGTACGGGTATCGGTACCGGTATTTCAATACAGTACTCGATTTGGTACCATTTTGTTTTTTCTGTCTTTTAGGCACCCGTACTTTAAGCATTCATAAGGGTACTAAATAGATAAAATCGGTACGAGTACCAATAAAGTACGGGTACCGATAAGATAAAATTGGTATGAGTAGTAATACAATACGGGTATGATATCAAATAGGTAAAATCGATATGAGTACCATAATAATAGCATAATATGAAAATAAAACATAATAAATTAATTAGTAATCAAATTCGGTACCAGTACCGTTTTTACCCGTACTATACCGAAAGTACCAAAATCAATATAACTAGGTATCGATACATGTACCGAATAGCCAAAATCGGTACGGGTATCGTTGTGGGTACATGTATTTTGGGAAAAAATCTCATCCCTGACACCGACTTCTATAAAAAATTAAACAAGCTAAATACGATGAATAATTATTAATGCAAATAGCTAAAGATAAACAATTAAGTATTAACTAACATTATGGGTATCTTCTTCAACTGGATCAACAGATGACGAGGCCCACGAAACTTTTATATTTGAACGCTTTCCAAAAACATTTTCATTTTGAAGTTTATGGTAAGCCATTTGAGCATCCCGTTTTGTTTCAAATTCAAGAAAGGCAAAACCGCAGTTCAGTTTAGCGTTATCAGGGTCGGGTACAACTAAAACTTCGTCTAATTTCATGATCCCGATTTTCTGCAACAATTCAACAACCTGCAAAAAAGAATTATCTTGTTAAGCATAAAAACTTGAGTAAAGTACACGGATGGTCCCTATGGTTTACCAAAATTTTGAATTTGGTCCCTAACTTTCCAAAAGTGCACGGATGGTCCTTGTGGTTTGCACTTTGTAACGCATTTAGTCCCCAACCAACAAATTTAAAGGTTTTAGCATGTCCAAGTTAGGATGAAAATGCGTTACAAAGTGCATTCCACAGGACCATCCATGCACTTTTGGAAAAAGCTGGAGACTAAATGCGTTACAAAGTGCAAACCACAGGGACCATCCGAGTACTTTTGAAAAGCTAGGGACCAAATCCAAAATTTTGGTAAACCACAGGGACCATCCGTGTACTTTACACTAAAAACTTGGTTAAATTGGTAACTATGTTATGACTTACATGTTCTTTGTTCCACTTCTTATCGATATTATTGAGTAAGATAGTATCAATCCCTTCGATAGCAGACGTTCGACACGGTCTTCCACATATCTGTAGTTGTATTTTAGAAAATATACGAGAAACAAAACAACGATGAGTGGACTTTTATAAAAAAAATCACATTCAATCAAATTCTTCAAACCATACACTAAACGTTAGAAACAACTAAAAAGAATAATCTACAGGAAAAATGTTGACAAAATAGAGTTACCTCAACATTCTGGTATTTGGTAAGAGCCAAATTCGCAAGCTCTGCTGAAGCGAAAGTAACAAAACCGAACCCTCTCTTTTTCCCGGTTTTGAAATTTAATATTACTTTCACTTCAACAACCTCACCGACCTCTTCGAAAACTTTTCTAATATCTTCTTCTTTTGTCTCTTGACCCAACCCATGGATGAAAATCTTTTTGACATGTTTCGTATACAGTCTGGATGGTACCATTTTCTCGTTTGGTAGGTTAGTCTCACTTACAGCTTCTTGTGATTTTAAAGCATCGGTTTCAGTTTTTACTAGCTCCTTCACACCGTTCTCACCTTCAGGTTCTTTTACGTTCGTGCTGTTAGTATCGTGCTCCCTGTTCGACAATTCAAGTTGATTCTCGTTACTGTCCTGTGATTCGGTTAGATTCTGAGAGCTTTCCGGCAATGCACTTGTGTTCTCATCATTATTCTGCAATCCGATTCGGTTCTGATCGCTGTCCTGCAATTCGATTAGATTCTGAGTATCCAACAATGCACTTCTATTCTGATCAAGATTCTGAAATCCGCTTCGAATCCGATCACTTTCATGCAATTCTACTAATTTCTGATCACCATCCTGCAATTCGATTCGATTCTGAGAACCAACCAACAATGCACTTCCATTCTGATCATAATTCTGAAATCCTCTTCGTTTCTGATCGCTTTCCGGCAAATCAATTCGATCCTGATTTTGAAAACTATCCACCAATGCACTTCTATTCCGGTCACCATCCCCCAATTCTATTCGATTCCGATCACCATCCTGTAATTCAATACCATTCTGATCACCATCCTGTAATTCTATTTGATTCCGATCACCATCCTGTAATTCAATACGATTCCGATCACTATCCAGCAACCCGGCACAACTCCGATCACCATCCCGCAACTCGATTCGCTCCGGATTACAAACCTGATCACCTAACAACAATGATGAAGCTACCAAACCACTAACCTCCACCTTCTTCACACTCTCAGCTTCTTTTAACCCCTCAATTTCAACATTATCTTTCTCAATTTCCATTACACACTGAACATTAGGGTTAGGGCTTGTAACTTTTCCTAAATCACTACTATCATTACAATTGGATGCAATTAACACACGCTTTGGTACCTTTCGAATAATCTTCTTCTTCACGATCTTCTTCACAACCCTAACTTTCTTCTTTGTCACCGGATTAATTCTAATTTCAGCATTCTCCGTTTTCTCCTCACCTAGGGTTAGGGTTTCCTCCATCTTTGATGATTCAATTTGTTCCGTTTGGTTTATAACTTGTTCCTGTATCTTTGGTTTCTGTGCCGGCGGCGTGACGGTGGCGATTGGTGGTTGACTTGTGTTACGCCGTCGAGTAACAGCCGAGTGTTTTTTTGGTGAATAGATAAATAGGTGTCATGTGAGTTGCATTTAAATGTAAGGTATTTAAAAATAGATATTGGTACCGGTATCGAGTACTCGATACAGTAGCGGTACCAGTATGGTGCGGTATTCAAAGGTAAAAAATGGGTAAAATATCGTGCCACGCTGAACCGAAAGTTCCAATATTGAAAAACATAAAAATTGGGTACCAAATGCTACTGAAAATTCGATCAATAGGTACGGCTCAGTATTATTGGTACTGTTTAAATACTGGTATTTTTGGTACTTAGTATCGATTGCTCATCACTAGAAAACGTTAATACTTGATGGGCGTCCCTACATGTGTTGGGCACGTGAAGGGTAATTGGCAGACTTGGTAATAGACGTTAGGGTCATTGATTAGATAGTGTGGACAGATAGGGGGTGTTTGGGATTCTTTTTTAACTTCTGACTTATCAAAAGTCCTTCTCAAAAGTGAGAAGTTAGAATTTCTAACTTCTCAATTTCTCCTTTTTAAAGCTAATTCAAGCCATAAAAGTCCTTCTAAGAAGGTGTTTGGGATTCCTTTTAACCTTAAAAGTGCTTCTCATGGAATGTTTGAGATTCCTTTTAACTTCTAAGAAGTTAATAAGTCAAAAGTAGCTTCAAAATAAGTTAATCCAAACACCCACATAGTGTCAATAATTCAAACGTCAGGACTAATAGTGTTAAAAATGGATGAAACTTAATGTTAATAGTCTAAGGGATGAAGAAAATAGAATTTTATGAATTTTGTAAGGGTTCGTTTGTTAGAAACTTTTAATAAAAATCCTTTTTGTTGTTGTATAAATTAGTAATTGGGATTAATGATTTGGAGGGTGTTTGGGGTTGAGTTTTGAAAATAAATTATGCGTTTTGAATAATTAGAATTAGATAATTAACTGTAATAAGATTGCGTTTTCAACCTGATTATTTGATTATTGTGTTTTGAAATCGTAAAAAATCTATTTTGAGTGTTTGGTAAAAAATTAATTAAAAAGTGATTTTTTACGTTTTGTAGAGTTCAAAACGTGATAATCCATAAGTAGGTCACCCCTTGCTGCAGGAAAACATGATAATCCAAAAACTGATTTTTTACGTTTTCACTTATTTATTTTTTTGAAATATATATACTTGCCAAACACTCAAATAGTTGATTATCTGATTATTGTGATATCAAACAACATAATCAAATCCAAACAATGTTGATTATCTGATTATTGTGATATCAAACAACATAATCAAATCCAAACACTATCTTTCTGCAGCACGTTTTGTTACAGCTAATTATATGATTCTGATTATTCAAAACGCATAATCTATTTTCAAAACTCAACCCCAAACACCCCCTAAAATGTGATGTTGAAAGATAGTGTTTGGATTTGATTATGTTGCTTGATATCACAATAATCAGATAATCAACTATTTGAGTGTTTGGCAAATATATATTTAAAAAAATAAACAAGTGAAAATCCTTTTCTAAACGCAAATAATCATTTTTTGGAAAACTGTGTTTTGTTGCAGTAGGGAGAGCTGCTTTTGGAAAACTGCGTTTTGTAACTTTCTAAACGCAAATAATCATTTTTTAAGAGTAAATTTCAAAGTTCATCCTTTATGTATGTCTAATATATCAAAGTATGTTCTTTATCTTTAATAACTTCAGAAAACATCCTTAATGTTTGAAAAACTAATCAGGTTATGTCCTTTACCCTAAACCTTGTTTGTTTTCCCAGTTAAATCAGGTCATGTGAGAAGCACATGAGGGTATATTGGTCTTTACCTTAATAAAAACCCTAAACTCCACCATCATCTTCTCCATCTTTCAATCACCTACACATCAACATACCCCCTTCTTCTCTCTATCTAACAATCCTACCACCACCACAACCTGGCATATTCAAGAGGGAGTGAGAGAGAGAGATTCAGCAGAAGAGGAGGCAGGAAAGAGAGAGAGAGAACCGGCGGAGCCGGTGCCGTCGTCTACGGCGGCGGTGGTTCCAGCGACACAGTTAAGTTCTAGTTTCACTTCAAAATCGGATTCTGTTTGGATTTATTTTCAGATTCATTACAACCCAGTTTCAGTTTGGGTTCGGGTCCAGTCAAAGTAGCCAACCAACTCAGTTTCATTTTCGGTTCAGATTCGGTGTCGGGTCAACATCAGTCGAACAGTCAACACGGGTGGGTCGTGGTGGCGGTGATGGCGGTGACAGGTGGGTCGTGGTGGCGGTGGTGGCGGCAGGTAGGTTGTGGTGGTGGTAGGATTGTTAGATCTCAATAAACCACTTTGTTGCCCTAATTTTGGTGAGTTGTAAGAAATTGGGGGTTTTTTTGTTCATGGGTTATTGATGATAATCTGGGTTTTGAAGTTTTGAATATCCGGGTTTTGAAGTTTTGAATATCTGGGTTTTGAAGTTTTGAATATTTTTTTCTTTGTGTTTTGAAGATCTGGGTTTTGTTTGAAGTTTTGAAGATATAATGTGCAGATTATGAAGCTTATAGTTAAGAGAAAGAAGATTTGAATTTTTTATAATTTTATTTTTCTAGTATTAAGGTAAAGACCAATATACCCTCATGTGCTTCTCACATGACCTGATTTAACTGGGAAAACAAACAAGGTTTAGGATAAAGGACATAACCTGATTGGTTTTTCAAACATTAAGGATGTTTTCTGAGGTTATTAAAGATAAATGTTGGTGCATTACGTCTATTGACTTCGTCTTGTATCATGTAATAGGATAGGTTAGGTTAGAATAACCAGTGCACGAGGTTCGAGAAATGAGAAACGGTTAAATAGCATGTTGGACCGCTTATATGGACATTGTCCATAAAAGCGATCCACACCAACTTAGTTGGACCGCTTTTGTGGCATGTTCGTATAAGCGGTTCAAGATCACTATAAATAGGGCACTGGTTGATTCATTTGTAACGGCTTGGAACTTGTAACGAAGTGCTGCCGAATTGCTTCCAGGTTGTAAACATTATCAGAATCAATAAAGTGAAGCATTATATTTAGTTTGAGCGTCTAATTCACTGATTCCGCCTTTGAATTGGAAAACGACTCTTCTGATCGACTCATTCAGGGTCAACGACGATCCAACAAGTGGTATCAGAGCTCAGGAGGAAGAGTTCAGCTCAAATTTGATCCATTTTCTGTCTTCTACACCTTCTTTTTCAGATTCGGGTAGATTTCACGGTCGGAATTCGCTCAATTTTTCACAGATTGTGCGCAATAGTATCGAGATATATCCTGGAAAGTTTGAAGCCAAAATTCGAAGTTTTTATTGGTCAAATCATGTTCTTAATATGGATCGCTCATATGACGTCATCGTAAACCGCTCTTAGGTCACGGTTTGGAACGCTTTTTAGTACAAATTGTCAGCTGGTTCGCTCAAAATTAGGCCCTGGACCGCTTATTTGAATAGTTCTGGTTCGCTCATTTGTACATCTTTTAGTCTGGACCGCTCATAACTACCATTCAGGACCGCTCTTTCGATCATTTCTGGACCGCTCGTTCAAACATTTCTGGACCGCTCCAAAGACATCTCTAGACCGCACGAGTGTACATGTCTGGTCCGCGTTTGTGAACACGTCCTGGACCGCTCGTATGACTGTTTCTAGACCGCTCTTATAAACAATCTTGGTCCGCTCGAACGACATAGTTTGGGTTCGCTTATTAGTCAATTCAGTTGGCTCGCTTTTGTGAACATACTGGGTTCGATTTTGTGTCAACATCTGGTTTCGCTTTTGTGACTTTAGTGGGTTCGCTCGAAAGGATTTTATAGAGTTTCTTTTGTTTGTCAAGACTGAGTTTCGGTTATTTGTTCAATCTGGTTTTCGTCTAAGTATCAAGATTATTACACGACATCGAGTGTTAGTGTATTTCAATTTACTTGATATTGTTTGATCTGATTAATTTTGTTTGCTTGCTTCCAGGTTATTGATTTTCAGGAGATCAAAAATGTCGAACAATGGTGAAGAATTTTACAATACATTCTACAATGCGTTCACTTCTGAATCGTCAGATAGAAGAGCTGAGTTGAAAGAGTATTCAAAAGAGATTTCGGATAATCTGAAATTCGAAAACATGTACGGAAGTCAACAGAAGCCACCAAAATTGATGAAAGTCGAAGATTATAATTGGTGGAAAAACAGGTTTGAAGGATGGGTGAAAGCTTTTGCTCCTGAAAGCTGGTTAAAGTTAGTAACTGAATATCAAGTACCAGAGAAAGCAGGAGGAGAGTTAATTGAGGAGAAAGATTTTACAGAAAAAGATGTAAAGAATGTTGTTGCTGAATACAGAATGATAACTTTGATCAAACAGTCAGTTAGAGAGGATATTATTTCATTGCTTGAACAAGAAAAAACGTCAAAGAAATTGTGGGAAGCATTGGAGAGAAAGTGTGTTGGGAGTAACGAGATTGTAAAGAATAAGAAGAAATTGTTGTGTAAAGAGTTTGAAGTGTTCAATTGCATGAAAAATGAATCTGTTTGTAAGATGTTAGAAAGATTTGGACATCTGAAAATGGAGTTGGTGAGATATAACATAGATTATTCTGAAGAATTGATGGTGGATAAATTGTTTGATGCATTGCCAAATGATCAAGATTGGCAATATTTTGCTCTTATGCTGAAGAATACAATCAAGCCAGATGATCTAAAGGTTGACTTGCTGATTGAGAGGCTTGAAAGCCATGAATTGGAGTTAAAGAGATCTAAAGTCAACAGTCCAGCGTATCAGCAGAATGTAGAGATTTATTACAGAGGAAATGTACCGAATGCTGGTTCTCCAAAAACAGCATTTTCTGCTGAAAGTTCGAAATCAGTCAACAATGAAAGCCTTCACAGTGGTTTTCACAGTGGTTCTTCTTCAAACACTTCAGATCAAACTGCTTCAAAGAATGTATTTCAGTGTAATATCGCAATCGATTTAAAGAATGGGCAGAACTTCAGTGAAGAATCAGCAAAACAACAAATGGTTTTCTTAGCGTCTGTACTGGAATCGTATGAAGGCCTCGTCGCAGGGAAGATTGGAAATACCAATTTGACAAAGGAAGAGTATGATCAAATAGACCCCGAAGAAATGGAACTGATGGATATCAGATGGTGCATGGCCAGTGCAGTTCGTCGAGCACAACGGTTCATGGAAATTACGGGGAGGAAGTCAATTGGAGGGCCATCTACCAAACTGGGTTTTGATAAATCCAAAGTGACATGTTTTAAATGTAAACAAAAAGGTCACTTCAAGCGTGAGTGCAGAAATTCGTATGTTGCTGAAGATTCTGAAAATCCGTTCAACGAAGACTATTACAAGAAAGCGATTATCATCAAAATAAGTCTGAACCACCAAGGTTGAAGCAGCAGGAAGAAAAATCAAGGGCTCTTGCAGTCATTTATGATGATGAAGGCTATGATTGGAGCAAAGAAGTTCTTCCAGAACAAGATGCTATAGGTTATGCATTTGTTGCAAGAGAAGAGCATGATGCCTGGTGGAGAAGAGACAGTGCAAGATGGGAGATTGGAAAGTTGTATGAACCATTTCAAGAAGCACAGAGAGCCAACAGATGGAATGAAGAGTTGGAGTGTTACTTGGATCCACAGGGGAATCCAGTGGTCGATCCGGAAAAAGTTGATTTTGATGCTGTAACTAATGTGTTTCCAAGTGAGCGTGTTTTCAACACAAAAAGGCTTTCTGATAGCAACTATCTGCCAGAGTTGATGAACAAGTTGAGAGAAGTCTTTGAAACAAGTCTACCAAAGGTGGTAGCGATGAAGAAGAGAAAAGAAGAAGAGTTGAAGAAGATGATTGAAGAAGTAAAGACTGTGGCAAAGCTTGCTGGTGAAGAGAATCAAAAAGCTGAGGAAGAACAAAAGCCGAAAGAGATGGAAGAAAAAGTTGAGATGATACAGGAGACAAAGGCAGCTGATCATGCCGAGGTGCCAATCACTGAGGTAATAAAATCTTCTGGATTATCAAATGTTGAATTGGTTGTAGAAAAAGAAAACAAGTGCAGGAATTGCATTGAAAAGTGCAAAGCCTGTATTGAAAAAGAAGAAATAATCAAAACAAAAGATAATGAAATGAACAAAACTTGAAAATGCGTTAAAACTGAAATGTAAAGAAAGGATTGACACAGAGCAAAGTCTAAAATTAAAAGTTGAGAAATTAACACAAAAGTGTCATGATTTTGAAAAAGAAAATAAGGTTTTAAAAGAAAAATGTGATACAAAATGTGTTGATTGCATTGAAAAAGAATCTAAGTTTCTAGAATTACAAAAACAGTATGATTCTTTAAAATGGTCAAGTCAGAAAGTACAAGAAGCTTATGATACTTTGAAGAGCCAAGTCAAAAGTTTTGATCAAAGATTCTCTGAAACTTTAACAACTAAAGAACTGTATGAAAGACAGTTTAAAGAAAAGCAAATTGAATTAAACAAGCGTGTTGATGAAATTGCTAATCTTAAACAAGTCTTGGCTGAAAAAGAAAAGATGGTTACAAAGCTTCAAAGTTATCATAACTCTTCGTACATTCTTGAACGTATTTTCAATATCACACCGGATGACAAAGATACTAATGTTTGTAAAAAGGGTATTGGTTCAGAATATCATCAGGTACCACCACCATTGAGAGACAATTATACTTTTTATGATGAGGAAAAGGTGGCAAAGGGTTTGAACATAGTTGACCAATTACCTGAAAGTATCGATGTTACTTACACCAAATCTGATGATGCTGATGATTCAGAGGTGGTGAGTAAGGTGGTTGATAGTGTTTTGAAAGATGAGTCTACAAAAGGTAAGTCTGAATCACAAGATGAAGATGAAGGAAATCTTTATGATGGATATCTGAAAGACACGAAATCTGAGAAGAATTTGAATGATGATTCAAAAGGATTGGTTTATACCATGATTGGATCGGACAAATTATTCTTGGATGTGGTTTTCTCGATTCAGAATGTGATTTCAGAGAAAATTGACAAAGTTTTCAAGATGGTTGAAATTGAGAAGTCTGAAATGTCGAAGTTTGCTGGTAAAGGTTTCAAAGGGTCTTATAACAAACCTGGTTCTAAGAAGAAAAACATGAAGTCTGGTTTGGGGTATAAGAAGAAACATAATCAAAACAGAACTGAAAGGTCAAATTTTCAGACAAAAATGAATTTTGTTCAAGGAAAAAGTTTCACAGAAGAAGAAAAATTCAAAATTGGAAAACAATCTAATGCAGAGTTTGAGGCTATGAAAAAGAAACAACAACAGCCAAAAGATGTGTCAAAGAAAGTGTGTTTTAAATGTGATCAAATTGGCCATGTTGCTCGAAAGTGTCCAAATCCAAAGTCTGTTGATGTTAAGACACAGAAATCTGAGAGTGTGAAACCGAGGTCAACCAGATTTGATTCAAGACAAACTTGGCGGTATACAACAAACAAGTTTGCCTCAAATCAAAATTGGAAATCAAACCCGAACAGGTTTAATTCTAGACAGACCTGGAATTCTCACACATCCAGAATGAGAACATCCTGGAGTCGGAAAACATCGGTTGGTGTGACAAAACCTCAAAAGATTTGGAAACCTAAAAATGTTGTTCAAACTCAAAAGGTTCAGAAAGAAACAAATTTTTACAAAAGAGGTACTCCGAAAGGTCAAGTGTGGTCTGTTAAGAAAAGTGTTGAGTTGATAAAAGATGAGAAACAGAAACAAATTTGGAAACCAAAAACAACTTCTGAGGATTCAGATGTGGTTGCCTATGATGCGAATGTTTCACCGCTCAAAGCTAAAAACTTTAAAATTCAGGTTGCTAGAATCAAGGTTACACCTAAGGCTCCTGAGGCCTGGGTGGACACCATGTTTGATTAAGTGGTTGGAATTGCCGGAGCTTCCTGGATCGCGAAGCATGAATCGGCATCTATCTTTATTGATTGAAAATTTTATACAAAATTGTTTGAGTATTTGATAAAATTTGAATGTGCAGGTGCTAGATGCAGATGAAGATTGTGAGAGTGTTGCACGGGAAGAGGTTGAAGATCCCTGGTTTTGGTCAGACAGGGAGTTTGTTTGTTGTTTTGTATAAGTTTGTGTTGTGGTTGATGATTGCTGTTTGTTTGTTGGTTGTTTGTTTGTTTGGATTGATGTTTGTGATGTTTGATGTTAGTTTACATTGAATAAGTGGTGATGGACTATGCCGAAACCCTCACGGCGGAACAAACATGATTACTCACAAGTTGAAGAATGGTTTTCTAACAGTCAAAATCAATGGGTTGTAAATCATGGGGTACGTTATATTTTCTGCGAAACAGAGCATGAGATGCAGAAAATGGATGGCGAGACAAAGCTATCAGTATCGGTTTGTCAAATTTCTTTAATGGTTTTGCATTTTAGGGGGAGAAATTGTGTTAGAAAATACAAAAACATTAGAAAATTTGAAAAATACAAAAACATGATAAAATCAAAAATTTGAGTTTTGCGTAAAAAGAGGAAATGATAGTACATCAGTAGACAGTTACAGTATGCTAAAGATTTGTAATAATTAAATAGCGTTAAACAGTCTCACTAATGATATGTCGATAGGTTTTTATACATTTAGTAAGCTTTTCGGGATATAAACCTAAATTCAAACTTACTTATTTTGTGGGGAACACTACTTGGATATATAGGTAATCCCTGAAATCTCGTTTGAAAGGTCTCGTATTCTGATATACTAGGTGGTTATACTCTATGATGTCTGGGGTATTATTCCGGGACTTCTGTTGAACGGTAGTTCTGACCTAGTCCTTGGCTAATACTTTATCCTGAAATGCTTGAAATATAGCATAAAGCCCTCAGCTGATTAGACAATAAAATTGATAATCAGTTGTTGTAGCTAAAAAGATTCTCTAAAGGGAACACACTGCTAAGTCGAAGCTGATATCTCTCTGCTGAACGGAAGTTCTGACCTGAGATTCCTCAGTTCTCGCATACCCTAATTTATGTACAGACATCATTGTAGTATTCTTACCTGTAAGACTGAATATTGGGATTCTGGATACGGGAGTATATTCAAGAGGTGGGACACATGAATGAGTTTAAGTCTTAAAACATCTAAATCGTATCCTGAATCAATTGAAATTTGTATGAAAATTTAAATGGATCAGTATATCGACAATCTAAGTGAATTGTTTAATTCAGAGTATGATTTAAAGCTTAACGGTACTTGTGACTTGTCATAGACTGATATGATCCTCTGATGCATACTCAAACAAAAATATTGTTTGTAAATATGTTTGTATATATTTCTTTACAGCTTTATATTTTCAGAAAACACAAAAAGATTTTGATTTCTGCGTTATTTTCGATAAACCGATGTCTGAGTTGCTGAGTTTCAAAATCTTAGTATGCTGATTGTGTTTCTGAAAATGAAACGAGTTCATTAATTTGAAACTTGAAATTTCTCGATAAAAAAAACTTCAAAAACAGTTTGTGAATATCTTCAAGGTCATTAATTTGAACTTGAATGATAATTTGTGAGGGAATTGGATTCTTTATTTTGCCATATCTGTTAAGTTTGTTGACAGGGGGAGTGTATTAGAGAAAATGTTTAATGATTTTGAAAATATTGTTACTTATGAATGTTTGAGAATTACAGGAAAGATTCAGATTACGATCCCGAAGAGCTGAGTTTAAGGGGGAGTCTGAAGATAAGTTGTAAAATAGGAAGAGCTTGTAACTGAAAAGCAAGGTGATGATCTCTAAAAGCACGGAAGCTTGACGAGAGGGGGAGCCTTCTGATGATGAAGTTGTAAAGATGATCAAAGAGAAAGACTGAAGGATTCTTATATGGTTGCAATCTGAACAAGTTGGCAAAGATAATCAAGACAGAAGAGGTGGCATAACAGAGAATGTTCACTGAAGACTTCGTCAATATCCGAGGGGGAGTCTGTTGGTGCATTACGTCTATTGACTTCGTCTTGTATCATGTAATAGGATAGGTTAGGTTAGAATAACCAGTGCACGAGGTTCGAGAAATGAGAAACGGTTAAATAGCATGTTGGACCGCTTATATGGACATTGTCCATAAAAGCGATCCACACCAACTTAGTTGGACCGCTTTTGTGGCATGTTCGTATAAGCGGTTCAAGATCACTATAAATAGGGCACTGGTTGATTCATTTGTAACGGCTTGGAACTTGTAACGAAGTGCTGCCGAATTGCTTCCAGGTTGTAAACATTATCAGAATCAATAAAGTGAAGCATTATATTTAGTTTGAGCGTCTAATTCACTGATTCCGCATTTGAATTGGAAAACGACTCTTCTGATCGACTCATTCAGGGTCAACGACGATCCAACAATAAAGGACATACTTTGATATATTAGACATACATAAAGGACGAACTTTGAAATTTACTCTTTTTTTAAACTTTTTTACCCAAACACTTAAAGCTGATTATTTACGATTCCAAAACTCAATAATCTAAAAATCTCCTTCAAAACTCAACCTCAAACACTCCCTTGACGGAGCAAAATCACATACATGGTATATATATTACTATTATTGTTATTATTACTAATATTATTATTATTATTACTATTACTATTACTATTATTATTACTTTACTATATATTAATAAAGCAAATTAAATGAATAGTGCTTTCAATATATTTTAATAATATCTATTTTTTAATCTATATATATATATATATATATATATATATATATATATATAAATGAGATGGATTTGGGCAATGTGGCATTTGTCTTTGGCCATGTAGGATGATGTGGCAATCTGATTTAGGAGGGAAATCCCATTCCTATCTACATTCGCCATTCCAAAGAAAAGTAGGCGGCATCCGATTAGAGTTGGGTCGGGTTTTGTTTGGTCCGAAAACAACCACCATTTAAATTCGGATCCATTATAACCTAATTGAAATCCCATTTTACTATGTAATCTCCTTCTTTTCTTCTTGATTCGGTTATCTTCTCTCCCATTTTACAAAAATTAGGTCAACATCAAAGGTAAGTACACTAATTTGAAGCTAAAATTTTGTTATTATATGTTCTGAATCAAGAACAGATTTTTGTTTATTCCTTTATCCCACCATACTCTGATTTCTTTTGGTCGGATTTTTGTAGATCCCACCATAAATCACATTTGTTTTGGTCTGATTTCTGTAACTCTCACCATAAATCTTGAAGGTATGCTGGTTATTCATTACCTACTTATTGATTTACTATTCTGATTTTTGTACATCCAACTATATTTATCGAACTTACTGATTTTGATTAATTTTTTTTATTCATGTCAATCCCGAACTCCGGCATAACAATCGGAATCCCATCTTTCTGCAAGCAAGAAGGTTAATTAAATCTTATCATTTTTTTAAGTTTTATAAATTTATCATCTATAATTTTATTATGTTTTATGTTATGTTGTTATTAATTACCAGTACAGTATCAATTTATAAGATTAATATAAAAAATTTATAATGTTAATTATAAATTTATAATATTTTATAAATTTTTAAAAAATAATTATAGATATAGATTTATAATATTGTATAAATTTTTTTTAAAACAGAGTAATGTTCTTAACCTTAATTTTGGAAACTAAAATTATAATTTTGGTTGTCTAAGTAGTCATTGTTTCTATAATTAGATTGCCGTTTTATTTTTAAAAAAAATTTATTTCCTTTGCAGTTATGGTTCCAGTCAACTCTTCAACTTCCCTCCAATCTTCTTCCAAGAATACCATCGGTTTCCATATTACAAGTTATTTCTTCAGTGGATCTATATATATAGATGGTTTTACATTCCTCACATTCTCCATCTACATCTACTTTTTATTCAATCCATATCTGAATTTCACATATCGCTCTACAAACATGTAAGTTGTTTACGTTTAATTCATTCATTAATCATTATTCATGCGTTATTCCTTTTATTTAATTTTTGAAAACTATGTTTATGTTTATTTAGTATGTTTATTTAGGGGTTTTATGAATATGGTTTTGTTATGTAATATGATGCTTATGCAAAACATTAGAATCTAATCTCTTGCGGAATATGATGTTTATAGTAAACCCCGATTCCGATTGTATTCTTATATGTGAGTTTTTCAATCTGATGTATTGTTTTATGTGATGTTAATTTGTTAATTTTTAATGTGATATCATTTTATTTATATCATCGGTTGCCTACATTTGTTATAGATTTTGGAATAAAATATATTTATTTTGATGTTTGTTACCTTTTTAATGTTATTATAACATGTTGTTCATAATTTTTTTGTTGTTTGTAGTATTTTTTATAATAATTCTTCTGACGTGGTTTTTTTATTTAACATGTTTTTGTAGATTATTGATATGGCTGAAGGTTCATCAAGGTATTTTTTTGTTCGTTTTTTTTACTTTATGTAACATATCATTTGTACAATCTCTGTTGTTTTTATTTTTTTTCTTTACACTACCCTTAACATGTTATACTTTATTAACATCTTATTTTTTAAATCAGTTTCAGTCAACCCTGGTTCTTAATGCTAATGAATGTAGCAGACACAGTTATTTTGGTAAATGACAATTTATTACATAATTTTTGTTTTGTTCTTATTAAATACAGTTTATTATTATTGTGTTGTTTATAAATTTAATGATATTGTAATTCATTTTTGCTTTTTTTTTTGTTTTATTAGTGCATTCCAGATGATGCTGCTTACAAACTATGGGGTGTTGATAAAGGTCCTACGAATGTTATGATACACACTCAAGATGGCCGAGTGTTTAATGTTTCTTTAAGCGCTGCTAAAGGAAAGTTATTCCTCTTCCATGGTTGGTCCAATGTTGTAGAACATTTGAGTCTAACGAAAGGCTGTTTGGTAGTATTTAATCCCGTATCTTCTACTACTTTTAAATTAACATCTTATGTTGATGGCGTTAGTCGTGGCTCTTTTTGGACGTATTTGCTCCCTCCATCATCGCATTTTTATGTAAGATATATTATTTTTTTTTCGTATTGTATGTATGATCAAATACTTATATTCTGAATAAATTTTTTTTTCTTTGTTTATTATTCCCGCAGGTCATTCCTGAAAGCATCCTGCCAAAAGTTTATGAATATTCATCAAATGATGTAATATCTACTGTAATGTTGGATAACAAAATTTTTAAAGTTGCCATTGAAACATCTGACGGTAAAGTTGGATTTACCGTTGGTTTTGACGTAATGGTCAGTATGTTACATTTGAAGGTTGATTGTATTTTGTTATTTACAAAAGGTTTTGGTAATTTTTTCCATTTAAAATTTTTTGGAAAAAACGGAGTTGAAATGGATTTTTCTCATGTAGATATCGAAGTGGTAAGTTTAATTTCGTTACTTAATTATATGTTTTGTATATGTTAATGTCATACATTTTATATATCTAATTTGCAGCCTGAAGTTGCACCTATCGATGCTGAAAATGAAGCTGAAGGACAAATACATGGTTCTGTTCGTCGTTTTAGACGTATGGCTGGTGAACGTTATTTTGTAAGTTTTAATATCAATTTACCAACATTTAAAAAACATGTTTTGTATTTTTTTGTTACTTAATATACATTGTTATTTTACTTTCATATTTATTATTATTATTTTTATTTTTACATCTATACAGAGGATTCCTGATCCTGTTTCACGGATGGCTAGACTTCATGAAGGTTTAAAAGATATCACTGTTAGGCTTATGCATCTCGATCCACCTAAGCAATTTACCAACGGTACAAGACGGGAAAAAAACAGGAGGAGGTTGGCGATACGCGTTGACCGATTGGAGGAAGTTCATGAAAGCTGCTAGAATTAACGTCCTTGACACGGTTCACTATTCTTTTGATGAGAATGAGCAGGTGTTGAGTGTTGAACGAGTTGAACCTTACGATAGCCGTACTAATTAGTTATATTACATTCATGGAAATTTTTTTGCCTTTCATATGTTAGATTTTAACTCTATATATTGTTTTTTTTTTGGTTTTCACAGTCGTTATGGTTTTTAATTTCAATTTATTTCATTTATTCCATATTTTTTCTTTTCTTTTAACCACTCATTTGTACCGTCTTGAAAGTTTAATCTATGTGTTAAACAGTAATTTCTTAAATTTTATAAAGCGTTGTCTGATGCTTGTATAAGTTACAAATTAAAAATCGTTGTCTGCTGCTAATTTCAATTAATTACATTTATTCCATATTATTTCTTTTTTTTAACCACTCATTTGGCATGTCTTGAAAGTTTAATCTATGTGTTAAATAGTAATTTCTTAAATTTTATAAATCGTTGTATAGTGCTAATGATGTTACAAATTTATTCAAAAAATATATGTAAAACAATTTTATTTTAATGAATTAATCATGTAACATGATTTATATTAATTTTGGATCCCATTCTTTCTTTAATCTTTTTAATTAATCTACATATAGTATATAGTTGTTATTATTATAACATAGTATTATGAATCTGTAGTACTACATATATAATTATATGTAAAACAATTATATTTTAATGAATTAATCATTTAACATGATTTAAATTAATTTTGGATCCCATTCTTTCTTTAATCTTTTTAATTAATCTACATATAGTATATAGTTGTTATTATTATAACATAGTATTATGAATCTGTAGTACTACATATATAATAGATAGATTACACTCTGATTATCATTTGGTCACCTTGAATTTTAATTTTCCCAAGTTTCATTATAATTTTTTTATATAACATTTTTCAAAGGTAACAATTATTATAATCATTTTAATTGTAGAAAGTCAACTGGATCTTAGTATGTTCCAAATTCTAAATTTAGTCCTTATTTTCCAACTGAATAATCTTATTATACAGTTTGTAAATTATAATTATGGAAACTTATTATTCATAAAAATGTACACAAAAATATTTTCAATATTTTAGTAAAGGTTGTCAATTATAGAAAATAGGTTTCAAATATAAAATTTTACTTTAATAATTTTAAATAACTTTTAAATTCTTAATGTAAACCCGGATTAATATACTTAATATATACAGTTTCCAATTTTACAAATTTGAATTTATGTTAATTGTTACTATGTAATTATAAATTATATCGTTTCCTTACTTATGCCCTGATAGAAAGGAGTTTTATTTTTATTAGAAATAATGATAATATATTTCTTAAAATTAGAACTTTATTAATTTGATATAAATAGATCATTTGTTGACGAACTGTAAGCAAACAAGTAATACTTGTCCAACAGTCGATTTCTTCTTACCTATCATGGAAAACGTTGATCGGATCACATTGCTAAACGATATCGATGTTCTTACCACAAACTACACTATCAAGGTTAAAATTGTTAGTTTGTGGAGGAAGAAAATGAGGGATAATGAAAGGGAGACATATCGAATAGATATGATACTGATGGATGAAAAGGTAAACTAATGAATTTTTTCTTTGTTGTTTATTTTAAGTAGATGTTGTTAGCCTTTTAACATACCCTTTGCATGTTATTCTGTATTTATACATAGGGTAGCAAAATTCAAGCTTCTTGCATGCATAAGCTATTTTCAAAGTTTGAGAGGCATCTTAATGTTGATGCATGCCTTATCATTAAACGACCATCTCTTGCTGCGAACACAGCATCTTTCAAGATTGTTCCTAACAACCAGAAGCTAACTTTTTATTATCATACCTTTGTGGAAAAGTGCAATGTATGGGACGGTCAGCAATACGTTTTCAATTTTGTTGAGTTTAATGATGTTCTTTCAAAGAAAATAAAAGAGGGTACGACAGTAGGTATGTTTTTTTTATATTTCCAATCTTTATATACCATAATATTTTTTTACTTATTTTATATATTTTTTAATTTTTTTGTATATGATGTTATCTAATTTTTTTATTTTTGGTAGATTTCATTGGGTATGTTGGTGTTTGTTATAACATTGAGGATACTAACAAAAAGGATGGTAGCAAAGGGAAACGTCTTAATCTTAAGCTTCAAGATCTTGAGTAATATATTTTATAAATTGTGTTTTATTTGTTTATTTTCCATTTTATGCATTTAAATATTCAAAATGTTTTTAAACTTATTTTCTTCTTATATTATATTGTAGAGATGTTCAGATCGATTCTTACATGGTTAGCGAAAAGCGTGAAGCACATGTTGTCGTTGTTGTCCATTTCGGTGCAGTTAAATCATACAAAGGTATTTAATTCATACTACATATTTTTAAACAATGCATATAAATAGAATTGTTACTTTTTTTTATTTTTTTTATTTCTTATATTATCTTTACCTAACAATAGGCAAATGGGGATTTTCCAATAACTTTGATGGTTCAAGACTTTTCATTAACGACAACTTTGATGACATGCTATTGTTCAAGCAAAAGTAAGTTTTATTATTTTAACAATTTTTTAAAATTTTTATCAATTTTTTCGTATTTTTTATGTATTACTTATTTTTTATTATACATTTTTATTTATTCAAAATTTCTTATAGGTTTCTTGCTAAACTTTCTGCTTCAACTGAGTCAAGTAGCCATGCTGGGTCATATATGATGTGTTCTGTCGAAGATGAATTTTTAAAGAATGATGTTTTTTCACCACTTGCTTATCTTCCATCAATCTTAGAGGTTTTCCTTAACATTTATTGTTTTATATTTTATATTTTAACAAAAATTGAACCTGCATTTTTGTGATTTTGTAATAATAAACAGCCAAAGAAAGTTGTTGTTGTTGGAACTATTGTAGCAATCGTTTCTGATAAGATGTGGTATTATGATGGGTGTAACTATTGCAAGTCAAAAGTTGAGAAAAAGTTTGAAACCTATGATAAAGATGATGGAACAAGTGATGTTAGAGATGCGCAGTTGTATCAATGTTCTAACAAGGATTGTAATGGAAAAGAGGTTTTCCCGCTGTCCAGGTAAACCGTCTGTTAGTAATACTTTAACTTATTTTTCATACAACAACAACGACGTAGGTCGGCTATATCATCTATTCTCATTTATTTGTTCATTATTTGAAAATCGTTTATAAGGTTTAAAATACCGGTTCGCGTTCAAGATTCAACCGGAACTGTGACGCTTACATTATTTGACCATGAGGCCATGAAGTTTGTTCGGAAAACTGCAAAGGAACTTATTCAAATTCAGGACGAGGTTATGTTTAGTTATACTTTACATTTATTAAAATCACATTTTTTTATATTTATTGTAATGACACATTATATTTTTTTTAATATAGTTATTGAAAACTAATGATTTCCCAAGAGAATATCCCGTTGAATTTGAAGAGTTGCTTAATCTAAAGTGTGCTTTCGTGATTAAAGTAACTGACTTTAATATTGCTAATGGTGTCGAGAATTATGGAATATCAGTTGTTACAACTGATGATGACATCTTGGATAAGCTCAACAAAAAATTTAAAATAGACCAAGTAAGTGATTGTTTTATTAATATATATATTACCACTTTCAAAACCTTTTAATCTAAGTTGAAGTATTTGTTGTTTGCTTTTCAATTTTTAACAGATTGATGCTTATGAAACTTTTGGTATGCGTCAGTCTGAGTTGCAAACTTCTGGTGCTGAAGGTTTGAAGGTATAAATTCAAAAATTAACTTATCTATAACTTTAATACTTTCCTTACTTATAATTTGTTTATTTTTGTAAGGATGCCGATTCTTACACTGGGGATAACACCACACCTATTTCAAAGGATTATGCGGTTGACTTGAAACAATCATCCTCTGACATGAAGCGTAACCTTGATGATGTTTATTTGAATGAAGTTGGATTGGCGTCCTCAGCAAGTAAGCCTCGCATGTGTGTTGAGAAGGAAGCTTAAAGGAGATATAGGAGAGGTTGATTTGAATAATAAGAACTATTTATTTGGTATTCCAATATCTGAATGTTGGTTTGTTCGTAAGATTTTTTGATGTTTCAAGACAATTTAATTTTTGCCTATATATTGTTACCTTTTTAGTTATCCTACAATATTTTTGGTTGAGAGTTATGTTTGGTTATATTGTTTATTGTATGATGTATGATTATTTTATGATACTACGTTTATTACTAATTTTATATTTGTAATGTAATAATGCCATAATGTAAATATTGGTAAAATGTAAAAATTTTACGGTATTAGTTTTCATCCAACTATATATATATATATATATATATATATATATATATATATATATATATATATATATATATATATATATATATATATCGATTTACTATTTACTAATAATTTTAGTATTGACAATTCACTTACAACTCAAAAAATAATTTTAAGAAATATGCTAATCATGTCAATTTATATTATTCAGTTACGTTTATAAACTTATTTTTTTGAAATTTTCTAAGTTTAGCAATTCTATTTTTATAAAATGACACAGTTTCTTAAAATATCGAAACTAATAAATATAGATTTCTTTTATATTTATGATCATTAATTTTGTTAAAATTGATTTTGGTAATGTATAATATGAATTCCATAAATAACTTTTACCTTAGGTCTATAAATTCAGATACTTCTCATACTTTTGAAACATCATCATGGTTTTCTGAGTTTGCATTCTTAGCTTCCTTCTGCGTTTGAATAACTTTTTTCATTATTATTTACATTTCCAGTAATTTTTTTATGTACTTTGTTATAAATCTTTTTATTCTTGCGTTTCGTTTTCATTCTATAGGTATTAGTGTTTTTTTTTTGTAGTTCTTTCTATCGTTTAAAAGATTCATAATAGGTTTGAACAATTTAAGTCGTATTCTTCAGAACGTCCACATATTGACCTTGAAAATAAATGTAAGTTTTTTTTTTCTTTTATGGTCAACAGTTATAATATTCTTCAAATTCTTTTTTTCAAAAGTTTCTATGTTCTAAATTATTAATTTGTTTATTTTTTTTTTGGTGTATTATTTTTTTCATTTTAGCTGAGCAAGCTAAATGTAGGCGTTCGTTAAGAAAGCTATATATTGATAATAAGAGATCAAATGCAGCTGCTTTTCCGGAATATGTTGTCAGAGGTAATCTTTATATAACTTATATATTTTATTATTGTTAATGTTTAATGTTACATATGTCATATATTTAAATTCTTATTTTTTTTGTATTACTTATAGCTGTAGAGGCTAAACACAGGCGCAAGTTAAGAAAATTATACCTTGATAGTAAGAGATCAAATGTTACAAAAAAATTCATTTCTAGAGGTGGTGCTTCAACATCGTCATCATCAACACCAATCCTGTTAAATAACAAAGAGAATTTAACCCCCAATATTTCAAACACCACCTTTCCTACCGAATCTTCAACTGGTATTGGGACAAGTAAGTTTAGATTTATGTTACATAATGTTATGTATATTAATCATTACTAATTTAGTTCGTCAACTTCACTTCGATTATATTACATATTATATAATTACTATTTATATCTTATTAGGTAATCATTTAAATTCGTCCTTTAATGTAAGATCATCCGTTATTACACAATCAACTTTGAAGAAGAAATGAAATGTACTACACGATCAGTTTACAACACCCATCCGTACACCATTTGCAAACCTATCAAACACAATACCAGGTTTGTAAATCAAAATCAAATAATTACTACTTGCTGAAGGTTCATATTTTTGTTTGTTTTTACTACATATAATGTTTGAACAAATTATTTGTAAAATACTTATTTGAATTATTTTATTTAATTATTTTTTTATTCAGCCAATAATTGTAATTAATTGACTAATGTAGCATATTCATCTGGAGCTTTTTCAAATCAGAATAGAAACACAAATGTTTTTCATGACTCTTCTACCTCAACACGACGAATGACGAGGTCAAACAAAGAAAACATAACACCAACTTCATGTGTTACAAACATACGTTCTCAAGTTCAAATTGAACCGCAGTTTTCTAATGCTATGTCTTCTTTGAATCGTATATCATCTGGTAAATTTCATATTTAAATTATTACATACATTTTTAATTGTTTAATTCAAAAAGTTTACGAAAAAAATATTTTGGTTTTTCAGATAATATTGCAAGCTCATCAACGTTACCATTGAATGATTGCTATTCTCTTCATCCCAGAATATCCAATAAATGTAACACAACATTTTTGACCTCTGAATTAAGCTCGATAAAAAAGATGTCTTCTGGAAAGCGTAGACTTATTCATAAACTAATTGAAATAGAACCCATACCAATGGCTATTCTTGATTCTGATGATGAAAATCATGTTAACGAGGTTGTGTTAGACGCCACCAAAGGCGTTTCTAAAGGTAACTGATTAATGTTATTCATTGTTGTTTCATATTTTATTTTTTCCTACTGTATTATTCAATTTATGTTAAATCTTCAGATTACGTTGACCATGGTGACCAATCTCTTACGTGTGGTTTATGCTTTGCAAACTTATGGCCAACCGAAGGTGGAAAGGGTTGCATTACACTTCAAAAGCAAACATATAGCTTATGTTGTGGATATGGTAAAGTTGATTTGCCTGAATATAAAGATTCTGATCCATCTTATCAGATGCTTTTTCACTGTTTAGATCAGGAAAGCAAATATTTCTTAAAGAACATAAGACGTTACAATTCTATGTTTTCCTTTACTTCAATGGGAGGAAAAGTAGATACTAAAATAAACAAAGGTAATGCTCCATTTGTTTATAGAATCAGTGGTCAGAATGCACGTAGTATGGGTAGTCTTCTTCCTAAGCATGGATCCCAGCCAAAATTTTCACAGCTTTATATCTATGATACTGAGAATGAGCTTTCTAATAGGGAGTTGTTATTCAGGTATTTGTTCTCTTTTTTTACTTATCAGTATCTTAATGTTAACTTACAAATTATACTTATATTTTTTCCATTTCAACGTTTGAAACTATAATTTAAAACTGTTTATTTTCTTACAGTGATTCTTCAAGCAAAGCATCGATAAGGGCAAAGGAACTTGATGTTAAGTTTATAAAGTATATTACGAACATGTTAGATTCTACAAATATGTTGGTTAAAACTTACAGGATGGTACGAGACCATCTCCATGACAATCCTAATGTTACTCTTAAACTTCGTATAATCTCACAGAGAGATCGAGACGGTAGGACTTACAATTTACCTACGTGTTCTGAAGTTGCTGCTTTGATAGTTGATGAACCTGATCTCCAGATTGAAAGCCGTGATATTATTGTTGAAATGCGTTCCGGAGATCTTAAGCGTATTAGCGAGTTACATCCTTCTTATCTTGCTCTACAGTATCCAATTCTTTTTCCGTATGGAGACGATGGATATAGGATTAACATTCCTCATAGGGATTTTGGTCCTAATACAAAGAAGACAAGACCAACTTGTACTATGAGGGAGTTTTTTTCTTATAGAATTCAGGATAGGCATAACAAGTTTTCTCTAATTCTTAATGCAAGAAGGTTGTTTCAGCAGTTTTTAGTCGATGCCTACACAATGATTGAAAGTGAGAGGCTAAACTACATACGTTTTTAGCAAATCAAACTGAGATCTGATTCGCTTAACAGTCTTAAAAATGTTCAAGACGTTGGTCAGAGTGATTTGAGTCATACGGGACAACCTGTTATATTACCTTCATCTTTTACGGGTGGTTCTCGATACATGATGCAAAATTACTTAGATGCTATGGCGTTATGTCGGAAGTATGGGTATCCTGATTTCTTTATCACAATCACATGTAATCCGAAATGGCCTGAGATTGTAAGATTTATTGGTGACTCTTCAATTAAGCCTGAAGACAGACCTGACATACTTTGTCGATTGTTTAAGATGAAACTTGATGAATTGATAAAAGATATAAAGCAAAAAAAAAAAATTTGGCGATATTAATGCAGGTATGTCAATACATCAGCTACTTTCAATATATACAATTTTTTGGTCTTTCCATACATTATATTTAATTTTTGTACTTATCGTTAAAATATCTTTTGTTTTGTAGTTGTTTATACCGTTGAGTTTCAAAAACGTGGTTTGCCACATGCGCATATTTGCTTATTTATGAAAGCTGATCATAAGCTTCCTACGGTTGAACACATCGATCCCTTTATATCAGCTGAAATTCCTGATAAGAACGAGGATCCTGAATTGTATTCTCTTGTGAGTGACTTTATGATTCATGGTCCTTGTGGATATGCGAACATGAAATGTCCATGCATGGTTGGGAACCGTTGTTCTAAGAATTTTCCAAAGAGGTTTTTGGATTCCACTTCCATTGATTCTGATGGATTTCCAGTTTATAGGAGAAGAGATTCTGGTCACACAGTTGTGAAGAAGGGCGTTACTTTAGACAATAGGAGTGTAGTTTCATACAACAAAAAGCTACTTAAAAGATATCAGCCACACATCAACGTGGAATGGTGCAATCAGGCTGGGTCAATAAAGTATTTGTTTAAATACATTAATAAAGGACCTGATCGAGCCACTGTTGCTGTTTTTGATTCAGACAGAGGCCCCGATGAGGAGATTCCAAAAGATGAAATTAAAGAGTATTACGAAGCTAGATATGTTTTCGCATGTGAAGCCAGCTGGAGAATATTTGGCAATGATGTTCATTATCGGTATCCATCTGTTATGAGGTTACCATTTCATCTTCCAGGACAACAAAATGTTGTATTTAGTTGTGACGATGATATTGAGGATGTCCTAAACAAACCTCAAGTAAATTCCTCTATTTTCTTAGAATGGATGAAGATGAACAATTCTAAGCCTGAAGCAAGAGAACTTACTTATGTTGAGTTTCCCACAAAATATGTGTGGAAGTTAAAAGATCGTTGCTGGCAGCAACGCCAAAATTATGTTGTTATTGGAAGAATTTATTCTGCGTCTCCCTCTCTTGGTGAGGCTTATTACCTAAGAATTCTTCTTACTAAGGTTAAAGGGCCACGATCATTCGAAGAAATAAGAACATATGATGGTGTTGTGTATCCTATGTTTCGGGATGCGTGTTATGCACGTGGCCTGTTAGATGATGACAATGAATATATCGAGTGTATTAAAGAATCCAGTTTCACAGGAAACGGTCATTATCTTCGTTCTTTGTTTGCAACACTTCTATTGTCTAATACGCTATCTAGACCTGAAGTTGTTTGGGAGAAAACGTGGGAGCTATTGTCCGAGGACATTTTATACAATATGCGGAAAGATTCTGGCATGAGCGGTATCTTTTTTATCCTTTTGTTATATTTTGTGATGTTATATTTTCAAGTTGTTTCGTTATATTAAATAATTTTTCTTATCATTGTAGATTTCGTTGTTTCTGATGAACGTTTAAAGAATATTACGTTGTCGAAAATCGAAAAATTCCTTCTTCGTAATGGATCCAGCTTGCACAGGTTTTCACCAATGCCTTATCCTGATGATGACTATCTAATGTCCGAGAGCAACCGTTTGATAAACGAGGAGTTTTCTTTTGACATGGATGAAGTTACGGCTGAGTTCAATAATCTTCACAGCTGTCTAAACGGCGATCAAAGAGCCGTGTATAATGAAATTATGGATGCTGTTCGGATTGGTAAGGGTGGTGTGTTTTTTGTGTACGGTTATGGTGGTACGGGCAAGACTTTTCTGTGGAAAACTTTAGGTGCTTCCATTAGATGCAATGGACAGATTGTTATTAATGTCGCTTCAAGTGGTATTGCATCTTTGTTGTTATCACGCGGTCGTACTGCTCACTCGCGATTTCATATTCCAATTAATGTCAATGAAGATTCGGTATATGCCATATAAAGCCTAATACTGAAATCGCGAATCTTTTATATGAAGCAAAGTTGATTATTTGGGACGAGGCACCGATGATACACAAACATGCTTTCGAGGCTCTTGATCGTACAATGAAGGATGTTTTGAGTGTTTTTGATTCACGAAATTCAGAACTTCCATTTGGTGGGAAAACTATTGTATTTGGTGGTGACTTTAGACAAATCCTACCTGTTGTACAAAATGGAAGCAGGCAAGATATCGTAAACGCCTCATTATGTTCATCCCACATCTGGTCCAGTTGCAAGGTGTTGAAATTGACAACCAACATGCGTTTGTCGGTTGGATCAAGTAGCTCAAACGTTGTGGAGATAAACAAATTTGGTAAATGGCTTCTTGACATCGGCGAAGGTAATGTTGGTGATTCTATCGACGGTGATGGAAATATTGAAATACCTGCTCATCTCTTAATAACTGATGAGAATGATCCAATTCAAGGTTTGATTGACTTTGTATATCCTTCAGTTCTTCATCGTTATAAAGACCGTGACTACTTTTCTGAGAGAGCTATACTCGCTCCTAAGAATGAAGTTGTTCATGAGATAAATGACCATTTGCTTGATTTGTTTCCCGGTGAAGAAGTTGAGTATCTTAGCTCTGATAGTTTATGTCCGACTGAGGAAATCAACGATCCGTTACATCAAGATTTGTATAATCCAGATGTGTTAAATAGTGTAAAAGTATTAGGGTTACCAAATCATAGATTGGTATTAAAATTGGGCGTTCCGGTTATGCTTTTGAGGAATATTGATCAGCAAAACGGTTTGTGCAATGGTACGCGTCTTCAAATCACACGTCTTGGTAAACGTGTTATTGAGGCTGAGATATTATCAGGAAGTAATGTTGGATCAAGAACTTACATCCCAAGAATCAGCATGATACCATCTGACAAGAAAATACCCTTCAAATTTCAACGAAGGCAATTTCCAATAACCGTATGTTTTGCGATGACTATTAACAAAAGTCAAGGACAATCTCTATCTAGAGTTGGTATATACCTGAGAGACCCCGTGTTCTCACATGGTCAGCTTTATGTTGCGTTGTCGAGGGTAAAGACTAAGGATGGCGTTAAGGTTTTAATATTCGACAAAGATGGGAGGCCAACAAATAAAACTGCAAACGTTGTTTACAAAGAAATATTTGGGAAATTGTAGTTTAAAATTTTGTTATGACTTGTAATCGGGCAATATGGTCTGTTTTTTTGTATGCTTTTATTGTATGTTGGGTGTTTTCAATTCCATGTCCTTATGTTACTTATTTAAGGACTATGTAATTTGTTTTAATTTTTTGTATGGTTTTTCATTGTTATATCAATAGTAGATGATATTACTATGTATTAAATATAACATATAAACAAAAACTAGAACATGTAGATATTTATAGACATTCTTACATAATAGAAGTCCAACGTACATGATTATCTTAACTAGTAAACATATTAACCTACTAGAAAACCACTTATAACACTACATAACTTACATAACTTTTTAAACATTACCCAAAATTACTATATATTATGTTTCTACCCTGTTTCATAATTTCAAACATCACCTTTAGCGGATAACGCCGGCAAGGAAGAAAACACAAATATCTTCAAAGTACTGGAACTTGCAATGATCACCTTCTTGTATGTTGTTATCTTTTAGCCATTTCGCCCAGCCTTTCACCACATACTTTATACTGTTTTTATTTGTTTCTGCCCTAACATCATGTTTTGTCTCCACATTCTGCCTGTTTGCGATTCTAACTTTCAAGGTTTCGTTAATTCCTGTTATCCTTGCTACTTCAACTGGTATCCGCTATAAGTTACAAAACATAATAATAATTTCCATTATGATGGTATTTAAAAAAATAGAAAACTTAACCAAAATATGTAAACATATTTGATGCTAATTAACATAGTTGTGTTGTTGGAACTTACAAATCGTTTCGTGTATGGCACAATAAATGTCAGCGGACCAATATCATCATCATCAAACTCCTTCGAGTCATCCGAAGAATCTTCAGAATCCGATAGGACGATAACATCGTTTTCAACTCCAGCCATTCTACGAGAGATATAAAACTTTAATCCGTTTAAAATAGAATATCAGAGTATAACAAATAATGCAATTTAGATTTTGTACTTTTAATCAGTGACATGCATACGTTAAATACGTTAATGTGTTTTGATGCTTCATGTATATTCTATTTCACTTACTTTAGTATCAGTTGTTTCATTTATATTATATCCTGTAGTAGTAATCATTTTTAATCAATCTAAATTACACAAATTTATAAATAAAATAATACATAGAAAAACAAAATTATGTTAAACGTCTTTGTTGTTACATCTTTTATTAGCCAAAATTACAAATAAACAATGATTCATTGTTGAATAGGCAGAAATACACATATTGTAATTCATGATAAAAAATATAAATACATAACTTTAATAAAATCTAATGTCAGTTAACGATGAAGAGAGAATAATGTAAATCAAAATTTTTTTATGCAACAACCAAATACATTTAATCATCCAAATCGAACTATAAACCAATAAAATCCATTTTTTAAAAAGATTTGGAACAGAATATTTAAACCATATCTCATTATTTAACCAAAAAATAAAACTTCCGATGACATCCAATACATATAATCCCTTTTAAATCTACCTCACATATTAATATTTGATTTTTCTTAACAAATACTGACACTCCGATTTCTTATCTACTTACTCATTAATCGCTAAAAAAGACACATCATATGTGTTATTTGGCAGAAATAAGGCAAGTTCGTGTTGAGATTAACAACATAACAGTCGGATTATAAGTTATCGGATATGAAATCGGAAAAATACCTTTACTAATTTCTTCGAACTCCTTTTGGGTTCTTCTTGAGCAATGTGAACTATAATGAAGTGTTGTTGCAGTAGTTTTGTAGGTTAATAAAGTGTAATGATGATTTTCATAGATATTATAAATGAGATAAGTTTTTGTAATTTTAAATTCGTTTATTTTACAATTTACATTTATCTTTTTTAAAATGAATTTACTATTATTTTGCATTGGATCTTACCATGTATTAACAAATTTCGATTTATAATTATGAAATATAAATAAAGTTGACTTAATAAATCACATATAGTTGGTGATATACTATTTTACTAATATATAACTTGAAAATCATAGAAAGTTTCTATATATATTAAAAGTTTATAATATCTGTTTATGTACTTAACAATACGAAAATATATTCAAAGTATCTAATTTATAATTATTTTAAATTTACAAATTTTACTATTTTTTTAGACACCCACTGCTAATTTATAATTATTTAAATTTTACTATTTTCCTATATATATTAAAAGTCTATAATATCTGTTTATGTACTTAACAAATTCTTTTAATCTTTGGTTTTCCATTGTAATACAACTTTATCTCCAGCACTTGGACAAACGAGTGCAATAACAGGCGTAAGGTATAAGTAATTACAACTTAATATGTAAATATATATATTTCAACATATATATATAGATATAGATTCACAACCATTTGACAAAGAGACTATCTTTACGTACATTTCCAAATAGGGTATCACATATAAACATCAACAACTTATTATGTAAATGTATCTACTTAAACAATCATAATCACCAAACGTTTATAGAAAATACCAACGTTACTTACATACTAAAATAAGTTATAAAGCCTGATGATATAACAATACTTCTATTTAAACTTAAAATACCAAGTAACAAAATAAAACATCATAACCACTGTTTACGTGTCCAAAACAAAGTTAACATAAAATAAGTAGCATAAAAGAGTCATGATTTGTTCTACATTAACACCTTCATCATTAGAGTTGTTATTAGTCTGCATTAACACCTTCCACATGTGTTAAGATCATCAGATTTCCTGCACTTTCGAATGTGAAATGCAATTTGTCACCCAAACGAAGTCCATTATCCTTCATGAACTTCGGCCAACCTTCAATTGCATACCTTACATCATCTCCATGCTTCTGTCGCCTAAGATTCATACTGATCGTTTTTCCATTCAAGTTTATTACTTTTAACTCATACACCTTATTTCTGAACCCGGCAAATCTTACAACATTTACAGGCATTCTCTGCATAAATAACATAAGTAAAAAGTAAATTTGGTTTATGCATTTTATATTATTTCTGTTTGATATTGACTAAGTTAAAGATAACATACCATGCGCTTTCCTCCTTTTGTTGTGAAATCATATTTACCACTTCCCTCAACAATGTTGAGCCTTCCAACAACTTTTCGTTCAACATCCGGTTTCTTCAAAGTCTTATCATTTATCTTTCTCTTTTCGTTTACCTTATTTTATAACACATACATTATATTTTGACTAACATCATAATTTGTAATAAATATTGATAAATCAATGTTGTTATCTTATCATGTACTTACCAACCGGTTTCGAGTTCTCTGTCCAACTGTTGAGACTTTTGGCATTTCAAGTTCTGTCCCACATATCAGGTCTTTAATGTCGTCCGCATGACCATATTCCTCAACCTGTTTTCCTTTCTTCTTAACCTGTTAATAGAAACACTAATTTTAAATAACAATAAGGAATGAGTATTAAGTAAATATGTCTACATATATTAATGAAACAGATCATCTATTATTATGTTTGACCTAATTACATCATCTTTTGTTGATTGGTTTCTCTCTTCTCTCATTGAAGTAGAACTTTCTTCCTTCCACTTTTCTTTTCCAGCAATGTTTTTTTGTATTCACCTCCTCTTTGTTACTACCTTCATCATTCTGTGTATCATAATCATAATTAATAATATTACAAAATCGGATTGTAATATATTTTATTCTACATAAATGTAAACTTAGTACCTCAGAAAGCATATCATCTATGCAGTCATCATCATCACAAAATGTCTGTTATATAATAAGATACATAAATAAGTCGTATTTATTAGTAACCCGTTATAGTTTAGTTCAAAATACTTACAAACTGGACGTTTTTGTAGTATGTGTCTTTAGGTATTTCCAGCAATGAATCATCTTCACTTTCTTCTTTGTTGGTCAAAACAACCTCAACTCCTCGACGATAAATTCTTAACTCAAATGTGTTCATGTCCGTCTTCATCAACAACAGTATATCATCATCTTGTATAACAAGATCATCAAATAACTTTGGACAACCTTTTGTAAAAACATAGATATCATTTATTTTGTGCGTCTCAACTTTCCAAATCTGACCTGCTGCTGTTATGTTGTAAGAATCGTTGACTGGCGTGTAAGAGTAATTTTTGTGACATACGGTTCTGGAATCACCTGAAAAGTTATGTAGTATTTTATTGTTAACTATATATGTATACCATTACTTTTTCAACTATAAAAAAAGTGATTCATACATATTAGTATACTTACTATTATCTTTAAAACGCCGTAACGGTTTACTGTTATAAAGGATTCACCACACATGTTATCGACGAAACAAGCCATTTGCATATTTTTATCTTCGATTATCCTAAAGCGCAATAACGTTTGCTTTGTCAACTGAAGATCCCTTACCACGTCACTCCATCCGTCAGTGATAACAGATTCCCCACTTACACTTCTTAAAGAAACTGGCCAACTTTTTTGACTTTCATGATGTATCACTAATTTTCTTCTTTGCCAATAATCACCATATACAGTCTTAACAAAATCAGTTGGCAGGACCTGTGTATAAATTCATGTCAAAAATCATATGTAACACAATTTATATATACTTTTTTATAACATTTGTTGCATACCACTTTTAACGAGGAATCATCATCTAACACAGCTACACATGATAAACTCATTTTTATATACCTGTAACATAACAAGAACTGTTAGAAACATTTACTATTGAACTTGAATAATACAATATACATTTAAAAATAACAAATTAATTGTTATCGTATCAATGTATTGGATTACAACTAAAAAACAAATATATTTTGTTCATCAATTTATAACAAGATACCTCTTTTTTTTAGTTATCATGATAAACTATTCAATCATCCAAATAACAATATTAACTAAAAGAAACATATTTTTCTTCATAAAAAGATACACAAAATATATTAACCACATAACTTTATTAACCAAAATTGTATAATTTGAAATACATACAATACAATCCAATCTTTCTTAGATACACATAACATACACAACAATCAATTTTATAAAAACCTATACCAGATTTCAGTTATAAATTTTTAGTAGCCGCATACAAAGATATTATCATTCAAGAAAAAACAAATTTTAGCTTAACTTTTATGTTATAACCTATTCGAACATAAAAATAACAATGTTAATGAAGGAATTTTTAAATTTCAAAAAAAGATCTACATAATATATCAACCAAATAATCTAATTAACCGAAATTCTTAACTTTGAAAGACATGCAATGCAATCTAATATTTTTTTTATACACATAAGATACGGAACATTTATTTTCAGAGAAAAACTAAGACCTGATTTCACGTGTAATTTTACAATAATCGCCGGAAACAAGTCGGTCAAGCAACTGAAAGCGAAATTTGGTGTTCAACTGATTGGATAATTAGTTTGTAAATCAAAGCGAAGATTACCGGAAAAATGATCGGAAAATAAGTCGTTAAAGTAACTTTACCAATTTTTCTTCTTCCACCGCCATTTGCAAGTTTCTTGATCCTTGTGACTTTTGATTGAAGATGTTAAGCCTATAGAAGCAGATGTCAGTTGATATATGATAATTGTATTAGGTATCTTAAATTTACTATTTAAATATTGATATTTTAATTTTGTATATATCGGTTTCTTATGTTATATTACTTTAAGGTTTTTTTTGTCATTATTTATTTAAATATTATACATAAATAGATATTTACTATTTAGTAACCAGATTTTATAAATCTGTTAAATTTTTTATTACTACCAACATTATAAAAATAACTTCGCTTTTTATTACCCATTTACATTAATTTCGTGTATTTTTTCGGCAAGATTAAGTTGAATAATAATTTACATAAAAACTTTCAACAACTTCTGAATCTATTGTATTTTTAATTATAATGTTTCAATTTTCTCTTATAAATAGATACTCTTTATTTTTTTCTTTCATTCTATGTGCTTTTGTGCTATTTGATTGTTAGTGATCTCTCTGAATTTTCGTGTTTGCGTTAAAATGTATCGGCATGGTCCGTATTTTATCATAACTATACTTGATCCGCTTTCAATTCAACAGATGCATAACTTTCATTATTTTTGTTTTTAAACTAATCATTCGTATTGTTTTATCTTTTCTTTGAAATAAAATTTCCGTTACTTCTTTTGGTTTTCAGGCAATACCTATAAGTATGAGTCGATTTATATGGATGAATAAGTTACAATCCTCAACGGTTACTCTTAAATTTGATGAAACGCATTCATGGAGTGTTGTTATCAAATTAATAGAAGATGTATTCTACTTTACCGATGGATGGTCTGAGGTTTTAAACTACTTTGGCCATGGATATTTCTTTATTATTTTTAACTATCTTGGTGATCGTACTTTTAAGTTCAAGCTCTCCTGTCATGATCCAAATCAAGAGTGGGGGAAACCGTTTTGTAAAATTATTCAAAATCCTTTAAAAAGTCCAATGGTACGTAAATTTATTATATATATATATATATATTTTTTTCCTCGACTTATAGAAAACATAATACTCATCAATTTGTAATAATTCATTTTTACAGGTTCTACCAGATACTTTTCTTTCTAAACATTATGATTATCCTTTACCGGATAACAAGGTTATACTTAACGTATCCGAGAATCATAAATGGGAAGTCCATATTAGAAAGATAGGTCTAAATTACTGTTTTACTGATGGTTGGTTTAAATTTATTGAAGATCTTAGGTTAAATCCTGGTGATATTTTGTGTTTTAAAATAAACGACGTGAAACATTTTAATATTACCATATTCAATAAACACGGTCGTCAAGTTTTGTTAAACAACACTCCTTTGATTGAGCCAGAATATGAACATATTAGCAATGTGGAAGGTTATCGACAAGTTAGTGACGATCATAACTATCCTTTTTTTGCCATGAAAGTAACTAATGAATTGGTATGATACTATGCTTTTTTCAGTTTGTTTTTTCTTAATTTTTAGTGTTTTTCATTTAATAACATTTTCATATTTTAAATGTTTTTACAAAATGTAGATTCTTCCGAAATTGATTACTGACTTAAGTGGTTTAAATGAGTTGTCTGAAGTAAAGATCAAAGTTATTAAAGGAAATACTTGGGTTAAGAATCTTCGTACACTCAATATTGATGGTCAAATAAGGTTTGTCAATCAATTTATTATCTAATTTATAATATATCTTTTACCCTATTTTTATATGTATTACTAACAATTTTTTTCATATTTTATCGACCATAGGTACGGTGTTGTTGGATGGCCTGATATACTTGAAGCTGAACACATTTCCTTAGGTGACGATTGTGTTTTCAACTGGTCTAAAACGAATTCCAAGTTATTGGTTACGAAACTCCAGCAATCATAAGTGCTACAGTAATATACTTTCATTGTTTATTTAAAACCCGAAAAAACATATATCTTACATTTACTTTTCGATCCCCTTTTATTTATGTTTGTGGTACAATGCGTTTGTTTTTTTAGTATTGTCAATTCAGATTGCCATTATAATTTGATTCATACAGTTCGTTTCTCTTAACTAACATGAATCATTTATATCAGAAGTATACACATCTAATTTATTTATACACCTGATTCATCACACAAATTTTAGTTACTCAACATATATATATGTATATATATATATATATATATATATATATATACTTTATTTGTTTTTAAAGATAGATTAACAACCCGTGAGTATTCACGGGTTATAACCTAGTACTTTTATAAAGCAAATTAAATGAATAACGCTTTCAATATATTTTAATAATATCTATTTTTTAATACTTTTACTAATAATTACTATTTTCTTTACTTTCTAAGTTGGATAAGTTTAGTGTCAACTAATACTGGTGTCAAAAATACGGGTATGGTTCGGTTCATTATCGGTACAAGAAGGTAAAAATCGGCACCAGCCTGATACAGAAAACGTTAAAAGTCGGTACCAGATTAATATCTATTTTTTAATACTTTTACTATTTTAATATAATAATAATAATTACTATTTTCTTTACTTTCCAAGTTGGATAAGCTTAGTGTCAACCAATACTGGTGTCAAAAATAGCGGTATGGCCCGGTTTATTATCGGTACAAGAAGGTAAAAATCGGCACCAGCCTGATACAGAAAATGTCAAATGTCGGTACCGGATTGAGTTTAAAAATCTTTTAGTTCGGGAAATTAGGTACTACTACACGGTACCATTTGCTCATCCCTGATCACGGATGCCGTACAAACAACAACGGTGGGTAGGGATGAGCTCGGTGGCAACCGATACAGAAAATACTGGTTACGGTACCGGTGTATGAAGGTAAAAATCGGTAGCGAACCGGTACCAGGAACGCCAAAAGTTGGTACCGAATTGGTACTTAGGATCATTCGGTTCGGGAAATTTGGTACCGGTACCCAGTATTATTTGCTCATCCCTGACCACGGGTTTCATACGAACAACATCATTAACATACAACTTTTTTGGTTGATTTTCTTTCGATTATTTTTTACTGTTTTTTTACATTTTCTTTTTATTTTTGTTAGTGGTTCCGTGTGCAACGCGCTCGTAGTGATTTCAAAACACATATAAACACAAACTAAATAACAAAAGAAGTTTGTCGCAACGCGGCTAGGGTGATAGACCTAGTTTAATTTATATTTATCATACACGTTTGATCAATAGAATATATAAATATTTCTTTTCTTCTCATGTCTTGTTTTGAAAATTTAAACTAGTCACTTAATAAAAAAGCTTTCTAGAAAAAGAATGTATCGTTGAAGTTTTAGAAAACATTTTGTTTTTAGATCGAAAGAATGGCATTAGATGCTGAAGGCACTTAACTTTATTTTTAAAATGAGCGTAAATGAACAAGCTTAAATCAACGTAAACTAACAAAAATAAACGAACGTAATCAAACAAACATAAACAGACGTAAATTAATGAACGTTCACAAACGTAAACGAACTTTCTACCGAACAATTCACTGAACGTTCGGGTCATTTACATGAAAGAAGTTTAGCTTGTATGAAATGATCACGTCTAACATAAATTAGAGTAAATTTCACTTTATAAGAGGTGACGAAGCTTTGCTAGTTGGACAAAGTTTTTAAACATAAATATGCTATATGACGACGGGCCTAGTTGGTAGTCCAACATGACCCGTCTTGGGCTTCTGTCGTCTGGGCCCAATTAACAAGCCCACTCCTCATATCCTCTCTCAAAAGTATCTGCGATAACATAAAATGAGCGGGAAGAAAAGGAGGATCAAAGGAAGAACACAGAGATCATTAAATGCTTGATCGATAGGGAAGAGAAAGTCGCCGGAAAGGAAGTACATCAAGCTGGCCGCATTAAATGAAGCCTTTGATCCTGCCGTTGGGACTCAGACATGTGTCTGAGTTCCCCAAGGATATCCAGAAACCGTTAGATCGATCAGTCGGGTTCTCCAAGAAAGATAAGTCAATCCCTTTATATAAGGAAGGTAAGGGAACTCAATGGGAACAAGAAAAACCCTCACTAAATGCTCGGTAGCCTCATTTATTCCGACAACCTCGTATAAGCATTTACTACTATACAATTACTCACACACAAGAATCCACACCAAGGAGAATATTCCAGCGGTAATATTCGTCGGAATAGGCTTCTCATTATTCCCGGCAAGTTTACTTACTCTCACGCCGGAGCTTAGTCACGGATCCCCCCTCCGGGGTCCCCCATGACGAGGCTAACGGTTTTCTTTCTTGTAGGACAGAGGAATCAGGGATCTTGCAACGTCAACGAGACTCTTTGACCGTCATCCGTGACTCGAGGGCTCGACACTATATTTGTGATAAATAACTTGAGTTGATGTAAACTTTACATAAAAACCATGAAGGTCATTGGCACCTAAGCATACCGCCCAAAACTCCTTAAAATAATGCAACCCCTAAGAATGCTTCTTAGGGTATGTTTGGCAAAAGTAGCTGGTGGGTGATAGCTGGAAGCTGGTAGCTAGTGGCTGTAGCTTTTTAGATATATTTGGTGTTTGGTAGAGTAGCTGAAGCTTTTAATAAAATGACTAAAATGGACATAAATTAAAATTTAAAAAGCTTGTGCATTAAAAACTTCATTATCTTTATATATAATTAAAATAGTCATTTTTTCCCTAAAAACTTGTGGCTACTTCTAAACACTACAAGTAGGAGCGTTCAACCAAAAGCTTCAAGCTCCTTAACCCAACAAGGTTTTTTATTGAGTAAGAGTTTTTTCTTAAAAGTTTAAAGCTAGAAACTTCTAAAAACTCCTAAAAGCTACATGCCAAACATACCCTTAATTGACAAAACAATATTAGAGATCAAAGGTGGTAGAGGAAGAAGAGCATCGGTTACCGAATGCACCCTTGAAAGTATTACATTTCCAATTTGATTGAGTTAATGATTATGCTTCGATAAAATGGTCCCTGAATTTAAGCCATTTTTGCTACTTCGGTCCAAAAAATAAAACCTTTTGTATATGGGTTTATAAGGTTTCATTTTTGTTGTCATTTTCATTCAGTTGACAAACTAGGTTAGAATTTTTTGTTAACCTCTCCCCTTTTCTTGTCATTTTCCTCATTTAATTAAAATATATTATGGCATTCCTCATTTAATTAAAATATATTATGGCATATAATGACGATTGTACCCTTCATTTAAATGAGGAAGCCGACAAAAGGGGGAGAAGTTAACAGAAAATTCTAACTTAGTTTACCAATTAGATGAAAATGACAACAAAAATGAAACTCCATGGAGCAAGATACAAAAAGTTTCATTTGTTTTAGTAAACTTCTGTTTTGCTTCCTGTGGTTTGGTCACTTTAACGGTTTTGCCCCAAACCTTTAAAAATAGTCATTTTCCTCCAATAGTTTACTATTGTTTTTCCATTTTGCTCCATGCAGGGAGCAAAATGAAAAAAACAGACAATTTGGATGGAGTTAGAGGTGGGGAGCAAAACGGAAAAGCAATACCAAACTATTGGAGGAAAATGGCTATTTTTAAAGGTTTTGGGCAAAACCGTTAAAGTGACCAATCCACAGGGAGCAAAACCGAAGTTTACTTTTTTTTTTTTTTTTTTTTTTTTTTTACCAATTTGGCATTTTCATCTTTCTTCAATAATGGCATAGAGACATGTTGGATCCCTAGTCTAACCCACGGAATTTACGAAAAGAAACCTGTCTTTCAGATAAACTGGATAAATTTGCTCATTCAGGACCGATTAACCAAACTTGGGGAGTAAACCATGATTTCCCCCTTAAGGCAAGTTGATACCAAAATTATCAAATGCATTTCAAATTGTTGTCAAACAACAAACACAACTCTACTTACCTTAGAAAATATAGAAAATAATGGGTTTACGTGTTATCAGACGATGTATACAATGACATAGGTGTTTTTAGTCGATACATATAATACAATATAAATGAATCTTATATCTCCATCTTATTTTCATACAATATTAATTCATTACACAACCAAATACATGTTTATCTTTGAGTTTTTGAACCATTGAATCTAATCCTCATCAACCTGTACATAAGAAGTCCAATATTTATACGCAGTATAAGCACTAAAAGCCACAAACGCCACAAAGCCAACATTCACCATCACTTGAGTAAACATTTTGGATCTCAAGACTTGACCAACTCTTGACTTGCTATCGGGAATGTCAGTTGTGTTGGCCTTATCATTTTGATCTTCTTGAGGTGACGACATCTTCGCATTTGTATTGGCCTTATCATTTTGATCCTCTTGAGGTGACGGTGTCACAACTACAGGATCTGGCAAGGAAGGTTTCGAGGGTTTTTTGGGCAAAGTAATACGAAGGCGGCCTTGAGAGAATTTGGCATGAATATTACTTGAATCGTAATCTTTTAAAACCTTTACTTCTTTCACGAAACGACTTCTTTTTTTACCCTCTTGGGTATTCTCTCCCGTGATCTTCATTATCCCCGAACTGCTTATTTGGATTCTTAGTTGTTCTTTCTTAAAATCTGAATATATAATTGTTGATATCAATACAACAAGTTGTTATATCATTTATTATGCCCATAACATCTTTCTTTTATCATGTTTTTACAAAATAAAGACAAAAATGCGAGTTTATACCTGGCAGATGGATCACAAGTATGTCTTGACCATCCTCCCGTTGCCATGTGCAAAGAGGGTCAAATTCGTCGTAGGAAAGTGAGGTTTGGGTGCCTCCAACTCTTGAGTCCATGACACTATAGAGAAGATCTAATCGATAGAAACTAGAGAACGATTTAATCGATAGAAAATAGAGAATGATTTGAAAGATGGTTGATTTCGATTCGAAGAACTTGTTTTTTATAGTAGTGGTATGAATGGAAGGGTTATTCCTTTTCCAGTTATGTTGATTTCTTGGTTTTGCTTTTCATGGCCAACACTTTGGCTTCAAAGATTCTTGTGAAAGCAAGGCATGGCTTGAAATAGAAATAAAATAAAAGTATATTTGAACATGCAAAAGAATAACTTTTAAGGTGTTCACACGTATTGATAGTGTCATCTTGTTTTAAATTGTGTTTTGTATAACACGTATTGATACTTTTTTTTTTTTTTTTTTGAAAGGCATATCGTGTTTTGTATAACACGTATTGATGCTTTTTGTTTTTAACAACTTTTTGGGAAGGTTTATTTAATTTGAAATGAAGATACTATCTATGTGCTTGGCAAAGTTTATTTAATTTCAGCAGCATGTCACGTCAGAACAAGTCAAAGAATTTTTTTGTTGAATCAAAAAGAGTTCGTGTCAAAACAGTTCCTTGTCAAGCATCATGTCACGTCAGAACATGTCACATAAAAAGAGTTATTTTAGTTCAAGTTAAAATGGATTTAGGTCAAAATAGTTCCAGGTCAGAATATGTCACATAATATTTAATATTTATTAATTAGTTGAATTTCCAAATATAACCTTTTTATTTTACTTTACAACAAAGTATTTTATATTATTAATTGGTTGAATTTAATATTTTGATTTTAAATTTCTTTTGATAATACGTTTGCTATTTAATAATACATATTGGTCAGATCGGATAACATGTCACGTCAAAAGAGGTAACATAAAAATGGTTATTTTGGTTCGGGTCAAAACAATTTTGTGACAGAGCAGATCACATAATATTTAATATTTATTAATTAGTTGAATTTAATATTTTAATTTTAAATTTCTTTTTCTCATTTTTCTTTGAATAATATGTTTGGTATTTAATATTAGGTATTGGTCGGATCGAGAAACATGTCGTGTCAGAACAAATCACATAAAAGGTTATTTTGGTTTGAGTCAAAATGGATTTGTGTCATTAGTTAGTTGACTTCAATATTTTAATTTTAGATTTCTTTTATTCATTGCCCTGTCAGAACAAGTCAATTAAAAAGGGTTATTTTGGTTTGATGTAAGACAGTTTCGGGTTAGAACATATCATGTAATATTTAATATTTCTGAGTTGAATTTAATATTTAACTAGTGGATTTCTCCCGCGCTACGCGGCGCGAACTCAATTGATATCTGTTCGTTTCATTTCCATACTAGCACTCGATATAACAACTGAAAGAGAACTAAAAAAATAAATTCATGATATGCCAAAAAGATGTCGATACATATGATAAATTAATCGCAAATGAAAACGAATATCAATTCTGAGACTACCGATCGGTACAAATGTTGTTCAATCGAAATCAGTTTGGTTCGTCACAGTACATGTATGGTGTCGATACCCGTATAGTTTAAGATACAAAAAATATGTTTTTTTAATACAACTTCCTTTTTTAACAAAACTGTTTCCGGCACTTGTATAGTATACGATAAAAAAATGCGTTATTTTGAATATAACTCTGTTTTCAATAAAATTCAAAAAAATTTATACCATATTTATATACAACTACGCTTTAAAAAAGTTAATGAAGACAAGATATTAATTAAAAATCAAATTAAATCGTATGTAAACTAATATTTAGAAAAACCTAATTCAAACTCACTACTATTCTTTTTAAACCAAAAATCAAATTAAATTATAAAAATAAAAAAAAAGCTCACTCAAAATAGTTGTTTGTTTGATGATCTCTGTTTTTGAACAATTAATGTCAAATACCTATAAATTTAAACTAAATAATAAAATATCAAATAAAAAAAAAACAAACCTAGCTACTTTTTATCATCACTTTATTTTCACATGTATAATTGAAAAATCTTTTATTTTTTTTTCTCTCACTAATACATTTGGTATTTAATAATACGTATTTATTTTTCTTTTAATAATCTATTTGACATTTAATAATACGTATTGGCCGTGTCGGGCTGGGCAACATGCCTTTTCAGAACATGTCACTTAAAAGAGTTATTTTGGTTTGAGTCAAAGTCTATAGATCAAAACAGTTTCAGATTAGAAAAAATCATATAGTATTTAATATTTATGAATTAGTTGAAATTAATATTTTAATCTTAAATGTATTTTGTCATTTTTCTTTTAATAATACGTATTGGTCGGGTAATTAACATATGCCGATCATGGCAAAACCTAGCAAACTCTGCAGCACAGCGTGGCCTCAGTTGCTAGTTTATTAAATACAAATTTATTGGATTATAATTTACTTGTGTATTTTCAGAAGCCGACTGGACAGAAAGTGGACGCTTTGCCAATTCATTAGTCACATTATTCGAATCGGATTAAAGAACCAAATAACGTAATAAATAAAATTAAATTTTAAACTGTATATATTTTTATACTCGATTGGGTTAAAGCCCTGCAACCCCCCCCCCCCCCAACAAACCACAAATGGTGTTGTGGAATGGGTGATGGGACGCTCTTGGTTGTTAAATCTAAAAATAAAAAATATAGCTACAAAAAGTAGATTGTTGGTGCAGTTGTCTGTCCACTACATCTTCGTTCGAGTCTTAGGCTAGGGATGTTTGTATTGTGAGCGGAAATCGAGAAATTATGTTTGAGATAGGTCCGCTTATAGGGTATATAAAGAGGTCCGCTTATTAGTCACTTTATATATTGGTTCGCTCATATGTCACTTAGGTGGTTCGCTCTTGTGACATGATGAGTGGTCCGCTTATATGGACATGTCCATATAAGCGAACCCTTGTGCCTATATATATGGGGTCACTTGGGGCGAATCTAGTAACGATGTATATGTGTGAAACGGCGAAGCCCTGCCCGTTTGTCTCCGAATCTTGTATATTTGTCAGATAATCAATAAAGGAGACATTAAATAGTGAAATCAAGCTTTACGAAGACCGAATCAATGAATTCCGCCTCTGATTCTGTCTAAGCACTCTTCTGATCGACTCGTCAGGTCGAAAAAACGTTCCTACATAGATGCGATTTCCACTTCCCACTTGGTAACATACATAAATACATTCAGTGTTCACTTAATCATCCAAGTGAATGCACCACAAGCATCAACAAAATTAACTAAATTCTTCAAAATATTGTAACTGAATCAAGTGATCATGTATCAAGAAACACCATCTTGACTTGTGTCATCTTATTACTATCAATCATCTTCATGATGATCAATCATTGTGAAGGATCTTTATCTTCATCAAAGAAGTATGCAGATGTGATGTGGGCCCAAGTGTGGAGGAGCGGGCCATCTTGTATTTGTAGGTCCAAGATCGCGTAACAAAAGGGGCTTCACTAAAATGGCTCTAACTTGGGCTACGGGGGTCCGTTTTGGGCGTGCGACCAGGCGAAACGAACGTGAGAACAAGCTCCATCTTGCTGCAAACAGCCTAAGGCGGTTTGGGTCATCGTCCGGGCCAAAAAACGCTTATTTCCATTAGTTATTTGCATTTTTATGTTTTTTTAAGTATTTTGGGCATTTTGTTTTTGGGCTTGTGTTTGGCCCGTTATCTTTTTTAGGCCCATTTCGAATTTCTGTTCTTATTTATATGTCCCTCTAGTCATTTGAACAATCAGAATTGAATTTTGAAACTACTGAATTTTTCACTTCAAATTCCGTGGCCTTTGGGTTGCAATTTGGGGGTTGGGGAAGAACTACACGGGTATTCGTAGAATCAACGTGTTGATCTTCATTTTCCGTAACACACGCTACATCAAGATGTGTGCAATCACTACAAGAAATGTCGCCCCTATTGTTAGGGCAGGATTTTTTAATGACCTATGATCCTCACTTATTATCCTATTAGTGATCCTTACTTCTGTGACAGATAGTGATCCTCAGAAGTGCTTCAGGATCAGGATCATGGATCACCCTAAGGATCCTTGTACTAACGATTGTTTACTTTGAATTTCGTATTGTTTTGCAGGAGTAACAAATTGGACTTGGTCTTGGCAACGTTACTAAGGAATATTCCACGGTTATTTCGCACGTGTTTGCTTGAAAATGGACGTTGTGGAGAACGTGGGAGCATGGCACGAATTGTGGACAGTTTGTTAGGCTAGTTAACTTCTATTTTAAAAGGGGTAGCGAGCTAGCTTTAGAAACACTTGGCTAATTTTGGCTACACACACTCGTATAACCGCACTCTTGAACATACGGCAAAACACTTAGCAATTTTTACACATTTCTACATGATACACTATAGTGATCCTTGTACCTAGCTCGCTATTATCCGAAGTTGTAAACAATTATTGGTTAATTGGAAGTTGGTGATCGGTAGTTTCCATCACCCGAGGTTTTTTATGCCAGAGATCATTCATTGATCAAGGGCTTTTTCCTCGTATAAATCTTTGTGTCTCTTGTGCAATTTACTTCTAAGTGATCCTCATTGTTGTTCATCAATTCAAGCATCATACCCCGTAAGAAAGAGTTTGGTTGCATTATCCTCGTCTGATTTTTGACCAAAACACCTATTGATACAGAAAATCGCCTCTAAAGGTATTAGGGGCGACATGTCGCTGCTAAAATGTCGACCCTAATGCCTCGTCACTATTGACATTTGGGGACGACAATTGTTGTCGATAATGGTGTTGGATCTTTAGGGGCGACAATTGTCGCCCCTAAAAGTTCATTGATGACATCAGCATATGACCTCATACTTATACATTTAGGGACGACTTTTATTGCCTCTAAAAGTCCATTCCTGGAAAAACCAGATTTTTTTTTTGTTTTTTTGTTTTTTTGCCGTTTTTTCAAATACCAAACCTGCTGATCTTTTCCAGACATACCCAGCAATTCTAACCCAAACATAAAACCAATATCAAATCAAAAATAAGCCATAATAACATCACGTTTCACGTTTCTTTGTCTAGTTAAGTTATAAGTCTAAAATAAAACATAATAAACATCAAGTTTTTTTTAATCATTCTTGATCCTCATCCATGTTGTCTTCATTGCCATTCTTTGAAGCCTTCTTCGAGTTCATGAATTTTGAGAGGCGTTCTAAAAAAACTTTCGTTTTCAAACAAACCATCAAGGAAATCCTACAAAATAAGATATAGATTATAAGTTCAAACAAACTACATATTTCCAAGCACAACATTAACCAAATGGGTCATTAAACCCGAGCCCACTATAACATACTTAAGACATCCAACTTTTAACCAAATCGGTACTAAATAGATGATATTAAACATTATATAATAGCTTTTGTTTATTTTATTAAAAGAATCTGAGTATTATTATTTTTCTAACACATAATATATTTGCAGCAAATGATTGTTTAACTTAGTCGTATTATGTTATCGCTAACCTAGTCCATCAATTGTTGCTAACCTAGTCCATCAGTTACAACGATCAAATCTTCGACAGACTGCATAATTTCAACCCATCCCCAGTCCACCAGTTCACTATTTTTCAATTGCACTTTTAACTTTACTTTCGCTGCAAGGGCAATCTCAATCAAACATACAATTATCCCTAACTTTCATTTACATTATAACAAAACTCTTGGAACATTCTCGTTGAAATAAAAAATATCCCCCCTAATTGTGATTTTAACAACAGAACACACTGAATACATACGATTTGAACATCAAACAACACTAAATAATTGTGATTTGAACATCAATCTTAAGGATTAAAGCGACTAGGGTTCTTACCTACATAAACCATACAGAAAGGTTGCGATTTGAACAGCACATTGCTTCAAAAGGCTGAGAATTTGATGGCACAAGAGGCTGCTAGTAGCGTGAAGGGCGGCATTCTTCCTACTGGTGGCGTGGCAAGTAGGGTTTGGAGGGGGGAAGGGGGAAGTGTTGTGCGTGGCAGGTAGGGTTTGGAGGGGAGGGAAGTGTTGTGCGTGGCAGGTAGGGTTTGGAGGGGAAAGGGGGAAGTGTTGTTTTGGAGGGGAAATGGAGAAGTGTTGTCTGATGGGGGGAAACAAGCCTGCCAAGGGTTTTAACTCACAATTAGGGGCGACTTAGGGAAAAATAATATCAGCCATTGGATTATTTACCTAATCTACGACCATAACTTGTTGCCCGAACCTAAAACGCGGATTGGTCCTTTAGGGGCGAATTTTTATATGTCGCCCCTAATGCTCTTTTTTCTTGTAGTGAATGGCACAATGGCTGAGTGCCCAACACTTGTGGAAGAAGATTTAGAGTTTCTTTTGGACACCGAAGAACATCGAAGGATTTTAGACCAAACAAAACGTATTACTCCTCATGTGCTCAAGCCTCCTCCATTTTGCGGCAAAGAATGTAAAGAAAAGTATAACACTAATAAGGGACGAAGGTGTTTTGGTCAAAAATCAGATAAGGATAATGCAACCAAACTCTCTGTTACTGGGTATGATGCTTGAATTGGTAAACAACAATGAGGATCACTCAGAAATGAATTGCACAAGTGACACAAAGATTTATACGAGGAAAAACCCCTTGATCAATGAATGATCTCCGGCATAAAAAATCTCGGGTGATGGAAACTACCGATCACCAACTCAAATTAAACAATAATTCTTTTACAACTTCGGATGATAGCGAGCTAGGTACAAGGATCACTATAGTGTATCGTGTGGAAATGTATGAAAATTGCTAAGTGTTTCGCCGTGAGCTGATGAATGCAGTTGTACGAGTGTGTGTAGCCAAAAAATAGCCAAGTGTTCTAAAAATAGCTCGCTATCCCCTTTAAAAATAGAAAATATCTAGCCTAACTAACTATCCGCATTTCGTGCCTTCTCCCCACGTTCTCCACAACGTTCACAACGGTCAAGCACGTGCAGAATTGAAGGGAATATGCTCCAGGAATATCGCCATGACCAAGTCCACACCGGTACTCCTACAATACAACACCAAATTCAAAGTGAACAATCATTAGTATAAGGATCCTTAGGATGATCCATGACCCTGATCCTGAAGCACTTCTGAGGATCACTAATTGTCACAGAAGTAAGGATCACCAAACAGGATAACACTTGAGGATCACAGGTCATTAAGAAATCCTCCCCTAACAATTGCCCCCAAAATATAAGGAGTGATCATGTAAATAAACGAGTTGTATTTTATCGATCTTATCCGCAACAAACTAATAGATATATAGCCTTTAGTGTCAGGGCTAGATTTTTATGTCCTATGATCCTTACTTGGTATCCTAACAAGTGATCCTTGTTTCTTTGGCAGATAGTTATCCTCAGAAGAGCTCCAGGATCAGGATCATGGATCATCCTAAGGATCCTCATACTAACGATTGTTCTCTTTGGATTTAATGTTGTTTTGCAGGAATTACGAGTTGGACCAGGTCTTAGCAACGTAAACAAGGAATCTGTCACGCTAATTTCGCACATGCATAATCAAAGATGGACGTTATGGAGAATATGGAAACTCAGCACAATTCAAGGGCATTTAATTAGGCTAAATTTACTTCTATTCCTAAAGGGGTAACGAGCTAGTAGTTAGGTGATTTACCTAAAATACAACCACACACACTTGTATAAATTGCACTCTTCAGCATTTGGAAGAGACAACACATTTTCTCACACGCTTTAGCATACGATACTATAGTGATCCTTGTACCTAGCTCGTTACCATCCGAAGTTGTAAACATTGTTTGTTATATTGAAGTTTGGTGATCGGTAGTTTCCATCACCTGAGGTTTTTTATGCCGGAGATCATTCATTGATCAAGGGCTTTTTCCTCGTATAAATCCTTGTGTCGCTTGTGCAATTTTCATTATAGTAATCCTTATCTTTGTTCATCGAACCAAGCATCATTCCCCGTTTACAAAGAGTTTGGTTGCATTATCCTTGTGTGATTTTTGACCAAAACAGTTTGGCGCTCACCGTGGGGCAATTGGTGCTTCATTCATAAGAAAATCTTTCTGTTGGTGATCATTCCGGAAGTGTTGCATGGCTTCATCGTTGAAGAATACTTCCACAGCGATGTCTGCAGTCAATTCATCTAATGGCATCCCACCTTTGCCTCCACCACCAGCTGGATCTCAGAAAAATGCTGAGAAGAGACCAACCCCTATCTTCTCTAAACCTTCATCTTCTGCTCTAACTTCTTCTGCTCCCAGTACTAGTGATATATTTACTTTGATTTTGCAGATGAGGGATCGTATGCAGCAGCATGATGAAACTAATGACAGGATCCTCAAGGAAATCGGAGATCTCAAAAGGCAAAAGAAAACGGCAGAGGATCATTCCCCACTAATGCCCAAATCTTTGAATTTTGATACTCCGATGATTACTTCTCAGCCATCAGGGGTCCCAAACATTCAACATATTGATGGATTAAGAGGAGTGCATTTCGGCCCAGCAGCAGTGACTCAGGCATCAGGATCATATTTCCAACCGGCAGGATCCTATACTCAGCATATGGGATCCTTCATGAACTCAGGATCCTCCTTCGTTCCAGGATCATCCCAGGTTCAAGGATCCTCCTTCGTTCCAGGATCATCCCAGGTTCAAGGATCCTCCTTCGTTCCAGGATCATCCCATGTTCAGGGATCCCTTCAGATACCAGGATCCTTGAAGAATTTGCAAACAGGAAGTCCAGATGTCCATCAAGGAGATTTTATTCCGATGCAGACCATTGCTTCCACTGGTCCCTCCATCATCCCAGAATCCCAGCAATATGGATTCACATCCAATGTTCCTAACTTGAACCCGATGGGAGGTAACACTTTTAATAATTCTCTTACCACTAACCATGGATTCATGCAGGATACAGGTATCAATCATGCTATGGCCAGAGAACTACAAAAACTGAAGGATATGATATCAAGTGTTCCAGGGGTAGTCAAACCTATCCCGGAGATTGCAGATGGAAGCCATAAGGTATCTCGTTTTGCACCACCAATTTGTGATGCTGAGATACCCAAAAGATTCCATATCCCTACTATGAAGCTGTATGATGGTACAACGGATCCTGAGGAACACATAGCACAATACAGGGAGAGGATGGAGATCAATCCTATTCCAGAAAGGTTAAAGGAAGCATGCCTGTGCAAGGGATTTGGATCCACTCTTACCGGATCAGCTCTTAAATGGCTGCTAAGTCTTCCCCCTTACTCTATTACTTCGTTCGCTAATTTAGTTAACTTATTCAATAATCAATTTTCTTGTAGTAGAAAATTTGAACGATTGACTAGCGATTTATACAGGATAACTCAGGGTTATAATGAGTCATTAAGGGATTATATAACCAAATTTAGTAAAGAATCCTTGGATATTCCTAACTTGGATGTGGCCACAGCTGTTGAGGCCTTCAAGATAGGATTGCTTAAGGATTCATTGTTCTATGATGATCTTGTTATGACACCATGCAGGAATCTAGACGAAGTAAGAACTCGGGCACTCAGGTTCATCCGGCTATAGGATGACAAAAGGATCCAGGAGAGACAAGTAGGATCCTCAAAACAAGAAAAGCAAGGATCCTCTTTCAAAAGCAACAAATTCAAATCCTATAACAGAACTGACAACCAGAATGTGCATGCTGTTGACCAAGAAGAGGATGATGAAGATTATCCTCCGATTTCTGAATACTGTTTTTCCGTTGATAACCATGAACTAATCCTTGCAATGCAGAATCTAGGAGAAAAGGCCAGATGGCCCAGAAAAAATGACAAACCAGCCGCAGCTAAAGATAAATCAAAGTGGTGTGCATACCATGAGGATTTTGGGCATTTGACAGAGGAATGCATCGCATTACGAAAGGAAATTGGATATCTTCTGAGCAAGGGGCATTTGAAAGAATTGTTGGGAAGAAAAAAGCAAAGGACTCAGGATCCTGAAAGGATCCCTGAAAGAGCTCCACCTCCTCCGGCAGATGCACAAGTGATCAACTTTATTTCTGGAGGATCAGATATCTGTGGTACATCCTTCTCAGCAGCTAAAAGGCATGCAAAGGAAGCTAAAATGGATAACGGACAAAGACTTATACGAACATCAAGTGTCTCGGAAGGAAAAGTGATAACCTTTGATGAGGATGATCGAGTTGACATCCAGGATCCTCATCATGATAGTTTAGTTATTACTCTCTTTATTTCTAACCACTTTGTCCGCAGGATCCTTATTGACGGAGGAAGCTCAGTAAACATTATCCAGCTTGACGTTCTGAAGAAAATGGGTATCCCTGAATCAGATATCACACCAAGATCCTCCGTGCTTGTAGGATTTAGTGGCGAAACTAAGAAAACCCTGGGGGACATCAAACTCCCAATTTATGTGGAAGGATTACATAATTATCAAAAATTTTGTGTTATTGACTGTTTGTCTTGTTGTAATGTTATCCTTGGCAGGCCCTGGATACACGATATGAAGGCAGTCCCGTCCACCTACCATCAGTGTGTGAAGCTCCCTAGCCCATGGGGAATAATCAAGATCGATAGTGATCAACAGGAGGCTAAGGATTGTTACACCTCATCAATGAAACCAGCCTCGAAATCAAGGGAGCAATAGCAATTAAAGTATCCTCCAAGGGGTGTCTTGGAGGCAAGAGAGCAGGATGTGGACGAAATCTTCTTGGATCCTGATGATCCTGAATCCAAAATCTACATCGGATCAGGGATCCTTGATAAAATGAAAGAAGACATAGTATCCTTCCTCAAAAGAAGAAAATCTACCTTTGCATGGAAACATGAGGATATGACAGGTATATCTAAGGATATTATCACTCATAAACTTGGCATTGACAGGTCAGTTAAACCAATCCATCAAAAAAGGAGGAAGTTTGCACCAGAAAGAAATGCCATTATCCAGGAAGAGGTAGAAAGATTACTACGAGCAGGTATGATCAGAGAAGTGAAGTATCCAAAATGGCTGGCCAATGTGGTTGTTGTTCAAAAGAAAAATGGAAAGTGGAGGGTATGTGTCGATTTCACTAATTTGAATAAGGCATGTCCCAAGGATCCTTTCCCATTACCCCACATTGACTCCATGGTGGATGCAACGGCGGGTCATGAACTGTTAACCTTTATGGATGCATCATCTGGATTCCAACAAATTCAGATGGAACCATCTGACCAAGAGGATACGGCCTTTATGACCCCAACCGGTTTATATTGTTATATTGCTATGCCTTTTGGATTAAGAAATGCAGATGCAACATATCAAAGGCTGGTGAATATGATGTTCAAAGATCAAATTGGACAAACTATGGAAGTGTACATAGACGATATGGTGGTGAAATCCAAAAAAGCTGAGGATCACCTAAGGGACTTGGAGGAAGCATTTGATATCCTTGATAATTATAACATGAAGCTTAATCCTTCAAAATGTCACTTTGGTGTTAAAGCAGGTAAATTCTTAGGATATATGGTAACCCAGAGGGGCATTGAAGCAAGCCCGGAACAAATCAAAGCATTGGTGAATATCAAATCCCCTGCCAACGCTAAGGATGTGCAAAGGCTAACAGGCAGGATAGCAGCTCTAAACAGATTCATATCCAAATCCTCAGAAAAGTGTAAAGAATTCTATGATATCCTAACAAAGAACAAGAAATTCGAATGGACTGAAAAGCATGAGAATGCTTTACAAGCCCTAAAAGAATACATGTCCTCAGCCCTAGCATTGATGAAACCAGAAAAAGGAGATGTGTTATCCTTATACCTTGCGGTATCCTCAAAAGCAGTAAGTGCAGTCCTTGTTAAGGATCATGAAGGTACACAATATCCTGTCTATTATGTAAGTAAGAGTTTACTTGATGCTGAATCCAGGTATTCACACCTTGAAAAACTTATTCTTGCACTGATTATGGCATCTACTAAACTAAGACATTATTTTGAAACCCATGTTATTGTTGTTAGAACTAATTTTCCAATTAAGAATGTCCTCAGGAAACCAGAGATGTCCGGAAGAATGGCTAAGTGGGCAGTAAAGCTTAGTGCCCATGATATAAGATATGAGCCTAGAACGGCCATCAAATCCCAAGCATTAGCAGACTTTGTGGCTGATTTCAGTAGTGATTTACAAAAGGAAGCCGAATTGGAAGTCCAGCAGCTGGATGAAACCAAGGATCCTTGGATACTACATACTGACGGATCCTCAAATGTTAAAGGCACGGGGCTTGGTATACTACTAAAATCGCCACAGGGGGACATAATACCCCATTCCATAGCTTGTGAGTTCCAAGCCACTAATAATGAGGCTGAATATGAAGCCTTAATCGCTGGTTTGCAAATTGCTAAGCATATGGGGATCAGGTATCTTGAGGTATACGTGGATTCATTGTTAATCACTAATCACTTTAATGGATCCTATGCTGTTAAAGGTGAAAAACTAACCAAATATTTAGAGATAGTCAAAGAATTGGCACTCTCCTTTGTTTCCTTCAGTTTGACACAGGTACCAAGGGAGGAAAATACAGAAGCTGATGCATTGGCCAATCTAGGATCATCTTTGAAGATCCTAGAGGATATAAGTATCCCCATCATCCATATCCTGGCTCCTGCTATTGAAAATCAGGTGGCCATGGAAATAGAAGAAGATACTGCAATGATCCCTAGTGAGAATACTCAATCTTGTTCAGGATCATGGATCTCACTAATCATGAGATACTTACAACACGGGGAGATTCCTATGGGAGAAAATCCTAGGGCTTTCAGAATTAAGGTATCTCAATTCACAATCTTAAATAATATGCTGTATAAGCGATCTCTTGCAGGACCATATTTGAGATGTATCGAGGATCCTGAAGTTCAAGAAGTTTTAAAAGACTTCCATGAAGGAGATTGTGGAAACCACACTGGGGGCAGGGCATTGTTCTCAAGGATCTTAAGGACAGGATACTACTGGCCAACTATGAAAAGGGATGCTATGGAGTATGCTAAGAAGTGTGATCCTTGTCAAAGACACAGCAATATCCTTCATCAGCCGGCTGAATTTCTACATCCTATACCATCCTCTTGGCCATTCATGAGATGGGGGATGGATATAGTTGGCAAGCTCCCTAAAGCACCTGGTGGGAAAGTGTTCATGCTTGCCATGACTGGCTACTTCTCCAAGTGGATAGAGGCTGAAGCTTTTGCCCAAGTCAGAGAAAAGGAAGTTATATCCTTTATTAAGAGAAACATTATAACTAGATTTGGCATTCCTTCTGAAATTGTATGTGATAATGGTTCCCAATTTATTGGGAGCAGGACTACTAACTTTTGTGACAGTTGGAGGATTAAGATGATAACATCAACACCAGTCCACCCACAAGCCAATGGTCAAGCAGAATCATCCAACAAGATCATCATCAACAATCTGAAGAAGAAACTTGGATCCAAGAAGGGGAAATGGGCAGAGGAATTGCCTTATGTGCTTTGGGCTGATAGGACAACCCCCAAGAATGCTACTGGTCAAACACCCTTCTCTTTGGTGTCTGGAGCAGAATCAGTGAACCCAACAGAAATGGTGGTTCCAACTGCTAGAACAAGTACCCGTGATCCTGAGGAGAATGATGCAAACCTGGCTCAAGACTTGGATACTATTGAAGAAATCAGGGATCTGGCTAGGATAAGGATGGCTAGCTACCAACAAAGAATGGCTGGTGCTTACAACAAAAATGTCAGGATAAGGAAATTCTAAGTTAGGGATATGGTATTGAGAAAAGCATTCCAAAATACCACCAATCCTGCTGATGGGAAATTGGCACCAAAATGGGAAGGCCCTTATTTGATTGAAGCCGAAGCAGGAAAGGGGGCATATAGATTGCTTACCATCGAAGGTAATCTGTTACCAAGAGCCTGGAATGCTGTCCACTTGAAAAAATATTTCATGTGAGCAGGATCCTTCTGGCATGAATGATCCTTAGATTGGAAGTATCCTTCAAAGATCCTTGAAGCATCAATGATCCTTACTCTGGTAATGTCCTAAGCTTGAACTCTTATTTACATATCTTCTTATTTAAGGATAAGGATCATGTATCCTTCATCCTTCTCTCACGAGATTTTGAGTTCTGATAAGTCCAGGTATCCTTAGCATAATGTCGACAATCTTCAGAAGCGACTCAGATCCTTGGGTTCAACCCCAGTTATTTGGGCTTGTCCCCGGTTATCGTTGGGCTTGTTCCCAGTTTTCGCCTGTAGCGCACGATGATCCTGGTATAGTTCACGTCTTTGGGACCAGTACTCGCTTTAGGGGCTGATAACCCCATCGTACTGGCTATACCTAGGGTCCTACGTATAATGGTAGACGTACCATACATCTGTTCCTAAGGTTTCTAACGTTTTCACGTTAGCTAAGGTTTTGGCATTTTCATGTCACTAAGTTTGGATAGTCGCCAGTGAGGGCCATACTCCAGTTTACATACGATCCTTGGGCTTGTCCCCAGTTATCCTTCAGGCTTGTCCCCAGTTACCCTTCGGGCTTGTCCCCAGTGATCCTTTGGGCTTGTCCCCAGTTACTAACTTATCTATGATATTGGCTTAGTCCCAAGTTATATTCTATTTTTCAGGTTTTCGAAGTTAAACAATTAAGGATCCTTAATCCTTATTATCCATTAAAGTTTTACTTATGGCTATCCTGATTAAAGGTTAGGATCCTAACTTGGATCCTCAGGTGTGATCCTTGACTATTTTTAATTTCATTCATTATTCATTTGAACAACCCTTAGACCTTGACAACGGAACCTATAATCCTTAACATGAACTACTTTTTGGAAGATTTCAACTATAGGATACTTGATCCTGGATCGTATCCTAAATTTCTTAAACATAATTTGCTTAACTTTTCTTACTCAGACAAGCATAAATCAAAACAATTGAAAGAATAAAAGATATACAAGGATAACATCACAGGATAAGTCAAAAGTTAAAAGTTTTATTTATTAAATATTTAACCCTTTCAAAAAGTTGTCAAAATTGCCAACCCACGTTTCTACCAGCAAAACGTGGCCCGTCCACATGGGTTGGCAAAGGGTGTCCATTGTTTGTGCGGTCATAGCATGCAGGAAATTAAAAGGCGGCAGGATCACAATGGCTTCATCCCCCAAACAGAGGATCCCTCCACCATTTGTAATCCTACCTATTGTCTGAAGGATCCTGGATCCTTAACCCTAAAACTATTGTTCGAATTACAGACCATAATTGTTTTAAAAAAAACACCAACAACCACCAAACAAAAAAATTGGGCTCCGGCTATGTCTAGAAGTTTCCTTCATCGCCCAATCCTGCAGCTCAATCCTTCGCTGCACCATCACCACCAGCTCCACTTGCCTCTCCAGCATGATCCTTGCCAGCGCCTCCACCCTCAAGCATCGAGATCTCCTCAGCTTCTTCATCTTCCTCCAACTCTGCCAGCCTCGCCTTCCAACCCTCTACATCCCATGTGCTCTTGTCGAAGGCAGGATCCTGAGCCTCCATAGCCATCTGCAACTGGATCTTATACATGGTTATTGCAGCAGAGACCTTGGCATCCTGGGTAATCTCATGCTTCTCATAGTCAAAATTGATCAGCATCCTGGCAGCATCATCCTTGGTGGCCCGGAGCTCCTTCTGAAGGTCAGCTATCTTAAGATCCTTCAGCACACCCATTTGTTGAAGGTCAGCAATCTGGCGGTCTTGATCCTCGACGTGGCCAACATACGTCTCTATCTCAGCAAATTTCTGCAAGGAAAACAATGACGGATTTTGTCAATCTGAGAATCAGTAAAACAACACCTCTCGGTGGGGGAATCCTTGATGATCCCTTGACCCTTCAAGGGGCTATTATTCTTAGGATCCTTACTGGGAGAATTCCGGAGCAACAATTTTTACAAGACGATTGAAAAAGAAAGAAAAACAGAGTAAGCAAGAGAGAAGGAGAAGGGGAATACCTGTTCAATCCTCTGATCGCGGTTATAAAGGGAAGAGTTCTTGAATTTAAATGCAAACGATCCTATCCCTATTTCTATTTATAATGATGATTTGTGCAGGGCTGTCATCTCCATGACGTCAGATCGCAACGGATAGTTCATTCTTAACGGCTATATATCCGTTGAGTTAGTTATAGATAAGATTCGGCAAAATATAACTCGTTAATATTACATAATTACTCCTTATATTTTGGGGGCAATTGTTAGGGCTAGATTTTTATGACCTATGATCCTTACTTGGTATCCTAACAAGTGATCCTTGTTTCTTTGGCAGATAGTGATCCTCAGAAGAGCTCCAGGATCAGGATCATGGATCATCCTAAGGATCCTCATACTAACGATTGTTCTCTTTGGATTTAATGTTGTTTTGCAGGAATTACGAGTTGGACCAGGTCTTAGCAACGTAAACAAGGAATCTGTCACGCTAATTTCGCACATGCATAATCAAAGATGGACGTTATGGAGAATATGGAAACTCAGCACAATTCAAGGGCAATTAATTAGGCTAAATTTACTTCTATTCCTAAAGGGGTAACGAGCTAGTAGTTAGGTGATTTGCCTAAAATACAACCACACACACTTGTATAAATTGCACTCTTCAGCATTTGGAAGACACAACACATTTTCTCACACGCTTTAGCATACGATACTATAGTGATCCTTGTACCTAGCTCGTTACCATCCGAAGTTGTAAACATTGTTTGTTATATTGAAGTTTGGTGATCGGTAGTTTCCATCACCCGAGGTTTTTTATGCCAGAGATCATTCATTGATCAAGGGCTTTTTCCTCGTATAAATCCTTGTGTCGCTTGTGCAATTTTCATTATAGTGATCCTTATCTTTGTTCATCGAACCAAGCATCATTCCCCGTTTACAAAGAGTTTGGTTGCATTATCCTTGTGTGATTTTTGACCAAAACAGTTAGAATCGAACTATCCGTTGCGATCCTGACGTCACTGAGGTGACTTACCCTACAAATTCATCATTATAAATATGAGTTAGAGATAGGATCAATTTGCATTTAAATCCAAGATAAACTCCCTTTAAATTCTCATCCGAAGATCAATCAGGTATTCTCTTTTCCTCTTCTTCCTTCTCTTACTCTGTTTTACTTCTTTTACCATCATCTCGTCGAAAATGATGCTCCGAAACTCTCCCGCTAAGGATCACCAGAAGAACAGCCCTCTGAAAAGCCAAGGGATCATCAAAGATTCCGCAAAAGAACGCTGTTGTTTCACTGATCCACAGATCGACAGAATCCGCTATTGCTTCCCAGCGAATGCCATATTCAAATCCTTTGAACCCACTGCTTTGAGTGATCATGTTTCTGAAACTTGGATTGCCTTTCCTGTTACCCCGTTCACCATAGGCTATACCTATCCTTTTCCAGCCTTTACCCAATCCTTCTTTTCTCTTACTGGATCCCATCCTCAGCATGCAGGATCCTTCACAAGCTCAGGAGGATACCCAGGAGCACAGCAGATTCAAGGGTTCTGGCCGTTTCAAGGATCCTCCCAGGTTCAAGGATCCTCCTTTGTTCCAGTATCATCCCAGGTTCAAGGATCCTCCTTTGTTCCCGGATCATCCCAGGTTCAAGGATCCTCCTTTGTTCCAGGATCATCCCAGTTTCAAGGATCCTTCCAGATACCGGGATCCCTAAGGAGTTTGCAATCAGGAAGTTCAGATATCCATCAGGGGGATTTTATTCCAATGCGGACCATTGCTTGTACTGGTCCCTCGATCATTCCAGAGTCCCAACAATATGGGTTCACATCCGGTGTTCCTAATTTGAACCCGGTGGGAGGTAACACTTTTAATAATTCTCTTACTACTAACCCTGGATTCATGCAGGATGCAGGTATCAATCATGCCATGGCCAGAGAATTGCAAAAGTTGAAGGATATGATATCAAGTGTCCCAGGAGTGGTCAAACCTATCCCGGAGATTGCAGATGGGAGCCATAAGATATCTCGTTTTGCACCACCAATCTGTGATGCTGAGATACCCAAGAGGTTCCACGTGCCAACCATGAAGTTGTATGATGGTTCAACGGATCCTGAAGAACACATAGCACAATACAGGGAGAGGATGGAGATTAATCCAATCCCAGAAAGGTTAAAGGAAGCATGTCTGTGCAAGGGATTTGGATCCACTCTTACTGGATCAGCTCTCAAATGGCTGCTAAGTCTTCCCCGCTACTCTATTACCTCATTTGCTAATCTAGTTAACCTATTTAATAATCAGTTTTCTTGTAGTAGAAAATTTAAACGTTTAACTAGTGATTTATATAGGATAACCCAGGGTCATAATGAATCATTAAGGGATTATATCACTAAATTTAGTAAAGAATCCTTAGACATTCCCAACCTGGACATAGCCACGGCTGTTGAGGCCTTTAAAATGGGATTGCTTAGGGATTCATTGTTCTATGATGAATTTGTTATGACACCATGCAGGAACCTAGATGAGGTAAGAACCCGGGCACTCAGGTTCATCCGGCTAGAGGATGATAAGAGGATCTAGGAGAGATTAGCAGGATCCTCAAAACAAGAAAAGCATGGATCCTCGTTCAAGAACAACAAGTTCAGATCCTATAACAAATCTGATAACCAGAACGTGCATGCTGTTGATCAAGAAGAGGATGATGAGGATTATCCTCCAATTTCTGAATATTGTTTTTCTGTTGATAACAATGAACTAATCCTTGCGATGCAGAATTTAGGTGATAAAGCTAGATGGCCCAGGAAATATGACAGACCAGCTGCAACTAAAGATAAATCAAAGTGGTGTGCATACCATGAAGATTTTGGGCATCTCACAGAAGAATGCATTGCACTGAGAAAAGAAATTGGATACTTGTTAAGCAAGGGGCACCTGAAAGAATTATTGGGTAGAAAAAAAGTCAAGGACTCAGGATCCTGAAAGGATCCCTGAGAAAGCTCCGGCCCCTCTAGCAGATGCACAAGTAATAAACTTTATTTTTGGAGGATCAGACATTTGTGGCACATCCTTCTCAACAGCTAAAAGGCATGCAAAGGAAACCAAAATGGATAATGGAGATAGACCCATCCGAACATCCAATGTCTCCGAAGGAAACGTCATAACTTTTGATGAGGATGATCGTGTTGACATTCAGGATCCTCATCACGATGGTTTGGTTATCACTCTTTTCATTTCTAACCACTTTGTCTGCAGGATCCTTATAGACGGAGGAAGCTCTGTGAACATTATCCAGCTTGATGTTCTAAAGAAGATGGGTATTCCTGAATCAAATATCATACCGAGATCCTCTGTGCTCGTGGAGTTCAGTGGCGAGACTAAGAATATGTTAGGGCAGGATTTTAATGACTTGTGATCTTTACATGATATCCTAACGAGTGATCCGTGTTTCTTTGGCAGATAGTGATCCTCAGAAGAGCTTCAGGATCAGGATCATGGATCATCCTAAGGATCCTCATACTAACGATTGTTCTCTTTGAATTTAATGTTGTTTTGCAGGGATTACGAGTTGGACCTGGTCTTGGCAACGTTATTAAGGAATCTTTCACGTAAATCTCGCACATACATAACCGGAAATAGACGTTGTGGAGAATATGGAAACTTAGCACAAATTACGGGCAATTAGTTAGGCTAAATTTACTTCTATTTCTAAAGGGGTAACGAGCTAGTAGTTAGGTGACTTGCCTAAAATTCAACCACACACACTTATATAAATGGCACTCTACAGCATTCGGAGGACACAACACATTTCTCACACGCTCTAGCATACGATACTATAGTGATCCTTGTACCTAGCTCGTTACCATCCAAAGTTGTAAACATTGTTTGTTATATTGAAGTTTGGTGATCGGTAGTTTCCATCACCCGAGGTTTTTATGCCGGAGATCATTCATTGATTAAGGGCTTTTTCCTTGTATAAATCCTTGTGTCACTTGTGCAATTTTCATTTAAGTGATCCTTATCTTTGTTCATCATACCAAGCATCATTCCCCGTTTACAAAGAGTTTGGTTGCATAATCCTTGTGTGATTTTTGACCAAAACAGTTTGGCGCCCACCGTGGGGCAATTGGTGCTTCATTCATAAGAAAGTTTTTCTGTTAGTGATCATTCCGGAGCGTTGCATGGCTTCATCGTTGAAGAATACCTCCACAGCGATGTCTGCAGTCAACTCATCTCAGGGCACTCCACCTTTGCCGCCACCACCAGCTGGATCTCAGAAAAATGCTGAGAAGAGACCAACTCCTATCTTCTCTAAACCTTCATCTTCTTCTGCTCTAACTTCTTCTGCTCCCAGTACTAGTGATATATTTACTTTGATTTTGCAGATGAGGGATCGTATGCAGCAGCAGGATGAAACTAATGACAGGATCCTCAAGGAAATCGAAGATCTCAAAAGACAAAAGAAAACGGCAGAGGATCATTCCCCACTGATGCCCAAATCTTTGAATTTTGATACTCCGATGATTACATCTCAGCCATCAGAGATCCCAGACATTCAACATGTGGGTGGATCAAGAGGAGTACATTTCGGCTCATCAACAGTGACTCAGGCATCAGGATCATATTTCCAGCCGGCAGGATCCTATACTCAGCATATGGGTTCCTTCATGAATTCAGGAGCCTACTCAGGAGCGCAGCAATTTCAAGGATCCTCCTTTGTTCCAGGATTATCCCAGGGTCAAGGATCCTTTCTCATCCCAGGATCATCCCAGTTTCAAGGATCCCTCCAGATACCAGGATCCTCGAAGAGTTTGCAGACAGGAAGTTCAGATGTCCATCAAGGAGATTTTATTCCGATGCAGACCATTGCTTCCACTGGTCCCTCCATTATCCCAGAATCCTAGCAATACGGATTCACATCCAATGTTCCTAACTTGAACCCGATGGGAGGTAACACTTTTAATAATTCTCTTACCACTAACCATGGATTCATGCAGGATACAGGTATCAACCATGCTATGGCCAGAGAACTGCAGAAACTGAAGGATATGATTTCAAGTGTTCCAGGGGTAGTCAAACCTATCCCGAAGATTGCAGATGGAAGCCATAAGGTATCTCGTTTTGCACCACCAATTTTTGATGCTGAGATACCCAAAAGATTCCATATTCCTACTATGAAGCTGTATGATGGTACAACGGATCCCGAGGAACACATAGCACAATACAGGGAGAGGATGGAGATCAATCTAACTCCGGAAAGGTTAAAGGAAGCATGCCTATGCAAGGGATTTGGATCCACTCTTACTGGATCAGCTCTTAAATGGCTGCTAAGTCTTCCCCTTACTCTATTACTTCGTTTGCTAATTTAGTTAACTTATTCAATAATCAATTTTCTTGTAGCAGAAAATTTGAACGATTGACTAGTGATTTATACAGGATAACTCAGGGTCATAATGAATCATTAAGGGATTATATAACCAAATTTAGTAAAGAATCCTTGGACATTCCCAACTTGGATGTGGCCACAGCTGTTGAGGCTTTCAAAATGGGATTGCTTAGGGATTCATTGTTCTATGATGATCTTGTTATGACACCATGCAGGAACCTAGACGAAGTAAGGACTCGGGCACTCAGATTCATCCAGCTAGAGGATGACAAGAGGATCCAGGAGAGACAAGTAGGATCCTCAAAACAAGAAAAGCAAGGATCCTCTTTCAAAAGCAACAAATTCAAATCCTACAATAGAACTGACAACCAGAACGTGCATGCTGTTGACCAAGAAGAGGATGATGAGGATTATCCTCCGATTTCTGAATACTGTTTTTCTGTTGATAACCATGAACTAATGCTTGCAATGCAGAATCTAGGAGAAAAAGCCAGATGGCCTAGAAAAAATGACAAACCAGCCGCAGCTAAAGACACATCAAAATGGTGTGCATACCACGAGGATTTTGGGCATTTAACAGAAGAATGCATCGCATTAAGAAAGGAAATTGGATATCTGTTGAGCAAGGGGCATTTAAAAGAGTTGTTGGGAAGAAGAAAGCAAAGGACTCAGGATCCTGAAAGGATCCCTGAAAAAGCTCCAGCCCATCCGGCAGATGCACAAGTGATAAACTTTATTTCCGGAGGATCAGACATTTGTGGTACATCCTTTTCAGCAGCTAAGAGGCATGCAAAGTGTTAGGGCTGGATTTTTATGACTTATGATCCTTACATATGATCCTAACCAGTGATCCTTATTTCTTTGGCAGATAGTGATCCTCAGAAGAGTTCCAGGATCAGGATCACGGACCATCACAGGGATCCTCATACTAACAGTTGTTTTCATTGGATTTAATGTTATCTTGCAGGAATGTCTGGCAGGATCCGCTCTTAGCAACGTAAACAAGGGACTCGTCTTTACAACTTTGGCATATGCTTAATCAGAGATAAACGTTGTGGACGATATGGAAACTCAGCATAATTTAAGGGCGATAATTTAGGCTAGATTTACTTTTATTCCTAAAGGGGTAACGAGCTAATAGTTAGTCTATTTACCTAAAATAGGGCCACTCACACTTGTATAAATAGCTCTCTTCCACATTCGGAAGACACAACACACTTCCCTCACGCTTTGACACACGATACTATAGTGATCCTTGTACTTAGCTCGTTACCATCCGAAGTTGTAACCTTTATTTGTTATATTGAAGTTTGGTGATCGGTAGTTTCCATCACCCGAGGTTTTTTATGCCGGAGATCATTCATTGATCAAGGGCTTTTTCCTCGTATAAATCCTTGTGTCACTTGTGCATTTTTTATTTAAGTGATCCTTCACTTTGTTCATCATACCAAGCATCATTCCCCGTTTACATAAAGTTTGGTTGCATTATCCTTGTGTGATTTTTGACCAAAACAGTTTGGCGCCCACCGTGGGGCAATTGGTGCTTCATTCATAAAAAAGTTTTTCTGTTGGTGATCATTCCGGAGTGTAGCATGGCTTCGTCATTGAAGAATACCTCCACAGCGATGTCGGCAGTCAATTCATCTACTGGCATTCCACCTTTGCCTCCACCACCAGCTGGATCTCAGAAAAATGCTGAGAAGAGACCAACTTCTATCTCCTCTAAACCATCATCTTCTGCTCTAACTTCTTCCGTTCCCAGTACTAGTGATATATTTACTTTGATTTTGCAGATGAGGGATCGTATGCAGCAGCAGGATGAAACTAATGACAGGATCCTCAGAGAAATCGGAGATCTCAAAAGGCAAAAGAAAACGGCAGAGGATCATTCCCAACTAATGCCCAAATCTTTGAATTTTGACACTCCAATGATTACTTCTCAGCCATCAGAGGCCCCAAACATTCAATATGTGGGTGGATCAAGAGGAGTGCATTTCGGCCCAGCAACAATGACTCAGGCATCAGGATCATATTTCCAACCGGCGGGATCCTACACCCAGCATTTGGGATCCTTCATGAACTCAAGATCCTCCTTCGTTCCAGGATCATCTCAGGTTCAAGGATCCTCCTTCGTCCCAGGATTATCCCAGGTTCAAGGATTCTCCTTCGTCCCAGGATCATCCCAGGTTCAAGGATCATCCTTCGTTCCAGGATCATCCCTGGTTCAAGGATCCCTTCAGATACCAGGATCCTTGAAGAATTTGCAAACAGGAAGTCTAGATGTCCATCAAGGAGATTTTATTCCAATGCAGACCATTGCTTCCACTGGTCCATCCATTATCCCAGAATCCCAGCAATATGGATTCACACCCAATGTTCCTAACTTGAACCTGATGGGAGGTAACACTTTTAATAATTCTCTTACCACTAACCATGGATTCATGCAGGATACAGGTATCAATCATGCTATGGCCAGAGAACTACAAAAACTGAAGGATATGATATCAAGTGTTCCAGGGGTAGTCAAACCTATCCCGGAGATTGCAGATGGAAGCCATTAGGTATCTCGTTTTGCACCACCAATTTGTGATGCTGAGATACTCAAAAGGTTCCATATCCCTACTATGAAGCTGTATGATGGTACAACGGATCCTGAGGAACACATAGCACAATACAGGGAGAGGATGGAGATCAATCCAATTCCAGAAAAGTTAAAGGAAGCATGCTTATGCAAAGGATTTGGATCCACTCTTACTGGATCAGCTCTTAAATGGCTGCTAAGTCTTCCCCCTTACTCTATTACTTCATTTGCTAATTTAGTTAATTTATTCAATAATCAATTCTCTTGTAGTAGAAAATTTGAAAGGTTGACTAGTGATTTATATAGGGTAACTCAGGGTCATAATGAATCATTAAGGGATTACATAACCAAGTTTAGTAAAGAATCCTTGGACATTCCTAACTTGGATATGGCCACAGCTGTTGAGGCCTTCAAGATGGGATTGCTGAAGGATTCATTGTTCTATGATGATCTTGTTATGACACCATGCAGGAACCTAGATGAAGTAAGAACTCGGGCACTCAGGTTCATCCGGCTAGAGGATGACAAGAGGATCCAGGAGAGACAAGCAGGATCCTCAAAGCCAGAAAAGCAAGGATCCTCTTTCAAAAGCAACAGATTCAAATCCTACAATAGGAATGACAACCAGAACGTGCATGCCGTTGACCAAGAAGAGGACGATGAGGATTATCCTCCAATTTCTGAGTATTGTTTTTCTGTTGATAATCATGAACTAATTCTTGCAATGCAGAATCTAGGAGAAAAAGCCAGATGGCCCAGAAAAAACGACAAACCAACTGGAACTAAAGACAAATCGAAGTGGTGTGCATACCACGAGGATTTTGGGCATTTAACTGAAGAATGTATCGCATTAAGAAAGGAAATTGGATATCTGCTAAGCAAGGGGCATCTAAAAGAGTTGTTGGGAAGAAAAAAGCAAAGGACTCAGGATCCTGAAAGGATCCCTGAGAAAGCTCCAGCTCCTCCGGCAGATGCCCAAGTGATCAACTTTATTTCTGGAGGATCAAACATCTGTGGTACATCCTTCTCAGCAGCTAAAAGGCATGCAAAGGAAGCTAAAATGGATAACGGAGAAAGGCCTATTCGAACATCAAGTGTCTCGGAAGGAAAAGCGATAACCTTTGATGAGGATGATCGCATTAACATCCAGGATCCTCATCATGATAGTCTAGTCATCACTCTCTTTATCTCTAACCATTTTGTCCGCAGGATCCTTATTGATGGAGGAAGCTCAGTAAATATTATCCAGCTTGATGTTCTGAAGAAGATGGGTATCCCTGAATCAGATATCACACCAAGATCCTCCGTACTTGTGGGATTCAGTAGCGAAACTAAGAAAACCCTGGGGGACATCAAACTCCCAATTTATGTGGAAGGATTACATAATTATCAAAAATTTTGTGTTATTGACTGTTTGTCTTGTTGTAATGTTATCTTTGGCAGACCCTGGATACATGATATGAAGGCAGTCCCATCCACCTACCATCAATGTGTGAAGCTCCCTAGCCCATGGGGAATAATCAAGATCGACAGTGATCAGCAGGAGGCTAAGGATTGTTACACCTCGTCAATGAAACCAACCTCGAAACCAAGGGAGCAATAGCAATTACAGTATCCTCCAAGGAATGTCTTGGAGGCGAGAGAACAGGATGTGGACGAAATCCTTTTGGATCCTAATGATCCTGAATCAAAAATCTATATAGGATCAGGGATCCTTGGCAAGATGAAAGAAGACCTAGTATCCTTCCTCAAAAGAAGAAAATCTACCTTTGCATGGAAACATGAGGATATGACAGGTATATCTAAGGATATTATAACTCATAAACTTGGCATTGACAGGTCAATCAAACCAATCCATCAAAAAAGGAGGAAGTTTGCACCGGAAAGAAATGCCATTATCCAGGAAGAGGTAGAAAGATTACTTCGAGCAGGTATGATTAGAGAGGTAAAGTATCCAAAATGGCTAGCTAATGTGGTCGTTGTTCAAAAGAAAAACGGAAAGTGGAGGGTATGTGTCGATTTCACTGATCTAAATAAGGCATGTCCCAAGGATCCTTTCCCATTACCCCACATTGACTCCATGGTGGATGCAACGGCGGGTCATGAACTGTTAACCTTTATGGATGCATCATCTGGATTCCAACAAATTCAGATGGAACCATCTGACCAGGAGGATACGGCTTTTATGACCCCAACCGGTTTATATTGTTATATTGCTATGCCCTTTGGATTAAGAAATGCAGGTGCAACATATCAAAGGCTGGTGAATATGATGTTCAAAGATCAAATTGGACAAACTATGGAAGTATACATAGATGATATGGTTGTGAAATCCAAGAAGGCTGAGGATCACCTAAGGGACTTGGAGGAAGCGTTTGATATCCTTGATAATTATAACATGAAGCTTAATCCTTCAAAATGTCACTTCGGTGTTAAAGCAGGCAAATTCTTAGGATATATGGTAACTCAGAGGGGCATTGAAGCAAGCCCGGAACAAATCAAAGCATTGGTGAATATCAAATCCCCTGCCAACGCTAAGGATGTGCAAAGGCTAACAGGCAGGATAGCAGCTCTAAACAGATTTATATCCAAATCCTCAGAAAGGTGTAAAGAATTCTATGATATCCTAAGAAAGAACAAGAAATTTGAGTGGACTGAAAAGCATGAGAATGCTTTACAAGCCCTCAAAGAATACATGTCCTCAGCTCCAGCATTGATGAAACCAGAAAAGGGAGATGTGTCATCCTTATATCTGGCGGTATCCTCAAAAGCAGTAAGTGCAGTCCTTGTTAAGGATCGTGAGGGTACACAATATCCTGTCTATTATGTAAGTAAGAGTTTACTTGATGCTGAATCCAGGTATTCACACCTTGAAAAACTTATCCTTGCATTAATTATGGCATCTACTAAACTAAGACATCATTTTGAAACCCATGTTATTGTTGTTAGAACTAATTTCCCAATTAAGAATGTCCTCAGGAAACCAGAGATGTCCGGAAGAATGGCTAAGTGGGCAGTAAAGCTTAGTGCCCATGATATAAGATATGAGCCTAGAACAGCCATTTAATCTCAAGCACTAGCCGACTTTGTGGCTGATTTCAGTAGTGATCTACAAAAGGAAGCAGAATTGGAGGTCCAGCAGCTGGATGAGACCAAGGATCCTTGGGTACTACATACTGACGGATCCTCAAATGTCAAAGGCACTGGGCTTGGTATACTACTAAAATCGCCACAGGGGGACATAATACCCCATTCCATAGCTTGTGAGTTCCAAGCCACTAATAATGAGGCTGAATATGAAGCCTTAATCGCTGGCTTACAAATTGCTAAGCATATGGGGATCAGGTATCTTGAGGTATACGTAGATTCATTGTTAATTACTAACCACTTTAATGGATCCTATGCTATGAAAGGTGAAAACTAACCAAATATCTAGAGATAGTCAAAGAATTGACACTCTCCTTTGTTTCTTTCAGTTTGTCACAGGTACCAAGGGAGGAAAATACAGAAGCTGATGCATTGGCCAATCTAGGATCATCTTTGAAGATCCCAGAGAATATAAGTATCCCCATCATCCATATCCTGGCTCCTGCTATTGAAAAACAGGTGGCCATGGAAATAGAAGAGGATACTGCAATGATCCCTAGCGAGGATACTCAATCTTATTCAGGATCATGGATCTCACCAATCATGAGATACTTACAACACGGGGAGATTCCTATGGGAGAAAATCCTAGGGCTTTCAGGATTAAGGTATCTCAATTCACAATCTTAAATAATGTGTTATATAAGCGATCTCTTGCAGGACCATATTTAAGATGTATTGAGGATCCTGAAATTCAAGAAGTGTTAAAAGACTTCCATGAAGGAGATTGTGGAAACCACACTGGGGGCAGGGCATTGTTCTCAAGGATCCTTAGGACAGGATACTATTGGCCAACTATGAAGAGGGATGCTGTGGAGTATGCTAAGAAGTGTGATCCTTGTCAAAGACACAGCAATATCCTTCATCAGCCGGCTGAATTTCTACATCCTATACCATCCTCTTGGCCATTCATGAGATGGGGGATGGATATAGTTGGCAAGCTCCCTAAGGCACCTGGTGGAAAAGTATTCATGCTTGCCATGACTGACTACTTCTCCAAGTGGATAGAGGCCGAAGCCTTTGCCCAAGTCAGAGAAAAGGAAGTGATTTCCTTTATTAAAAGAAACATTATAACTAGATTTGGCATTCCTTCTGAAATTGTATGTGATAATGGTTCCCAATTTATTGGGAGCAGGACTACTAACTTTTGTGACAGTTGGGGGATTAAGATGATAACATCAACACCAGTCCACCCACAAGCCAATGGCCAAGCAGAATCATCCAACAAGATCATCATCAACAATCTGAAGAAGAAACTTGGATCCAAGAAGGGGAAATGGGCAGAGGAATTGCCTTATGTGCTTTGGGCTGACAGGACAACTCCCAAGAATGCTACTGGTCAAACACCCTTCTCTTTGGTGTTTGGGGCAGAAGCAGTGATCCCAACAGAAATGGTGGTTCCAACTGCTAGAACAAGTACTCGTGATCCTGAAGAGAATGCTGCAAACTTGGCTCAGGATTTGGATACTATTGAAGAAATCAGGGATCTGGCTAGGATAAGGATGGCTAGCTACCAACAAAGAATGGCTGGTGCTTACAACAAAAATGTCAGAAAAAGGAAATTCCAAGTGGGGGATATGGTATTGAGAAAAGCATTCCAAAATACCATCAATCCTGCTGACGGGAAGTTAGCACCAAAGTGGGAAGGCCCTTACTTGATTGAAGCTGAAGCAGGAAAAGGGGCATATAGATTGCTAACCATGGAAGGAAATTTGTTACCTAGAGCCTGGAATGCTGTTCACTTAAAGAAATATTTCATGTGAACAGGATCCTCCTGGCATATATGATCCTTACATTGAAAGCATCCTCGAAGGATCCCGATAATGTCAATGATCCTTACTCTGGTAATATCTTAATCCTAAACTATTCCATTTTCTTATTTTTACCAAAGGATAAGGATCATGTATCCTTCATCCTCCTCTCACGAGAATTTGAGTTTTGATAGTCCAGGTATCCTCAGCATATTATTGATAGTCTTCAAAAGCATCTCAGATCCTTGGGTTCAACCCCAGTTATCCTTGGGCTTGTCCCCAGTTTTCGCCTGTAGCGCACGATGATCCTGGTATAGTTCATGTCTTTGGGACCAGTACCCACTCCAGGGGCTGATAACCTCATCGTACTGGCTATACCTAGGATCCTACGTATAATGGTAGACGTACCATACATCCGTTCCTAAGGTTTCTAACGTTTTCACGTTAGCTAAGGTTTTGGCATTTTCATGTCACTAAGTTTGGATAGTCGCCAGTAAGGGCCATACTCCAGTTTACATACGATCCTTGGGCTTGTCCCCAGTTATCCTTTGGGCTTGTCCCCAGTTATCCTTCGGGCTTGTCCCCAGTGATCCTTTGGGCTTGTCCCCAGTTATCCTTTGGGCTTGTCCCCAGTTACTAACTTGTCTTTTATATTGGCTTAGTCCCAAGATATATTCCATTTTTTTCAGGTTTTCGAAGTTAAACAATCAAGGATCCTTAATCCTTATTATCCATTAAAGTTTTACTTATGGTTATCCTGATTAAAGGTTAGGATCCTAACTTGGATCCTCAGGTATGATCCTTAACCATTTTTAATTTCATTCATTATTCATTTGAATAACCCTTAGACCTTGACAACTGAACCTATGATCCTTAAAATAAACTACTTTGAAAATTCTCGATTATAGGATATTTGATCCAGGATCATATCCTAAAATTCTTAAACATAATTTGCTCAACTTTTCTCACTCAAACAAACATGTATCGAAACAATTGGAAATTAAAAGGATAACAACACAAGATAAGCGACAAAAGTTTAAGATTTTATTTATTAACAAAAGGATTAACCCTTCAAAGGTTGTCAAAATTACCTACCCCAAGCATCTACCAGCAATACGTGGCCCGTCCGCTGGGGTAGGTAAAGGGTGTCCATGATAATAGGTTCAAAAGTAATGCAGGGATATAAAGGCGGCAGGATCACAATGGCTTCATCCCCCAAACAGAGGATCCCTCCGCCAATTGCAATCCTACATATTGTCTGAAGGATCCTGGATCCTTAATCCTAAAACTATTGTTCGAAGTTACAGACCATCATCATTTAAAACATCAACAAACACAAAAAAAAAAATTGGGCTCCGGCTATGTCTAGAAGTTTCCTTCATCGCCCAATTCTGCAGCTCAAACCTTCGCTGCACCATCACCACCAGCTCCACTTGCTTCTCCCTGATCCTTGCCAGCATCACCACCTTCAAGCATTGGGATCTCCTCAGCCTCCTCATCATCCTCCAACTCTGCCAACCTTGCCTTCCAGCCCTCCACGTCGCATGTGCTTTTGTCGAAGGCAGGATCCTGAGCCTCCGCAGCCATCTGCAACTGGATCTTGTACATGGTTATCGCAGTAGAGACCTTGGCATCCTGGGTGATATCATGCTTCTCATAATCGAAGTTGATCACCATTTTGGCAGCTTCATCCTTGGTAGCCCGAAGCTCCTTCTCAAGATCAGCAATCTTGAGATCCTTCAGCACACCTATCTGTTGGAGGTCAGCGATTTGGCGGTCTTGATCCTCAACGTGGCCAATATAAGTTTCTATTTCAGCAAGTTTCTGCAAAAAGGGAAAAGGGTAAGTCCAGGACCAGGTGATCCTCAAACAAGCAGGATATACAAGCAGGATATTCAAGCAGGATATTCAAGCAGGATATACAAGCAGGGGCAGTGATCCTTACCTCATTGACGTAATCAAGAAACTGTTGGCGAAGCAGGGGAAATCCTTGGAGACCCTCAGCATCAGAGGTTTTCCTCCTCTTTCCTCCCTTCCCTCTCACAGGTGCCTTGGGGACAGAGGTACTCGGGCTGGCAGGATTATTCCTCCTTGAAGGTTTGACGTTGGACAGATCTTCAACGCCAAATTTTGAAGCAGACTTAGCAGATTTTCCAGCGCCTACACAACCAAAATAAGATAAGTATTCTAACTAATTTAGAAATCCTACATAGAACTACTTTTTAATAAGGATACTTACTTGACATTGTGGCAGATGCGGAGGATACTTCCTGTGAATCTTGGGTGGCAAGTTGAAAACTTCTAATCTCGGGATCAAGCTTCTTGAAGGTTAAAACTCTCTCTTTTGCAGCAGGAGTCAGCTTGAGATGAGCAACGGATATGGCTGCACAAAAAACAAAGAAAATATTAGTGACCCTTATCCTAAGGAACAAATCTTATGGTGATCCTTCCAGGATCCTCTATCCTACCATGAGTAGCCCACTCCTTGGGCAGATCCTTCCCATCAGGGATGGTATCCCTCCTAACAAAAAAGAACCGACGCTTCCAGTTTGTGTCGTTCTTGGTGACCTTGAGAACAGGGTGATCCTCTCCAGCTTTCTGCTTAAACAGATACCGATGGGATCCAAACGTTGTGAGATCATACATCTCAGCCAGCTCCGCCATTCCTAAGTCAATCCCTTCCTGCTCAATGATCGTTTCAAGGGTATATAAAACCCTCAAGATCATTGGCATGGCCTGGATGTAGGAGATGCCGGTGAGGGAAAAGAAGGACTGGGTGAATTGAGGGAAAGGATATGAATATCCTATCAAGAACGGAGTAACAGGAAAAGCTACCCAAGTATCAGAAATAAAATCACTCAAAGCAGTAGGAGTGAAAGATTTGAAAAGGGTGTTCGCCGGAAAGTAATGACGAATTTTGTCGATCTGAGAGTCGGTAAAACAACACCTCTCAGTGGGAGAATCCTTGATGATCCCTTGACCCTTCAAGGGACTGTTCTTCTTAGGATCCTTGTGCGGGGAGTTCCGGAGCAACATCTTTGCAAGAATAATGGAAAGAGATAGAAAAACAGAGTAAGAGAAGGAAGAAAGAAGAAAAGAGATACCTGATTGATCTTCGGACGAGAATATAAAGGGAGTCTCTCTTGAATTTAAATGCAAATTGATCCTATCTCTAACTCCTATTTATAATGATGATTTGCAGGGCTGTCACTTCTGTGACGTAAGGTTTGTGTTTTGGTCAAAAATCACACAAGGATAATGTAACCAAACTTTATGTAAACGGGGTATGATGCTTGGTTAATTATAAAAGTAAAGGATCACTTTTATGAGAAATATGCAAAGACACAATGGTTTATACGAGGAAAAAGCCCTTGATCAATGTATGATCTCCGGCATAAAAAACCTTGGGTGATGGCAACTACCGATCACCAACTTCAATATAAGAAAAATATAGTTACAACTTCGGATGATAATGAGCTGAGTACAAGGATCACTATAGTTTCGAGTGTCTAAGCGTGTGAGAATTGTGTTGTGTGTTCTTCCGAATGGGGAAGAGTGTTATATATACAAGTGTAGGTGACCTATTTTAGGTAAAAAGACTAATAATCAGCTCATTACCCCTTTAGAAATAAAAGTAAATCTAGCCTAAATTGTCGCCCTTAAATCAAGCTAAGTTTCCATATCCTTTGCAACGTCTATCTCTGATTTAGCTCGTGCTATAATTGTGAAGACGCGTCCCTTGATTATGATGCTAAGAGCGTATCCTGCTAGATGTTCCTGCAAAATATCATTGTATTAAACGAAGGTAACTGTTAGCATGAGGATCCTGTAATGGTCCATGATGAAGTCCTCCCGAGGATCTCTGTCTGCCAAATAAACAAGGATCACTGGTTAGGATCACATGTAAGGATCACGTATAATAAAAATCCAGCCCTAACAATTGCCCCCAAAATATAAGGAGTTTATTGTAAATAAACGAGTTATATTTTGCTCTGATCTTATCTTCAACGGACTACTCAGATAACTAGCCGTTATAAGCGGACTAGCCGTTGCGATCATTACGTCATTGAAGTGACATCCCTGCAAATCATGATTATAAATAGGAGATAGGGTGAGGATCGATTTGTATTTAAATTCAGGATATACTCCCTTTATAATCTCAACCGGAGATCAACCAGGTATTCTCTTCTCCTCTCTTTCTTTTCATCCTTCTCTTGCTCTGTTTTTTCTGCTTTTACTCTGTTTCTGTTCCGCCACAAGTATGTTGCTCCGGAATTCTCCTCATAAGGATCCCAAGAAGAGTAGTCCGCTAAAAAGCCAAGGGATCATCAAGGATTCTCCTACCGAGAGATGCTGTTATACCGATGCTTTCATTGATAGGATCCGTCACTGTTTTCCGGCGGATACCGTTTTTAAATCTTTTTCTTCTACCGCTCTAAGTGATTTTATCTCCGACACCTGGGTGGCTTTCCCTGCAACTCCGTTCACCATAGGATATTCGTATCCTTTTCCAGCCTTCACCCAATCATTCTTTTCTTTAACCGGCATCTCTTACATCCAAGCTATGCCGATGATCTGGAGGGTTCTGTATACCTTCGAGAGGATCATCGAGCAGAAAGGGATTGACCTAGGGATGGCGGAGTTGGCCGAGCTTTATGATCTCACCACGTTTGGTTCTCATCGATACTTGCTGAAACGGAAAGCCGGGGAGGATCACCCTGTTTTCAAGGTTACAAAAAATGATACAAATTGGAAGCGACGCTTCTTTTTTGTCAGAAGGGATTCCATCCCTCATGGGAAGGATCTGCCCAAGGAGTGGGCCACTCATGGTAGGATAGAGGATCCTTGAAGGATCACTATCAGACTTGTCTCTTATGATGAGGATCACTAATGTCTTTTTTATCTCTTGTGCATCTATTTCCGTTGCTCATCTTAAATTGACCCCTGCTGCAAGAGAAAGAGTTTTAGCTTTTAAAAGGCTTGATCCTGAGATCAGAAGTTTCCGAGTCACCGTCCAAGATTCACAAGAAGTATCCTCCGCATCTGCCACTATGTCAAGTAAGTATCCTTATAAAAAGTAAGTTATATGCAAAACTATTTAATTAGTGAGGGAACTTATCTTGTTTTGATTGTGTAGGTGTTGGGAAGTCTGCCAAATCTGCCAAGTCTGCCTCCAAGTTTGGGATAGATGATCTCACCAATGTCAAGTCTTCGAGGAGGAAGACTTCTGCTGCCAGTCCCTCCACTTCAGCCCCTAAAGCACCCATTAGGGGTAAGGGAAAGAAGAGGAAGACTTCTGAAGATCTCCAGGGATTTCCCCTCCTCCGTCAGCAGTTCCTTGATTATTTCGATGAGGTTAGGATTACTGCCCCTGTTGGTTATCCTGACAAGTTTAAGGATCACTCGCGTCTGATCTTGTTTCCCGTTTTTCTTGCAGAAATTCACCGAAATGGAGACTTATGTTAACCAAGTTGAAGATCAGGATCGTCAAATTGCCGACCTCCAACAGATGGGTGTGCTGAAGGATCTCAAGATTGTCGATCTTGAGAAGGAGCTCCGGGCTACTAAGGATGAGGCTGTCAAAGCATTGATCAACTTTGACTATGAGAAGCATGATATCACTCAGGATGCTAAAGTCTCTGCCGCGATAGCTATGTACAAAATACAACTGCAGATGGCTACGGAGGCTCAGGATCCTTCCTTCGATAAGAGCACATGGGATGTTGAAGGCTGGAAGGCAAGGCTGGCGGAACTGGAGGATGAGGATGAAGCCGAGGATATTCCAATGCTGGAGGGTGGTGGAGCTCACAAGGATCAAGGCGGAGAAGCCGGTGGTGATGGAGCAGCAAAGGTGTAAGCTGCATGATTGGGCGATGATGGATATTTGTGACTAGGCCGGAGCCCAATTTTTTAAGTATGGTAGTGGTTTGTGGTTGTGGTATTTGGAACAATTATGGTCTGTAATCTTTGAACAATAGTTTTTTAGGGTTAAGGATCCTGGATCCTTTGGACAATAGGTAGGATTACAAAAGGTGGAGGGATCCTCTGTTTGGGGGATGAAGCCTTTGTGATCCTGCCGCTTCTATTTTCCTGCACATGCTAAGACCGCATAGACAATGGACACCCTTTGCCAACCCATGTGGACGGGCCACGTTTTGCTGGTAGAAATGTGGGTTGGCAATTTTGACAACTTTCTGAAAGGGTGTAAGATCCTTTTGTTAATAATATAACTTTAATCTTTCTGGCTTATCTCGTGTTGTTATCCTTTATTTATCCTCTTTATTTTCCAGTTGTTTTAGAAACATATTTGTTAGAGTAACAAGAGTTGAGCAAACCATGTTTAATAAATTTAGGATATGATCCTAGATCAAATATCCTGACACTGAAAATTTTTGAAGCAATCAATTTCAAGGATCATAGGTTTAGTTGTCAAAGTGTAAGGGTTGTTTAGTATAATCAAAATAGTCAAGGATCATACCTGAGGATCCAAGTTAGGATTCTAACCTTTAATCAAGATAACCATAAGTGAAATTTTAACGGATAATAAGGATTAAGGATCCTTATTTGTTTAACTTCGAGAACCTGAAAAATGGAACATAACTTGGGACTAAGCCAATGCAAAAGATAAATTAATAGCTGGGGACATGCCCAAAGGATATGTAACACCTCGAATTTTTGTGTCCAATGATGTGTTAACACGTGTCATTTGTTTACACGTGGCATCTATAATAAATAAAGGACTAATTTTGACAAACCTTGAAAGTATATAAATTCGAGGGTTATAAATGTCAACAAGGGTAAATATGCTGTATAGTATCCCTAAATAATGCTTAAACCTTCAAACGAATAAATTATAGATCGTACAAAAACAAAACGCGGAAGAAAGTGAGAGATTACAAACTACAGGGGTTAACTGTGTCAACATGTTTAATAATACCTCTGAGTGACCCTTTAACGTTCCAAAGACTTTGTAACGGTATTATACCCTCACTAAAATAATATATATGAATTTCGCGAAGTTTCGATATGAAACGAGAAAGTTACGTTCGAATTCGTAGAAGAAGGGTTAAAAGCGCCAACAGTGAAAGTTAAGGCTTTCCAATATAATTAATAAATAAACCGGGGACTTAATAATGCGGGTATATAACACGAGGCCCCTATCGGTAAATAACCGAGGGCCAAACCGCAAAGTTACCCCTTCAAAACCGAAAGGTCAGGTAAATCATTACGAAAGATTTCGTTATTAATTACCGGATTCTGATAATCATGACAAAAGATTTTAAAAATCTGGAAAACAGACTTCTCGCGACCCGCGTGAAGGTTAGGCTTAAGTGTAAGCGGGCCGCGAGGCTCCTAAATAACACGCCTAATATTTAAACTTTAGGCGACCCGCGTTAAAGTGCATGGGAACTCCCATGCGGGCCGCGTAAAGTGCCCAGATGCAGAATTGTTGTAACTACTTGGCTTTTGGAGCTTTTGAACGATCATGAGCCAATAAATGAGGCATGGGCACCCTACATTTGACCCATACACCTTAGGGGACATATGCCCATCATCCATGATCAGTATAGGCTGAGTTGTGATGATCTTGGACCTTAACATTGGCTATAAATAGCAAGGTTGTGAACATAAGTTCATCACACTCAAAACTCACCCATCTGATCATTCCAAGAGCTCTAAAGCATTCCTCTGTGTTCTTAAGTCTTCTCTTAAGCTTCTGTAAGTAATTCAACCTTTGTGGTTCCACATTTGCTTAATATTTAGCTAAAAACCAAACCGTCGTAGCTATGGTTTGACTTTACAATAAATCAGTAATGGTTCAGTCTTATGACGAATCAAAAGTGGTTATGAGTTGGTATTTATGTGGGTAATAAACCTCTAAAATGGTTCCCCCTGATCACCACTCTAACTATGTCAAATGTCGAGTCAAACGTGCGGTTAAAAAGTCAACATAAAGCTATTTTAGCGATTTATGCATAATCTGTAATGTATATGTTATGGAACATGTTTTGATAATCATAAAACATGATAATAAGTATATAAACATGTTTGCGCTCGTTTGAATCGATCATTTGCTATATTGAACCGGTTCGGAGCCGAAAGTCGCAAAAGTTTGACTTTTGCTTTGACTTCAGTTCTGACCCGTTTTAGTGAGGTATAGATATACCTTAGGACTCTCTTAGGACCAGGTCACATGTTGGTATAAGCCTCTGTGGTCGGTTCATGAGTTATCCGAGTCTTTTACGTATTTCCGTCGTTCGCCTAAAAGTTGACCGTAACGGCCTTTTTAAAATTAAAACGAGTATTTCGGACACGTGAACGGACCAAAACCTTGCTTGTTAAATTATAAGCATGTCCTTAAAGTTTCACGTCAATCCGAGGCCTAGAATGAGAGTTATGCTAAAAGGCGCACTTTTAAGAAAGTTTTGTAATTAACGGCGCGATTAGCATAACGCCCATCTAACCCAAGTTTTCGTCACCAAAACTTTTACCCACTGTGGTAAAATAATATTTTGGGAATTTTAAAGATTTTTAATAATTTTTACCTTGCTCATAACCTGCGGTTATGGCTACGGTTCGGTAAATACCGAATATGCCCTTTTTGGCCAAAACGGGAGTTCTACAAGGTCTTTTGACCCGATTCCAGTTGCCACTGGTTTTAAATAATAAATAAAGTATTTTAAGCTTTATAAGCTGTTCGGGAAACTCAGATTTCCTGTAGAACTCGAAAAGCCCTTTTAAAGTCTTTAAAATGACCGAAAAGCCCCTACGGGGCATAATATAAACTTAAACTCGTTACGGGCATTACGGAAGGTATCCTACTGATACCAAAATACTTTTAAGGCATATTGACCTAGGAAATAAGCGTAGGACACTTATGGTCAACCGTTTCGCCTATTTGCGCACACGGTACGGCTCATGGAACTAGTTTTCGTGCAATAGCCGATATGGGTCAAATTATATTATTTGAACCCCAAAATCCAGAGTATGAACTATAAACCCATATAAAACAAGTCACTGAACTTGTTGGGTCCAAATCATACTCCACTCTCGGTTTTCGCCTTTTCGTGCGAATTAACCATATCTATGTATCGGAATCAACCGGTTTAAGCTACGGCTAATATAAGGACCGTTAGGATTCTAAGAGGTTAATTAAAACCTTCGTTCCAGATTAGGAGCCCCAGTAAAAGCTATCGGTGACTTGATCTAAATTAAGGATTTATACTTGCAAAGGTAAATACTTTAACTTATTTCCCCTATATGGGTTGGGTTACGGTATATTAATACCGCTTGATTGAGCATTATATAATTCCATCGCTTAGGTGGTTAATTGATTAAATATGATCGGCTCATTTAAACAGTTTTGTTGCTTATAAGCCTTTGGGGGGTTTAATGACCGTTGTCCCGGATATCCTTGGCATCATTTTACGAAATGGCCACGACCATCGACATCCCGGTGTAGGCGTACACCCGGTATAAAGTGTCGACATTAAAATTAAAAGACGTAGCCGTTGGTTTTTATACTACGGTTTTACGCAAACGTGGTGTGTCTATAAATCTTTAACCCGGCACGACCCGGGCTACTGAACGCATAAAAGAACATGTAAAACGTTCACAAGATCATTATGAATTTTCCCAAGTTATAAAAGAGTTTGTGCCTTGTGCATTCAAATCAAATTTAATAAACATTTTCAAATGTGTCAGTTGAATGTATTTACCAGTGTAAACTGACGTATTTTCCCCAAAAAGATTAAGTGCAGGTACCTAAACGTAAATTGGCTGGTATTAGCTCCCTAGCGTCGGGATAAGTCTCGCAAGCTTGATTGCAGTATCTGATGGAACAATACTTTATGTTTAATTACGATCCACTGTGGATATGTTCAACCACTGTAATACATTTTGATATTACAATCAAAGGTTGAAGTTTATATTTATTTATCTTATGCTTCCGCTGTGCATTATATAATTGTGTGGTTTGACTATATTGTTGCCAACATCGTCACGGTAATCCCCCACCGGGCCCACCGGTGAGACACGTGGAAAATCGGGGTGTGACAGGTTGGTATCAGAGCCAACATTGAGTGAATTAAACACTATCCTATTGTGTTTAATCTCAATGACACAATTGCACGTACTTGAGTCTAGACAAGAACTTAGGACAAATTCGGATTATTACTCCTTTTTGTCTTTATTTTCGATTTGATTTTTAATAAGTTTTGGAGCAGGAAAATGCCACCTGTTATATTCCGAGGAAGAGGAAGGGGAAGAAGAGGCCGAGGAGAAATCGTGACACATCACGATAACGAAGCTGGACCATCTGGTACAAGACAACCTTCGATGACAAGGAGCGAAGAACCACAACGACGAAGAGATCTTTACGAACCCGCGAGGCATTCCACTTCGCACAGCTCGACGCCATCCTACCGGCACTCCTTTGGGCCAGATTCAGAAAATGATCCCAACAACCCACAACCTTCCTTCATACCTCTACAACGTTCGGTTTCGCACCGAAATTATGACGACCCTACTCCATACTTCATAGGTCAGTTTAATCCGGCTGACTACATACAGGAACCTTCAGGTTTTGTTCCACTAGGGCCACAAGACCACTTTTCGAAAGATCCCATGGAGGAGGATGAGGATCCTACTGAACCAGCTCGTGGTACGCCCACGCATCCGATAGAAGTTTCTGATGGGTCATCCTTCCATGGAACGCCCTATCAAGGACCTGACAGTTTCCAAGCGATGTTTGACCGACCTGAATGGTACTACACACCATCTCGACAGACATCTCAACAACCGAGACATCCACAGGGTCCCTCTGAGGATTCACGCTTTGAGGCAGTTACGCCACCACCTCCGCCACCGGCACAACCAGTAATACCTGATCCGCCGAGGCGTAGGAGGACCAATGCTCGTATGTCTACACGAGGAGGAGGGGGTATCCACTTCAGCACTCCTCGACATTCTAGTAGTAGCCACTATCCGCCACTACAAGAAGAAGGACCTTCAAGTCCTATACAGGAGGCGAACTCCGCACCAGCTGCACGAAATTCGCCACCATTTGGGTATGACCAACCCATACCTGCTTATACGGGTCCGACGGCTTACAACCCGTTCGAACCGTCACAAGCACAATACAACTACGGCTATGAGCGCGACCCCTATGTGGTGTCGGCAAGATATAATGCGCGCTACCCTGACGGAGCACATGGAAACATGGGACCACCGGACTACTCAGCTCATGGGTATCCAATACCTCCCAGACCTCCAGTTCCGCATCAAGCGCCACAACCACGTTTCTCTCCTCCTGAACAGGAAGAAATACTCCATCGACTAGATCGTGTGGAGAGAGAGTTCGAGGAAGAGAAGAAAAGCCACCGAGGATTTCTCAAGGGCTTGGCGAACCTACTAATGGGCAAAAAGAAGAAACGTGACCATTAGCCCTTAATAGTTGTACTAATGTAATTTCTACTTTAAAATAAGTCCCTGTGTGGACAACTTATCGTATTTCAGTCCCTACGTGGACTTATCCTTAGTCCTTGCATGGACAATTATCTTGTATTAGTCCCTGCGTGGACTTGTCACTTATTTTTAAACCCCTATGGAGGTATGTACTATTTGAAAGACCCGTTTAGGGCAATATGTAATTGTATTTGAGATTTTGGAATGTATGTTATGAGTTTTATTTTAATATATATAAAATAAATCAAAACCATTCCTTTTAATTGATCTGCCTAAATAAAGAATCTTAAAAGGTGAAACCTAGCTTGGTGTCTTTTAAGATCCAGCCAAGATGGTACGACCTAAATGAAAGGATTCTGATTCCCTGTTAACCTCTGTACGCATGTTAACAATCATGGCAGATGTGATTCGTTAAAATCACGCACGTCATTCTTATACAATAATCCTTTAAGGATTTCAAAACCCAACTAAATGATTTATAAATCATGGGTTAAATCACCAAAGAAGGTGATCAATATTATAAAGACATCCATTAGTGATGCATTGCCTACGGGCCAATATTATAAAGTCATCCATTAGTGATGCAGTGCCTACGGGCCAGTATTATTAAAACATCCATTAGTGATGTAGTGCCTACGGGCCAATATTATAAAGACATCCATTAGTGATGCAATGCCTACGGGCCAATATTATTAAAAACATCTATTAGTGATGTAGTGCCTACAGGCCAACCATATTAAAACATCCGTTAGAGATGTAGTGCCTACGGGTCAACTATATTAAAACATCCATTAGAGGTGTAGTGCCTATGGGCCATAATAATTGTCTTATAAAGACAAAAGGCAGTGGTAGTCTATGACTCTCTGTCAGAAAGAGATAAAAGAACTACGGTTCAATTCTCTATGCCTTTGATTCTCTGAAATCTCGGCTAATATTATAAAACATCATCATGATTAGGCTTTATGCCGCCAATACTATTTATATAGTTGAAATAGGAGATATTCAGATCCTAATATATAATGAAATAATAAGTTAACCAAATATGGTCTTTGTACCATGGTTGACAAATTGTCATAAAAGACGATTATAACAATCTCCTGAATAAAAATTTTGTTATCTTCTGTAACAGATTCAAGTTACAATGGCGGATCCCAATGGAGAGAACAGCCACACAAATGAAGATGACTATGACAATGCGTCAGTGCATTTGACAGGCGCACAACTGAAGGCTCTGATTGACAATGCTGTCCAGGCAGCTATTGATCCTCAACATACTGAGTCTCAAGGCAGAACTGTGTCAAAACCACCCTCTAAACCAAAGACACACTCCAAACCACCCTCTGAACCCAAGAAAGATGACGACAAACATTCGTCTACTGAGCACAGCGTTCATCACGATAGAGAATATACCGATGCGTCCAGTGCTAAGGGTTGCACCTACAAATACTTTGTATCATGTAAGCCCCGTGAATTTACAGGGGAGAAAGGTGCGGTTGACTGTATCACCTGGCTGGACGAGATGGACACGATAGTGGACATCAGCGGGTGCGCTGAGAGGGACGTGGTTAAGTTTGTGTCCCAGTCATTCAAGGGCGAGGCCCTGGCGTGGTGGAGAGCTCTGGTGCAGGCTTCAGGTAAGTCTGCCTTATACAAAATGTCATGGGGGGAGTTTATTACCCTCATAAAAGAAAACTACTGCCCTCAGCACGAGGTTGAGAAGATTGAGGCAGATTTTGTCTCACTGGTGATGACAAACCTGGATTGTCAAGCATATCTGACAAGTTTTAACACTATGTCACGACTGGTGCCATATCTTGTGACACCAGAACCTCGAAGGATTGCCCGATTCATTGGGGGCTTAGAGCCGGCGATCAAGGCCAGCGTGAAGGCCTCTAGGCGGACGACCTTCAGGTCAGTTACTGACCTCTCCTTGTCTCTTACCCTTGATGCTGTCCGTCTGAGGGCACAAAGGAGCAAGGAAGCTGAAAAGCGAAAACATGAGGATGATACCTCACGAAAGTCTGGGAAAAAGCACCGTGGAAACGGTGAGGGCAAGAAAGGGTCGGAAGCAAAGAAGGAGGGTCAAGCTGATGGAAGACCTCACTGCAAGGTCTGCAAGAAACCTCACTCCGGGAAGTGTAGGTTTGCGTCTGGTTCACAGTCGCAACAAAAGACTCCATCCTGTGGGCTATGCAAGTCCAAGGATCATAAGACCGTAGAGTGCAAAAAGATAAAGGATGCAACCTGCTATAATTGTAATGAAAAGGGGCATATAAAGAGTAATTGCCCGAAGTATGCCAAGAAGGCGGAAGAGACGAAGAAATCAAATGCGAGAGTTTTCCGCTTGGATGCAAAGGAAGCAGTTAAGGACGACAATGTGCTTACAGGTACTTTTCTCGTAAATAATATATTTGCAAGAGTACTATTCGATTCTGGCGCTGATAAGTCCTTTGTAGACCAGAAATTTTGCCAACTACTAAATATGCCTATCAAAACCCTTGACGTGAAATACGAAGTAGAGTTAGCAGACGGCACGATAGAAACCGTCTCTACTGTTCTAGAAGGATGCGAAATGTCCATTAGGAACCATTCTTTTCCTTTATCTCTACTTCCTTTCAAACTGGCGGGTTTTGACATTGTGCTAGGCATGGACTGGTTATCTCGTAATCAGGCCCAAATCATCTGCGGCAAAAGACAGATAGTTTTAAAAACTCCGAGTGGTGAATCTCTTACCATTCGAGGGGATACGCATTACGGATTGCCCGAAGACGTATCTATGCTGAAAGCTTCAAGGTGTTTGAACAGAGGCTGTGTAATTTACATGGCTCAGGTGATAATTGAAGAACCAAAGCCGAAGATCGAGGATCTTCCTGTCATTTCTGAATATCCCGAGGTTTTTCCTGAAGAACTACCTGGTTTGCCACCAGATAGACAAGTGGAGTTCAGAATAGACATCATTCCTGGAGCAGCTCCAATAGCAAGAGCACCTTACAGGCTGGCTCCGACGGAAATGAAAGAACTGAGGACCCAGTTGGATGAACTGCTGGCGAAAGGTTTTATCAGACCTAGTTCATCTCCCTGGGGAGCTCCTGTCCTATTTGTAAAGAAGAAGGACGGATCGATGCGGTTGTGCATCGACTATAGAGAACTGAATAAAGTTACCATAAAGAATAGATATCCTTTACCAAGGATCGATGATCTGTTCGATCAGCTGCAAGGAGCGAGCTACTTCTCAAAGATCGACTTGAGATCGGGTTATCATCAACTAAGGGTCAGAGATGAAGATGTACACAAGACTGCATTTAGGACTCGCTATGGTCATTACGAGTTCCTAGTGATGCCTTTTGGGCTCACAAATGCACCGGCTGCGTTCATGGATCTCATGAACCGCGTTTGCAAGCCGTACTTGGACAAATTCGTCATAGTCTTCATCGACGATATCCTTATATATTCCAAGAACCAAGCTGACCACGAGAAGCACCTCCGTTGCATTCTCGAATTACTACAGCGTGAGAAACTCTACGCCAAATTCTCGAAATGTGAATTCTGGCTACGAGAGGTTCAGTTTTTAGGACACGTTGTGAGTGAGCGTGGTATCCAAGTGGATCCCGCAAAGGTAGAGGCGGTCATGAACTGGCAAGAGCCAAAGACGCCTACCGAAATCCGTAGCTTCCTAGGGTTAGCAGGATACTACCGGAGATTTATTGAAAATTTTTCAAGGATTGCTGCGCCCTTGACTTCCTTGACCAAGAAGAAAGAAAAGTACATTTGGGGCCCAAAGCAGCAAGAGTCCTTTGAAATACTGAAGCAGAAGCTGAGCAACACACCTGTGTTAACCTTACCTGAGGGTACAGATGAATTCGTAGTTTACTGCGATGCATCACACACGGGCATGGGGTGTGTGCTTATGCAAAAGGGCAAGGTGATTGCCTATGCTTCAAGGCAATTAAAGGTGCATGAAAAGAATTACACCACCCATGATTTGGAGTTGGGTGCCGTTGTATTTGCGCTTAAGTTATGGAGGCACTACCTTTATGGTATTAAATTTGTGATTTATTCTGATCACAAAAGCCTCCGGCACCTGTTCAACCAGAAGGAGTTGAACATGAGGCAACGCCGTTGGATGGAAACCCTGAATGATTATGACTGTGAAATCAGGTACCATCCCGGCAAGGCGAATGTGGTCGCCGATGCCTTGAGCAGGAAGGAAAGGGTAAAACCCATTCGAATCAATGCCAAGAGCATTGAGGTTAAGAATAATTTGATGGAAAGGATATTAGCTGCGCAGCGTGAGGCTGTGTTGGAAGCTAATTATCCTAATGAAAAGCTGGGAGTAACTGAGGAGCAGTTGACTCTTAGCAAGGATGGAATTCTTAGACTGAACGGACGTATATGGGTTCCGATATATGGAGGACTACGAGATGTTGTTCTCCAGGAAGCCCATAGTTCCAAATACTAAGTCCATCCTGGTGCTGACAAAATGTACCAAGACCTAAAGGCAAATTATTGGTGGATAGGCTTGAAAAAGTCTGTAGCCGCCCACGTAGCAAAGTGCTTGACTTGTGCTCAAGTCAAAGCCGAGCACCAAAAGCCATCTGGCTTGCTACAACAGCCTGAACTTCCCGAGTGGAAGTGGGAATGCGTAACTATGGACTTCATAACCAAGTTACCCAAAACCAGGAAAGGAAACGATACAATATGGGTCATCGTCGATAGGCTGACTAAATCAGCTCATTTTCTACCCATCAAGGAGACGTATAGCTCCGATATGTTAGCCCAACTTTATGTTGATAAGATTGTAGCCTTACACGGCATACCTGTGTCTATTATCTCCGACAGGGATACTAGGTACACATCTCATTTCTGGAAAAGTTTCCAGCAATCTTTGGGCACGCGTTTAAACTTTGGTACGGCTTACCATCCACAGACGGACGGTCAAAGTGAGCGTACTATCCAAACGCTAGAAGACATGCTTCGTGCATGTGCGATCGATTTAGGTGGTAACTGGGATAAAAACCTACCCCTGATCGAATTCTCCTACAATAATAGCTACCACACCAGCATAAAGGCTGCGCCTTTTGAGGCATTATATGGTAGGAAATGTAGATCGCCTGTTTGTTGGGCGGAAGTAGGAGAGGTCCAATTATCGGGACCAGAGATTGTTTTCCAGACGACGGACAAGATTGTCCAGATCCGGGAACGTCTCAAGGCTGCCCGCGATAGGCAGAAGAGCTACGCTGATCCAAAGCGTAAGGATTTTCACTTCGAAGTGGGTGAAAAGGTATTACTTAAGGTATCACCCTGGAAGGGGGTGATGCGTTTCGGCAAGAAAGGCAAACTGAGTCCGAGATACATAGGACCTTTTGAGGTCATTGAACGGGTCGGATCAGTTGCCTATAAGTTGAACTTGCCCGAAGAGCTCAATGGAATTCACAATGTGTTCCACATCTGCAATCTCAAAAAGTGCTTCGCCGACGAATCGTTGGTGATTCCACACACAGATGTGCATATAGATGAGAGCTTAAAGTTCATAGAAAAACCTTTGTCGATTGAAGATCGACAGGTGAAGAAGCTTCGCAGAAAGCACGTACCGATTGTAAAAGTCAAATGGGATGCTCGTAGAGGTCCTGAATATACGTGGGAAGTCGAAGCTACAATGAAAGAAAAATACCCCTATTTATTTGAGTAAATCTCGGGTCGAGATTTATTTTAAGGGGGTGAGGATGTAACACCTCGAATTTTTGTGTCCAATGATGTGTTAACACGTGTCATTTGTTTACACGTGGCATCTATAATAAATAAAGGACTAATTTTGACAAACCTTGAAAGTATATAAATTCGAGGGTTATAAATGTCAACAAGGGTAAATATGCTGTATAGTATCCCTAAATAATGCTTAAACCTTCAAACGAATAAATTATAGATCGTACAAAAACAAAACGCGGAAGAAAGTGAGAGATTACAAACTACAGGGGTTAACTGTGTCAACATGTTTAATAATACCTCTGAGTGACCCTTTAACGTTCCAAAGACTTTGTAACGGTATTATACCCTCACTAAAATAATATATATGAATTTCGCGAAGTTTCGATATGAAACGAGAAAGTTACGTTCGAATTCGTAGAAGAAGGGTTAAAAGCGTCAACAGTGAAAGTTAAGGCTTTCCAATATAATTAATAAATAAACCGGGGACTTAATAATGCGGGTATATAACACGAGGCCCCTATCGGTAAATAACCGAGGGCCAAACCGCAAAGTTACCCCTTCAAAACCGAAAGGTCAGGTAAATCATTACGAAAGATTTCGTTATTAATTACCGGATTCTGATAATCATGACAAAAGATTTTAAAAATCTGGAAAACAGACTTCTCGCGACCCGCGTGAAGGTTAGGCTTAAGTGTAAGCGGGCCGCGAGGCTCCTAAATAACACGCCTAATATTTAAACTTTAGGCGACCCGCGTTAAAGTGCATGGGAACTCCCATGCGGGCCGCGTAAAGTGCCCAGATGCATAATTGTTGTAACTACTTGGCTTTTGGAGCTTTTGAACGATCATGAGCCAATAAATGAGGCATGGGCACCCTACATTTGACCCATACACCTTAGGGGACATATGCCCATCATCCATGATCAGTATAGGCTGAGTTGTGATGATCTTGGACCTTAACATTGGCTATAAATAGCAAGGTTGTGAACATAAGTTCATCACACTCAAAACTCACCCATCTGATCATTCCAAGAGCTCTAAAGCATTCCTCTGTGTTCTTAAGTCTTCTCTTTAGCTTCTGTAAGTAATTCAACCTTTGTGGTTCCACATTTGCTTAATATTTAGCTAAAAACCAAACCGTCGTAGCTATGGTTTGACTTTACAATAAATCAGTAATGGTTCAGTCTTATGACGAATCAAAAGTGGTTATGAGTTGGTATTTATGTGGGTAATAAACCTCTAAAATGGTTCCCCCTGATCACCACTCTAACTATGTCAAATGTCGAGTCAAACGTGCGGTTAAAAAGTCAACAGAAAGCTATTTTAGCGATTTATGCATAATCTGTAATGTATATGTTGTGGAACATGTTTTGATAATCATAAAACATGATAATAAGTATATAAACATGTTTGCGCTCGTTTGAATCGATCATTTGCTATATTGAACCGGTTCGGAGCCGAAAGTCGCAAAAGTTTGACTTTTGCTTTGACTTCAGTTCTGACCCATTTTAGTGAGGTATAGATATACCTTAGGACTCTCTTAGGACCAGGTCACATGTTGGTATAAGCCTCTGTGGTCGGTTCATGAGTTATCCGAGTCTTTTACGTATTTCCGTCGTTCGCCTAAAAGTTGACCGTAACGGCCTTTTTAAAATTAAAACGAGTATTTCGGACACGTGAACGGACCAAAACCTTGCTTGTTAAATTATAAGCATGTCCTTAAAGTTTCACGTCAATCCGAGGCCTAGAATGAGAGTTATGCTAAAAGGCGCACTTTTAAGAAAGTTTTGTAATTAACGGCGCGATTAGCATAACGCCCATCTAACCCAAGTTTTCGTCACCAAAACTTTTACCCACTGTGGTAAAATAATATTTTGGGAATTTTAAAGATTTTTAATAATTTTTACCTTGCTCATAACCTGCGGTTATGGCTACGGTTCGGTAAATACCGAATATGCCCTTTTTGGCCAAAACGGGAGTTCTACAAGGTCTTTTGACCCGATTCCAGTTGCCACTGGTTTTAAATAATAAATAAAGTATTTTAAGCTTTATAAGCTGTTCGGGAAACTCAGATTTCCTGTAGAACTCGAAAAGCCCTTTTAAAGTCTTTAAAATGACCGAAAAGCCCCTACGGGGCATAATATAAACTTAAACTCGTTACGGGCATTACGGAAGGTATCCTACTGATACCAAAATACTTTTAAGGCATATTGACCTAGGAAATAAGCGTAGGACACTTATGGTCAACCGTTTCGCCTATTTGCGCACACGGTACGGCTCATGGAACTAGTTTTCGTGCAATAGCCGATATGGGTCAAATTATATTATTTGAACCCCAAAATCCAGAGTATGAACTATAAACCCATATAAAACAAGTCACTGAACTTGTTGGGTCCAAATCATACTCCACTATCGGTTTTCGCCTTTTCGTGCGAATTAACCATATCTATGTATCGGAATCAACCGGTTTAAGCTACGGCTAATATAAGGACCGTTAGGATTCTAAGAGGTTAATTAAAACCTTCGTTCCAGATTAGGAGCCCCAGTAAAAGCTATCGGTGACTTGATCTAAATTAAGGATTTATACTTGCAAAGGTAAATACTTTAACTTATTTCCCCTATATGGGCTTGGGTTACGGTATATTAATACCGCTTGATTGAGCATTATATAATTCCATCGCTTAGGTGGTTAATTGATTAAATATGATCGGCTCATTTAAACAGTTTTGTTGCTTATAAGCCTTTGGGGGGTTTAATGACCGTTGTCCCGGATATCCTTGGCATCATTTTACGAAATGGCCACGACCATCGACATCCCGGTGTAGGCGTACACCCGGTATAAAGTGTCGACATTAAAATTAAAAGACGTAGCCGTTGGTTTTTATACTACGGTTTTACGCAAACGTGGTGTGTCTATAAATCTTTAACCCGGCACGACCCGGGCTACTGAACGCATAAAAGAACATGTAAAACGTTCACAAGATCATTATGAATTTTCCCAAGTTATAAAAGAGTTTGTGCCTTGTGCATTCAAATCAAATTTAATAAACATTTTCAAATGTGTCAGTTGAATGTATTTACCAGTGTAAACTGACGTATTTTCCCCAAAAAGATTAAGTGCAGGTACCTAAACGTAAATTGGCTGGTATTAGCTCCCTAGCGTCGGGATAAGTCTCGCAAGCTTGATTGCAGTATCTGATGGAACAATACTTTATGTTTAATTACGATCCACTGTGGATATGTTCAACCACTGTAATACATTTTGATATTACAATCAAAGGTTGAAGTTTATATTTATTTATCTTATGCTTCCGCTGTGCATTATATAATTGTGCGGTTTGACTATATTGTTGCCAAAATCGTCACGGTAATCCCCCACCGGGCCCACCGGTGAGACACGTGGAAAATCGGGGTGTGACAGGATAACTGGGGACAAGCCCAAAGGATAACTGGGGACAAGCCCAAGGATCGTATGTAAACTGGAGTATGGCCCTTACTGGCGACTATCCAATCTTAGTGACATGAAAATGCCAAAACCTTAGCTAACGTGAAAACGTTAGAAACCTTATGAACGGATGTATGGTACGTCTACCATTATACGTAGGATCCTGGGTATAGCCAGTACGATGAGGTTGTCAGCCCCGGAAGTGGGTACTGGTCCCAAAGACGTGAACTATATCAGGATCATCGTGCGCTGCTGGCGGAAACTGGGGATAATCCCAAGGATAACTGGGGTTGAACCCAAGGATCTGCGTTGCTTTTGAAGATCTTTGACGATATGCTGTAGATACCTGAACTATCATAACTCAAATGGTTCGTGAGAGGAGGATGAAGGATACAGGATCCTTATCCTTTGGTAAAAAGTAAGGAAATGTAATAGTTTTAAGATAAGGACATTACCAGAGTAAGGATCACTGACATCACCGGGATCCTTCGAGGATACTTTAATGTAAGGATCACATGCTTGAAGGATCATGTTCACATAAAGTATCTCTTTAAGTGAACAGCATTCCAGGCTCTTGGTAACAAATTTCCTTCCATGGTTAGCAATCTGTATGCCCCCTTTCCTGCTTCAGCTTCGATCAAGTAAGGACCTTCCCACTTTGGTGCTAACTTCCCGTCAGCAGGATTGATAGTGTTTTGGAATGCTTTTCTCAACACCATATCTCTGACTTGGAACTTCCTTATCCTAACATTTTTGTTGTAAGCACCAGCCATTCTTTGTTGGTAGCTTGCCATCCTTATCCTAGCCAGATCCCTGATTTCCTCAATAGTATCCAAATCCTGAGCCAGGATTGTAGCATTCTCTTCAGGATCACGAGCACTTGTTCTAGCAGTTGGGATCACCATCTCTGTTGGGATCACTGCTTCTGCCCCAAATACTAAAGAGAAAGGTGTTTGACCAGTGGCATTCTTGGGAGTTGTCCTATCAGCCCATAGCACATAAGGTAACTCCTCTGCCCATTTCCCCTTCTTGGATCCTAGCTTCTTCTTCAGATTGTTGATGATGATCTTGTTGGATGATTCTGCTTGACCATTGGCTTGTGGATGAACTGGTGTTGATGTTATCATCTTAATTCCCCAACTGTCACAAAAGTTAGTAGTTCTGCTTCCAATGAATTGGGAACCATTATCACATACAATTTCAGAGGGAATGCCAAATCTAGTTATAATGTTTCTTTTGATAAAGGATATAACTTCTTTTTCTCTGACTTGAGCAAAAGCTTCAGCTTCTATCCACTTAGAGAAGTAGTCAGTCATGGCAAGCATAAATACTTTTCCACCATGTGCTTTAGGGAGCTTGCCAACTATATCCATTCCCCATCTCATGAATGGCCAAGAGGATGGTATGGGGTGTAGCAATTCAGCTGGTTGATGAAGGATATTGCTGTGTCTTTGACAAGGATCACATTTCCTAGCATATTCTATAGCATCCCTTTTCATGGTTGGCCAGTAGTATCCTGTTCTAAGGATCCTTGAGAATAATGCCCTGCCCCCAGTGTGGTTTCCACAATCTCCTTCATGGAAGTCTCTCAACACTTCTTCAATTTCAGGATCCTCAATACATCTTAAATATGGTCCTGCAAGGGATCGTTTATATAGCACATTATTTAAGATTGTAAATTGAGATACCTTGATCCTGAAAGCTCTAGGATTTTCTCCCATCGGAATCTCTCCGTGTTGCAAGTATTTTATGATTGGTGAGACCCATGATCCTGCATAAGATTTAGCTTCTTCACTAGGGATTACTGCAGTATCCTCTTCTATTTCCATGGCCACTTGATTTTCAATAGCAGGAGCCAGGATATGGATGATAGGGATACTTATGTCTTCTGGAATTTTTAAGGATGATCCTAAGTTGGCCAATGCATCAGCTTCCGTGTTATCCTCCCTTGGCACCTGTGTTAAGCTGAAAGAGACAAAAGAGAGTGCCAATTTTTTGACTATCTCTAAATATTTGGTTAGTTTTTCACCTTTAACAGCATAGGATCCATTAGAGTGATTGGTGATCAATAATGAGTCTACATATACTTTAAGATATTTCACCCCCATATCCTTAGAAATTTGCAAGCCAGCAATTAAGGCTTCATATTCAGCCTCATTGTTAGTTGCTTGGAACTCACAGGCTATGGAGTGGGGTATTATGTCCCCCTGTGGCGATTTTAGTAGTATCCCGAGCCCTGTGCCCTTGACATTTGAGGATCCATCAGTGTGTAGTATCCAGGGATCCTTGGTCTCATCCAGCTGTTGGACTTCCAATTCTGCTTCTTTTTGTAGATCACTACTGAAATCAGCCACAAAGTCAGCTAGTGCTTGGGATTTAATGGCTGTTCTTGGCTCATATCTTATATCATGGGCACTAAGCTTTACTGCCCACTTAGCCATTCTTCCTGACATCTCTGGTTTCCTGAGGACATTCTTAATTGGAAAGTTAGTTTTAACAACAATAGTATGGGTTTCAAAATAATGCCTTAACTTAGTTGATGCCATGATTAATGCAAGAATAAGTTTTTCGAGGTGTGAGTACCTGGATTCGGCATCAAGTAAACTCTTACTTACATAGTAGATAGGATATTGTGTACCTTCATGATCCTTAACAAGGACAGCGCTTACAGCGGTTGAGGATACCGCCATATATAAGGATAACACATCTCCTTTCTCGGGTTTTGATAATGCTGGTGCTGAGGACATATATTCTTTAAGGGCTTGTAAAGCATTCTCATGTTTCTCAGTCCATTCAAACTTCTTGTTCTTCCTTAGGATATCGTAAAATTCTTTACATTTTTCTGAGGATTTTGATATGAACCTGTTCAGAGCTGCTATCCTGCCTGTTAGCCTTTGCACATCCTTAGCATTGGCAGGGGACTTGATGTTTACTAGTGCTTTAATTTGCTCCGGGCTTGCCTCAATGCCCCTCTGAGTTACCATATATCCTAGGAATTTACCTGCCTTAACACCAAAGTGGCACTTTGAAGGATTAAGCTTCATGTTATAATTATCAAGGATATCAAATGCTTCCTCCAAATCCCTTAGGTGATCCCCAGCTTTCTTTGATTTGACTACCATACCATCTATGTATACTTCCATAGTTTGTCCAATTTGATCTTTGAACATCATATTCACCAGCCTTTGATATGTTGCACCTGCATTTCTTAATCCAAAAGGCATGGCAATATAACAATACAAACCTGTTGGGGTCATAAAGGCTGTATCCTCTTGGTCAGATGGTTCCATCTGAATTTGTTGGAATCCAGATGATGCATCCATAAAGATTAACAGTTCATGCCCCGCTGTTGCATCCACCATGGAGTCAATGTGGGGTAATGGGAAAGGATCCTTGGGACATGCCTTATTTAAATAAGTGAAATCGACACATACCCTCCACTTTCCGTTTTTCTTTTGGACAACGACCACATTGGCTAACCATTTTGGATATTTTACCTCTCTGATCATACCTGCTCGAAGTAGTCTCTCTACTTCTTCTTGGATAATGGCATTCCTTTCCGGTGCAAACTTCCTCCTTTTTTGATGGATTGGTTTGATAGACCTGTCAATGCCAAGTTTGTGAGTAATAATATCCTTTGATATACCTGTCATATCTTCATGTTTCCAAGCAAAGGTAGATTTTCTTCTTTTGAGGAAGGATATTAAGTCTTCTTTCATCTTGCCAAGGATCCCTGATCCGATATAGATTTTTGATTCAGGATCACTAGGATCCAAGAGGATTTCGTCCACATCTTGTTCCCTTGCCTCCAAGACATTCCTCGGAGGATACTGTAATTGCTATTGCTCCCTTGGCTTCGAGGTTGGCTTCATGGATGAGGTATAACAATCCTTAGCCTCCTGCTGATCACTGTCGATCTTGATTATTCCCCATGGGCTAGGGAGCTTCACACATTGATGGTAGGTGGATGGGACTGCTTTCATATCATGTATCCAAGGTCTGCCAAGGATAACATTGCAACAAGACAAACAGTCAATAACACAAAATTTCTGATAATTATGTAATCCTTCCACGTAGATTGGGAGTTTGATGTCCCCCAGAGTTTTCTTCGTTTCTCCACTGAATCCTACAAGCACGGAGGATCTTGGTGTGATGTCTGATTCTGGGATACCCATTTTCTTTAGAACATCAAGCTGGATAATGTTCACTGAGCTTCCTCCATCGATAAGGATCCTGCGGACAAAATGGTTAGAGATAAAGAGAGTAATAACTAAACTATCATGATGAGGATCCTGAATATTGACGCGATCATCCTCATCAAACGTAATCATCTTCCCCTCTGAGACACTTGATGTTCTAATAGGCCTTTCTCCATCATCCATTTTTGACTCTTTTGCATGTCTTTTGGCCGCCGAGAAGGATGTACCACAGATGTCTGATCCTCCGGAAATAAAGTTGATCACTTGTGCATTCGCCGGAGGGGCTGGAGCCTTTTCAGGGATCCTCTCAGGATCCTGAGTCCTTTGCTTTTTTCTTCCCAACAATTCTTTTAGATGCCCCTTGCTTAACAGATATCCAATTTCTTTTCTTAAAGCTATGCATTCTTCAGTTAGATGTCCGAAATCCTCATGGTATGCACACCATTTTGACTTGTCTTTAGTCCCGGATGGTTAATCATTCTTCCTGGGCCACCTAGCTTTTTCTCCTAGATTCTGCATTGCAAGGATTAGTTCATGATTATCAACGGAAAAACAATATTCTGAGATTGGAGGATAATCTTCATCATCCTCTTCTTGGTCAACAGCATGCACATTCTGGTTGTCATTTCTATGGTAGGATTTGAATTTATTGTTCTTGAAGGAGGATCCTTGCTTCTCCTGTTTTGAGGATCTTACGTGTCTCTCCTGGATCCTCTTGTCATCCTCTAGCCGGATGAACCTGAGTGCCCGAGTTCTTACTTCATCTAGATTCCTGCATGGTGTCATAACAAGATCATCATAGAATAATGAATCCTTAAGCAGTCCCATTTTGAAGGCTTCAACAGCCGTAGCCATATCCAAGTTGGGAATGTCCAAGGATTCTTTACTAAATTTAGTTATATAATCCCTTAATGATTCATTATGACTTTGAGTTACCCTATATAAATCACTAGTTAATCTTTCAAATTTTCTACTACAAGAGAATTGGTTATTGAATAAATTAACTAAATTAGCAAATGAAGTAATAGAGTAAGGGGGAAGACTTAGCAGCCATTTAAGAGCTGATCCAGTAAGAGTGGATCCAAATCCTTTACATAAGCATGCTTCCTTTAACTTTTCCGGGATTGGATTGATCTCCATCCTCTCCCTGTATTGTGCTATGTGCTCCTCAGGATCCGTTGTACCATCATACAGCTTCATAGTAGGGATATGGAACCTTTTGGGTACCTCTGCATCACAAATCGGTGGTGCAAAACGAGACACCTTATGGCTTCCATCTGCAATCTCTGGGATAGGCTTGACTACCCCTGGAACACTTGAAATCATATCTTTTAGCTTCTGCAACTCCCTGGCCATAGCATGATTGATACCTGTATCCTGCATGAATCCATGGTTAGTGGTAAGATAATTATTTAAAGTGTTACCTCCCATTGAGTTCAAGTTAGGAACATTGGGTGTGACTCCATATTGCTGGGATTCTGGGATAACGGAGGGACCAGTGGAAGCAATGGTCTGCATTGGAATGAAGTCCCCTTGATGGACATCTAGACTTCCTGTTTGCAAACTTTTTAGGGATCCTGGCATCTGGAAGGATCCTGGTATCTGGAATGATCCTGGAACAAAGGAGGAATCTTGACCCTGGGATGATCCTAGAACAAAGTAGGATCCTTGACCCTGGGATGATCCTAGAACAAAGGAGGATCCTTGACCCTGGGATGATCCTGGAACAAAGTAGGATCCTTGACCCTGGGATGATCCTGGAACAAAGTAGGATCCTTGAAACTGCTGTGCTCCCGGATAGGCTCCTGAATTCATGAAGGATCCCATATGCTGGGGATAGGATCCTGCCGACTGAAAGTGTGAGCCTGATGCCTGAGTCATTGCTGCCGATCCGAGGTGCAATCCTCTTGATTCTCCCATAATTTGCACGTCTGGGACTCCCGATGACTGAGAAGTGATCATTGGAGTATCAAAGCTCAAGGATTTGGGCATCAGTGGGGAATGATCCTCTGCCGCTTTCTTTTGTCTTTTGAGATCTCCAATCTCCCTGAGGATCCTTTCATTAGTTTCATCCTGCCGCTGCATGCGATCCTTCATCTGCAAAATCAAAGTAAATACGTCACTAGTACTGGGAGTATAAGAATTCATAGCAGAAGAAGATGGAGGTTTAGAGTTAGCAGGAGTTGGTCTCTTCTCAGCATTCTTCTGGGATCCTGCCGGTGGAGGAGGCAGAGTGTTCTGAGACGAGGTGACTGCAGACATCGCCGTGGACATGTTTTTCAATGATGAAGCCATGTAATTCTTTGAAATGATTTCGAACAGAAAGTTTTCTTATGAATGAAGCACCAATTGCCCCACGGTGGGCGCCAAACTGTTTTGGTCAAAAATCACACAAGGATAATGTAACCAAACTTTATGTAAACGGGGTATGATGCTTGGTTAATTATAAAAGTAAAGGATCACTTTTATGAGAAATATGCAAAGACACAATGGTTTATACGAGGAAAAAGCCCTTGATCAATGTATGATCTCCGGCATAAAAAACCTCGGGTGATGGCAACTACCGATCACCAACTTCAATATAAGAAAAATATAGTTACAACTACGGATGATAATGAGCTGAGTACAAGGATCACTATAGTTTCGAGTGTCTAAGCGTGTGAGAATTGTGTTGTGTGTTCTTCCGAATGGGGAAGAGTGTTATATATACAAGTGTAGGTGACCTATTTTAGGTAAAAAGACTAATAATCAGCTCATTACCCCTTTAGAAATAAAAGTAAATCTAGCCTAAATTGTCGCCCTTAAATCAAGCTAAGTTTCCATATCCTTTGCAACGTCTATCTCTGATTTAGCTCGTGCTATAATTGTGAAGACGCGTCCCTTGATTATGATGCTAAGAGCGTATCCTGCTAGATGTTCCTGCAAAATATCATTGTATTAAACGAAGGTAACTGTTAGCATGAGGATCCTGTAATGGTCCATGATCCTGATCCTGAAGTCCTCCCGAGGATCTCTGTCTGCCAAATAAACAAGGATCACTGGTTAGGATCACGTGTAAGGATCACGTATAATAAAAATCCAGCCCTAACAGTTTGCAACGGCTAGTCCGTCTCCAACGGCTAGTTATCCGTTACTTTGTTGCGGATAAGATCAACAAAATATAACCCGTTTATTTACAATATTACTCCTTATATTTTGAGGGCAATTGTTAGGGCTGGATTTTTATGACTTATGATCCTTACATATGATCCTAACCAGTGATCCTTATTTCTTTGGCAGATAGTGATCCTCAGAAGAGTTCCAGGATCAGGATCACGGACCATCACAGGGATCCTCATACTAACAGTTGTTTTCATTGGATTTAATGTTATCTTGCAGGAATGTCTGGCAGGATCCGCTCTTAGCAACGTAAACAAGGGACTCGTCTTTACAACTTTGGCATATGCTTAATCAGAGATGAACGTTGTGGACGATATGGAAACTCAGCATAATTTAAGGGCGATAATTTAGGCTAGATTTACTTTTATTCCTAAAGGGGTAACGAGCTAATAGTTAGTCTATTTACCTAAAATAGGGCCACTCACACTTGTATAAATAGCTCTCTTCCACATTCGGAAGACACAACACACTTCCCTCACGCTTTGACACACGATACTATAGTGATCCTTGTACTTAGCTCGTTACCATCCGAAGTTGTAACCTTTATTTGTTATATTGAAGTTTGGTGATCGGTAGTTTCCATCACCCGAGGTTTTTTATGCCGGAGATCATTCATTGATCAAGGGCTTTTTCCTCGTATAAATCCTTGTGTCACTTGTGCATTTTTTATTTAAGTGATCCTTCACTTTGTTCATCATACCAAGCATCATTCCCCGTTTACATAAAGTTTGGTTGCATTATCCTTGTGTGATTTTTGACCAAAACACAAAGGAAGCTAAAATGGATAATGGAGAAAGACCTATTCGAACATCAAGTGTCTCGGAAGGAAAAATCATAACCTTTGATGAGGATGATAGAATTAACATCCAGGATCCTCATCATGATAGTTTAGTTATTACTCTCTTTATTTCTAACCATTTTGTCCGCAGGATCCTTATTGACGGAGGAAGTTCGGTAAACATTATCCAACTTGATGTTCTGAAGAAAATGGGTATTCCTGAATCAGACATCACACCAAGATCCTCCGTGCTTGTGGGATTTAGTGGCGAAACTAAGAAAACCCTGGGGGACATCAAACTCCCAATTTACGAGGAAGGATTACATAATTATCAGAAATTTTTTGTTATTGACTGTTTATCTTGTTGTAATGTTATCCTTGGCAGGCCCTGGATACACGATATGAAGGCAGTCCCATCCACCTACCATCAATGTGTAAAGCTCCCTAGCCCTTGGGGAATAATCAAGATTGATAGTGATCAGCAGGAGGCTAAGGATTGTTACACCTCATCAATGAAACCAGCCTCGAAATCAAGGGAACAATAGCAATTAAAGTATCTTCCAAGGGATGTCTTGGAGGCAAGAGAGCAGGATGTGGACGAAATCCTCCTGGATCCTGATGATCCTGAATCCAAAATCTATATCGAATCAGGGATCCTTGGACAAATGAAAGAAGACATCGTATCCTTCCTCAAAAGAAGAAAATCTACCTTTGCATGGAAACATGAGGATATGACAGGTATATCTAAAGATATTATCACTCATAAACTTGGCATTGACAGGTCAGTTAAACCAATCCATCAAAAAAGGAGGAAATTTGCACCAGAAAGAAATGCCATTATCCAGGAAGAGGTAGAAAGATTACTACGAGCAGGTATTGTTAGGGCTGGATTTTTATAATACATGATCCTTACATGTGATCCTAACCAGTGATCCTTATTTCTTTGGCAGATAGTGATCCTCAGCAGAGTTCCAGGATCAGGATCACGGACCATCATAGGATCCTCATGCTAACAGTTGCTCTCATTAAACTTAATGTCATTTTGCAGGAATGTCTAGCAGGATCCGCTCTTAGCATCACAATCAAGGGACGCGTCTTTACAACTTTGGCATATGCTTAATCAGAGATGAACGTTGTGAAGGATATGGAAACTTGGCATGATTTAAGGGCGATAATTTAGGCTAGATTTACTTTTATTTCTAAAGGGGTAATGAGCTGATTATTAGTCTTTTTACCTAAAATAGGCCACCTACACTTGTATATATAACACTCTTCCCCATTCGGAAGACACACAACACAATTCTCACACGCTTAGACACACATTACGATAGTGATCCTTGTACTCAGCTCATTATCATCTGAAGTTGTAACCATATTTTGATATATTGAAGTTGGTGATCGGTAGTTGCCATCACCCGAGGTTTTTTATGCCGGAGATCATTCATTGATCAAGGGCTTTTTCCTCGTATAAATCCTTGTGTCATTTGCATATTTCTTATCAAAGTGATCCTTAACTTTTCCAACAAACCAAGCACCATTCCCCGTTTACTTAGAGTTTGGTTGCATTATCCTTGTGTGATTTTTGACCAAAACAGTTTGGCGCCCACCGTGGGGCAATTGGTGCTTCATTCATAAGAAAACCTTTTATTCGAAATCATTTCAAAGAGTTACATGGCTTCATCATTGAAGAATACGTCCACGACGACGTCTGCAGTCACCTCGTCCCAAAACACTCTGCCTCCACCACCGGCAGGATCCCAGAAAAATGCTGAGAAGAGACCAAATCCTACCTTCTCTAAACCTCCATCTTCTTCTGCTATGAATTCTTCTGTTCCCAGTACTAGTGATGTGTTTGCTTTGATTTTGCAGATGAAGGATCGTATGCAGCGGCAGGATGAAACTAATGACAGGATCCTCAGGGAAATTGGAGACCTCAAAAGGCAAAAGATAGCGGCAGAGGATCATTCCCCACTGATGCCCAAATCCCTGAGCTTTGATACTCCAATGATCACTTCTCAGCCATCGGGAGTCCCAGACGTGCAAATTATGGGAGAATCAAGAGGATTGCACCTCGGATCGGCAGCAATGACTCAGGCATCAGGCTCACACTTTCAGCCGGCAGGATCCTATCCCCAGCATATGGGATCTTTCATGAATTCAGGAGCCTATCCGGGAGCACAGCAGTTTCAAGGATCCTACTTTATTCCAGGATCATCCCAGGGTCAAGGATCCTCCTTTGTTCCAGGATCATCCCAGGTTCAAGGATCCTTCTTTGTTCCAGGATCGTCCCAGGTTCAAGGATCCTCCTTCGTTCCAGGATCATCCCAGATACCAGGATCCTTCCAGATGCCAGGATCCCTAAAAAGTTTGCAAACAGGAAGTCTAGATGTCCATCAAGGGGACTTCATTCCAATGCAGACCATTGCTTCCACTGGTCCCTCCGTTATCCCAGAATCCCAGCAATATGGATTCACACCCAATGTTCCTAACTTGAACTCAATGGGAGGTAACACTTTAAATAATTATCTTACCACTAACCATGGATTCATGCAGGATACAGGTATCAATCATGCTATGGCCAGGGAGTTGCAGAAGCTAAAAGATATGATCTCAAGTGTTCCAGGGGTAGTCAAGCCTATCCTAGAGATTGCAGATGGAAGCCATAAGGTATCTCGCTTTGCACCACCAATTTGTGATGCAGAGGTACCCAAAAGGTTCCATATCCCTACTATGAAGCTGTATGATGGTACAACGGATCCTGAGGAGCACATAGCACAATACAGGGAGAGGATGGAGATCAATCCAATCCCGGAAAAGCTAAAGGAAGCATGCCTATGTAAAGGATTTGGATCCACTCTTACTGGATCAGCTCTTAAATGGCTGCTAAGTCTTCCCCCTTACTCTATTACTTCATTTGCTAATTTAGTTAATTTATTCAATAACCAATTCTCTTGTAGTAGAAAATTTGAGAGATTAACTAGTGATTTATATAGGCTAACTCAAAGTCATAATGAATCATTAAGAGATTATATAACTAAATTCAGTAAAGAATCCTTGGACATTCCCAACTTGGATATGGCTACGGCTGTTGAAGCCTTCAAAATGGGACTGCTTAAGGATTCATTATTCTATGATGATCTTGTTATGACACCATTCAGGAATCTAGATGAAGTAAGAACTCGGGCACTCAGGTTCATCCGGCTAGAGGATGACAAGAGGATCCAGGAGAGACAAGTAGGATCCTCAAAACAGGAGAAGCAAGGATCCTCCTTCAAGAACAATAAATTCAAATCCTACCATAGAAATGACAACCAGAATGTGCATGCTGTTGACCAAGAAGAGGATGATGAAGATTATCCTCCAATCTCCGAATATTGTTTTTCCGTTGATAATCATGAACTAATCCTTGCAATGCAGAATCTAGGAGAAAAAGCTAGGTGGCCCAGGAAGAATGATAAACCATCCGGGACTAAAGACAAGTCAAAATGGTGTGCATACCATGAGGATTTCGGGCATCTAACTGAAGAATGCATAGCTTTAAGAAAAGAAATTGGATATCTGTTAAGCAAGGGGCATCTAAAAGAATTGTTGGGAAGAAAAAGCAAAGGACTCAGGATCCTGAAAGGATCCCTGAAAAGGCTCCAGCCCCTCCGGCGAATGCACAAGTGATCAACTTTATTTCCGGAGGATCAGACATCTGTGGTGTTAGGGCTGGATTTTTATTATAGGTGATCCTTACACGTGATCCTAACCAGTGATCCTTGTTTCTTTGGCAGACAGTGATCCTCAGCAGGACTTCAGGATCAGGATCATGGGACATTATAGGATCCTCATACTAACGATCATCTTCGCTTAATGCAATGTTATTTTTGCAGGAATATCTAGCAGGATATGCTCTAGGCATCATGATCCAGGGACGTGTCTTCACAATTATGGCAAGAGCTTAATTGAAGAAAGACGTTGCACAGGATATGGAAACATGGCTTGATTCATGGGCAGCAATTTAGGCTAGATTGTCTTTATTTCTAAAGGGGTAATGAGCTGATAATTAGTCATTTTACCTAAAATAAGTCACCTACACTTGTATAAATACCCCTCTTCCTCATTCGGAAGAACACACACGACATACAACGCAACTCTCACACACTTAGACACCAAAAGCAATAGTGATCCTTGTACTCAGCTCATTATCATCCAAAGTTGTAATCATATTTTGTTATATTGAAGTTGGTGATCGGTAGTTGCCATCACCCGAGGTTTTTTATGCCGGAGATCATTCATTGATCAAGGGCTTTTTCCTCGTATAAATCATTGTGTCTTTGCATCTTTATCACAGAAGTGATCCTTTACTTTCATAATTAACCAAGCATCATACCCCGTTTTCATAAAGTTTGGTTACATTATCCTTGTGTGATTTTGACCAAAACAGTTTGGCGCCCACCGTGGGGCAATTGGTGCTTCATTCATAAGAAAATCTTTTGTTCGAAATCATTTCAAAGAGTTACATGGCTTCATCATTGAAGAACACGTCCACGGCGATGTCTGCAGTCACCTCATCACAGATCACTTTGCCTCCTCCACCTGCAGGATCTCAGAAAAATACTGAGAAAAGATCAACTCCCACTTTCTCTAAACCTTCATCTTCTTCTGCTATGAATTCTTCTATTCCCAGTACTAGTGATATATTTGCTTTAATTTTGCAGATGAAGGATCGTATGCAGCGGCAAGATGAGACTAATGACAGGATCCTCAGGGAAATTGGAGACCTCAAAAGACAAAAGAAAGCGGCAGAGGATCATTCCCCACTGATGCCCAAATCCTTGAGCTTCGATACTCAATGATCACTTCCCAGCCATCAGGGATCCCGGACGTGCAAATCATAGGGGAGTCCAGAGGATCACATCTCAACTCGGCAGCAATGACTCAGACATCAGGCTCACATTTTCAGCCAGTAGGATCCTATCCTCAGTACATGGGATCCTTCATGAATTCAGGAGCCTATCCGGGGGCATAGCAGTTTCAAGGATCCTACGCTATTCCAGGATCATCCCAGGGTCAAGGATACTCCTTCGTTCCAGGATCATCCCAGGTTCAAGGATCCTCCTTCGTTCCAGGATCATCCCAGATACCAGGATCCTTCCAAATACCAGGATCCTTCCAGATGCCAGGATCCCTGAAAAGTTTGCAAACAGGAAGTCTAGATGTCCATCAAGGGGACTTCATTCCAATGCAGACCATTGCTTCCACTGGTCCCTCCGTTGTTCCGGAATCCCAGCAATATGGATTCCCTAACTTGAACCCAATGGGAGGTAACACTTTAAACAATTATCCTACCACTAACCATGGATTCATGCAGGATACAGGTACCAATCATGCTATGGCCAGGGAGTTGCAGAAGCTAAAAGATATGATCTCAAGTGTTCCAGGGGTAGTCAAGCCTATCCCAGAGATTGCGGATGGAAGCCACAAGGTATCCCGTTTTGCACCACCAATTTGTGATGCAGAGGTACCCAAAAGGTTCCATATCCCTACCATGAAGTTGTATGATGGCACAACGGATCCAGAGGAGCATATAGCACAATACAGGGAGAGGATGGAGATCAATCCTATCCCAGAAAAATTGAAGGAAGCATGCCTATGTAAAGGATTTGGATCCACTCTTACTGGATCAGCTCTTAAGTGGCTGCTAAGTCTTCCCCCTTACTCTATACTTCATTTGCCAATTTAGTTAATTTATTCAATAACCAATTCTCTTGTAGCAGAAAATTTGAAAAATTAACTAGTGATTTGTACAGGATAACTCAAATCATAATGAATCATTAAGGGATTATATAACTAAATTTAGTAAAGAATCCTTGGACATTCCCCAACTTGGATATGGCTACGGCTGTTGAAGCCTTCAAAATGGGACTGCTTAAGATTCATTATTCTATGATGATCTTGTTATGACACCATGCAGGAATTTAGATGAAGTAAGAA